>NC_142064.1:265543979-266155115 GCF_059756535.1 Pantherophis guttatus
GGGAAATGGTAGCGGAAAGCGGTAAGAAATGCGCGAGCCAGGAAGTGGTCATGCTCCCTGACAGGAGAGGGTTGCACGTTCACTCCAGCAAAGGTTTGTGCAACCCTCTCTGGCCAGGGAGCATGACTGCTTCCTGGTCAGTGCACCTCTTACCGCGCCTACTTCCCAACTGGTAGATCTCCATGAGTGAGAAGCTGCGCTCTCCTCTGGTCCTCCTGGGGCAGCTCGCCTCCCCACTGGCAGCTACTCCTTCTCCTTGATGCTCCAGGAGAAGCCTGAGACTCAGCTTTCCTTGGCAAAGCGCTTCATCATTGCAGCGCAGGGAACACGCGCAGTGCCAGGGATCCGTGCAGCTACTATCCCACCCCTCCTCAGCCTCGGCCATGCCGCAGGGCTCCAACTCAAGGAGGAGAAGACGGAGGAAGGGTGGGGAGTCCAAATGGCAGCTACCTGAAGCAAGCTGCAGCGCGATTATGCAGGGCGGTTGGAGAAGTGGCAGAAATAGCAGCCAGGGCTGGGCTTTCAGCGGGTAAGCAACACTGCCTCTGCCGTGGGGAACTTTGGAGAGGGCGGGGGCAGGCTGTGCGAGCAGCCTGTCTCTTAGCTGGCGAGAATGGCTACAGCCTGCCCCCGGCCTCTCTCTCCAAAGTTCCTCACGGCAGAGGCAGCGTTGCTTACCTGCTGAAAGCGCAGCCCTGGCTGTTATTTCTGCCTCTTCTCCAACCACTCGGAGCCCTGCGTAATAGCGCTGCAGCTTGCTTGAGGTAGCTGCCTTTTAGACTTCCCCCGCCCCCCTCTTCCTCCGTTTTCTCCTTGAGTTGGAGCCTCGCGGTGTGACCGAGGCTGAGGAGGGGTGGGATAGTAGCTGCACGGATCCTCTGGGGCCGCCCGTGTCCCCTGCCCTGCAATGATGAAGCACTTTGCCAAGGAAAGCAGAGTCTCTCGGTTGGGCGGGAGGCGAGATCTGGCATCGCAGGTATGGGAAACTGACAGCCTTGCAAGCCCATTCTCTCTTGGCTGCTTGGAGAAAACAGCAGAAAGCAGAGGATGAGGAAGTTGGGAAGCCATAAAACGGGATTGAGGGAAGGGAGGGAACGGATAATTCAAGCAGTATATTGGTCTTTCCATACAATGGAAGGAGCAGCAGACTGGGGCTTCAATCCCTTCCCCCGGAGATCTGGGCCATGTCAGAAGCCCGCTTTGGAGAGAGAGGCCGGGGGCAGGCTGTAGCCCACTTTAGAGAGAGGCCGGGGGCAGGCTGTAGCCGTTCTCACCAGCTAAGAGACAGGCTGCTCACACAGCCTGCCCCTGCCCTCTCCAAAGTTCCCCACGGCAGAGGCAGTGTTGCTTACCCGCTGAAAGCCCAGCCCCGGCTGCTATTTCTGCCTCTTCTCCAACCACTCAGAGCCTTGCATAATAGCGCTGCAGCTTGCTTGAGATAGTCGCCATTTAGACTTCCCCCGCCCCCCTCTTCCTCCATCTTCTCCTTGAGTTGGAGCCTCGCGGCATGACCGAGGCTGAGGAGGGGTGGGATAGTAGCTGCACGGATCCCCTGGTGCCACCAAGGAAAGCAGAGTCTCTCGGTCGGGTGGGAGGCAAAATCTGGCATCGCCTCCCTGCTGGTGGCTTCTCCATCTCCTGGCTGCTCCAGGAGCAGCCTGTTACCCAGCGGGAACGGCCTGTCGCCATAGCCTGCCCCCGCCCTCCTGCCAGCTGGTCCAGGGGTTCTGCCAGAGAAGTGGCAGAACCACTGTTGCTGGGGGCAAAGGGGGGGTGGCGGCAAGGATAGGCAGTCCAGGGCTTCCCTGTCTCCCCACCCGAGTGGGCCTCTGGGTGGGATAGATTCATTTTCTGAATCTCTTTCTAACAAAACATTATAAACCCTCTTAATATGCATTGGGCCTTTCTCTTTTATCTGTCTAACCAATTCTTCTTCATGCAACATTAATCCAATTTTTTGATCTTCTCTCCATCTCAATTAAAATTGATTATACTGTAACCATGTTAAATTAATCCCTTCTTCCAACAGTGTGTTTAATGACTTCAGTTGCAATCTGCCCCCATCATTAAAAAGTACTTCTTTGTATAAAACCCCCCCAAGTGACTTTATATTTATATTCCGTATAATGTGACCAAGATCCAACCACAATGGTATTTTATAATCCCATTTGAGTCGGTGCTTCTTCCATACTCTCATCAAGGAGCTTCTAAGAATATGGCTGTTAAATACTTTATCCACCTTGTTTTCATAAAATAAGTATGCATGCCAGCCAAATTCAAGATCATAACTTTCTATATTCAATATTCCAGTCTTTGTACTTCCAAACCAGTCACTTGCTTGTATAAACGCTGCAGCTTCATAATACAATCGCAGGTTTGGAAGTTTAAGACCACCCCTTTCACGAACATCTTGCATAATTTTCAGTTTAACTCTTGGCTTTTTCTCATTCCAAACTGTTATGTATGTATCTATTTTGTGCGGGAAATTCAAATGCACAGTGAATTCTGATTGGTTCTGGGTTGCCTCTGGAAAGTATATAAAGAGGGCTGTTGCCTGTGTGTTTTTGCTGAAGTCTCACCCTGAATTAAAGAGCTGTTGTTACTAGCCTGCTTGTGCCTCTCGTTATTCCCGCGCTACAACATTGGCGACGAAGTGGGATAGAGGACACAAGAGGCAATTCAAAAAGAGCTTGGAGTTTCAGGCAGGGTGACTAGTGAACATGGAGACACGGCATGTCTGCCTACGTTCCGCCAAAACCCTTTGACCCGACCCGAGAGAAGTGGGGATCGTATCTGACCAGGTTCGAGTGCTCCCTGGAAGCGAGCGAAATGCAAGGGCTCTCAGCGAACAGAAAAAGGGCTCTGTTCCTAAGCCACTGCGGGCCAGACATATTCGAGATGGCCGAATCCCTTTGCGAGCCAACCCCAGTCCAGACGGTTCCCTGGGACGTCCTTCAGGCCAATCTGAGAGCCCACTACGCTCCAGTTCCGTCTAAATTCGTTCAGCGCTACGAACTCCGGCAACGAGTTCAAAAAGAAGGAGAGCCGGTCAGTGCTTATGTGGCCGCGCTTCGAAAAGCCGCAATGCATTGTGACTACAGAGACTTAGACGACGCGTTGCTTGAACAACTGATTTGCGGGGTTCGAGATACCCAGTTACAAAGGCGTCTTCTAGCCAAGCCAGACCTAACGCTAGCTGGCACACTAGACGAAGCCCGAGCACATGAGGCATCAACGAAAGCTTCGGAAGCGCTGCAGTGACCAAGTTCAAGCAAAGATGGGCCGAAAACAGCCCCCGTCCACAGGGAAGAGGTGTGAGCCAGCACAGAGGAAGAGTCGGACGAGGACGTCTTCCATACAGACAAGAAATTGAGCGAGCAAAGCCGCCGCCACGAGAACTGCCCCAGCTGTGGCGGGGATCATGAGAGACAATCGTGTAAATACAGAGAAGCCATTTGCAGGCGTTGCGACAGGAAAGGCCACCTAGTACGAGTTTGCAGAGCTCAATTTCCGCGTAGTCGAAAACCACGTGACTACCGCGACCAACCAGAACCGGCTCATTCAAAACAGCCAATCAAAGATGACGGCGCGAGAAAACGGCGCGAACCTCAAAAGCGGGAGACCTACAGCACGAGAATCGGCCAAGCCAGCACAACCGACGATGAGAAAGTCTACACGAAAGTAGAAATCGATGGCAAATCGTGCGAAATGGAAATCGACACCGGGTCTATGTTATCGATCATGTCCTGGTCAACACTCAAGGCACTCCTGCCCAAACTTCAGAAGAAACAGCTGTCCCGTCAGAAAATCCTCCTACCAGGGAAACCGAGTTCCCGTTGAAGGCGTGGGCACGTTCCGGGTCACCTACGGCGAGTTCCAGAAAGAGCTGCCCCTGACCGTCGTTAGCAAGCCCCTACCAAGTCTACTGGGCATGAAATGGTTCCGGGCCCTCGGCATGGGCTTCACGGGCGTTCATAGCATCAGCGGATCATCGCTTAAAGAAACCCTGCTCCATGAGTTTCGGGACGTTTTCGAAGAGACTCTAGGCAAGTACGTGGGGACCCCTATATCATTTAATTTAGACCCCAACATAGCACCAATCAGACTGAAAGCAAGACGAGTTCCATTTGCTTTAAAGCCCAAAATTGATGCGGAGCTCGACAAGCTCATTAAGCAAGGGGTGCTAGTTCCCATAGATCACGCTAAGTGGGAAACCCCAATAGTCATGCCAGTCAAATCGGATGGCTCAATTAGAATTTGTGCCGACTATAAATGTTCGATTAACAAGGCGTTGCAGCAGAGCGCCTATCCGGTTCCGATAGTCCACCATCTACTACACTCCCTGGGGCCTGGCAAGCTATTCGCAAAACTAGACTTTGCGCAGGCGTACCAGCAACTGCCAGTAGATGACGCTACGGCAGAATCACAGACAATTGTAACTCACAGAGGTGCCTTTAAATGCACCAGGCTTCAGTTTGGGGTCAGCATCGCCCCAGGACTCTTTCAAAGCACAATGGAGCGCCTTCTACAAGGCCTTCCAGGTGTCGTCCCGTATTTCGACGACATTTTGATTAGTGGCCAAGACGAGACTCAGTTAGGCCAGAGGGTTAGACAAGTCCTAACGAGGTTCAGAGAAGCAGGACTTAAACTCAAGCGAACAAAATGTAAGATAGCGGTTCCATCAGTGGAATTCTTAGGCTACAGAATCGACGGCACGGGCATTCACCCCACAGAAAGCAAAGTCAGGGCCATTCAAAGCGCGCCCACCCCCAAGTCAAAATCCGAGCTGCAGGCCTTCCTGGGCCTTCTCAACTTCTATACAATGTTTTTGAAAGACAAAGCCACCGTTGCGGAGCCTCTGCACAGGCTCCTGGGAAAAAATGTTCCATGGGTTTGGGGCAAGCGAGAAGCGACCGCATTCAGCGCGGTTAAGAGACTTTTGTCTGAGGACAGTTTCCTCATCCAATACAATTCTGAACTACCTCTAGTATTGGTCTGTGACGCTTCCCCCTTTGGCGTAGGCGCGGTTTTAAGCCATAGACTGCCGAATGGGTTAGAGGCGCCCATCGCCTATTACTCTCGCACTCTGTCTAGTGCTGAAAGGAACTATAGCCAGCTAGATAGGGAGGCACTAGCGGCTGTAGCGGGGGTCAAAAAATTTCACGAGTATTTGTTTGGCCGCACCTTTGAACTCATTACAGACCACCAGCCTCTTTTGGGACTTTTGGCTGAAGATAAACCGACCCCGGCGGCTCTTTCCCCCCGGATGACCAGATGGTCCATTTTCTTAGCCGCATATTCATACAGACTGCTCCACCGGCCGGGCAAAACTTTAGAATATGCTGACGCCCTCAGCCGATGCCCCTTGCCCGAATTGTTGGACAACCCGACCCCGGAAGCCCCGGTTTTACTGCTTGACATTGTTTCCCCGGGCCCCATTTCTTCAAACGAGGTGGCAAGGGTTTCTGCCAGAGACTCTGTTTTGCGCACTGTAATGGGCTGGGTAACGAGTGGTTGGCCCACCAAGGTGGACAGTGGTGACTTTCAATTATACTTTAACAAGAAAAATGAACTGTCAATGTTGGGGGGTTGCTTGTTGTGGGGAGACAGGGTGGTCATTCCTTCGCGGTTAAGGCACAGGGTTTTAGAAATGCTGCACGAAGGACACCCTGGTATTGTTCGCATGAAAGGCCTAGCTCGTAGTTATGTTTGGTTGCCACATCTTGACCAAGATGTCACTGAGTGGGTGGGGAAGTGCAGGCCATGCCAGGAGTCCCGCCCAGATCCTCCCATAGCTCCCGTTCATGAATGGGAAAACCCAAAGGGGTCATGGGGGAGGATTCACATCGATTTCGCTGGCCCGTTCCACGGCCAAAACTTTCTTATTATTGTAGATGCATATTCTAAGTGGCTCGAAATTGCCTTGATGCCATCTACCACTTCTGAGGCCGTAATCAAAGTACTCAGAAAACTATTCACAACACACGGTTTGCCGGACACCCTGGTATCCGACAATGGTCCCCAATTCACGGCGACTCAATTCGAGGGCTACCTAGCCGAATTAGGCATAAGACATGCATTATCCACTCCTTTTCATCCGGCTTCTAATGGCCTTGCTGAAAGATTTGTAAGAACGGCCAAAGAAGCTCTTTCCCGGCTCGATGCAAGGGACTGGCAGGCTAGAATAGACGAATTCTTAGCGATACAGCATGCCACCCCGTGCCCTACTTCGGGCCGCAGCCCAGCCGAGCTTTTAATGGGCTGAAAGCTACGATGCGTTCTAGACAGACTGCGTCCTAATTATTCCTCCGATAGCTTCACCGGGGAAGTGGGAGGACTAAGACATTTCGAAGTAGGATCACCAGTGTTTGCTAGAAGCTACACCAATGGGCCCTTATGGGTAGAGGGAACCATCGTAGGAATTACCAGTCCAAAGTCATACACAGTAGATATAGGGCATGGTAAAATCTGGAGGAGACATATAGATCAATTGCGTAAACGTTTACCAAACGAAAACTCATGTCCTAACTATCCAAGTCTTCCTGACACAGCTACCTCAAGCCCGAGTAAGCCGGAATACTTATCTGGCAAACCTGAGTTCCAGCGCCGCCCCAGCGAGCCAACACTTCCAGCCGGAGATAGCCACACCTCCGGAGAAATCCAGGAGGTTCCATTGGCGGAGCCGGGAGACGCGAGAGGTCCCTCCGACCGGCTCGACGCCTCGCCAACAACTGAACTGCACAGGTCAACCAGGATTAAGACACGCCCTGGTCACCTGCATGATTTTGTATGTAAATATGTAAATAGATAGAATAAGTGCCTTCTGGGAGGGGAGGGGTGTTATGTATGTATCTATTTTGTGCAGGAAATTCAAATGCACAGTGAATTCTGATTGGTTCTGGGTTGCCTCTGGAAAGTATATAAAGAGGGCTGTTGCCTGTGTGTTTTTGCTGAAGTCTCACCCTAAATTAAAGAGCTGTTGTTACTAGCCTGCTTGTGCCTCTCGTTATTCCCGCGCTACAACACAAACAAAATTATTCACTCCTTTTTGCCATTCCATCAAGTATTTGTCACTTTTAAGCACCGGAATCATTTGAAACAAAAATAAAAATCTAGGTAGAACATTCATTTTAACTGCTGCTATTCTTCCAAGTAAAGACAGCTCAGTTTTTTCCAAGTTTCCATATCCTTTTGTACTTTTCGCCACAACACCTCATCATTATTTTGAAACAGTTTTATATTTGAATCTGCAACTTGAACTCCTAGATATCTCACCTTTGATACTATTTCAAAGCCTGCCTTCCTTTCCAATTCTTTCTTTTGATCAGCTGTCATATTTTTAACTATCATCTTGGTTTTTTTCTGGTTCAGTCTAAATCCTGATACCATACCATATTCTTCTATAATGTCTTTCATCTGAATTATTGATTGCATCGGCTGTGTTAGGGTAACAACCAGATCATCTGCAAATGCCCTTGTTCTGTAATCCTCTTGCCTTATCACTATTCCCTTCAAGGTACTCGAGTCCCGTTTTGTATTCAGCAAGACTTCTAAGGTTAAAATGAACAACAACGGGGATAACGGACAACCTTGTCTTGTGCCTTTTTCTATACTAAAATTTGTAGTTAAACTTCCATTAATAATAATTTGTGCTGTTTGTTCTTGATAAATTGCTGCAACCGCCTGTACAAACTGATCCCCAAAGTCCATCTTTTTTAAAGTCTTTAATAGAAAGTTCCAATTCACTCGATCAAAGGCCTTCTCCGCATCCAAAAACACCAGCACTGCAGCGATCTGTTTATTCTTCTCAAGATATTCCAATAAGTCTATAATTTGCCTCACATTATCCTTCATATATCTGCCTTCTATAAATCCTGCTTGATCATGATGAATCACCTCTTGAATAACTGGCATTAATCTGTTGGCTAATACTTTCGCATAAATTTTATAATCCGTATTCAGGAGAGATATTGGTCTAAAATTTTCTGGTTTTATAGAGCCTGCCTCCTCTTTCGGTATCAGAGAAACAAAAGCTGCTTTCCATGAAGGGAGTATTTTTCCCCCTTGTTGTATGCTACAAAATAAGTCTTTAAGATGTTCAATCATTTCTGCTTGTAAAGCTCTATAATACACCGCAGTTAAACCATCTGTTCCTGGAGCTTTAGCTGTTTTCAGTTGTTTAATAGCAACAATAATCTCCTCAGTTGTTATTGGTAAACTCATTCTTTCCTTTTGATCATTAGAAATTTTTATAACTCTCTTTTCTTCTAAATATTTATTTATAAGTTCATTCTGTATATCATCTTTAGCATATAGTTTAGAATAATAATCTAAAAAGGCTTCTTTAATTAATCTTTGTTGAAATACTTCCTTTCCTCTATACTCAATACTCCCAATAGTCAGAGTACTCTGCTGTTTCCTCAATGTGTAAGCCAACCATCTGCCCAGCTTATTGGCATTACTAAATGTATTATGTTTTGCAAATTGTAAATTAGTTGCTGCTTGTTCTGCTGTAAGCATATGGAATTGATCTTTCAAAAGTTTTATAACTCCTTGTAATTTTTCATCTGTTGGATTTTTTATAAGCAACTGCTCTTTTTTCTTTATCTCTCCTTCCAGTTCTAATCTTTTTCTTTGTCGATTTGATTTGTGTTTAGAATTCATATAAATCAGTACCCTCCACATATATGCCTTGCTCGCATCCCAAACAATTTCAATAGGGGTACCCTTATTCAAGTTCATTTCAAAAAAATCCTTCATTTGTTTCTTAAGTTCATTTACATTCTTTTCATATCTAAACAAATTTTCATTTACTCTTCAAGATCTTCTCTCATTTTTTCCCATTTCTATTTCTATCCATACCGGGCTGTGGTCAGATAAAGTTCTCGGAAATATCTTTGTTTTCTTTGTTTTTGAGAGTAAATCAACTGTAAGTAAAATAAAATCAATCCTGGAAAAGGATCTGTCTGAAAAAAAAGTAAAGTCCAGTTCTTTTGGGTTATGCACTCTCCAAATATCTTTCAATTCCAAATCTTCTTTCAAATAAAAAAAAAACTGTGGTAGTTTGACACGTGATTTTGCCAAGCTTTTCTTATCTATTTTAGGATCTATTACTCCATTCCAATCTCCCATAAGTAAAATAGATCTATAATCCCATTGTAGTATTTTAGAATGCAATAACTTGTAAAAATTTTCTTGTTGCTGATTAGGAGCATAAATTCCAATCACCAAGATCGGACCATTATCTGTAAAAAGTTCTATTGCTATGTATCTTCCACAATCATCTGCTTCTATAATTTTTGTTAGCAATCTTTTATTTGTATAAATCACTACCCCATTCTTTTTCTCCGAATTTGAAGCTATAAACTGTGTTCCTAATCTAGAATTTATCAGATATTTTTGAACTTGTATTCTAATATGAGTTTCCTGTAAGCAAATAACATCATTATTCGATTGTCTCAAGTAATGAAATATCTTCCTCCTTTTCTGTGGTGAATTCAATCCGTTCACATTCCAAGATAAAAACTTAATTGTCATCTGCAGGCTCTTGAAGCGATAAGAGCATTTGCTGAAGTTTCTGTTCCACACTATTGGTCTTCGGCTTAGCTCCTCCCATAGCTTCGGATTTTTGTGCTTTACCATTAACTCCCTGTTCGTCTTGTGATATCTTAGGGCTCTGATGTTGTTGTTTCTCTAAGAATTGTTTATAAGCTGCTCGAGTAATATGCTGATCTTTAGCACTATGCAACATCCAATCAAGATCCGCTGCTACTTCTCTTGTGTTTTTAGGTGGTTCAACTAAAGACTCTAAGGGAGGATCCAGCAAAGGTAGGCCCCCTACCGCTCCTTGAGTCTCTACTGCTTCCCTCTCCATCTGTTTCCTCTGCTCTTCAAGCTCTTGTTCAAATTGCTTATCCTTCTCACCCTCCATTATGGCTATAACCGAGGAAGTACGTGGAGATGCTGTACCAGGTTTAAAAACACTGAAAAAAATTCTTCCGCTTTTTGAGGAGTATTTAATCGATATCTCTCTCCTTGATACCTCAATATTATGCTAACTATGCTAATATTATTCAGATGGAATTTGCTGTTTTTTTAGTTCAGTCACCAAAAATCCAAAATCTTTTCTATCTTTCAACATCAACAGGTGGCAGTTCTTTGTAGATCCCAATCTCTCTTCCATCCACTTGAATAGTAGAAACAAAAGATTTTTGCAAAATATCGTTTCTTATTCTTCTATCTGTAAAGTAGATCACCACATCTCTAGGCAGTTGCCTTTGCCTTGCCACCCAGGAGTTCACTCTATAGACCTTATCAATTTTACAAAAAACTTCCTCAGGGTCAACCTTTAACATTACAGCCAGAGCATCAGCGCAAACCCTTCTCAGGTCTTCTCTATTGTTCTCTTTTATACCTCTGAGCCTCACAGCAAACTCCATAAATCTGAATTGCATCATTGTCACTTCATTTTCAAGACTTTGTGTTTTATTATCAACATTAGAAATTTTTTGGTCAGCTTCTTTCATTTTAGATTCTACTTCTGAGCTAAGATGTTCCACTTTCTTATCAATTTGGAGCACTACTTCTGAGAAACCAGTCACAGCTGTCAATATTTCCCGTTTCATCTTGTCATACTTTTCTTGAACCATCTCTTTAAATTCCTGCTGTGATTTTTCAAATTTCTGATCTAAAGCCCCAGCAATAAATTCCTTCAAATCATTAAATCCAGATTCTTGTGTTTGGGTCTGTATCTGTGAACTCAAAGGCTGCTCTTTTGGTTTATGAGTGGGGGACCCCCCCCCACCAACTTTAGCTGGCTTTGTTTGTTTTGAAGCCATTCTTCACAGCCTGACTCTTTCTAAAAAAGATATCCTCTCTCCCTTTCCACCACAAAAACCTTTCAGGAATTTCCCCAGCTTTAGTCAAGTCCCAAGGGAGAGGGAACAAGTCAAATCAGTTTTAAAAGAACTTTTCCTCTTTCTTCTGGCCAGCACTGTTACTTTTTGTTACTTTGTAGCATAAACAAGCTCAAACAATTGCACTTTCACTTTCAGCATTCCTTATTGCTAAAGCCGGGCGCCATTTTAAACAAACTTTCACTTTTTCTCAGTTACTAACTTCATTCACAGGGCTAAGAAAAATACTTGCGATTTGATTTTCAAGTCCAGATTCCACCCTGCTTATTTTTAACAATTTTCTTAGCTTTCTCTCGTTTCGTTGGTCGCGTCGCCTAGCTCTGCAATTATGCAGAGTCGCCCTTAGAGCCCGGAGCCTCAGCGCGCTATACAGGGAGCCTCACCCTGCTTCCTCCCCAGACGCTAAAAAAAATGATCTGGGGACTTCAAAGGGGGCGATGGGATGTCGTTGCTGGCTACAGGTGGTCCGCCAAATATCCTGGGCCTAAACCACGTAGGGCTTTATAGGTCATCGCCAGCACCTTGAATCTCACCCGGAGGGTAATCGGTAACCAATGCAAGTCGCGCAGGAGGGGTGTAACATGGGAGTATCGGGATTCTCCCATCACAACCCGCCCGGCTGCATTTTGCACCAGCTGAAGCCTCCGAGTGGCCCTCAAGGGCAGCCCCATGTAGAGAGTGTTACAGTAGTCAATATGTGAGGTGACTAGCGCATGAGTAACTGTGCGTAGGGCATCTCGGTCCAAGTAGGGACGCAACTGGTGCAACAGACGAATCTGGGCATATGGCCCCCTGGTCATGGTCATTATATGATCTTCTAGACTCAACCGTGAGTCCAGGAGGACACCCAAAATACATCTCAAATATGAAGAGAAATAAATGGGGTAAGATTGAGAATGAAAAGTAATAGAGTTAAAATTAAAGGAAAAAAGCTGAAGGGGAGATATAAGAACAGGAAAAATAAGAAGGTAAAGAAATGGGAGAAAGGGAGGAAAACATCAAGAAAGAGAACTCTGGAGAGACTAAGAAAATGGTTAAGAGTCAGTCAAAAAGTTAATTTGTTAATAAAGAGAAGGATGCTAATTGTAGAAATTATGTGTGAAAATGCTGTTAAATGAAAAATAGAACAATGTTACCCAAGCTACAACTTAATCCTTTTTACTTTCACTGCCATAGACCATTAAAGGTATTTCAATTGTTACAGTTTATACTTATTCATATTTCTAAAAAAAAGAAAAAAAGAAAATCTTATCATTGTCTAGATTTCCAAAATAAAAAGACAAATATTCCAATTATTATTCATTTCATTTTTACAATCATGATTTCCCATTTATTTCTTACTACTATTCATATTTCAATTCTAAATATGTATAACATCTTTCTTTCATTTCCTTTTCTTTTTCTCCCTTCCCATTTTTATTTTTGCCTTTTTCTTTCTCCTTTTTTTCTTTTGTGTTTTAAAATTTTGAACTCTCCTCTCTTGCTCTAAATTTCCCATTGTTTGCACCTACCTTTTTTAGTGAAGAAAAAGAAGAAAAAGAAATCTCCCTCTGCCTCTGCCTCATTTTTCCTTGCAGCAAACAGCAAACAGGCTGCTTTACTTTCAGTTTCGTTTTCAGCATAGCTTGATTAGCACAAGGGGAAAAAATCTGCTCCAACACTCTTTGCAGCAAGCAGCAGAGCCCTGCGCAAAACAGCTGAGAGTCAGGAGGCCAATCTAATCAACTTGTGCTAATTAGCCTGTGCTGAAGCTGAAAGGAGCTGTTTTTTCTTGCTGTTTGCTTGCAAGGAGGTAACTGCTGCCAGGCACAGGCAAAAGGGGGGGGCACCCTCCGCCACCCTCCTTGCCACTTAGCGCCCCCCTGCCACCCCTTTTTGCCTCTAGCGCTCCCCAGCCACCCCCCATGCCTCTTACTGCCCCCCTAAGTCATCCCACTGCCCCCCACTTTGGTACCGCCCACTTTGGGAACCACTGCTTTAGGTCATCACTCATCACTTTGAAAAATCCATGTGCATTTTCTTGTGTGCAATAAGGGTGGAATGCTTCCTGAAGCACCCTCCACTCTTGGGGCACTTAAATGGTTTCTCCCGTGTGTATAAGCACATGATTTAAAAGGCTAGTCTTAGTACTGAAATCTTTCCCACAATCTGGGCACTTGTATGATTTCTCTCCTGTGTGAGTCCTCTGGTGTCTCACCAGCTTATAATTCTGACTGAACCTTTTCCCACAATCAGGACATTCAAATTGTTTCTCTCCTGTGTGAGTTTCCTGGTGTGTCACCAGGCTGGAATTGCGACTGAAACTTTTCCCACAATCAGGACATTCAAATGGTTTCTCTCCTGTGTGAGTCCTCTGGTGTGCCACCAGATTGGAATTCTGACTGAACCGTTTCCCACAATCAGGACATTCAAATGGATTCTCTCCTGTCTGAGTCTTCTGGTGTTTCACCAGGGTGGAATTGTTACTGAACCTTTTCCCACAATCAGGACATTCAAATGGTTTCTCTCCTGTGTGAGTCTTCTGGTGTGTCACCAGGCTGGAATTCTGACTGAAACTTTTCCCACAATCAGGACATTCAAATGGTTTCTCTCCTGTGTGAGTCCTCTGGTGTGTCACCAGGTTGGAATTGTGACTGAAACTTTTTCCACAATCAGGACATTCAAATGGTTTCTCTCCTGTGTGAGTCTCCTGGTGTGTCACCAGGCTGCAATTCTGACTGAACCTTTTCCCACAATCAGGACATTGAAAGAGTTTCTCTCCTGTGTGAGTCCTTTGTTGTCTCATGAGATGGTAATTTCCAATGATACTTTCACACAATTTGGACATTCTTATGTGATGGGTGTCCTGTGATGTATCATCGTGTTGCCATGCTCTCTAAAGTGTTCACATATGGAGCACTCGTATGGCTTCTCTCCTGTGTGTCGTTCCATGAACCACAAGGAAGCTGACCAAGCTTTTCCACAACTGATATTCTTGAGGTCAAAAATATGTGTGATCTATTGTTTAGTGCTGTTTTGATTACCACTAAATCAAAATCTATTGTTTAGTAGTGTTTTGATTGGTGTTTGCTTCTTCCCAGAGCAAGGCCTGTATCATTGTCTGTCCTATGTGTCCTGCCCAATAAGACCTTTTCCTTCCCCCTAACTTCCAGATATTTCCATCTTTTTCTGAGTGAAAAATAATCTTCCTTGATTTTTCATTAAATGTATCCTTGAGTTTCGTATCCTCTACTTTTTCCAGCTCAAAATCTCATGTTAATTTTCTCTCTTTTGTCTATTAGCTGCTGGAGAAGGAGAATTGTGTGCTTTTCTGAAGGAACTGGAATATATTTTGATTTCTGGCTCAATTTTATTTCCTTTTCAAGGTTGCTTGTTATTCTCAGTTGTCCAGAGTGCTCTTATTGCCATCCTCTTTGTCTGTAAGTTTTAAAGAAAAGTGTAACTTTAATTGTGTATAAAATGGTTGCAGAAGATGTGAAAAAAAGTATACATTACAACAAAAAAGCAAACATGCCACAATGCTACAATAATCTCTTACATTAATTATGATTCATTTGACACATGGAAGAGTACCAAGATATCTATTCAACCATGAAATTGTGTTGTTGACTTGGGTCAATCATAGATTCTTGGCACCGCAAAGTGTTATCCTCAAAGATATCTGGATGTACTGAGGATAGATTATATTTATTTATTTATTTATTTATTTATTTATTTATTTATTTATTTATTTATTTATTTATTTATTTATTTATTTATTTATTTATTTATTTATTTATTTATTTATTGGTTTGATTTATAAGCCGCCCTTCTCCGGAGACTCAGGGCGGCTTACAATGCGTCAAGCAATGGCCTTCACACTTTTGTATATAGCTGCTTAGTAGGGCTTTCGCCCCCCCCCCCAAGCGTTGTTCTTTTTTATACAAAGTCAGCTTATTGCCCCCACAATCCGGGTCCTCATTTTACCTACCTCGAAAGGATGGAAGGCTGAGTCAACCTTGAGCCTGGTGAGATTTGAACTTGCAGTAATTGCAGGCAGCTGGTGTTACTTAATAGTGCTTTAGTCTGCTGCGCCACCAAGGCTCTTGTATAAGATTTTCATCCATGGAATCCTTCCCAAGCTGTCTCTTGGTTTGTTAAAATCAGCTGCTTTAAAGTCTAAGACATTAGACTTATTTTGTGGGTGTGGCTTGGAGGCCGTGTGACTGGGTGGGCGTTGCTAGCTGGTCATGTGACTGGGTGGCCATGGCTATGTGTATAGGGACTACTCAGAGGGCTGAAAAAAGTTATTTCTGACAGGTCCTCGCACTTTTGACTGGTCCTCACACTTATGACCATCCTCACATTTATGCCCATGCAGCATTCTTAACAACCATGTCACTCATTTCACAACTGCTTCTCTACACCATGGTGATAAGATAGGGCAAAAAATGTAAAATGTGAGGACAGTCGTAAGTTTGAGGACTGGTCAAAAGTGCGAGGACCAGTCAAAAGTAACTTTTTCAGCCCTCTGAGTAGTCCACATGCACAAAAGGACTACCCAGAGTGTAGAGTGACCACACACACAAAGGTTGAGGATATATGTGGTAACTTTATTGTCTTACATAGTGACATTATATAGTTTGTTACTACAAGTTACAGCAGTACTTGGCAGCATCTCATTGGCTCACAGAATCTTTTAGGTAACTAGAACCATTACTTATAATGTAATGTAGGGTTAACACATATCCCACTTCCTATCCTCTTGTTCCTCTTGTTTATAGAGTTAGGGTCTAATGCCATTTCCTGGCGCCTACATGTGAGTAACCTTCCTTATCTGAGGTTTGCCATCCAAGATAAGGAAACATTCCTACACATAGCAGACTACAGGCTCCTATATGTCCTCTCTTTTTATTTAATTTTGAGGGAACAAAGATTTCTGTATGTATCGCAATTGATGAGGAGGCAGAGAGAGAGGAGCAGGACGAAACATAGTAATTAATGAGGGAATACACTGAATGAAACAACAGCAAGCAACTAACATGACAATAATAATTACAGCATAAAAAAACAACTGCTTAAGCCAGGACCAATCACGAAGCCAATTGGTCAACCAGTCAAAAGGAGAGGAAATAGCATGAACATTATTCTGAAAATATGATTGGAGTTTAGCAAGTTCATCTTCAATGGTTTTGTTCAAAGAGTGAAAATGAACAGCACATCTACAACGGCCAACAAGTTTACAAAAACCTCCTTGTCGTGCTAATAAATAGTCAATAGCAAAACGTTGCTGGAGCACATCCTGATTCAGGTCCTCAATTTCATGTTGGAGATCACAAACAATAGCAGCAGTGGCATTAATTGATTTCTCCAGGCGACATGTTAAGCCCAGGATAGAATGTGTATTTTCTTGAGCTATTATTCCAGGGTAAGCCCCTAAAGTGAGCACCCCAGTAATAGCTCCAGCCACAGCACGGCCATAGGTATTTAGAGAGGACAGTTGTGTATCAATGATGACTTCATCAGTACATGTAGGACCTAATGGAGCACGGCGCCGTCGTGAAGAAGAAGAGAGAGCACCAATCTGCACAGGTAGGGAAAAGTACCCAATAGCAGCACACTGATAGTTTTGAGGGTGTACGTTGGTTGCATATTTGTCAAAAAAGAACCACATGTTAGGGAAGCGTTAAAAATAGGAAAATTATCAGGATACATTTCAGGCACAATATTAGGCCCATGCAAAGAAGAATTAAAGGTTCCCCAGAGCCAATAATAGTCAGTAAAATAACTATAATTCCCTACTTTCGATAAAATGTGGACTTGGTCCTGTGAATATGTTTGAGACCCCCCATTTTTCTGTCTTCTCCTCTGTCCTCTTTAAGGACCCTCAGGATATGGTCATGTCTATCTGCTATGATCAAAATGTACTCAGCAGCAGGGCTTCTTGGTCTGCGAGACTCCCCCCTCTCGCAGGCTTGGCCCTCCACTCTATCGAGGGCCTACCTCGATGACGGGCTTTGGAACCCCGAGAGGTGGCATGTCGCAAAGAGGGGGTTGCGGGGTTTTTTAAAATTGTCTTTGTCTAATTTTTTAAGGGGTTTGGGGAGGGGGGTGGGGGGTGGGATTGGAACTAGGGTTGTGGGTTTGGGGGATAACCCACCAAGGGGAGGGTCGGGCCCGGCCATGACACGCGGCAGGGTGGGTGAGGGATCCAGGGCAATGGGGGGGGTCGAGCTTGTCCAGACTGTGTCTTTACTATCAGTACTGTGAGTGGGAGGGGTAGATATGGCGGGAGCAGGGGGCCATATCATGTTAAGGGAGCACGCACCCGCTGTCTCCAAGTGGTAGGGTGCTCCGGCCCCCAAGGCTCCACCCGTTCTCCAGGTTGCACAGACCCTCACGGCCTGGGCCTTCGTCTGATGCTGTGCAATGCCAGGTCCATAGTAAATAAAGCCCCCCTCATCTGTGACCTTGTTCAGGAGGGGGGAGGGGACCTGGCGGGTATTACGGAGACTTGGTTGGGCCCAGAGGGAGGAGTCCCTCTGATAGAAATGTGCCCACCAGACTTCCATGCATTTCATCAGCCGAGGTCACAGGGGAGGGGCGGGGGAGTAGCGGTTATTATTAGAGAAGGCCTTAGGCCGAGGGAGACCACTGTTCCTCAGACGGCCGATTGTGAGTCCCTCCTTGTGAAGTGGGGCCATGGGGTTCAGATGGGCTTGCTGATCATGTACCTGGCTCCCTGCCACGTGGCAGCAGCCCTGCCCGAGCTGCTCGACGTTATAGCCGCGGTGGCGGTTGACACCCCCAGGCTTATGATCATGGGGGATTTTAACCTGCCATCGGTCGGCGAGACGTTTGAGGTGGCTCGGGAGTTCATGGCTTCCATGACGGCCATGGACCTGACCCAGCTAATTCATGACCCTATGCACATAGGGGGAAACACACTGGACCTGGTTTTTGTCTCTGGACAGTGGCTGAGTGATCTTGAGATAGGGGATATAGTCATCGAGCCCTTGTCATGGTCGGATCACTCTCTCCTTCACCTTGATCTTCGAACCGCGGTACCCTGCCGCAGGGAGGCGGAACCGATAAGATGGTACTGCCCCAGGCGCCTGATGGAACCTGATAGGTTCCAGACGGAGCTTGGGCCAATTCCTGAGGTTCTGGCTCACGCCTCGGCTGGAGACCTAGTGGCCGCCTGGGATAGGGCAGCCACTGGAGCTCTGGATCGAGTCGTGCCTTTGCGGCCTCTGACCCGGCGCCGATCTCGCCTGGATCCTTGGTTCACCGAGGAGCTGAGGGAGATGAAGCACTGGAAAAGATGCCTAGAGAGTAGTTGGAGGGCTAGTCTTTCTGAATCGGACTGGACACTGGTAAGATTTCATATTCGGAATTACCTAGTGGCGATAAAAGCAGCAAAATGTGCTCATTTTGCTGCTCTTATTGCATCATCAGATAATTGCCCGGCCGCCCTGTTTAGGGTGACCCGCTCCCTGCTCCACCAGGAAGCGTGGGAGGACCCCTTGGAGGGAAGAGCCGAGGATTTTGTTCAGTATCTGCATGACAAAATCACTCAGATTCAGGAAGGTCTGGACTCTGACTGGGTAGATCCAGCGGGGGTGACGGAGGCAGGTCTTGAGACTGTTATCTGGGATGAGTTTGATCCTGTGACCCCAGATGACGTGGACAGGATTCTGGGTAGATTGAACGCGACCACATGTTTGTTGGACCCGTGTCCCTCCTGGTTAGTGCTAGCTTCCCGGGAGGTGACTCCAGGGGATTATAAATGCTTCACTGGGTGAGGGTATCTTCCCCGCCGCCCTTAAGGAGGCGGTGGTGAGGCCCCTCCTCAAGAAGCCTTCCCTGGACCCGGCAATATTGGCTAATTATCGTCCAGTCTCCAACCTTCGTTTTGTAGCGAAGGTTGTTGAGAGTGTGGTTGCGGGACAGCTTCCCCGGTACCTGGATGAAGCGTCGTATCTGGATCCATTCCAGTCGGGTTTCAGGCCTGGGTACAGCACAGAAACGGCATTGGTCGTGTTGGTTGATGATCTCTGGAGGGCTCGGGACAGGGGTTGCTCCTCTGTCCTGGTCCTGTTAGATCTCTCAGCGGCTTTTGATACCATCGACCATGGTATCATGCTGCACCGGTTGGAAGAGTTGGTGGTGGGAGGCACCGTACTAAGGTGGTTCTCCTCCTTTCTCTCTGACTGGTCGCAGTCTGTGTTGACAGGGGGGCAGAGGTCGACCCCGAGGCCCCTTATATGTGGGGTGCCGCAGGGATCGGTCCTCTCGCCCCTTTTGTTCAACATTTATGTAAAGCCGCTTCTGTGGTTTCGGGGTGAAGTACCATCAGTACGCTTACGACACCCAGCTGTACATCTCCATCCCGGACCACCCCAACGATGCCATTGAAGTGATGTCCCAGTGCCTGGAGGCCATACAGATCTGGAGGGGGAGGAACAGGCTCAGGCTCAACCCATCCAAGATCGAGTGGCTGTGGTTTCCGACGTCCCAATATAGTCAGCTGGTGCCATCGCTGACTATTGGGGGCGAATCATTGGCCCCTACGGATAGGGCTCGCAACTTGGGCGTCCTCCTGGATTCACGGCTGTCTTTAGAAGAGCATTTGACGGCCGTGACCAGGATGATTTTTCATCAGGTTCGCCTGATCCGCCAGTTGCGTCCCTTTCTAGATCGGGACTCCCTACGCACAGTCACTCACGCCCTCGTAACCTCTCGGCTGGACTACTGCAACGCTCTATACATGGGGCTCCCCTTGAGGTGCACTCGGAGGCTCCAACTGGTGCAGAGTGCGGCCGCGTGGGTGGTTATGGGAGCGATGTGGAGTTCCCATGTAATACCTCTCCTGCGCGAGCTGCACTGGCTCCCGGTGGTCTTCCGGGTGCGCTTCAAGGTTCTGGTTATCACCTTTAAAGCGCTCCATGGCTTAGGACCTGGTTATTTATGGGACTGCCTGCTACCACCAATAGCCTCCCACCGGCCAGTACGCTCCCATAGAGAGGGGCTCCTCCAGGTGCCGTCGGCCAAACAATATCGGCTGTCGGCCCCTAGGGGGAGAGCATTCTCTGTAGGGGCACCTACGATCTGGAACGAGCTCCCCCCAGAGATACGGAGGATCCCAGATCTGTGCACATTCCACTGCGCGCTTAAGACTCTTCTATTTCATCAAGTCGGCCTGGCCTAAATCTTCCCCCTTTTAAATGTGGAAATTTTAAATTTGTTTTATTTATTTTTTTTAGAAACTTTATTGAGGTTTTTTACAAACAAAACAGAAATTAAAAAAAAGAGGAACAAAACATTCAGACAAAGACATAAAACATATAAGTATAATAACATTTTCAATTACTATCAGATGTACAGTGTTTTAACTATTTACATAAATAATACTTGGTGATATCTCAGCTCACTTTTAATCAATATTTAGCACACCTTTAGGTCTTTCTTTCATTTTATCATGCAACCACTTATACCACCTTTCCCACACCAAATAATAAACTATCTTCTCATCATTTAATTCATAGGTTAATTTAGTCATCTCTGCGCACTCGAGTATTTTCTTAATTGTAAGCTCTTCTGGTGGTTGAGTTTTCTCTTTCCAGTACTGTGCATATGCCAATCTGGCGGCTGTAATTATATGGATCATTAAATGTATCATTTCCTTTCTATATGGCTTCTTTATTATTCCCAGGAGGAAAATCTCTGGTATTAATTCAATATCTTCATCTATTATTTCATATAACCACCTCCTAATTTTATTCCAGTATCCTTTCGCTTCCTGGCATGTCCACCACATGTGAAAGAAGGTGCCTTGACCATGGCCGCATTTCCAACAGTTGGGGTGTATATTGGGGTATATTTTTGCTAGTCTGGCCGGGGCTAAATACCATCTATGGAACATTTTGTAATGATTTTCCTTGTATGTCACCGCTCTGGTCAATTTAAGATTCCTGTTCCATGCCTCCTCCCATTCTCCAAAATTTATATCACGCCCTGTATTTTTCTCCCATGCAATTATTTGGTTCTTTGTGACATCTTCAAACTTATCGTCGCCTTTAAATTTGTTTTAATTATAGGTTATGGGTAAGGCGTTTTAAATTGGGAAGCCATTTTGGATTTAATTTTTTTAAAATGTATGTTAATGTTTATATTATATGTTTTTTAATCTTGGCTGTTCACCGCCCCGAGTCCTTCGGGAGAGGGGGCAGTATAAAAATTTAATAAATAAACAAATAAATAAATAAATAAATAAAATGCGTCGAGCCTTAGCATAATCATTCCAATTGTTAAGCCAAGTATGGTGAGCATAACAGCAAAAACATAAGCCTTTAGTAAATTGATTAGTACGAAGATAACGCCAACCAACAGAATTAAGTTGCATTGGCGGCTTAGAAAACAACCAAGAATAATGAATGGTTTGCAGCTGTGAAACAATAAAGGAAGAAGAAGATATTAAATCAGGTATGAAAGCAACTTGACCCAAAGCCATAGGAGGCTCATAGTACAGGGTGACATTAGTACCGTGAACCAAAAACATATATTGAGCATGATGAACCCAGAGATTAGGACTAAGTTGTATAGGCTGAGTGTCATGCAAAGCAGTAACAGAACCAAGAGAAGACAAGAGAAGACAAAAAAGAATTGTAACAGAATTAGCTGTAATAATAGCAAAGACAGCAGCAACTAGATTTTCAGAAGTCTGAGGTAGGGCAGCATGAGCCAACTGTTGTTGAGCTTGGTATGTTGTGGCCTTCACTTGCCCCCATGTGATTGGTGGGGGTTGTGGCCACTCAGGGTTAGGAGCAAGACAATACTTCACTAACGGCTTGTCAGTGGTTTTATTGCACGAAAATGAACATTAACAGGAACATCTGAAAAAGAATCTACAAGAGTTAAATAATTCCAGGTAAACAAAGCAACAGATAGTAAATGTTGAATCTTTTGCAAATGGTATGGACCAGACTCATGCTGTAGCTGTCTCTGCAAGAAGGACTTAAAAGTTCGATGGGCACGTTCCACAATAGCTTGTCCTTGAGAATTATAGGGAATGCCATGGACTAAGGTCATTTCCCATTGCTGACAGAAAAGACTAAAGTCTTTACTGATATATGCAGGACCATTGTCAGTTTTAATTTGAACAGGGCGGCCCATAATTGAAATAGCAGCTAAACAATGAGTGGCGACATCCTGAGCCCGCTCGTGACAGGATGCAGTAACCTAAAGAAAATGAGAATAGGTATCAATCATAACATGTAATTTATCATATGGCTTGAAAGAGGAAAATTGTGTTACATCCATTTGCCAAATTTGATTGGCAGAGGTACCCCGAGGGTTGACCCCACTAGGGAACGGAATGGCTGACTGTTGGCAGGAGGGACATGCTCGTATAATATCCCTGCGCCAAAGGAATATGAAACTGTTTTGCCAAAGATTTTGCATTTTGATGAAAATATGAATGACTGGTCACCGGATCAGAAAATAAAGAAGCAATTTCCTTAAGGGATTCATCTGCAATGCGGTTACCTTTGGTTAGGGCATTTTGGTAATGAATATAAAACTTCTCCAAGATAATTAGAGAAGGCAATCTGATAACTTTCAGATATCATCATAAGATGATCATGCTCAATCTTTGTACGGGTGAAGGCAATGCCTATCAAATCTTGTCCAATCAGTTGCAAAGCACGCTTTCGGCCTTTTATAATCAATTCTTCTAAAGCAAACTGGTAAGGATAAATGTTTCTAGGTGGAGTAGGAGATAAATTTAACCACTCATGAATAGCTATTTTTAATGTGCTCTTAATGGTATATAAACACCCAGTAGGCAATGGAGAAGTAGGAAGAATAGCTAAGCGTAGTCCTGCTTCTATTGACTCAATTCGGTTAACATATTGTTGCTTAACTTTGTCCAAGATGAGCTGTAAGCACCTTTTTTGATCATTCATCAAATGAACTGTATCACCAGGGGGTTGCGCTCCTTTTAAGGGTTGGAATAGAGGTAACATATCACCAGTTGTTATGCAGAAGAAAGGCTTAGCCCAGTTAATAATGCCTAGCAACTTTTGCCATTGAACTAAAGTATAAGACTTTTGTACCTTTAAGTCAGGCAATACTGGAATAGAAGAAGCTTTCAGTAACCTAGGACCCAAGTATAGGTAAGGTTCAGTTTTCTGAATTTTATCATCTGCAATAAACAATCCTTTCTGTGCAACAATAGTTTTTAATTCCTCCAGAAGGGCTATAGAATCAAACTGAGGAGCAGCTATTAAGATATCATCCATGTCATGATAAACCAAATAAGATGGAAATTTCTCACGAAATGGCTGAAGTGCAGCGTCCACAAAATACTGGCACAAAGTAGGAGAATTAAGCATGCCCTGTGGTAAAACACGCCAATGATATCGTTTGGTTGGCATGCTATTATTAAAAACAGGAACAGTAAAAGCAAATTTTTCTTTATCCTGTGGTTGAAGCGGAATAGTAAAGAAACAATCTTTTAAATCGACAACCAACAATTGATAAAAATTAGGAATTAGATTAGGATTAGGAAGACCATATTGCAAAGGCCCATCGGCTGAATACATCTAATAATCTCCATTTCCCACTTTTCTTTTTAATAACAAAGACAGGAGCATTCCAGGGGCTAGTAGAGGGTTCAATATGACCAGCAGCTAATTGTTCCTGAACAAGTTGCTGTAAAGCAGATAATTTTTCCACTGAAAGAGGCCACTGCTCCACCCACACGGGGGCAGTAGAGAGCCACTTAAGGTAAGGTGACCAGACGTCCCGCTTTTGGCGGGACAGTCCCGCTTTTGAGCAATTTGTCCTGCGTCCCGTGGCGTTTTAAAAAAGTCCCGATTTTTCATTCTGCCTCCTGAGTCCCCGCTGATGGCTAGAGGGAAAAAACCTGTTTAAACTCTTGCCGCGGGGCTTCAAAGGGCCGCCCTACGTTGATTAGCTCGGCTTCCCCCTCTCAGCTGATTTGCACAGGGCTCTGCTCTTGCTAAATTGCTCAGCAGTTTTTTTTTCTCTTTGTGCAAACCAAGCTCAAAACGAAACTGAAAGTAAAACAGGCTGTTGGCTTTGCTGTTTGCTTGCAACGTTGGAAAATTGGGCAGCAGATTTATTTTCCTTTTCCTCACCAAAAAAGGTAGGTGCAAACAATGGGAAATTATTTAGGGCAAAAGAGATTTTAAATTCAAGATTTTAGATTCAAGATTTTAAAACACAAAAGAAAAAAAAGCTCTTTTTAACTAGGGAATTGTAATAATTGAGATACTATTAATTGTATACTGTGTTGAAAGCAGAAATGGTTAAGTTGTGGTTTGGAGGAATATATGGGGGAAATTATTTGGTTTATTATTATTGGTAAATATAATTAATTGATTTGTAAGAAATTGGATTGCATGGAAATAATTGGAATATTCATGTTCATATTGATTAATATACAAAAAAGATAGTTATATAACTAATTGATTTATATTAAAATGTTGAATTTGTATTAAACAACTCATATTACATAATTAACCAATGTGAGGATGGATATAAAAATAGATGACAATGGGAAGGGGTATAATATAGAATAGAAGGGAAAAATTGAATTTGATTAAGATTAGAGATGAGGATGAAGGGTAATATTGTTTTTTTAAAAAAATAGATGAGGAATAAATATGGCAAAAAGGAAATATAGAAATTGTAAATTTAATTGAAATGACTAAACACTGTTTAAATTTGTGAACCAGCCAAATATTCTGTTCAAAGAAAATACATTGTATGTTTGTATGTGTGTTTCTAATTATTGCTATTTATTCATATTTGTTCTCTTTTATTCTTTAAAGTTTAACAATTCATTCTTTATCTTAATATCTTTATATTTGTTTGGGGTTGGCTTTCTTCCCTTTCATCTTTTTTATTGTACAGCAATCTTTTTCCTCAAACCTACCACCTCTCTTTTCTTTCCTTCTTACTTTCTCTTCCCCCCACCCTCTTCTTCTCCTCCCTATTTCCTCTTCCTTTCTCCTTCTCCTCCTCTCTTCCTCCCTCTCTTACCGTCACTCCTACTCTAATTTCCCTTCCCTTCCTTCATCCCTCTCTATTGCTGTATCCTTTTATGCATATGGACTACTCAGAGGGCTGAAAAAGTTATTTTTGACTGGTCCTCGCACTTTTGACCAGTCCTCGAACTTACGACTGTCCTCACATTTTACGTTTTTGCCCTATCTTGTCATCATGGTGAAGAGAAGCAGTTGTGAAATGAGTGACATGGTTGTTAAGAATGCTGCACTGGCATAAATGTGAGGATGGTCATAAGTGTGAGGACCGGTCAAAAGTGCAAGGACCTGTCAGAAATGACTTTTTTCAGCCCTCTGGTTAGTCCTTTTGTGCATATGGACTACTCAGAGGGCTGAAAAAGTTATTTTTGACTGGTCCTCGCACTTTTGACCAGTCCTCGAACTTACGACTATCCTCACATTTTACGTTTTTGCCCTATCTTGTCACCATGGTGAAGAGAAGCAGTTGTGAAATGAGTGACATGGTTGTTAAGAATGCTGCACGGGCATAAATGTGAGGATGGTCATAAGTGTGAGGACCAGTCAAAAGTGCGAGGACCTGTCAGAAATTACTTTTTTCAGCCCTCTGGTTAGTCCTTTTGTGCATATGGACTACTCGGAGGGCTGAAAAAGTTATTTTTGACTGGTCCTCGCACTTTTGACAAGTCCTCGAACTTACGACTGTCCTCACATTTTACGTTTTTGCCCTATCTTGTCACCATGGTGAAGAGAAGCAGTTGTGGAATGAGTGACATGGTTGTTAAGAATGCTGCACGGGCATAAATGTGAGGATGGTCATAAGTGTGAGGACCAGTCAAAAGTGCGAGGACCTGTCAGAAATGACTTTTTTCAGCCCTCTGGTTAGTCCTTTTGTGCATATGGACTACTCGGAGGGCTGAAAAAGTTATTTTTGACTGGTCCTCGCACTTTTGACCAGTCCTCGAACTTACGACTGTCCTCACATTTTACGTTTTTGCCCTATCTTGTCACCATGGTGAAGAGAAGCAGTTGTGGAATGAGTGACATGGTTGTTAAGAATGCTGCACGGGCATAAATGTGAGGATGGTCATAAGTGTGAGGACCAGTCAAAAGTGCAAGGACCTGTCAGAAATGACTTTTTTCAGCCCTCTGGTTAGTCCTTTTGTGCATATGGACTACTCAGAGAGCTGAAAAAGTTATTTTTGACTGGTCCTCGCACTTTTGACCAGTCCTCGAACTTACGACTGTCCTCACATTTTACGTTTTTGCCCTATCTTGTCACCATGGCGAAGAGAAGCAGTTGTGGAATGACTGACATGGTTGTTAAGAATGCTGCACGGGCATAAATGTGAGGATGGTCATAAGTGTGAGGACCAGTCAAAAGTGTGAGGACCTGTCAGAAATGACTTTTCAGCCCTCTGAGTAGTCTCTATACACATAGCCATGGCCACCCGGTCACATGACCAGCTAGCCACGCCCACACAATAAGCCATGCCCACAATGGTGTCCTTCTTACCAATGTTAAAATGTGTTCACCTTACCCTATACACATAGCCACGCCCACCCGGTCACATGACCAGCTAGCCATGCCCACCCAGTCACATGACCAGCTAGCCACGCCCACAAAATAAGCCACGCCCACAATGTCCCTCTTTACCAATGTTAAAATCTGGTCACCTTAACTTAAGGGGAAGAGCCATCATCCAAAATCAATTTTGTATTCAAAAAGGAAAGGAGGTCCCGACCCCAAATATTAGTATGAATATCTGAAATATAAGGTTGCAGGGCAAAGGACTTACCAGCTGCTGTGGAGAATTGAATATCACGCACACTCTGCCAGGCTGGAGTTGAACCACCTACACCCCATAAAGAAGAAACTGACTTCTTAGGCCATTGGACAGGCCACTGTAAAGACGAAATAACAGTAACATCGGCTCCAATATCAAGCAACCCTTGAAAAGGTTGCTTATTCAAATAGAGAGTTAACAAAGGACGAAAGGAAGTAACAGACTGAAGTAAAGCCACAGAAGGAGAGGTAGAACCAAAACCAGCATCCCCACGTACCCCTGTGCCAGAACAAGGGACTTGATAGGGAAGCAAAAGTAATTGAACAACAGAGGATTGTTCACCCAAGCCTGAATAAAAAAACATTCCAGTGTAATCAGAATCAATAACACCAGGGACTACAAAGCATCCTTTTTTATGAGCTGAAGATCGAGGCAAGATAAGACCCACTAAACCAGAGGGAAGAGGGCCTTTAAATTGAGAAGGAATCAATTTAACCTCCAAAGGAAATTTAAATTCCACAGATTCCTGAGTTATTAGATCGATCCCAGCACTACCTGCTGTGGCTGGGACTGCAGAGGAAAGGCTGTGGGGAGGAGACATTACTAGGGGAAAGGCACTCTTTTGGCTCTGGGTGGGTGCCGCACCCATTGGCAAGTTTCCCGACCGAAAACGGCACTGATTAGCCCAATGAAATCCTTTTTTACAAATTGGGCATTTTTTAGAAGGGCGATTTTGAGAGGCTGCAGGAGTCGAGCGACAGTCCTTTTGAAAATGTCCAGATTTACCACATTTAAAGAAATTGCCAGCAGGACGTTGCCCTTTTTCTATAGCAGCAGCTAAAAGGTACATTTTATACGTTTGAGAGCCAATATCCTGGCAGACCTGCAGCATGTCAGCCAAAGTATAATGATTGGTAGCTTTTAAGGCAGTGGTTCTCAACCTCCCTAATGCCGCAACCCTTTAATACAGTTCCTCATGTTGTGGTGACCCCCAACCAGGGGCGGGTTCTAAATTTTTTTACTACCGGTTCTGTGGGCGTAGCTTATTTTGTGGGCGTGGCTTGGAGGTTATGTGACTGGGTGGGTGTGGCTAGCTGGTCATGTGACTGGGTGGCCATGGCTATGTGTATAGGGACTACTCAGAGGGCTAAAAAAAGTCATTTCTGACAGGTCCTCGCACTTTTGACCGGTCTTCGCACTTATGACTGGTCATCATTTATGCCCATTGTAGCATTCTTAACAACCGTGTCACTCATTTCACAACTGCTTCTCTTCACCATGGTGACAAGATAGGGCAAAAACGTAAAATGTGAGGACAGTCGTAAGTTCGAGGACTGGTCAAAAGTTCGAGGACCAGTCAAAAATAACTTTTTCAGCCCTCTGAGTAGTCCATATGCATAAAAGGATACAGCAATAGAGAGGGATGAAGGAATGGAAATTAGAGTAGGAGTGAGGGTAAGAGAGGGAGGAAGAGAGGAGGAGAAGGAGAAAGGAAGAGGAAGTAGGCAGGAGAAGAAGGGGGGAAGAGAAAGTAAAAAGGAAAGAAAAGAGAGAGGTGGTAGGTTTGAGGAGAAAGATTGCTTTACAATAAAAAAGATGAAAGGGAAGAAAGCCAACCCCAAACAAATATAAAGATATTAAGATAAAGAATGAATTGTTAAACTTTAAAGAATAAAAGAGAACAAATATGAATAAATAGCAATAATTAGAAACACACATACAAACATACAATGTATTTTCTTTGAACAGAGTATTTGGCCGGTTCACAAATTTAAACAGTGTTTAGTCATTTCAATTAAATTTACAATTTCTATATTTCCTTTTTGCCATATTTATTCCTCATCTATTTTTTTAAAAAACCAATATTACCCTTCATCCTCATCTCTAATCTTAATCAAATTCAATTTTACCCTTCTATTCTATATTATACCCCTTCCCATTGTCATCTATTTTTATATCCATCCTCACATTGGTTAATTATGTAATATTACAGTTGTTTAATACAAATTCAACATTTTAATATAAATCAATTAGTTATATAACTATCTTTTTTGTATATTAATCAATATGAACATGAATATTCCAATTATTTCCATGCAATCCAATTTCTTACAAATCAATTAATTATATTTACCAATAATAATAAACCAAACAATTTCTCCCATCCATTCCTCCAAACCACAACTTAACCATTTTTGCTTTCAACACAATATACAATTAATAGTATCTCAATTATTACAATTCCCTAGTTAAATAGAGCTTTTTTTCCTTTTGTGTTTTAAAATCTTGAACTCTCCTCTTTTGCCATTTGCCATAAATTTCCCATTGTTCGCACCTACCTTTTTTGATGAGGAAAAAGAAATCTGCCTTTCCAACGTTGCAAGCAAACAGCAAAGCAAACAACCTGCTTTACTTTCAGTTTCGTTTTCAGCTTGAATTGCACAAGGAGAAAAAAAAATCTGCTCCAGCAGCACTCTTTGCAGCTAGCAAAAGACCCCTGTGCAAAACAGCTGAGAGCAAATCAGCTGAGAGTCGGGAGGCCGATCTAAACAACTTGTGGTAATTAACCTAGACTGAAGCTGAAAGGGGCTGTTTTTTCTATTTTTGCAGGCACCGGTCTACTCATTTGTTTTCTTTTAACACTGATCAGCTGTAGGGCAGCCCTTTGAAGCCCCGCGGCAAAAGTTTAAACAGTTTTTTTTCCCTCTAGCCATCAGCTGGGACTCAGGAGGCAGCAATAGATTGTGAGTGGGCGGGGTAAGCGAATGGCGACCGGGCCGGGAACCAGTTCGATTGCATGGCCAGCCAAACTTACTACCGGTTCTCCAAACTATTAAATTTTTTTACTACAGGTTCTTGCGAACCAGTGCGAACCGGGAGCAACCCACCACTGATTGATACTTTTGTGGTTCCCCCCTTGGTAGGGAAATGTGAGGAAAAAAGATGTTTCATTTCTAAAACAGCATTGCATAAGACTCATGAATAGATTTTGAGAGGGGGGGAAGGAAAGTGTCAGCATTTCTGTAAACATTGGGACAATGTAATGCAACGCGCTCTTCCCAACACATGGAAGACAGGTTACAATGTTTTTTAGTAGGTCACATTGCATCTGATCCCTGTTGAATTCATACTGGCGGGCTTCTCATGAGGATTCCAGTTTAGGAAAACACAGGACAAGCGTTTTCTCGGGATGAGAGAGCAGCAAACAAAAAGCTACAATCTCTTTTATTAGTTACCCAAATACAGCGTCATCAGAAGGCGTTATTATGGCCTCACATCTCATATTACATACGAGAGATAGGAAAACAATGGAAAAGATAAAAAGCAAAACCTAACTCTGGCTGCTTGGTACCAGATACTACCAGGCGAGAGGCCCATCTCTGTTATCTGATTCTCAGGAATGTGTTTACAAAGAGATAAGAGATGTGTCTGCTTTGTTTCTCAAGAATGTTTATACAAGGAGATATCTTTACTTTTGCAGGCACATCCTATGTTATAAACAAAGAGAGAATGAATAGGGCCCTTCAGAGAGTATCCATATGAACCCGCTTTTCATAGTTTGATTATTTCGATGCTAAGCTCCATACAAGTGTCCAACCAGTTAAACTGGTCTATACATGTACTATGGCCACTGCATTCCCACAATCCCTTTGAAGGATACTCGGTGACCAGGAGCAGATCAGGACTGGCATGTGGAGAAACCAAGATGTAACTCAATGGTCTGTCTGGATAATCACTGGGGACTTTCCATGACTGAGAATAGGATACGATAGGATAGGATTGAATGGAAATGAATTCTTTATTGGCCAAGTATGATTGGACACAAGGAATTTGTCTTTGGTGCATATGCTCTCAGTGTACATAAAAAGACAAAATACATTTGTCAAGAATCATAAGGTACAACACTTAATGATAGTCATAGGGTACAAATAAGTAATCAAATCATAGTAGGAAACAATATAAATGATAAGGATACAAGCAACAAAGTAACAGTCATACAGTCATAAGTGGGAGGAGATGGTAATAGGAAAAATGGGAAGATTAATAGTAATAGTAATTTAGAGTTAGTAAATAGCTTGACAGTGTTGAGGGAATTATTTGTTTAGCAGAGTGATGGCATTCAGTAAAAAACTGTTCTTGTGTCTAGTTGTTCTGGTGTGCAGTGCTCTATAGCCTCATTTTGAGGGTAGGAGTTGAAACAGTTTAGGGGTCTGTAAATATTTTCACAGCCCTCTTTTTGACTCATGCAGTATGCAGGTCCTTAATGGAAGGCAGGTTGGTAGTAATTCTTTTTTCTGCAGTTCTAATTATCCTCTGAAGTCTGTGTCTGTCTTGTTGGGTTGCAGAACCAAACCAGACAGTTATAGAGGTGCAGATGACAGACTCAATAATTCCTTTTTAGAACTGTATCAGCAGTTCCTTGGGCTGTTTGAGCTTCCTGAGTTGGCGCAGAAAGAACATTCTTTGTTGTGCTTTTTTGATGATGTTTTTGATGTTAGGTCTTTTTAGGTCTTGAGATATGATAGAACCTAGAAATTTGAAGGTCTCTACTGTTGATACTGTGTTGTCTAGTACTGTGAGAGGTGGAAGTATGGGAGGATTTCTCCTAAAGTCTACCACCATTTCTACGGTTTTGAGTGTGTTCAGTTCCAGGTTGTTCCGGTCACACCATGAGGCTAGTGGTTCAACCTCCCGTCTTTATGCAGATTCATCATTGTCTCGAATGAGACGAATCAGTGTTGTATTATCTGCAAACTTCAGTAGTTTAACAGATGGATCATTTGATATTCAGTCATTGGTATATAGAGAGAAGAGAAATGGAGAGATCACAAATCCTTGGGGGGGGAGGGCTGTGCTAGTTGTACAAGTATCTGATGTGATTCTGCTTAGGTTCACCTGCTGCTTCCTGTCTGTTAGGAAGCTTATGATCCATTTACAAGGGTGTTCAGGTACCGCTAGCTGCAGTGGTGGGATTCTGCCGGTTCTAGGCGGTTCGGCCGAACCGTTTGTTAAATTGCTTGCTCGCCCCGCCCCTTGCCCTGTCCCTCTGCACCACTATTTATTGCCAATAAATAGTGGTGGGGCGAGCGAGCCAGCAATTTAACAAACGGTTTGGTGTTTTTTTGTAATTTATTGGCCTCGCAGCACACCGAACCGTTTTTTAAATTGCTGGCTCGCCCGCCCCTCACCTCGCCCCATGTGCTGTGTTGAAAGCTTGCCTTAGTGACACACCGAGTTCGGGAGAAACGTCAGTTCAAACTTGGCACATTTTTCCGAACCATTAGTGACTTTTGGCTGGCCATGCCTGCAAACCGGTTCCCGCTCACCCACCCCGCCCGCCTGATGCTCGCCCGCCCCGCCCAGCCCCTACTTGCAGAATCTAGCCCCATACTTCTGCTCACCGCTGCTGGCAAAGGTAAGGCCGAAGGGCACGGGTGGCCGGGGAAGGAAGAGCTGGTGGAGGGGTCATACCAGCAGCAGGTAGTGGACCGATGCACGCAGGGAGGGAGGGGAGCGCGTGGGAGATCGTGGCACCGGAGCTCTTCCCGTGCGTTTCCCCCAGCCGGCCCGGCCTGCGAGGGAAGCACGCAGGAGATCCTAGCTGCAGTTTACTCGCGAGCAACATTGACTGGGAGAGACAGGGAGAAAGGCCATTGGTGCTCAGGAGTAAACTGCAGATTAGAGGCAGCCAGCAGCTCGCAGGCAGAGAAAGAAACCGCTTTGGCTCTGGTGCCAAAAAAAATTGGTGGGGAGAAAAAGAGGGAGGGTAGGAACAAGGGAAGGGCATTTTTTTCATTGTTTTAACTCCGTAGCAACATCCTTCCCAGCTACTGCTTTCTCTGCTCAGCAGCAGAGCTTTCTTTTTCTTTTTTTTTAAGGTTAGTCCCCTTCTGCCCGGGAGAGAGAAGAGCGGGGGCAGGGAGAGAAAAAGAAGGCAGGGTGGGATGGTGGGGGGGCGGGAGCGGGGGTCTTCTTAATCCCGGCTGGATGCTGCTTCCTTGGGTCCCCTCAATTTTCCAGTCCCAGAAAGTGGCTGAAAAATGCCTCCTGTTTCCATTTTCTGTCCTTGCCTCCTTCCTGTTTTATTTGGTTTTCCCTCCCACCCTGAAAGGAGTTTCAAGCAAAAGAAAGGGGGGGGGAGTCTTAATGTCTGGTTAAAATGGGTAGTACTTCCATTTAAAGAAGAAAAGCATAGCTCAGATTATTGCTATGATTTTTTGCTCCTATATTCTGTTGTTTAGGTATAAATTTTGTTAATGTAGAAATTTTACTTACAGCCTATTAAACAACGGAGCTAGCTGTCTGCCTGCAATCATGTGTATCTATTAGGAGTAATTCCCACTGAGAGAGAGTAGCCTTACTGCCAAGTAAACATGCATAGGCTTTACATTGAGAGATAGGGTATCTATTAGTATGAGGTGTATCAGAGAGAGAAATGAGAACTTCTGTAATAACAGATACTTTATGCCAAGACCAGGAGTGTGTGTGTGTGAGTGAGTGAGAGAGAGAGAGAGAGAGAGAGACAGAAAGAGACAGACAGACAGAAAGAAAGAGGGAAGGAGAGAGAGATAGAAGAGAAAGAAAGAGGAAGGAAGGAAGGGAGAGAGAGAGAAAAAAACTGTGCTATTATTTTTAATTGTTCCATTATTTATCATGTATTAATATTTTACACTGTCCCTACACCTAGAATGATTTTACTGCCTTTCTTTTGCCCAGGGCAACCACATATTTTTCAGGAATTTACATGCATTCAATGACTATAGTCCAGAGCATAAATATGTGCGTGTTTATTTGTACATCATGTTTTGTATACATACAGAGAAAGAAGCACTCTTATGATCTTTGCCTTTTAGGCTTGCTGTCAAACATCAGCCATAATACTAATGACTGTTTTGAACAATATGCAGGTTGTATTACACAAATGGCTATTTTATATGTGAAATTATGACTGAAATATTTCTGCACCTCTATTGGTTCACACTGTCAGGAAGTTTCTTTACACTAATTATACAACAAACAAGGAATGCTTATTTTCTGAAATCATGTACATTCCAGTTTTTCCCCCTTCTGGGCTCAATGTGGGTTTAAAATGAGCACAGGACCAAAACCAAGTAAACATATATAGTAACAGTATTAACAATCATTAGGTGGAGTAGCCATTTTAGATTATTTATGTTGGGTATTAGGGAAGTACCCAACAGGCTACATGGACAATGCACAGCTGACTCTGTAGCTTTAAAATCAGTCTCCTGAATTTAAAATGTTATATAGGCATTAGTCTAAAGAAAAATTCCACTATCAGTCCAGTGTGATATTGCAATCTCACATGTATCAGTTCTACAACAACATTAATTAATTAATTAATTAATTAAATTAAGAATGCTACAATGGGCATAAATGATGACAGGTCAAAAGTACGAGGACCTGTCAGAAATCACTTTTTTCAGCCCTCTGGGTAGTCCCTATGTGCATATGGACTACTCAGAGGGCTTAAAAAGTGATTTTTGACCAGTCCTCGCACTTTTCACCAGTCCTTGCATTTATGATTGTCCTCACGTTGTACATTTTGCGCCTATCTTTTCACTGTGGTGAAGAGAAGTAGTTGTGAAATGAGTGACACAGTTGTTAAGAATGCTGCAATGGGCAGAAATGTGAGGATGGTCAAAAGTGTGAGGACCAGTCAAAAGTGTGAGGACCAGTCAGAAATGACTTTTTTCAGCCCTCTGAGTAGTCCCTATGCACATAGCTACATCCACCCAGTCACATGATCAGCTAGCCACGCCCATCCAGTCACACAAACAGCTAGCCACGCCCACCCAGTCACATAACCAGCTAGCCACGCCTACCCAGTCACATAACCAGCTAGCCAGGCCCCCAACTACGCAACGCCCACAGAACCGGTTGTTAAAAAAATTGAATCCCACCACTGGTTAGCTGGTTTAGTTTAGTTAGAAGTATATCCGGAATGATGGTATTGAATGCTGAACTAAAGTCTATAAAGGGGACCCTTGCGTAGGTCTTTGGAGATTTAAGATGTTGTAGGATGTAGTGCAGAGCCCTATTAACAGCATCATCTGTCAATCTATATGAGTGGAGAACACAAACTATCTCCTTGCTCCTAGCCCAGCACTGTCACCCACCCTATCAAATTTAAATGTGCAAAATTTCTAAAATTTAAAATAGTAAAATGCTCAATATGCTTAATATTGACTGATTGTTTTCCTTTTTCTCTTCCCTTAGTGTCATATTTTAGTGCACATCTTTATCATGTCTCATTTTATTATGGTTAGACATTGGAAACCCTTCCAATGATCCCAAAGCCTCTGAATCTCTTTCAGGGCTATATAAAAATGTCAAGCAAAATTAAGTAAAGCCAACCTAAGAATCGGAGGGGATGGTCTACATGTCAGGGTTTCAGGTAACAGACCCAACGAAATCAAAACGCTGAGGCCTGAACTCTCCTCAAAGTAATTGTTTATTAGGAATGTCATATTGGCACAGCTGGTGAAAACCAGATTCTGAAGGACACGAGGTTTTCCCCACCCAAATCAAAACCCAAAGTTCTTGCTCTCAGGTCACACATCAAATCATATGGTCCAATCAGGTCACAGTCCTCCTTTGGCTGTCTTTGGTCCACGCCTTCACAACACCTGGTGTGGACGTCCTTGGTTCCCATGGGAAAAAATGTTGTTATGGCTACAATTTCCCCCAGTTATCTCTACCTCCCCCTCACATTCCCACAGCAGCAACCAGCCTTGCTGTGGCGGTCCTGAAGATTTCCAAAATGGTTTCAGGGCTGACAGGCTGCCCCCACTCAGCTGAGAAGGAACTCTTGAAAGAGAGAAATCAGAGGTTTACCAGTCTCACCTTCAACACCCCCCCCCCAGGTGGCCCCTTGGGCTTAACTAGGATATTTGTCATGAAACTGTTTAATCAACCTGTCTGCTTTTACATCCCAGGTCTTAACCCAGGTAGCTTCAGATAAGGGGTATCCCTTCCAGTGGACTAGGTATTGCAAGTGACCCTGCTGCAAATGAGTCTAAGATCTTTTTTACCTCATATAATGGGTTTCCCCTTGTACTAAAATAGGCTTTGGGGCGGCCCAGTGTACTGGCCTTAGCTGAGAGCTTACTGCGGTTTTTAGCAAGCTGCTATGGAACACCGGGTGCACTTTCCCTAATAAGTGTTTTGAGTCTAAGCTGAACAATAACAGGATTTATCACTCTCGGGAAAGGCCCTCTGAACTTAGGACCTAATTTTCTGTTGGGCAGTTTGAGTTTTAGATACTTTGTTGGCAAGTACACTTTGGCTCTGATCTGCAGCTCCTCAGTGAACTGTTTCTTCAGCATTTCGAATGCTGGGCCACAAGTTGGGCCACCCACTTGGCCGCTTTGCCCTCCATGTTGTCAGCAATGGCTGAGATCATTTTCTCAGCCCTGGAGCCCATCTTTTTCTTTGGATCTTCAGGGCAGCCACATTTAGTGCTGTGGGAAAACAGGAGGGGGGGGTTGCATGGAGTTGGTGGAGATATATAGTCATAACAATATTCTTTGCTCTGGGAGTCAAGGACGTTCAGCCTGCACTTGAAGAGGTGTACCTGGGGAACATCAGGATGGTGGATTGATTGGGCCATGTGACTGACATGTGGGTGCAGGGGAAGGGATTTTGACTTTTCCTTGGGTGGGGAAAATGTGGGGGCTTTCAGATTTGGGTTTTCCCAGATGTGCTAATATGACATCTCTAATAAAATGAAATTTTGAGGAACTGCTGGCCTCGGAGTCTTACTTGGGTGTGGGATATAGTTCTAAGTTGTCTAAGCCCAAAATTTCCAGCCTGATAGCATAAGATATTCTGTTGTGAGCAGAGGAGTGGAGGACTCTTTTCGTGAAATATCTTGGGACTCATTCAATTGTATTAATGTCTGATATGCAGTGCGGATTCCAGACAGATGAGCTGTATTCAAGAATTGGTCTAGCAAAGGTTTTGTGTGCCCTAGTTTGCAGTACAATATTACTGGAGAAGAAGCTTCGTAAGATTAGGTTAACAACTCTTAATGCCTTTTTGGCAATCCTGTTGCAGTGACTCTTAATTACCTCTTAATTAATTAATTAATTAATTAATTAAACATAATTTGTCCTAATTAATTAATTATTAAGAGTTACTTAACTAATAATTTATTAACTTTAAATGCCTTTTTGGCAATGCTGTTACACTGAGCTCTGGCACTTAGATCATTAGAGATAAATACTCCAAGGTCCTTTTTTTTTTTTTTTTTTAAATTTGATTTATATGCCGCCCTTCTCCGAAGACTCAGGGCGGCTTACAATGTGCTCAGCAATAGCCTTCATCCTTTTGTATATTTATACAAAGTCAGCTTATTGCCCCCACAGCTGGGTCCTCAATTTACCTACCTTAGAAAGGATGGAAGGCTGAGTCAACCTTGAGCCTTGGCGAGATTCGAACCCTGCAGTAATTGCAGGCAGCTGGTCTTAATAACCAGCTTAATAACAGGGTGCCTTAAACCCCTGTACTACCAAGATCCTTGACAGAGTGAGGGTCGTATACAAGGTCATATCCGCCCAGCTTTAATTTTGTGTTCTGATTTGTTCTGCCAATGTGTAAGACCAAGCATTTGTTGCTGTGGCTAGCACCTGTGGCTAGAAAGCGGACAGTACAACAGGCGGCGCCTGTGGTTGTGTTTAAGGAGTTAAAATCATCAAGTACTGCATTGCTAGAAAGGCTGGGAGGAGAGGAACTTCCTCTTCCGGATGGCTGATGGGAGGAAGTTGGTGTGCAGAGCGGCTTTTGTGCTGTTTCCATGGTGGAAGCAGCAGCTGGCAGGTGAGTGGAGGGCAGCAGGTGGGAGGAGAGTCCGGGAGCAACTTGGGCTGGAAGCGGAGAAGCAACTGGGCTGAAGCCTCTCAGCTGCGGCTGCTGCAGGTTCCTTCCCTCCCCAAATGGAAGCCCACTGGTGCTGCAGGCTGGGAAACTGGGGGCTGCAATTTCTGCTGGTGGGAAGCTTGAAAAAGCCTCCTTCCAATGCAGGTTGAGCCTTTGGGGCTGGTTTCCCTCCAGAGGGAGCTCCGTCACTGGAGGTTTGGAAGAGAGCTGGAAGAAACCTTGGAGGTCTTAATGACGTCTCAGACAAATGGCTGTCCCGTCGGTTTAAAAGCCACCAGCAATGGAGCCCCCACAACCTCTGGAGGGAAGCCATTCCCGAAGAATCAACCTTCACTCAAAAGGGACTTTTTCAGTCTTCCAGGCAGCAGAAAATTGCAGCCATTCCGTTCCACTGGCTAATTGTTCTCACTGATGGGATTTTTCCTTAATTCCAGGTTTTTCTCTCTCCTTGATTAGTTTCCATGCATTGCTTCTTGTCTTGTCCTTCTGGTGCTTTGGAAAAGAAGTTGACCCTTCAAGTATTGGAACACAGCTATCATGTCACCCCTAGTCCTTCCTGTCACTAGACGATTCATTCCCAATTACTGCAACCCACTAATTATCCCTACTGCTCTTCTCTGCGCTCTTTTTTTTTATTATTGAAAAGTTTTACAAAAAAAAAAAGATTTTTCCCCCAATATTCCCCCCACCCTTTTTCCCACCCCCCCACCCCTTCCCCACATCCCACCCTCCCCCCCAGACTTCCCAGAGCAAAATACAGGGTATTTCAGTTAACAATCATAAGCTAAATTAACCTATCTATCCTTAGACTACACAGTCCCCCCCTGAAACCTTAACTCCACTATAAATAACGTACTTCTAAAACTTAACATTCATTCCTAAGCTATTTGATATTTTCTTGTCTGATACTTATTTTGAATATAATCAATCCATCTTCTCCATTCTGATACGTATCTTTCTTGTGTATAGTCCTTCAAATACGCTGAAATGTTTGCCATTTCTGCTAAGTTCGTTACTTTCAGTGTCCACTCTTCAATAGTAGGCAAAGAGTCCTTCCAATATTGCGCTACCAACAGCCTAGCTGCTGATATTAAGTTCAAAATCAGTTTAGTCTCTAATGCTGTACAATCCATCGTTATGCCCAATAAAAACAATTGAGTAAATTTCAACCTTTTTTTCAAAATGTTCTGCATCACCCACCAAATTTTTATCCAAAATGCCTTAATTTTCTTACAAGTCCACCATATATGATAATAAGTTGCATCATCACATTCACATCTCCAACATTTAGCTTGCAAGTTTGGATACATACATGATAATTTTTTAGGATCTAAATGCCATCTATAAAACATTTTATAAAAATTTTCTCTTACGTTTTGTGCTTGCGTAAATTTAACATTTCTAACCCAAATCTTTTCCCATGTTTCTATCATCACTGGTTCCTGAAAGTTTTGTGCCCATTTTATCATACAGTCCTTAACCAATTCCGTTTCTGAATCTATTTCCAATAATGCATTATACAACCTTTTAATATGCATTTGACTTTGATCTCTAATCTGTTTTACCAAGTTTTCCTCATTTTGCATAACACCAATTTTTTGGTCTTCCCTCCATCTAGCTTGAAGCTGACCATACTGAAACCAAGTGTAAATTATCCCTTCTTCTTTTAATACATTTAAGGGTTTCAATTGCAGTTTACCCCTTTCCATAAAAAGAAGCTCTTTATAAGTAATCACCTGTTTTTGTTCTATACTTATGTTTTCTATTGCATGTCTAGGATTTGCCCATATAGGTATCTTGTAGTTTAACTTATATTGATACTTTTTCCAAACCCTCAGCAAGGCATTTCTAAGTATGTGACCCTTAAACACCTTATCCACTTTTTTTTCATATAACAAGTAAGCATGCCATCCATATAACAGATCATAACCTTCTATATTCAACATTCTCTCTTCAGTTAAATTAAACCAGTCACAAATTTGTGATAAAACAGCTGCTTCATAGTACAATCTTAAGTTAGGCATTTTAAGACCTCCTCTCTCATGTACATCCTGTATAATTTTCAGTTTCACTCTTGGTTTCTTCCCACCCCAAATAAAAGTATTAATCCCTTTCTGCCACTCCATCAAGTTTCCATCTTTCTTAAGCACTGATATCATTTGAAACAAAAATAGGAACCTAGGTAATACATTCATTTTTATTACTGCTATCCTTCCCAGTAGAGATAGTTGTAACTTTTTCCAATTTTCCATTTCTTTCCGCACTTTTTGCCAGAGAACTTCATAATTGTTTTTAAATAATTTCGTATTTGAGGCTGCAATATACACTCCTAGATATTTAACCTTTTTAACTATTTCAAACCCCGTTATCCTCCCTAAATCTTCTCTTTGAGATATGGACATATTTTTAGTTATCATCTTTGTCTTATGTTGATTTATTTTAAATCCAGATACCTTGCCATATTTTATTTATTATTCAAATTTCTATACCGCCCTTCTCCTTTCGGACTCAGGGCGGTGAACAGCCAAAATAAAACATTTATACATAAAGTACAATTAAAAATAAATTTAAAATAATTAAATTTGGCCCATAGTTTAAAATTTGTCAATTTAAAATCCATATCAAAATTTAAAATCAACCATAAAATCATAAAATCAAGAGAGACCGGCTAACTGAAAGAGATGAGTTTTTAGGGCCCGACGAAAAGTCCGGAGGTCGGAGATCACTCGTATCTCTGGGGGTAGACCTATTGACCTATTATGTCCAACATATGTAGTGCCGATTCTATAGGTTGAGATAAAGTAACAACCAGGTCATCTGCAAACGCTCTTAATCTATAATCTTGCTGTCTAATTACAATTCCTTTTATTTTATCAGAGTCATGTATCTTCTTCAGCAAAACTTCTGAAGTTAAAATAAACAGCAATGGAGACAATGAACAACCCTGCCTTGTACCTTTCTCAATTTTAAAAGAATCTGTTAAACCTCCATTAACTATTATTTATGCTGTTTATTCCTGATATATTGCTCTAATTGATTGTATAAAATACTCTCCCAAATGCATTTTTTCTATTATCTTAAACAAAAATTGCCAATTCAATCGATCAAATGCTTTCTCTGCATCCAAAAATATGAGCGCTGCAGGGACCTGGTTATTTTTTTCCAAATATTCCATTAAATTTACAATTTGTCTAACATTATATTTCATTGCCTCCCTTTTATAAACCCTGATTGGTCATTATGAATTGTCTGTTGCATAACTGGCATTAATCTATTCGCTAATATCTTGGCAAAAACTTTGTAATCAGTGTTCAAAAGTGATATTGGCCTAAAATTTTCGGGTTTGATACAATTTTGATCTTCCTTCAGGATCAGTGAAACAAAAGCCGTTCTCCAGGAGGGTGGAACTCCTCTCCCTAATTGAATTTTACAAAATAAAACTCTAAGCAGTTCTACCATTTCCAACTGTAAATTCTTGTAATAAACAGCTGTTAATCCATCTGTTCCCAGAGCCTTACCTGTCTTTAACTGCTTAATTGCTGCAATAATCTCCTCAGAAGTTATTGGCTTTTTCAGTCCTTCCCTCTGTTCTAACGTTAATTCAGGAATATTCTCTTCCTTTAGGTATCTATCTATATCTATGCCTCGTATTGAATCACTAGCATATAACTTAGTATAAAATTCTAAAAAAGCCATTTTGATCATATTCTGTTGATGAACTTCCTTAACTCTAAATTCTATCTTACCAATAACCCGTGATTTCTGTTTTTTCCTCAACACATAAGCCAACCACCTACCTGGTTTATTAGCATTACAAAATGTATTGTGTTTAGCATATTGTAAACTTGTTGCCACTTGATCAGCCATCAACATATTAAATTGATGACTAATTAAATTAAGAACCTTGATAGTACAGTGGTCTACGCACCCTGTTATTAACACAGCTGCCTGCAATTTACTGTTGGTTCGAATCTCTCCAAGGCTCAAGGTTGACTCAGCCTTCCATCCTTTCTAAGGTAGGCGAAATGAGGACCCAGTTTGTGGGGGCAATAAACTGACTTTGTATAGATATACAAAAGTATGAAGGCTATTGCTTAATGCATTGTAAGCCGCCCTGAGTCTCCGGAGAAGGGCGGCATATAAATCAAATTAAAAAAAAAAATTGCTCTCGTAGTATATTTATTGTTTCTTTTACTCTCTTATCTCCTGGATTAATTATGAGTAACTGTTCTTTCTTTTTTATTTCCTCCTCTATCTCTTTCCGCTTCTTTTGTTGTTTTAATCTATATTTATTATTCATATGTATTAAAGTTCCCCTCATATAAGCCTTACTTGCATCCCAAACCATTTCCATAGAAGTACCCTTATGCATATTAATAGCAAAAAATTCTTTCATTTGTTTTTTAAGCTCATTAACATTTTCTTCATATCTAAATAAATTTTCATTTAACCTCCGAGACCTCCTTTCTCCCCTCTCCTGTTCCATTTCCATCCAAACCGGACTATGATCAGTTAGAGTTCTTGGACATATCTTTGTCTTCTTCACCCTAGAAATAAAATCATTTGTGATTAGTATGAAATCAATCCTGGAAAAGGATTGATGTCTATCAGAAAAAAATGTAAAGTCTCTCTCCTCAACATTACGTTCTCTCCAAATATCTCTCAATTCCATATCTTCCATCATATCAAAAAAGGATTTAGGTAATTTCGCACGTGTTGAGATCTTTGATAAACTTATTTTATCCGTCTGTATATCTATTACTCCATTCCAATCACCCATTAGTATAAAAGATTTATATTCCCATTGTATTATTTTAGTGTGTAAAAATTTATAAAACTTATCTTGTTGTTGATTAGGGGCGTATATTCCAATTAAAAGCATTTTTCCAGTCTGAGTTAATAATTCAATTGCAATATATCTTCCTTGAATATCTGCCTCAATTAAATTAGCTACTAATCCTTTCTTTACATATATAACTAGCCCATTTTTCTTCTCTGGCGCTGATGCCACAAAGTGTGTACCTAATCTTGAATTTATCAAATATTTTTGGTCTGATAGTCTAATGTGTGTTTCTTGCAAACAAATAACATCGTTCTTAAATTGTTTCAAATAATGAAATACTTTCTTTCTTTTTTGTGGTGAATTTAAACCATTAACATTCCAAGATAGGAATTTAGTTGCCATCTTTGGCCTTTCGAAGCTTCAAGAGCATCAGCTGAATATCCTACTCCATTTTACTCTTCAGCCTAGCCCCCCCCCCCCGCTTCTGTTTTTTGAACTTCTTGAGGTAAATCTTGAAGTTGTTGCACTTTTAATTGTTGTTCTTGACGTTTATAGGTTGCTCGGGTCAGTCGTTGTTCTCTTGGCTCTTCCTTCTTAAATGGTTCCAGAGTTGGGGGTGGGCCCCCAAGATCCAGATCTTCTTCCATGATGATTCCTCCAGCTGCTACTTCAGCATAAGTTTGTATCTGCTTTCCATCTTTCTCTTGTTGTAACATCTCCATTTTCTTTCTGCCCCCACTGGTGAGGGTGGATGTCCAGCCTTTAGAACATTAACATAGAAATCTTTTGCCTTCCAAACTGTGTTTAACCGGTATCTTTCTCAACTATAATTCACTATTAGACCAGTTGGAACATCCCATCTGTACTGCACTTGTTGGTTTCTCAGTTCATTTACCAAAAAGCCAAAGTCCTTTCTGCTTCTTAACATTTTTGGAGGAATCTCTTTCAGAACCACCACTTCTTGTCCAGCCACTTGAACCTTATTCTTATAGGAAGCTTGTAAGATGTCATTTCTAATCCTCCTGGTTATGAAATAAATCACCACATCTCTTGGCAACTGCCTTTGTCTTGCCACCCAGGAGTTAACCCCCTAGATTTTATCAATTCGGCTTGCCACATCATCTGGACTTTCTTTGATTAGCCCTGCAATTGCTTCTGCACAAATATCCTTTAAATTTTCCCGGCTATTTTCTTTTAGCCCTCTCAGTCTCAGGGCAAATTCCATAGATCTGTATTGTAACATTACCAATTCATCATCCACCTTCTCTGTTTTAGTCATAATGTCTCCTACTTTGTTTTCCAAGTTCAGATTGGCTTCATTGATTTCTTCCACTCTCTCATCCACCTGAATAATAAGTTTTGCCAATCCTGAAACTGCTAAAACAATATCAACTCTTATTTCATCATGCTTTTCTTCAACAACTTCTTTAATTGACTTTATATCCTCCTCAATTTTTTTTAATTTCCCTTCCACAATTACTGTTAGGTTATTCATAGATTCTGTCCCTTTGTTTAGGCAGCCAGAGTTTCTCAGGCTTCTTGAGTTGTTTTCCCATTGATTGATTGATTGATTGATTGGTTCGATTCATATGCCGCCCTTCTCCAGAGACTCAGGGCAGTTTACAATGCGTTAAGCAATAGCCTTCATACTTTTGTATATATAGGGCTTTCGGGGGCCCCCCAAGCGGTGTTCTTTTTTATACAAAGTCAGCTTATTGCCCCCACAATCCAGGTCCTCATTTTACTTACCTCGAAAGGATGGAAGGCTGAGTCAACCTTGAGCCTGGTGAGATTCGAATTTTCAGTAATTGCAGGCAGCTGGTGCCACTTAACAGCACTTTAGTCTGCTGCGCCACCAAGGCTCTTGTATAAGATTTTCATCCATGGAATCCTTCCCAAGCTGTCTCTTGGTTTGTTAAAATCAGCTGCTTTAAAGTCTAAGACATTAGTTTGATTTTGCTCTATTGCTTGTGTCTGCATTATATTGAATTCCAGCATGACATGGTCACTCTTCCCCCAATTTACCTGCAACTTCAACCCCCCCCCTTATAATTTCCTCTCTGCTAGTAAAAATTTAGATCACTATAGGAGATCCTTAGTTCCCTTTTCTATCTTTTGGATGACAAGTTGTCATCTAGATTCATGAGGAACCTTTTAAGACAGGGGTGTCAAACCTGTGGCCCATGGGCTGGATGCGTGACATGCAGGCCACACCCACCCCAGCTCCACAAATGGGTAGAATGTCACGTGACGGCAACATGACATGGCAAATTTGACACCTGTGCTTTAAGACAAGATTGGGCAGCAAGGTGGATAAAAATCAATGATTTTTTTTAAAAAATCAAAACAATCAGATTTTTTTGATTTAAATTGGATTTTTTTTTATTTAAATCGGATTTTTTTGATTTTTATCAAATTTATTTTAATAAAAAACTTTTGGGGTAAAAATCTATCGTAAGATAGTTTTCTATTTAAAATACATAAATAGTTTATTCAGCATGAAATGGAGCTTAGTTATGTAGCATGAGGCTGTATATTCTGCAACACTGGGACTATCGGTGGGTCAACAGTGGGACAAAGGAGTAGCAGAGATGACAGTTGCTCTTTAAAAATTATGATTTAAATCGAGTTGATTTAAATCAAGCCTTTTTACTAGTGATTTAAATCATGATTTAAATTGTGATTTAAATCAACTCGATTTAAATCAAATCCACCCTGTTGGCCAGCCATTTGTCTGGAATGTTATAGGGTATCCTGCCTGAGAAGGAGATTGAACTAGAAGACCTCCAAGGTCCCTTCCAACTCATAACCTATTCTCTCTTTTTTTGTAAATATTTTTTATTTATTTTTTCCAAATTTAAACATAAAACATAACTTTCAACAGCAAAAATCTCGATCCGGTCATAGATGGTTACTACACTTACATTCCTTTCACAAGCTCAATTCACAATTTCCATTACAAAAAACAAAACAAAAAACAAAAAAGAGAAGAACAGAAGATAAAAAAGAAATTCAAAACTTAAAAAAAATCAATTTTAACTCAAATTTCACATTTTCATCTATATAAATCCATTATATCTATCCAAAATTAATTTCAAATTCACTTTCACTCATTTTTACATCTGCATAACAATTCTAAACATATCTTTATTCTTCTTTACTTTATATCTTATACAAGTCATATCAAAATAATTTTTACAATATTCTAACCACTTGTTAAGTGTTTACCTTACAATTTTATCACCATTTATTCTTAATTTCATTTCAATACCACTCCATTTTTATTATATTTTATAAAACAACATTTTGTCTAATTTTAATCCTTTGACCCTTATCCTCAAATTAGTTTACCTTAGTTTTTTTTTGTACCAGTTTACATATTACACAGATTTCTCACAAAGACATATTTTATTTACTCCAATTTCTAATATATTTTCCACTATATCTCCCTCTAATATTTAACTATCTGCCAGCTTATTCTATTTGATTAATTCTCAACTTGATCCCCTCCAAAACGCCAACTATTTAGTTAATTTCAGAATAGTTCCTCAATCTCCTCCAACTCTCCTCCTATTTGTTTGGCTGTTTCCAGCATTTTATGGGCTGATTTCCAGCATAATCTCCTCCTTAACTCCCTCCATTGTTTGGCTGGTATCCAGCATAATTCCCTCCAGCACTCCTCCTATTTGTTTAGCTGATTTCCAGCACTTCTAATTAATTTCCAACATATTTCCACCGAGTCTCAAACTCTTATCTAGTTGGTATCCATCCCACACATTTTAACTGTAATATAATTATCTGTTTTATATCATTTTTCCATCCTACTCTTTCAATTTAAATCTCAGTATATTTCATAATAGTCATCATTTCCAACATGTATTACCTTAATTCAAGACTAATCACTAGCATCTGTGTATCTTGTATTTTATTCAATCAATCCTTATTCATCAGTTTAACATTTGTTTGCAAATTAAAATTAAAACATATTACATCAAACAGTACATTTTCTTAAAATTTTCCTGCCTCAAAATATATTCTTCTTTATTATTTTTATCCCCTTGATATCATCCACTATTTTAATAGCCACCTCTTATTTTCTATTTTTATTATTTCACAACTCTTCCTGTTTTTATCCAAAAATCATATATACCTAGGCTTTTAAACTTCATCATATATACATAGGCTTTTAAACTTTACATTTCAGTTAGTCACATTTAAATTTATCCACTTTAATTCTTCCTTTTCTTCCTTTTCCTCTCTGTCCAAAGGGCTCTATTTCAAGGTTCATCAGTTCAAAGTAAAGAAGTTCTGTATGTCCCTTTAAAACTTTTAAAATGTCTGTTCCAAGCGTAGTGCATCAGCTTCATGTCTTTGTTAACTACACCACACCTAGCTTTTGTTTACAGTTTTGTCAGTCACCATTGTTAAAATCCAAAATGTTCTTTCTTTCTTCTTTCTTCTTTCTTAAGATCATCTGGGACAGAGTAGGAATCTCCAAAATCCTTATATCCAATATTAATTTCAAGTAATCCAAGGTAAAAAGCCAATTAACATGTTTCTTTTCCACCCAGAAAGGGAAATCTCTTCAATCCACTTCCCTGCTTAGTCACTGCAGACTCCATGGCTATTTTGTAGCCATCCATCTGTCTATCTTCATTAGCTTCATTTTCTTTTAGAGGCATTAATTCTCAGGAATATCCATTTCTCCTATCCACTCCAGTTAAAGGCACAGTCAAATTTCAGAAATTTATTAATGCCAAATCATCCAATTTAAGTTTACTGCAACAAAATTCAATTTGGGTCTTTTACCCATTTTTTTTTCTTATCAATCTTTAAGCCCCGCAGTCCAGCAGCTGCTTTTAAATTTGGGGTCTTATTTTCCAATAATTCCAGATAGGTACGTTATATTGCCTGGGTTGGTGTCACTCACCCGGCTTCTTGATCTTTGCTCTTTCTTCATCTTCTTCCTCCAGCACAATCCTTGTTCCCGGTTGACGCGGTTTCAGGGCAGCCTCCATGGCTGCCGTTCCGCTGCCGCCGACATGAAGGAGAAGCCTCCAGCCCCAAGGAACCTGCCCGTTCCTCTCGGCCGCCCAAGGCATTCCTTCTTGTCCCCCTGCCCCTACAAGACAGGAGAGGTCCGCAGACCTATCGGCGCCAGCTTACCAGAGGGGATTTGGCAGGGCTCAGCGGAGCTCGCTATTTCCCCGTCTGTTTCCCCGCGGCGCCAACTGGAAGTCCGCCAACTCATAACCTATTCTCTTACAGGCTTGCTATTCTCTTGGCAACCAAATTGCATGGATTCTGCCACTAATCTTTTTCTAGGGTTTATATTTTTTAACTTCCAGGTCTTGCCAAAAGCATGTTATTTCCTATTGGTGCCGCATCCGGGTATTAACGAGGTTCAACTCTACTGACCGTATTTTTCAGACTATAAGACTCACCTGACTATAAGGCACATCTAAATTTAGAAGAGGAAAACAACAAAAAAAAGATTTTGGCCGACCTTTTTTGGGGCCTTTTCCAGTCTTTTTTCGGCCTGTTTCTGGGGCTATTTTCGGCCCATTTTTGGGTGCTTTTTTCAGCTCGTCTTTGAGGCTTTTTTCGACTTGTTTCTGGGGCTTTTTTCCTCATTTTTGAGGCTCCCCCCCTCCCCTGTTTTTCAGGCTTTTAGGGGGCTGTTTTTGAGGCTTTTTGGCCCATTTTTGAGGTTTTTGGGGGGCATTGTTGAGGCTATTTTTGGCCTGCTTCTGGGGGGCTGTTTTGAGGCTTTATTGGTCAATTTTTGAGGCTTTTAGGGGCCATTTTTGAGGCTTTTGTGTCCCGATTTTGAGGCTTTTTTTTTTGGTCTGTTTTTCCGAAAAAACGTTCCAGTGGTTATGAAGGTGCAGGAAAAGGAGAGAAACCAACTTGGGTTCTGCCAACCGTTGCACATTTATTATGGCTGCAGCATCCCAAACTCAGGATCCCCGTTTGTGACCTTCTCAGCTAGATTCTGAAGCAAAATTAGTAGGGATGCCAGCAGGAAACTGCAAGTCGCAGTTTGTGGAACAGATGCAAGTTGGCACTGTCATGTGACATCATGCTTCCTGACCGGCTGCTTAGTGACACAGAAGCCAGTCCCAACTGCACTCAGTAAGTCAGGATTGCTTGAATTGGGATGTCACCAGAAGGGGTTGTAGACAGCATTTTCTTCTCTTATTTGCAGCTGAGGACTTTCATGAGCAAAACTGGTGCTTCAAATCTTGCAGAGGCTTTTGGCATCATTTCCTCAGTTCAAGCCCCACATCTCTAAATTTAGCTCAGAAGGTTTGAGATTAACTATTTTGGGACATTTTGTCAGGCTGAAAACTCATGGAGCTTCCACATATATTCATTTGTAGGTGTTTGTACCTGTATTTTTTCTAAATGCATATATCTGCAATTATATTAATTAATGAGCCTTGGTGACACAGCAGACTAAAGCACTATTAAGTAACACCAGCTGCCTGCAATTACTGCAAGTTCAAATCTCACCAGGCTCAAGGTTGACTCAGCCTTCCATCCTTTCGAGGTAGGTAAAATGAGGATCCAGATTGTGGGGGCAATAAGATGACTTTGTATAAAAAAGAACACCGCTTAGGGGAGCCAGAAAGCACTACTGAGCAGGTATATACAAAAGTATGAAGTCTATTACTTAACGCATTGTAAGCCACCCTGAGTCTCCGGAGAAGGGCGGCATATAAATCGAACCAATAAATAAAGTACATCCAGATATATTTGAGGATAACCCTTTCCAGTACCAAGAATTTATGATTGACCCAAGTCAAAAACATAATTTCATGGTTGAATAGATATCTTGGTACTCTTCCATGTGTCAAATGAATTATAATTAATGTAAGAGATTATTCTAGCATTGTGGCATGTTTGCTTTTTCGTTGTAATGTATACTTTTTTTCACATCTTCTGCAACCATTTTATGCAAAATTAAAGTTATACTTTTCTTTCAAATTTATAGACAAAGAGGATGGCAATAAGAGCATTCTGGACACCTGAGAATAACAAGCAACGTTGGAAAGGAAATAAAATTGAGCCAGAAATCAAAATATATTCCAGTTCCTTCAGAAAACCACACAATTCTCCTTCTCCAGCAGCTAATAGACAAAAGAGAGAAAATTAACATGAGATTTTGAGCTGGAAAAAGTAGAGGATACGAAACTCAAGGATACATTGCATGAAAGATCAAGGAAGAATATTTTTCATTCAGAAAAAGATGGAAATATCTGGAAGTTAGGGGGAAGGAAAAGGTCTTATTGGGCAGGGCACATAGGACAGACAATGATACAGGCCTTGCTCTGGGAAGAAGCAAACGGCTTTAATCAAAACACTACTAAACAATAGATCACACATATTTTTGACCTCAAGAATATCAGTTGTGGAAAAGCTCCATAGATCTGCCTATTGTAGAAAAAGCACAGATTCCAAATCATAGCTGATTAAACAAGAAGATCCCAACTGCAGAAAAGCCATACAAATTATCTGAATATGCCAAAAAGTTTGGTCAGCTTCCTTGTGGTTCATGGAACGACTCACACAGGAGAGAAGCCATACGAGTGCTCCCAATGTGAATACTTTAGTGAGCAAGGCAACATGGTGATACATCACAGGACACCCATCACATAAGAATGTCCAAATTCTGTGAAAGTTTCATTGGAAATTACCACCTCATGAAAGAACAAAGGACTCACACAGGAGAGAAACCCTTTCAATGTCCTGATTGTGGGAAAGGGTTCAGTAACAATTCCAATCTGGTGGCACACCAGAAAACTCACACAGGAGAGAAAACATTTGAATGTCCTGATTGTAGGAAAAGTTTCAGTCAGAATTCCCACTTGGTGACACACCAGAGGACTCATACTGGAGAGAAACCCTTTGAATGTCCTGATTGTGGGAAACGTTTCAGTCAGAATTCCAATCTGGTGGCACACCAGAAGACTCACACAGGAGAGAAACCATTTGATTGTCCTGATTGTGGGAAAAGTTTCAGTCACAATTCCAACCTGGTGACACACCAGAGGACTCACACAGGAGAGAAACCATTTGAATGTCCTGATTGTGGGAAAAGTTTCAGTCACAATTCCAGCCTGGTGGTACACCAAAGGACTCACACAGGAGAGAAACCATTTGAATGTCCTGATTGTGGTAAAAGTTTCAGTCACAATTCCAGCCTGGTGAAACACCAGAAGACTCACACAGGAGAGAAACCATTTGAATGTCCTGATTGTGGGAAAAGTTTCAGTCACAATTCCAGCCTGGTAAGACACCAGAGGACGCACACAGGAGAGAAACCATTTGAATGTCCAGATTGTGGGAAAAGTTTCAGTCACAATTCCAGCCTGGTGAAACACCAGAGGATTCACACAGGAGAAAAACCATTTGAATGTCCTGATTGTGGGAAAAGGTTCAGTGACAATTCCAATCTGGTGATACACCAAAGGACTCACACAGGAGAGAAACCATTTGAATGTCCTGATTGTGGGAAAAGGTTCAGTAACAATTCCACCCTGCTGAAACACCAGAAGACTCACACAGGAGAGAATCTATTTGAATGTCCTGATTGTGGGAAAAGTTTCAGTTACAATTCCAGCTTGCTGGCACACCAGAGGACTCACACAGGAGAGAAACTCTTTCAATGTCCAGATTGTGTGAAAAGTTTCAGTCAGAATTCCAGCCTGGTAAAACACCAGAGGACTCACACAGGAGAGAAACCGTTTGAATGTCCTGATTGTGAGAAAAGTTTCAATCAAAATTCTGACTTGGTGATACATCAGAGGACTCACACAGGAGAGAAACCGTTTGAATGTCCTGATTGTGGGAAAAGTTTCAGTTACAATTCCAGCCTGGTGATACACCAGAGGACTCACACAGGAGAGAAACCATTTGAATGTCTTGATTGTGGGAAAAGGTTCCGTAACAATTCCAATCTGGTGGCACACCAGAAAACTCACACAGGAGAAAAACCATTTGAATGTCCTGATTGTGGGAAAAGGTTCAGTCACAATTCCAATCTGGTGAAACACCAAAGGACTCACACAGGAGAGAAACCATTTGAATGTCCTGATTGTGGGAAAAGGTTCAGTCACAATTCCAGCCTGGTGACACACCAGAGGACTCACACAGGAGAGAAACCATTTGATTGTCCTGATTGCGGGAAAAGGTTCCGTAACAATTCCAATCTGGTGGCACACCAGAAAACTCACACAGGAGAAAAACCATTTGAATGTCCTGATTGTGGGAAAAGGTTCAGTGACATTTCCAATCTGGTGATACACCAAAGGACTCACACAGGAGAGAAACCATTTGAATGTCCTGATTGTGGGAAAAGGTTCAGTAACAATTCCACCCTGGTGAAACACCAGAAGACTCACACAGGAGAGAATCCATTTGAATGTCCTGATTGTGGGAAAAGTTTCAGTTACAATTCCAGCTTGCTGGCACACCAGAAAACTCACACAGGAGAGAAACTCTTTCCATGTCCAGATTGTGTGAAAAGTTTCAGTCAAACTTCCCACTTGGTGACACACCAGAGGACTCATACAGGAGAGAAACCATTTGAATGTCCTGATTGTGGGAAAAGTTTCAGTCAGAATTCCAGCCTGGTGATACACCAGAGGACTCACACAGGAGAGAAACCATTCGAATGTCTTGATTGTGGGAAAAGGTTCAGTAACAATTCCAATCTGGTGGCACACCAGAAAACTCACACAGGAGAGAAACCATTTGAATGTCCTGATTGTGGGAAAAGTTTCCTTTGGAATTCTGTGCTGGTGAGACACCAGAGGATTCACACAGGAGAGAAACCATACGAATGTCCAGATTGTGGGAAAGATTTCAGTACTAAGACTAGCCTTTTAAATCATGTGCTTATACACACGGGAGAAACCATTTAAGTGCCCAAAGAGTGGACGGTGCTTCAGGAAACATTCCACCCTTATTGCACACAAGAAAATGCACATGGATTTTCCAAAGTGATGAGTAATGACCTAAAGCAGTGGTTCCCAAAGTGGGCGGTACCAAAGTGGGGGGCGGTGGGATGACTTAGGGGGCAGTAAGAGGCAAGAGGGGCGGCAGGGGGGTGCTAGAGACAAAAGGGAGCAGCAGGGGGGCGCTAAGTGGCAAGGAGGGTGGCGGAGTGTGGCCCCCACCCTTTGGCCTGTGCCTTGCAGCAGTTACCTCCTTGCAAGCAAACAGCAAGAAAAAACAGCTCCTTTCAGCTTCAGCATAGGCTAATTAGCACAAGTTGATTAGATTGGCCTCCCGACTCTCTCAGCTGTTTTGCGCAGGGCTCTGCTGCTTGCTTCAAAGAGTGTCGGAGCAGATTTGTTTTCCCCTTGTGCTAATCAAGCTATGCTGAAAACGAAACTGAAAGTAAAGCAGGCTGTTTGCTGCAAGAAAAATGAGGCAGAGGCAGAGGGAGATTTCTTTTTCTTCCTTTTCCTCACTAAAAAAGGTAGGTGCAAACAGTGGGAAATTTAGGGCAAAAGAGGAGAGTTCAAGATTTTAAAACACAAAAGAAGAAAAAGAAAAAGGCAAAAATAAAAATGGGAAGGGAGAAAAAGAAAAAGAAATGAAAGAGAAAGATGTTATACATATTTAGAATTGAAATATGAATAGTAGTAAGAAATAAATGGGAAATCATGATTGTAAAAATGAAATGAATAATAATTGGAATATTTGTCTTTTTATTTTTAAAATCTAGACAATGATAAGATTTTCTTTTTTTCTTTTTTAGAAACATCTCCCTTAGTGTCTCATATTCATCCTCCCAATTATCCATATTTTCCATGTTAAAAGGCTAGGATTTTTAAGCTTATTCTTTTCATTTACATATGTGGGGGGGGGATGCTTTTCAAGGAGCCACAAGGGGGGCTGAGAGCAGAGTCATTCTGACAGTGTCTTTTAAAATTGCTTGGAAGACCCATTTTTTCCCTAACAATAATGGTTTGTATACTTTGGAATAAAACATATACCTGGAAAAAGTACTTGGAAAACTTGGACAGAAGGAAAAGAAAGGCAGGACTGGACTCATTATCAGTAGCTAGTAGTTCATTGTTATCAGTGACTCCCACTGATTCTAAACTCATTTTAAGACTGGGATTGCAGACTACTGAAATTTAAGTATTCAACATTGGTCTCAGAAATCTTTGATTTGAACAATGGCAAGAAAAATCGTAAAATTGGGCAAAATTTTACTCCGGAAAAGGGTGGCATATAAATTGAACCAATAAATAAATAAATAAATAAAACTCACTTAACCATAATTTCTAGATATTTTAAGTGTAGAGAATTCAAATGTTGAGAACGACCCATTATTTCATCTCCTTTTGCACACTAGGTACCAGTATTTGATTTCTTTTCCTTTTATTCAAATAACAACAGAAAACCCAATACAGTTCAGTATGAATTGGCTTTCTAGTCCTTCCTTGATGCACTTTTTCACATTGGTTATCTAGTTTAAATGCCAAAGGAAAATCAATGATATATTTTTCACACCTTTGGAGGATCACACTTTCAATTGTTCACACTGCTCAAGCAAAACTAACAGGTGTGAATTAAGCTTTAGCTAAAAAATGGAGCTTTAATTCCAGAAGTCCATTCTTTAAACTTGGACTTCTGGAATTCAAAGGCTCTGGATTAAATGGTACTCCAGACAAAAGATGGAGAAGAGTATCTTGCTTTTAGACATGATAATAGCTGTCAAGAAAGGTGAGTTATGAGCTATTTTTACATCATCAGAAATTTAATTACCTGTTAAAAATGCAAAGAGAAGGAGTACAAGGAGCAAATAAAAGACCTTCATGTTGGGGTTGGTTCTGGACCAAATCTTACTTGTGGGACAGAAACCAGCTCTCAGACCTCCTTGTGACTTCTTGAAAAGCATCCCCCCACACACACGCTCCACCGCCTGAGGAGGCGGGGGGGGCCTGCAGGTTGATCCCAAGGGGGTCTGGGAATGGGTGTGAATTCATCCCACAGCCCTCTCCATCCCCTCCTCTGTGGAATTGCTTTCTCCCACTCGCTGGTGGTCAGCAAATTCAAAAGGAACCCCCAGCTGAGAATCACTGCTCTAGATTGGTTGATTGAGGGGATTTCTCTAGCGTTAACTAATAGTGTTAGTTATCTTTGTTTCAGGGATAAATTTGTATTGGAGCAGACTGCAGACCTCCCAAAGGCTCTGCGCACCCTGTTTTTGCAAAAAACGGGCCGGTTTTTCACAAAAACGGGACATGCGGGGCAAGGCTTCAGGAGGCCAAAAATGGCTGCATTCCATGTATTTTACTGTTACTGTCTTCCTTAGTGGGTCATGCAAACCGCTATTCCAAACAATGCTATTTATAGGGGGTGGGGGTGGGGGCAGTGGTGGGCAGTAAAACTGGCAGGAGGCCCCACCCACCGACCCCGACATCACCAAAACGCTTCTGTGCATGTGCAGAAGAGTGCGTACATGCGTGAGCGAAGTGAGCGTTCGAGGCCCCACTGCAAACCAGTAGTAAAGATAAGTAGAACCCACCCCTGGGTGGGGGGCACTGAGGGTGAGTTTGTAGTACCAAGGGGGCGGTGGACTGAAAAAGTTTGGGAACCTCTGACCTAAAGTGATGAGTGTAAAGGCTTGAATTTTAAGTCCAGCTGAGAAATTAACTCTTCAATTTGACCAGAAAGAATTTGCTTGATTGTTTTTCTCATCAAGTATGTCATAGTCTTAGATGGGAAGGAGGAAAGAAAAAATCGGAACATGTTAGTTCGATAATGGCTGTCTGGCTGGCCATCAGCAGCAGAAGTTGCTGGGTATTTATTTCTGCAGAAATTGTGCAATTCTGCAAAAATCATTTTAGGAGTGTTCTCTGCATTTTTATCATAATCAATGAGAGAAATGCCACATGCAGAGTACCAGCCTTTCTCTCCCTGGGTATCCTCGAGATTTTCCACCCCAGAATTTCCCAGGCAGCATCTCTTCGGGATAAGAGAGCTCAGGCTGTAGTTAGAGGTTGTGGGTCCTCATGGAAGCAGAAAACAAGAGGAAAGAGAAATAGTTTATCTTTTCCTAACAATTCATTGCACCAAGCATGTCTCCTCAGGTGGTGAATGAGGCACGCAAGTGGAAGAAACCATATGAATAGCAAATATATTGGAGGAGTTTGGGGCAGTGAGAAAAGCAGTGTAAAATTTCAGATGCAAAGGCTACTCTGCCTTGCATGTGACCTTCATGGAGAAGAGCTGTAGGAATATTGAGTTGAGAAAAGGGATCTCCTTCGCTTGGAGGTTCCTCCTTGTTAGTCTTTGATGGCTGGGAGGTGTGAGCAGAACCAAGGGATTGATACTTTGGTGGTTCCCCCCTTGGTAGGGAAATGTGAGGAAAAAAATTGTACAGTAGATGTTTCATTTCTAAAACAGCATTGCATAAGACTCCTGAATAGATTTTGAGGGGGGAAAAGGAAAGTGTTAGCATTTCTGTAAACATTGGGACAATGTAATGCAACGCTCTCTTCCCAACACCTGGGAGATCTTTCCTGTTCTTTCACTTCTCTCCCAGGACTCCTTAATTTGTTTCAAAAATTCCTTCAATTAAAGAGGAACATTATTTGTAGCAGTGAAAGTGGTATTTTAGCTATGCAGATGGATTATCCTGATTTTGCTGGGATTGGAAGACACCAAAGAATTCCAAGATCATTCATTTCACCCACAAGATTCAAAAAGACAGGTTACAATGCTTTTTAGTAGGTCACATTGCATCTGATCCCTTTGAAGGATACTCGGTGACCAGGAGCAGATCAGGACTGGCATGTGGAGAAACCAAGATGTAACTCAATGGTCTGTCTGGATAATCACTGGGGATTTTCCATGACTGAGAATAGAGTAAATCACTATAAAATGCTCCATAGATGGTACCTAGCGCCAGCTAGATTAGCGAAAATATTCCCTAGCGCTTCAGCAACTTGCTGGAAATGTGGAAAGGAGGTCGGCACCTTCTATCATATGTGGTGGTCCTGCCCAGAGACAAAAAGGTTTTGGTCTAGAATTCGAAATTGGTTACGAGAAATAGTCGAAGAAGAATTAGACTTATCCCCTGAATTTTTTCTATTGGGAATGATGAGTCCAGAGATGGACTCACCAAAGATAAAATCCATCTCGTAATTCATATTACAACAGCGGCCAGATTAGTTTTCGCGAAGTATTGGAAAGATAAAGTAATCCCTCCAGAGGAAATACTAATAAACAAAATCTTAGAATGTGCAGAAATGTCAAAATTAACGAGCGATCTTAATGATGTGAACTCAAAATATTATGTAGTATGGGAAAGGTGGTACAAAGGGTTGAATAATAGGATAAGATCTTGATGTCAGGATATGCTTATCTTTAGTAATTGAAGTTTTGAATTTACCTGATATATATTTAGCAAATATGTATATACACGACACCTCGGACGTTAATGGAGATTTGATGTTTTTTTTATAATTTTAAAACTAATAAAATATATATATTTTAAAAAAAGGATAGGATTGAATGGAAATGAATTCTTTATTGGCCAAGTGTGATTGGACACAAGGAATTTGTCTTTGGTGCATATGCTCTTACTGTACATAAAAAGACAAGATACATTTGTCAAGAATCATAAGGTACAACACTTAATGATAGTCATAGGGTACAAATAAGTAATCAAATCATAGTAGGAAACAATATAAATCGTAAGGATACAAGCAACAAAGTAACGGTCATACAGTCATAAATGGGAGGAGATGGGTGATAGGAACAATGGGAAGATTAATAGTAATAGTAATTCAGACTTAGTAAATAGTTTGACAGTGTTGAGGGAATTATTTGTTTAGCAGAGTGATGGCATTCAGTAAAAAACTTGTGTCTAGTTCTTATGGTGTGCAGTGCGCTATAGTGTCATTTTAAGGGTAGGAGTTGAAACAGTTTAGAGGTCTGTAAATATTTTCACAGCCCTCTTTTTGATTCATGCAGTATACAGGTTCTCAATGGAAGGCAGGTTGGTAGTAATTGTTTTTTCTGCAGTTCTAATTATCCTCTGAAGTCTGTGTCTGTCTTGTTGGGTTGCAGAACCAAACCAGACAGTTATAGAGGTGCAGATGACACACTCAATAATTCCTTTTTAGAACTGTATCAGCAGTTCCTTGGGCTGTTGGAGCTTCCTGAGTTGGCGCAGAAAGAACATTCTTTGTTGTGCTTTTTTGATGATAGGTGTCCATTTTAGGTCTTGAGATATGATAGAACCTAGAAATTTGAAGGTCTCTACAGTTGATACTGTGTTGTCTAGTATTGTGAGGGGTGGAAGTATGGGAGGATTTCTCCTAAAGTCTACCACCATTTCTACGGTTTTAAGTGTGTTCAGATCCAGGTTGTTCCAGACACACCACGAGGCTAGTTGTTCAACCTCCCATCTTTATGCAGATTCATCATTGTCTTGAATGAGACCAATCTCTGTTATATCATCTGCAAACTTCAGTAGTTTAGGAGATGGATCGTTTGAGATGCAGTCATTGGTATATAGAGAGAAGAGAAATGGGGAGAGCACAAATCCTTGGGGGGGGCCCTGTGCTAATTGTATAGGTATCTGATGTGATTCTGCTTAGCTTCACCCTGCTTCCTGTCTGTTAGGAAGCTTATGATCCACTTACAAGGGTGTTCAGGTACCGCTAGCTGGTTTAGTTTAGTTAGAAGTATGTCCGGAATGATGGTATTGAATGCTAAACTAAAGCCTATAAAGGGGACCCTTGCGTAGGTCTTTGGAGATTTAAGACATTGTAGGATGTAGTGCAGAGCCATATTAACAGCATCATCTGTCAGTCTATATGAGTAGAGAACACAAACTATCTCCCTGCTCCTAGCCCAGCACTGTCACCCACCCTATCAAATTCAAATAGGTGCCAAATTTCTAAACTTTAAAATAGTAAAATGCTCAATATACTTAATATTATCTGATTGTTTTCCTTTTTCTCTTTCCTTGGTGTCGTATTTTAGTGCACATCTTTATCATGTCTCGTTTTATTATGGTTAGACATTGGAAACCCTTCCAATGATCCCAAAGCCTCTGAATGTCTCTCAGGGCTATATAAAAATATGTGCCTTCTGCTAAATGCTTTATTATGTCCTAAAGCTGTGATGGCGAATCTATGGCACGCGTGCCAAAGGTGGCAAACAGAGCCATAACTGTGGGCAAGCAAGAGTTGCCCTAGCTCAGCGCCAATTGATTTTCAGTCCTTCTGGGCCCACTGGAAGTCGGGAAATGGGCCATTTCCAGCCTCAAGAGAGCCTCCGGAGGGATGGGGAAAGCCACTTTCGCCCTGTCCAGGGTTCAAGAAAGCCTCTGAAGCCTGGGGAGGGAGAAAAACAGGCCTCCTGGACCCACCAGTAACCTTTTTGCTGTCACATGCCAAAAGTGGGGGGGGAGCGCAGGGGGATTGTGCGTGCATGCGCGGGGCTCGGGACATTGAATTATGGGTGTGGGCACATGTGAACGCGACCCCCCTGCCCTCCCCCCACTTTTGGCACGCAACAGTAAAAAGGTTAGCCATCACTGCCCTAAATGGTCTTAATCCTATCATCCTGAAGGTGAAGGTATTTTGTTTTAGCAATAGCAATAGTAGTTAGACTTATATACCGCTTCACAGTGCTTTAACAGCCCTCTCTAAGCGGTTTTACAGAGCCAGCATATTGTCCCTAACAATCTGGCTCATTTTACCCACCTCGGAAGGATGAGTCTGGTGAGATTCGATCTGCCAAATTGCAGGCAGCTGGCAGTCAGCAGAAGAAGCCCGCAGTACTGTACTCTAACCACTGCGCCACCACTGCTCTTATAAATAGCCTGGCCCAATCTTTCTTAATGGGCACAAAATGCCTGCTGGGGACTATTAAGAAAGACTGAATCTGTCTTCCTACCTCTAAAAAAACACATGTTTCTCCATTTCTCATTTAGGGAAATATAATATTCTGCCTTTTTAATATTTCCCAAAATATTTCATTCTTCTGGGGAGTGGTGCTGACTTTCTACAAATCATAAAAAGCTCTTTACATTTCCAACATTCATTTGAGGTGCCTTTATACATTCTGGACAATTTGTCCAGGGATAGATACACACAGTACATCATCTTATAAAACTTTTCTTTTATAGTTTAATGTGAATTTTAGATCTTTCAGCCACATATTCTCCCATTGTTCAAGCATGATTTACATGCAAAGTTCTTTGCCCACTGAATCATAAAATGCTGTACATAGTCATCCTCCATGTTCCACTACAGTTTATAAACCTTAAAAATAGCACTCCCTTGGAGTATCTTGACTTGATGGGGCTGGCAGGTCGCAAAATCTTGGGAGACACAGAAAATCAGTTTTAAACTTTTGGGATGTAGAGAGGCATTGATCTCTTATCGAGAGTCACCCCCTAAGATAGCAAATTCTGCCAAAAAAAGAAAAAGATTCTGTCAATGACTACTTCAGCTTCAACCACAATACCTGAGCAAATAAGAGATACAAACTCAAGGTAAACGGCTCCAAATTCAATTGCAGAAAATACGACTTCAGCAACAGAGTGGTCAATGCCTGGAATGCACTACCTGACTCTGTGGTTTCTTCCCCAAACCCCCAAAACTTTAACCTTAGACTGTCTACCGTTGACCTCACCCCATTCCTAAGAGGTCTGTAAGGCATAAGCGCACCATCGTTCCTGTCCTCATGTCCCTTTTTACTCTTATTCTTTTCATGTATTCCAAATATGTTTATGCTTTTATAGGTTTTCTTATATATGCTTGACAAATAAAAAAATAAAATGTCATGAACTTTCAGGGCTCATAACTAATCTTCGTAAGCTTAGTGGTATCACATTTCACTCTTTTGTTTGGGTCAGTTGCCAGAAATCAAAAATGACGGTAGCATTTAATCAGTGAAAACCTCTTGCAACCGCCTTAGATAAGAGGGGGGACAAGCGTGTTTTTCTGCCTGTCTGGAGATGGCGCTCAAACAGGCAACACCGGTGGCTAGAAAGCGGACGATACAGCAGGCGGCGTCTGTGGTTGTGTTTAAGGAATTAAAATCATCAAGTACTGCATTGCTAGAAAGGCTGGGAGGAGAGGAGACCCGCAGAGGAACTTCCTCTTCCGGATGGCTGATGGGAGGAAGTTGGTGTGCAGAGCGGCTTTTGTGCTGTTTCCATGGTGGGAGCAGCAGCTGCCAGGTGAGTGGAGGGCAGCAGGTGGGAGGAGAGTCCGGGAGCAACTTGGGCTGGAAGCGGAGAAGCAACTGGGCTGAAGCCTCTCAGCTGCGGCTGCTGCAGGTTCCTTCCCTCCCCAAATGGAAGCCCACTGGTGCTGCAGGCTGGGAAACTGGGGGCTGCAATTTCTGCTGGTGGGGAGCTTGAAAAAGCCTCCTTCCAATGCAGGTTGAGCCTTTGGGGCTGGTTTCCCTCCAGAGGGAGCTCCGTCACTGGAGGTTTGGAAGAGAGCTGGAAGAAACCTTGGAGGTCTTAATGACGTCTCAGACAAATGGCTGTCCCGTCGGTTTAAAAGCCACCAGCAATGGAGCCCCCACAACCTCTGGAGGGAAGCCATTCCCGAAGAATCAACCTTCACTCAAAAGGGACTTTTTCAATCTTCCAGGCAGCAGAAAATTGCAGCCATTCCCTTCCACTGGCTAATTGTTCTCACTGATGGGATTTTTCCTTAATTCCAGGTTTTTCTCTCTCCTTGATTAGTTTCCATGCATTTCTTCTTGTCTTGTCCTTCTGGTGCTTTGGAAAAGAAGTTGACCCTTCAAGTATTGGAACACTGCTATCATGTCACCCCTAGTCCTTCCTTTCACTAGACGATTCATTCCCAATTACTGCAACCCACTAATTATCCCTTCTGCTCTTCTCTGCGCTCTTTATAGAGTCTGGACGCCTTTTTTATATTGTGGTGATGAAAACTGGTTGCAGTAATCCAAGCGTTAAACAGACTAAAGCACTATTAAGTAACACCAGCTGCCTGCAATTACTGCAAGTTCAAATCTCACCAGGCTCAAGGTTGACTCAGCTTTCCATCCTTTCGAGGTAGGTAAAATGAGGACCTGGATTTTGGGGGCAATAAGTTGACTTTGTATAAAAAAGAACACAGTGGGGGTGAAAGCCCTACTAAGCAGGTATATACAAAAGTATGAAGGCTATTGCTTAACGCATTGTAAGCCACCCTGAGTCTCTGGAGAAGGGCGGCATATAAATTGAACCAATAAATAAATAAATACATATATAATCTATCCTTAGTACATCCAGATATATTTGAGGATAACCCTTTGCAGTGCCAAGAATTTATCATTGACCCAAGTCAAAAACATAATTTTATGGTTGAATAGATATCTTGGTACTCTTCCATGTGTCAAATGAATCATAATTAATGTAAGAGATTATTGTAGCATTGTGGCATGTTTGCTTTTTCGTTGTAATGCATACTTTTTTCACATCTTCTGCAACCATTTTATACAGAATTAAATTTACACTTTTCTTTGAAATTTATAGACAAAGAGGATGGCAATAAGAGCACTCTGCACAATTGAGAATAACAAGCAACATTGAAAAGAAAAGAAAATTGAGCCAGAAATCAAAATATATTCCATCTCCTTCAAAAAACCACACAATTCTCCTTCTCCAGCAGCTAATAGACAAAAGAGAGAAAATTAACATGAGATTTTGAGCTGGAAAAAGTAGAGGATACGAAACTCAAGGATACATTGCATGTAAAATCAAGGAAGATTATTTTTCACTCAGAAAAAGATGGAAATATCTGGAAGTTAGGGGGAAGGAAAAGGTCTTATTGGGCAGGACACATAGGACAGACAATGATACAGGCCTTGCTCTGGGAAGAAGTAGACACCAATCAAAACACCACTAAACAATAGATTTTGATTTAGTGGTAATCAAAACAGCACTAAACAATAGATGACACATATTTTTGACCTCAAGAATATCAGTTGTGGAAAAGCTCCATAGATCTACCTATTGTAGAAAAAGCACAGATTGCAAATCATAGCTGATTTAACAAGAAGATCCCAACTGCAGAAAAGCCATACAAATTATCTGAATATGCCAAAAAGTTTGGTCAGAACAGCTTCCTTGTGGTTCATGAAACGACCCACACAGGAGAGAAGCCATATGAGTGCTCCCGATGTGAACACTTTAGTGAGCATGGCAACATGGTAATACATCACAGGACACCCATCACATAAGAGTGTCCAAATTGTGTGAAAGTTTCATTGGAAATTACCATCTCATGAGACAACAAAGGACTCACACAGGAGAGAAACCCTTTCAATGTCCTGATTGTGGGAAAAGGTTCAGTCAGAATTGCAGCCTGGTGACGCACCAGAGGACTCACACAGGAGAGAAACCATTTGAATGTCCTGATTGTGGGAAAAGTTTCAGTCAGAAGTCCAGCCTAGTGACACACCAGTCGACTCACACAGGAGAGAAACCATTTGAATGTCCTAATTGTGGTAAAAGTTTCAGTCAGAATTCTAATCTGTTGGCACACCAGAAAACTCACACAGGAGAGAAACCATTTGAATGTCCTGATTGTGGGAAAAGCTTCCTTTGGAATTCTGAGCTGGTGAGACACCAGAAGACTCACACAGGAGAGAAACCATTTGAATGTCCAGATTGTGGGAAAAGTTTCAATCGCAATTCCAGCCTGGCGATACACCAGAGGACTCACACAGGAGAGAAACCATTTGAATGTCCTCATTGTGGGAAAAGTTTCTTTAACAATTCCAGCCTGGTGATACACCAAAGGACTCACACAGGAGAGAAACCATTTGAATGTCCTGATTGTGGGAAAAGTTTCAGTCAGAATTCCCACCTGGTGACACACCAGAGGACTCACACAGGAGAGAAACCATTTGAATGTTCTGATTGTGGGAAAAGTTTCAGTCAGAATTTCAACCTGGTGAAACACCAGAAGACTCACACAGGAGAGAAACCATTTGAATGTCCTGATTGTGGGAAAAGTTTCAGTCAGAATTCCCACCTGGTGACTCACCAGAAGACTCACATAGGAGAGAAGCCATTTGAATGTTCTGATTGTGGGAAATGTTTCAATCAGAATTCCAACCTGGTGAAACACCAGAAGACTCACACAGGAGAGAAACCATTTGAATGTCCTGATTGTGGGAAAAGGTTCAGTAACAATTCCAACCTGCTGGCACACCAGAGGACTCACACAGGAAAGAAACCCTTTCAGTGTCCTGATTGTGGGAAAAGTTTCAGTCGGAATTCTACGCTGGTGAGACACGAGAGGACTCATACAGGAGAGAAACCATTTGAATGTTCAGATTGTGGGAAAAGGTTCAGTTACAATTGCAATCTGGTGGCACACCAGAAGACTCACACAGGAGAGAAACCGTTTGAATGTCCTGTTTGTGGGAAAAGTTTCAGTCAGAATTCCCACCTGGTGAGACACCAGAGGACTCACACAGGAGAGAAACCATTTGAATGTTCTGATTGTGGCAAAAGTTTCAGTCACAATTCCGGCCTGGTGACACATCAGAGGACTCACACAGGAGAGAAACCATTTGAATGTCCTGATTGTGGGAAACGTTTCAATCAGAATTCCAACCTGGTGAAACACCAGAAGACTCACACAGGAGAGAAACCATTTGAATGTCCTGACTGTGGGAAAAGGTTCAGTAACAATTCCAATCTGGTGGCACACCAGGAGACTCACACAGGAGAGAAACCATTTGAATGTCCTGATTGTGGGAAAAGTTTTAGTCACAATTCCAGCCTGGTGAAACACCAGAAGACTCACACAGGAAAGAAACTATTTGAATGTCCTGATTGTGGGAAAAGCTTCAGTCACAATTCCAGCCTGGTGACACACCAGAGAACTCACACAGGAGAGAAACCATTTGAATGTCCTGATTGTGGGAAATGTTTCAGTCAGAATTCCCACCTGGTGATACACCAGAGGACTCACACTGGAGAGAAACCATATGAGTGCCCAGACTGTGGGAAAGATTTCAGTACTAAGACTAGCCTTTTAAATCACGTGCTTATACACACGGGAGAAACCATTTAAGTGCCCCAAGAGTGGACGGTGCGTAAAGAAACATTCCATCCTTATTGCACACAAGAAAATGCACATGGATTTTCCAAAGTGATGAGTGATGACCTAAAGCAGTGGTTCCCAAAGTGGGCGGTACCAACCTGGGGGGCAGTAGTATAACTTAGGGGGGGCAATAAGAGCAAGGGGGATGGCAGGGAGCGCTAGAGGGAAAATTGGGTGGCAGGAGGGCGCTAAGTGGTGAGGGTGGCGGAGGGTGGCCCCCACCCTTTGGCCTGTGCCTCGCAAGAGTTTCCTCCTTGCAAGCAAAAAGCAAGAAAAAATAGCTACTTTCAGCTTCAGCATAGGCTAATTAGCACAAATTGATTAGATTGGCCTCCCAACTCTCCCAGCTGTTTTGCACAGGGCTCTGCTGCTTGCTGCAAATTGTTGGAGCAGATTTTTTTCCCCTTGTGCTAATCAAGCTATGCTGAAAATGAAACTGAAAGTAAAGCAGGCTGTTTGCTGTTTGCTGCAAGGAAAAATTAGGCAGAGGGAGATTTCTTCTTTTTCCTCACTAAAAAAGGTAGTTGCAAAAAATGGGAAGTTTAGGGCAAAAGAGGAGAGTTCAAGATTTTAAAACACAAAAGAAAAAAAGGAGAAAGAAAAAGGCAAATATAAAAATGGGAAGGGAGAATAAGAAATGAAAGAGAAAGATGTTATACATATTTAGAATTGAAATATGAATAGTAGTAAGAAATAAATGGGAAATCATGATTGTAAAAGTGAAATGAGTAATAATTGGAATATTTGTCTTTGTATTTTTGAAATCTAGACAATGATAAGTTTTTTTTCCTTTTTTTAGAAATATGAATAAGTATAAACTCTAACAATTGAAATACCTTTAATGATATATGTTGGTGAAAGTAAAAAGGATTAAGTTGTAACTTGGATAACATTGTTCTATTTTTCATTTAACAGCATTTTCACATATAATTTTAGCTAAAAAATGGAGCTTTAATTCCAGAAGTCCATTCTTTAAAGTTGGACTTCTGGAATTAAAAGTCTCTGGATTAAATGTTACTCCAGACAAAAGATGGAGAAGAGTATCTTGCTTTTAGACATGATAATAGCTGTCTAGAAAGGTGAGTTATGAGGTATTTTTACATCATCAGACCTCAACTATGAGAGACAAAATGAGAAAACAAATCCAGACAATCACATTGTCTGATTTGGAAAGAATTTATTTGCAAATTATGGTGGAAAATAAGTATTTGGTCACCTACAAACAAGCAAGATTTCTGGCTCTCACAGACCTGTAACTTTTTGTTTAAGAGGCTCCTCTGTCCTCCACTCAATACCTGTATTAATGGCACCTGTTTGAACTTGTTATCATTATAAAAGAAACCTGTCCACAACCTCAAACAGTCACACTCCAAACTCCACTATGGTGAAGACCAAAGAGCTGTCGAAGGGCACCAGAAACAAAATTGTAGACCTGCACCAGGCTGGGAAGACTGAATCTGCAATAGGCAAGCAGCTTGGTGTGAAGAAATCAACTGTGGGAGCAATAATTAGAAAATGGAAGACATACAAGACCACTGATAATCTCCCTCGATCTGGGGCTCCACGCAAGATCTCACCCCGTGGGGTCATAATGATCACAAAAACGGTGAGCAAACATCCCAGAACTGCATGGGGAGACCTAGTGAATGAGCTGCAGAGAGCTTGGACCAACGTAACAAAGGCTACCATCAGTAACGCACTACACCGCCAGGGACTCGGATCCTGCAGTGCCAGACGTGTCGCCCTGCTTAAGACAGTACATGTCCAGGCCCATCTGAAGTTTCCTAGAGAGCATTTGGATGATCCAGAAGAGGATTGGGAGAATGTCATATGGTCAGATGAAACCAAAGTAGAACTGTTTGATAGAAACACAACTCATCGTATTTGGAGGAAAGAGAATGCTGAGTTGCATCCAAAGAACACCATACCTACTGTGAAGCATGGGGGTGGCAACATCATGCTTTGGGGCTGTTTCTCTGCAAAGGGACCAGGACGACTGATCCGTGCACAGGAAAGAATGAATGGGGCCATGTATCGTGAGATTTTGAGTGCAAACCACCTTCCATCAGCAAGGGCATTGAAGATGAAACGTGGCTGGGTCTTTCAGCATGACAATGATCCCAAACACACTGCCCGGGCAACGAAGAAGTGGCTTCGTAAGAAGCATTTCAAGGTCCTGGAGTGGCCTAGCCAGTCTCCAGATCTCAACCCCATAGAAAACCTTTGGAGGGAGTTGAAAGTCCGTGTTGCCCAGCGACAGCCCCAAAACATCACTGCTCTAGAGGAGATCTGCATGGAGGAATGGGCCAACATACCAGCAACAGTGTGTGCCAACCTTGTGAAGACTTACAGAAAACGTTTGACCTCTGTCATTGCCAACAAAGGATATATAACAAAGTATTGAGGTGAACTTTTGATATTGACCAAATACTTATTTTCCACCATAATTTGCAAATAAATTCTTTCCAAATCAGACAATGTGATTGTCTGGATTTGTTTTCTCATTTTGTCCCTCATAGTTGAGGTCTACCTATGATGTCAATTACAGGCCTCTCTCATCTTTTTAAGTGGGAGAACTTCCACAATTGGTGGCTGACTAAATACTTTTTTGCCCCACTGTATTTTACTGTTACTGTCTTCCTTAGTGGGTCGTGCAAACCGCTATTCCGAACAATGCTATTTATAGGGGGTGGGGGTGGGGGCAGTAGTGGGTTGCCCCAGTTCTATAGAACTGATAGTAAAACTGGCAGGAGGCCCCGCCCACCGACCCCGACATCACCAAAACGCTTCTGTGCATGTGCAGAAGAGTGTGTGCATGTGTGAGCGAAGTGAGTGTTCACGGCCCCACTGCAAACGGGTAGTAAAGGTAAGTAGAACCCACCCCTGGGTGGGGGCCACTGAGGATGAGTTTGTAGTACCAAGGGGGCGGTGGACTGAAAAAGTTTGGGAACCTCTGACCTAAAGTGATGAGTGTAAAGGCTTGAATTTTAAGTCCAGCTGAGAATTTGAATCTTCAATTTGACCAGAAAGAATTTGCTTGATTGTTTTTGTCATCAAATATGTCATAGTCTTAGATGGGAAGGAGGAAAGAAAAAATCGGAACATGTTAGTTCGATAATGGCTGTCTGGCTGGCCATCAGCAGCAGAAGTTGCTGGGTATTTATTTCTGCAGAAATTGTGCAATTCTGCAAAAATCATTTTAGGAGTGTTCTCTGCATTTTTATCATAATCAATGATAGAAATGCCACATGCATTGTACCAGCCTTTCTCTCCCTGGGTATCCTCGAGATTTTCCACCCCAGAATTTCCCAGGCAGCATCTCTTCGGGATAAGAGCGCTCAGGCTGTAGTTAGAGGTTGTGAGTCCTCATGGAAGCAGAAAACAAGAGGAAAGAGAAATAGTTTATCTTTTCCTAACAATTCAATGCACCAAGCATGTCTCCTCAGGTGGTGAATGAGGCACGCAAGTGGAAGAAACCAGATGAATAACAAATATATTGGGGGAGTTTGGGGCAGTGACAAAAGCAGTGTAAAATTTCAGATGCAAAGGCTACTCTGCCTTGCATGTGACCTTCATGGAGAAGAGCTGTAGGAATATTGAGTTGAGGAAAGGGATTGTGTTTTTGACTACAGGATCTCCAGGTTCATTCGTAACTCCTGTTGTGATTTCCTTCGCTTGGAGGTTCCTCCTTGTTAGTCTTTGATGGCTGGGAGGTGTGAGCAGAACCAAGGGATTGATACCTTTGTGTTTCCCCCCTTGGTAGGGAAACGTGAGGAAAAAACATGTACACTAGATGTTTCATTTCTAAAACAGCATTGCATAAGACTCATGAATAGATTTTGAGGGGGGGGAAGGAAAGTGTCAGCATTTCTGTAAACATTGGGACAATATAATGCAAAGCTCTCTTCCCAACACCTGGGAGATCTTTCCTGTTCTTTCACTTCTCTCCCAGGACTCCTTAATTTCTTTCAAAAATTCTTTCAATTAAAGGGGAACATTATTTGTAGCATTATTTTTAGAACTGTATCAGCAGTTCCTTGGGCTGTTTGAGCTTCCTGGGTTGGCACAGAAAGAACATTCTTTGTTGTGCTTTTTTGATGATAGGTGTCCATTTTAGGTCTTGAGATATGATAGAACCTAGAAATTTGAAGGTCTCTACTGTTGATACTGTGTTGTCTAGTATTGTGAGGGGTGGAAGTATGGTAGGGTTTCTCCTAAAGTCTACCACCATTTCTACTGTTTTGAGTGTGTTCAGTTCCAGGTTGTTCCAGTCACACCACGAGGCTAGTTGTTCAACCTCCCGTCTTTATGCAGATTCATCATTGTCTCGAATGAGACCAATCTCTGTTGTATCATCTGCAAACTTCAGTAGTTTAAGAGATGGATCATTTGAGATGCAGTCATTGGTATATAGAGAGAAGAGAAATGGGGAGAGCACAAATCCTTGGGGGGGCCCTGTGCTAATTGTACAGGTATCTGATGTGATTCTGCTTAGCTTCACCTGCTGCTTCCTGTCTGTTAGGAAGCTTATGATCCACTTACAAGGGTGTTCAGGTACCGCTAGCTGGTTTAGTTTAGTTAGAAGTATGTCTGGAATGATGGTATTGAATGCTGAACTAAAGCTTATAAAGGGGACTCTTGCATAGGCCTTTGGAGATTTAAGATGTTGTAGGATGTAGTGCAGAGCCATATTAACAGCATCATCTGTCAATGTATATGAGTAGAGTACACAAACTATCTCCCTGTTCCTAGCCCAGCACTGTCACTCACCCTATCAAATTCAAATAGGTGCCAAATTTCTAAAATTTAAAATAGTAAAATGCTCAATATACTTAATATTAACTGATTGTTTTCCTTTTTCCCTGGTGTCACATGTTGGTGCACATCTTTATCATGTCTCGTTTTATTATGGTTAGACATTGGAAACCCTTCCAATGATCCCAAAGCCTCTGAATCTCTCTCAGGGCTATATAAAAATATGTGTCTTCTGCTAAATGCTTTATTATGTCCTAAAGCCGTGATGGTGAACCTATGGCACGCGTGCCACAGGTGCTGTCAGGTTTTGATGTCATCTCAAATAAATTGCACTCCCAAACAATTAATCTTTGCTGAAGTATTCCATTTATTGAGTACGACAGATCTGGCCCCGACTTAGTCGGAGCCGATACTAACCTTCTGACCCCCAAACTCTTCCCTTTTCGTTCCCCAATTCTCATCTTCTCATTGGCCATCTTCCAAGTCAGTCTCCTCAGCTTCTGACTTCATCCCATAGGAATGTTCCCCCCACCATCCCATCTCCTAGGGGATATTATCTACAAAAAAATAAGTAGGTGAAAAGTCAAGTCTCGTCTTTATATGGCAGCATCAGAATGCTGACAGGTGGCACATGGAGCCATATCTGTGGGCACGCAAGAATTGCCCTAGCTCAGCGCCAACTGATTTTCAGTCCTTCTGGGCCCACTGGAAGTCAGGAAATGGGCCTCTGAAGCCTGGGGAGGGAGAAAAACAGGCCTCATGGACCCACCGGTAACCTTTTTGCGTCACATGCCATAAGCGGGGGGGAGAGCGCAGGGGGATTGTGCGCGCATGCACGGGGCCCGGGGGGACATTGAATTATGGGTGTGGGTGCACGTGAACGCGACCTCCCTGCGCTCCCCCCCACTTTTGGCACGCAACGGTAAAAAGGTTAGCCATCACTGTCCTAAATGGTCTTAATCCCATCATCCTGGAGCTGAAGGTCTTTTGTTTTAGCAATAGCAGTAGTACTTAGACTTATATACCACTTCACCGTGCTTTAATAGCCCTCTCTAAGCGGTTTTACAGAGCCAGCATATTGTCCTCAACAATCTGGCTCATTTTACCCACCTCGGAAGGATGAGTCTGGTGAGATTCGATCTGCCAAATTGCAGGCAGCTGGCAGTCAGCAGAAGAAGCCTGCAGTACTGCACTCTAACCACTGCGCCACCACTGCTTTTATAGATAGGCTGGCCCAATCTTTCTTAATGGGCACAAAATGCCTGCTGGGGACTATTAAGAAAGACTGAGTCTGCCTTCCTACCTCTAAAAAAACACGTTTCTCCATTTCTCATTTAGGGAAATATAATATTCTGCCTTTTTAATATTTCCCAAAATATTTCATTCTTCTGGGGAGTGGTGCTGACTTTCTACAAATCATAAAAAGCTCTTTACATTTCCAACATTCATTTGAGGTGCCTTTATACATTCTGGACAATTTGTCCAGGGATAGATACACACATTACATCATCTTATCAAACTTTTCTTTTATAGTTTAATGTGAATTTTAGATCTTTCAGCCACATATTCTCCCATTGTTCAAGCATGATTTACATGCAAAGTTCTTTGCCCACTGAATCATAAAATGCTGTACTTAGTCATCCTCCATGTTCCACTACAGTTTATAAACCTTAAAAATAGCACTCCCTTGGAGTATCTTGACTTGATGGGCCTGGCAGGTCCTAAAATCTTGGGAGCCACAGAAAATCAGTTTTAAACTTTTGGGATGTAGAGAGGCGTTGATCTCTATCGAGAGTCACCCCCTAAGATAGCAAATTCTGTCCAAAAAAAGAAAAAGATTCTGTCAATGACTACTTCAGCTTCAACCACAATACCTGAGCAAATAAGAGATACAAACTCAAGGTAAACTGCTCCAAATTCAATTGCCGAAAATATGACTTCAGCAACAGAGTGGTCAATGCCTGGAATGCACTACCTGACTCTGTGGTTTCTTCCCCAAACCCCCAAAACTTTAACCTTAGACTGTCTACTGTTGACCTCACCCCATTCCTAAGAGGTCTGTAAGGCATAAGCGCACCATCGTTCCTGTCCTCATGTCCCTTTTTACTCTTATTCTTTTCATGTATTCCAAATATGTTTATGCTTTTATAGGTTTTCTTATATATGCTTGACAAATAAAAAAATAAAATGTCATGAACTTTCAGGGCTCATAACTAATCTTCGTAAGCTTAGTGGTATCACATTTCACTCTTTTGTTTGGGTCAGTTGCCAGAAGTCAAAAATGACGGTAGCATTTAATCAGTGAAAACCTCTTGCAACCGCCTTAGATAAGAGAGGGGACAAGCGTGTTTTTCTGCCTGTCTGGAGATGGCGCTCAAACAGGCAACACCGGTGGCTAGAAAGCGGACGATACAGCAGGCGGCGTCTGTGGTTGTGTTTAAGGAATTAAAATCATCAAGTACTGCATTGCTAGAAAGGCTGGGAGGAGAGGAGACCCGCAGAGGAACTTCCTCTTCCGGATGGCTGATGGGAGGAAGTTGGTGTGCAGAGCGGCTTTTGTGCTGTTTCCATGGTGGGAGCAGCAGCTGGCAGGTGAGTGGAGGGCAGCAGGTGGGAGGAGAGTCCGGGAGCAACTTGGGCTGGAAGCGGAGAAGCAACTGGGCTGAAGCCTCTCAGCTGCGGCTGCTGCAGGTTCCTTCCCTCCCCAAATGGAAGCCCACTGGTGCTGCAGGCTGGGAAACTGGGGGCTGCAATTTCTGCTGGTGGGAAGCTTGAAAAAGCCTCCTTCCAATGCAGGTTGAGCCTTTGGGGCTGGTTTCCCTCCAGAGGGAGCTCCGTCACTGGAGGTTTGGAAGAGAGCTGGAAGAAACCTTGGAGGTCTTAATGACGTCTCAGACAAATGGCTGTCCCGTCGGTTTAAAAGCCACCAGCAATGGAGCCCCCACAACCTCTGGAGGGAAGCCATTCCCGAAGAATCAACCTTCACTCAAAAGGGACTTTTTCAGTCTTCCAGGCAGCAGAAAATTGCAGCCATTCCCTTCCACTGGCTAATTGTTCTCACTGATGGGATTTTTCCTTAATTCCAGGTTTTTTCCTCTCCTTGATTAGTTTCCATGCATTGCTTCTTGTCTTGTCCTTCTGGTGCTTTGGAAAAGAAGTTGACCCTCCAAGTATTGGAACACTGCTATCATGTCACCCCTAGTCCTTCCTTTCACTAGACGATTCATTCCCAATTACTGCAACCCACTAATTATCCCTTCTGCTCTTCTCTGCGCTCTTTACAGAGTCTCCACGCCTGTTTTATATTGTGGTGATGAAAAGTGGTTGAAGTAATCCAAGCGTGATCTTAATTTAAAGCATTATAAATTGGTACTAATACTTCATGTGATCTCAATTCTATCCCTCTGTTTAGGCAGCCAGAGTTTCTCAGGCTTTTTGAGTTGTTTTCCCTTTGATTGATTGATTGATTGATTGGTTCGATTAATATGCCGCCCTTCTCCGGAGACTCAGGGCGACTTACAATGCGTTAAGCAATAGCCTTCATGCTTTTGTATATACCTGCTTAGTAGGGCTTTCGGGGCCCCCTAAGCGGTGCTCTTTTTTATACAAAGTTAGCTTATTGCCCCCACAATCCAGGTCCTCATTTTATCTACCTTGAAAGGATGAAAGGCTGAGTCAACCTTGAGCCTGGTGAGATTTGAACTTGCAGTAATTGCAGGCAGCTGGTGCTAGTTAACAACACTTTAGTCTGCTGCGCCACCAAGGCTCTTGTATAAGATTTTCATCCATGGAATCCTTCCCAAGCTGTCTCTTGGTTTTTTGAAATCAGCTGCTTTAAAGTCTAAGTCCTTAGTTTGATTTTGCTCTAATGCTTGTGTCTGCAATATATTGAATTCCAGTATGACATGGTCACTCTTCCTCCAATTTATCTGCAAACCCCCCTATAATTTCCTCTCTGCTAGTAAAAATTTAGATCACTATAGGACCATGATGACGAACCTATGGCACGCGTGCCACAGGTGGCACGCGGAGCCATATTAGTGGGCACGCCACCTCAGCTCTGGGGCACATTCGCGCACCGGCCAGCTGATTTTCAGGCCTTCTGGGGCCACCAGAAGTAGGGAAACAGGCTGTTTCCTGCCTCTGGAGGGCCTGGGGACAGGGTGGGGAAGGCCCATTTTTCTTTCTTACCTGGCTCCAGATCCTCTCTGTGTATCTGGGAAGGGCGAAAACAGCCTTTTCCACTCCCTTGGAGGCCCTACGGAGGCTGAAAGGGCCCATTTTCCGACTCCCGGTGGGACAGGAAGTGATGTTTTTTCCTGTCCCCAGCCTCCAGAGACTCCTAGAAAGGCTCCTAGATACTCCTAGAAAGGTTCTGTGCGCGTGCGACCCACCCCCATCCTCCCCTCTCCTGGCACGCGATGGCAAAAAGGTTAGCCATCACTGCTATAGGAGATCCTTAGTTCCCTTTTCTACCTTTTGGATGACAAGTTGTCATCTAGATTCATTAGGAACCTTTTAAGACAGGGGTGTCAAACTGGAGGCCCATGGGCTGGATGCGTCACATGCAGGCCACACCCACCCATTCTATCCACAAACGGGTAGAATGTCACAAAATGTCACATGACGGCAACACGACATGGCAAGTTTGACACCCGTGCTTTAAGACAAAATTGGCCAGCCATTTTTCTGGAATGTTATAGGGTATCCTGCCTGAGAAGGAGATTGGACTAGAAGACTTCCAAGGTCCTTTCCAACTCATAACCTATTCTGTTACGGGCTTGCTATTCTCTTGGCAACCAAATTGCACTGATTCTGCCACTAGTTTTTTTCTAGGGTTTATGTTTTTTAACTTCCAGGTCTTGCCAAAAGCACGATATTTCCTATTGGTGCCGCATCCGGGTATTACATCGGATCACCCCAACGATGCCCTTGAAGTGATGTCCCGGTGCCTGGAGGCCGTACGGGTCTGGATGGGGAGGAACAGGCTCACGCTCAACCCATCCAAGACCGAGTGGCTGTGGTTTCCGATGTCCCGATATAGTCAATTGGTGCCATCACTGACTATTGGGGGCGAATCATTGGCCCCCACGGAGAGGGCTCGCAACTTGGGCGTCCTCCTGGACTCACAGCTGTCTTTAGAAGAGCATTTGACAGCCGTGACTGGGAGGATTTTTCATCAGGTTCGCCTGATTCCCAGTTGCGTACCTTTCTGGATCGGGACTACTTACGCATGGTCACTCATGCCCTCGTCACCTCCCGCCTGGACTATTGCAATGCTCTCTACATGGGGCTCCCCTTGAGGAGCACCCGGAGGCTCCAACTGGCGCAGATTGCGGCCGCGCGGGTGGTAATGGGAGCGACATGGCGCTCCCATGTAACACCTCTCCTGCGCGAGCTTTACTGGCTCCCGGTGGTCTTCCGGGTGCGCTTCAAGGTTTTGGTTACCACCTTTAAAGCGCTCCATGGCTTAGGACCTGGTTATCTACGGGACCGCCTACTACCACCAATAGCCTCCCACCGGCCAGTACGCTCTCATAGAGAGGGACTCCTCCGGGTGCCGTCAGCCAAACAGTGTCGACTGGCGGCCCCTAGGGGGAGAGCCTTCTCTGTGGGGGCACCTACCGTCTGGAATGAGCTCCCCCCGGAGATACGGAGGATCCCCGATCTGTGCACCTTCCGCCGCGCTGTGAAGACCTTTTTATTCCACCAGGCGGGCTTGGCCTAATCTTTTCCCTCTTTTTAATATGTAAATTTTAATTTGTTTTTAAATTATTGGGGTGTTTTAATCTGTCTGGGCCAAAATGATTTAATTCGATTTTATTTGGTTTTTAAATTTTTTGTATCTATGTATTTTATTGTTTGGCTGTTCACCGCCCTGAGTCCTTCGGGAGTAGGGCGGTATACAAATCAAATAAACTAAACTAAACTAAACTATTAACCAGGTTCAACTCTACTGACCGTATTTTTTGGACTACAAGACGCACCTGACTAAAAGATACAACTGAAATTAGAAGAGGAAAACAACCAAAAAAAGTTTTTGGCCTACCTTTTTTCGGGCCTTTTCCAATCTTTTTTCGGCCTGTTTCTGGGGCTATTTTCAGCTATTTTGGGTGCTTTTTTCAGCTCGTTTTTGAGGCTTTTTTTGGTCCATTTTTGAGGCTTTTGTCCCCCGTTTATGAGGCTTCTTTGGGGCTATTTTTGAGGCTTTTTGGGCCATTTTTGAGGTTTTGGGGGGCCATTGTCGAGGCTTTTTTGCCCGCTTTTGAGGCTTTTGGGGGGCTGTTTTGACGCTTTTTTGGTCAATTTTTGAGGCTTTTGTGTCCCATTTTTGAGACTTTTTTTCTGGCCCGCTTTTGAGGCTTTTTTTGGCCCGTTTTTCCGAAAAAACGTTCCTGTGGTTTTGAAGGTGCAGGAAAAGGAGAGACACCAACTTGGGTTCTGCCAACCATTGCACATTTATGATGGCTGCAGCATCCCACACTCAGGATCCCCGTTTGTGACCTTCTCAGCTAGATTCTGAAGCAAAATTAGTAGGGATGCCAGCAGGAAATTGCAAGTCGCAGTTTGTGGAACAGATGCAAGTTGGCACTGTCATGTGACATCATGCTTCCTGACCGGCTGCTTAGTGACACAGAAGCCAGTCCCAACTGCACTCAGTAAGTCAGGATTGCTTGAATTGGGATGTCACCAGAAGGGGTTGTAGACAGCATTTTCTTCTCTTATCTGCAGCTGAGGACTTTCATGAGCAAAACTGGTGCTTCAAATCTTGCAGAGGCTTTTGGCATCATTTCCTCAGTTCAAGCCCCACATCTCTAAATTTAGCTCAGAAGGTTTGAGATTAACTAATTTGGGACATTTTATCAGGCTGAAAACTCATGGAGCTTCCACATATATTCATTTGTAGGTGTTTGTATCTGTATTTCTTTCTATATGCATATATCTGCAATTATATTAATTTTTTTTTTTTGCAAAAGTTTTACAATTACATTTTCACCCCTTTCCCCCCCCCCTCAACCCACCCCAACCTTCCCAACCTCCCTAACCCTCCCTAACCCTCCCCTCCCCCCGGACTTCCACACAGTATACTCATATCAAGTTAAAAAAAAAAAAAACCTTTGTATAAAACTTATATAAAACTTGAACCCCTCCCTCCCCCTTATAATTTTCTTTTTTATCTTCATTACATTAACATATTTCTATCTTAATATATCATTTTCAAATGAAAGCTATTTGATACTTCCTAGTTTGGTATTTGTTCTGAACATAATCTATCCACTTTTTCCATTCCCATTCATAAGTCTCTTGTGAACAGTCTTTTAGATATGCTGAGATCTTCGCCATCTCTGCAAAACTGGCCATCTTCATAGTCCATTCCTCGATAGTGGGCAAAGCTTCATTTTTCAAGTATTTACCTATCAATAATCTTGCTGCTGTTATCATATACAATATCAACTTTGTTTCACCCAATGTAAAACCCTTAACTATACCCAATAAAAACAGTTGTGGAGAAAATTGAATTTTTTTCTTTAACACATTCTGCATGACCCACCAAATTTTTATCCAAAAAGCCTTAACTTTCCTACAAGTCCACCAAACATGATAATATGTAGCATCTAAACAGTCACATCTCCAACATTTTGGCTGAACATTAGGGTACATACACGACAATTTTTTTGGGTCTAAGTGGTTGTAGACAGCATTTTCTTCTCTTATTTGCAGCTGAGGACTTTCATGAGCAAAACTGGTGCTTCAAATCTTGCAGAGGCTTTTGGCATCATTTCCTCAGTTCCCCACATCTCTAAATTTAGCTCAGAAGGTTTGACATTAACTAATTTGGGACATTTTGTCAGGCTGAAAACTCATGGAGCTTCCACATATATCATTTGTAGGTGTTTGTACCTGTATTTTTTCTAAATGCATATATCTGCAATTATATTAATTAATGAGCCTTGGTGGCGCAGCAGACTAAAGCACTATTAAGTAACACCAGCTGCCTGCAATTACTGCAAGTTCAAATCTCACCAGGCTCAAGGTTGACTCAGCCTTCCATCCTTTTGAGGTAGGTAAAATGAGGACCCGGATTGTGGGGGCAATAAGCTGACTTTGTATAAAAAAGAACACCGCTTGGGGGGGCCAGAAATCCCTACTAAGCAGGTATATACAAAAGTATGAAGGCTATTGCTTAATGCATTGTAAGCTGCTCTGAGTCTCCGGAGAAGGGAGGCATATAAATCGAACCAATAAATAAATAAATACAATCTATCCTCAGTACATCCAGATATATTTGAGGATAACCCTTTGCAGTGCCAAGAATTTATGATTGACCCAAGTCAACAACATAATTTCATGGTTGAATAGATATCTTGGTACTCTTCCATGTGTCAAATGAATCATGATTAATGTAAGAGATTATTGTAGCATTGTGGAATGTTTGCTTTTTTGTTGTAATGTATACTTTTTTTCACATCTTCTGCAACCATTTTATACACAATTAAAGTTACACTTTTCTTTAAAACTTACAGACAAAGAGGATGGCAATAAGAGCACTCTGGACAACTGAGAATAACAAGCAACATTGAAAAGGAAATAAAATTGAGCCAGAAATCAAAATACATTCCATTTCCTTCAGAAAACCACACAATTCTGCTTTTCCAGCAGCTAATAGACAAAAGAGAGAAAATTAACATGAGATTTTGAGCTGGAAAAAGTAGAGGATACGAAACTCAAGGATACATTTTATGAAAAATCAAGGAAGATTATTTTTCACTCAGAAAAAGATGGAAATATTAGGAAGTTAGGGGGAAGGAAAAGGTCTTATTGGGCAGGGCACATAGGACAGACAATGATAGAGGCCTTGCTCTGGGAAGAAGCAAACAGCTTTAATCAAAGCACCACTAAGCAAGAGAGCACACATATTTTTGACCTCAAGAATATCAGTTGTGGAAAAGCTCCATAGATCTGCCTATTGTAGAAAAAGCACAGATTGCAAATCATAGCTGATTAAACAAGAAGATCCCAACTGCAGAAAAGCCATACAAATTATCTGAATATGCCAAAAAGTTTGGTCAGAACAGCTTCCTTGTGGTTCATGGAACGACTCACACAGGAGAGAAGCCATACGAGTGCTCCCGATGTGAATACTTTAGTGAGCATGGCAACATGGTAATATATCACAGGACACTCATCACATAAGAGTGTCCAAATTGTGTGAAAGTATCATTGGAAATTACCATCTCATGAGACAACAAAGGACTCACACAGGAGAGAAACCCTTTCAATGTCCTGATTGTGGGAAAAGTTTCAGTCAGAAGTCCGGCCTGGTGAGACACCAGAGGACTCACACAGGAGAGAAACCATTTGAATGTCCTGATTGTGGGAAAAGTTTCAGTCGCAATTCCAGCCTGGTGACACACCAGAGAACTCACACAGGAGAGAAACCATTTGAATGTCCAGATTGTGGGAAAAGTTTCAGTCGCAATTCCAGCCTGGTGACACACCAGAGAACTCACACAGGAGAGAAACCATTTGAATGTCCAGATTGTGGGAAAAGTTTCAGTCAGAATTCCAGCCTGGTGACACACCAGAGAACTCACACAGGAGAGAAACCATTTGAATGTCCAGATTGTGGGAAAAGATTCAGAAACAATTCCAGTCTGGTGGCACACCAGAAGACTCACACAGGAGAGAAACCATTTGAATGTCCTGATTGTGGGAAAAGTTTCAGTCAGAAGTCCGGCCTGGTGAGACACCAGAGGACTCACACAGGAGAGAAACCATTTGAATGTCCTGATTGTGAGAAAAGTTTCAATCGCAATTCTGACCTAGTGACACACCAGAGGACTCACACAGGAGAGAAACCATTTGAATGTCCTGATTGTGGGAAAAGGTTCAGTCGCAATTCCCACCTGGTGACACACCAGAAGACTCACACAGGAGAGAAGCCATTTGAATGTCCTGTTTGTGGGAAAAGGTTCAGTCGCAATTCCAACCTGGTGAGTCACCAGAAGATTCACACAGGAGAGAAACCATTTGAATGTCCAGATTGTGGGAAAAGTTTCAGTCAGAATTCCAGCCTGGTGACACACCAGAGGACTCACACAGGAGAGAAACCATTTGAATGTCCTGATTGTGGGAAAAGTTTCAGTGAGAATTCCAGCCTGGTGAGACACCAGAGGACTCACACAGGAGAGAAACCCTTTGAATGTCTTGACTGTGGAAAAGGTTTCAGTCAGAATTCCAACCTGATGAAACATCAGAGGACTCACACAGGAGAGAAACTATTTGAATGTCCTGATTGTGGGGAAAGCTTCCTTTGGAATTCTGAGCTGGTGAGACACCAGAGGACTCACCCAGGAGAGAAACCATTTGAATGTCCTGATTGTGGGAAAAGTTTCAGTCAGAATTCCAATCTGGTGATACACCAGAGGACTCACACAGGAGAGAAACTATTTGAATGTCCTGATTGTGGGAAAAGCTTCCTTTGGAATTCCGAGCTGGTGAGACACCAGAGGACTCACACAGGAGAGAAACCATTTGAATGTCCTGATTGTGGGAAAAGTTTCAATCGCAATTCCCACCTGGTGACACACCAGAGGACTCACAGAGGAGAGAAACCATTTGAATGTCCAGATTGTGGGAAAGATTTCAGTACTAAGACTAGCCTTTTAAATCATGTGCTTATACACATGGGAGAAACCATTTAAGTGCCCCAAGAGTGGACGGTACTTCAGGAAACATTCCACCCTTATTGCACAGAAGAAAATGTGCATGGATTTTCCAAAGTGATGAGTGATGGTTCCCAAAGGGGCCGTACCAAAGTGGGGGGCCGGTGGGATGACTTAGGGGGGCAGTAAGAAGCAAGGGGGCAGCAGGGGGCACTAGAGGCAAAAGGGGGCGGCAGGGCGGCGCTAAGTGGCAAGGAGGGTGGCCCCCACCCTTTGGCCTGTGCCTCACAGCAGTTACCTCCTTGCAAGCAAAAAGCAAGAAAAAACAGCTCCTTTCAGCTTCAGCACAGGCTAATTAGCACAAGTTGATTAGATTGGCCTCCTGACTCTCTCAGCTGTTTTACGCAGGTCTCTGCTGCTTGCTGCAAAGAGTGTTGGAGCAGATTTTTTCCCCTTTTGCTAATCAAGCTATGCTGAAAACGAAACTGAAAGTAAAGCAGGCTCTTTGCTGTTTGCTGCAAAAAAAATTTGGCAGATGCAAAGGGAGAATTCTTTTTCTTCTTTTTCCTCACTAAAAATGGTAGGTGCAAACAATGGGAAATTTAGGGCAGGAGAGGAGAGTTCAAAATTTTAAAACACAAAAGAAAAAAGGAAAGAAAAAGGCAAAAATAAAAATGGGAAGGGAGAAAAAGAAATGAAAGAGAAAGATTTTATACATATTTAGTATTGAAATATGAATAGTAGTAAGAAATAAATGGGAAATCATGATTGTAAAAGTGAAATGAATAATAATTGGAATATTTGTCTTTGTATTTTTGAAATCTAGACGATAAGTTTTCTTTTTTCTTTTTTTTAGAAATATAAATAAGTATAAACTGTAACAATTGAAATACCTTTAATGGTGTATGGTGGTGAAAGTTGTAGGTTGAATAACATTGTTCTATTTTTCATTAACAGCATTTTCACACATAATTTCTACAACTAGCATCCTTCTCTTTATTAACAAATTAACTTTTGGACTGACTCTTAACCATTTTCTTAGTCTCTCCACAGTTCTCTTTCTTGATGTTTTCCTCCCTTTTTTCCATTTCTTTAGCTTCTTCTTTTTCCTGTTCTTATATCTCCCCTTCAGCTTTTTTCCTTTAATTTTAACTCTATTACTTTTCATTCTCAATCTTACCCCATTTATTTCACTTCATATTTGAGATGTATTTTGGGTGTCCTCCTGGACTCACGGTTGAGTCTAGAAGATCATATAATGACCATGACCAGGGGGCCATACGCCCAGATTCGTCTGGTGCGCCAGTTGCGTCCCTATTTGGACCGAGATGCCCTACGCACAGTTACTCATGCACTAGTCACCTCACATATTGACTACTGTAACACTCTCTACATGGGGCTGCCCTTGAGGGCCACTCGGAGGCTTCAGCTGGTGCAAAATGCAGCCGGGCGGGTTGTGATGGGAGAATCCCGATACTCCCATGTTACACCCCTCCTGCGCGACTTGCATTGGTTACCGGTTGCCCTCCGGGTGAGATTCAAGGTGCTGGCGATGACCTATAAAGCCCTACATGGCTTAGGCCCAGGATATTTGGCAGACTACCTGCAGCCAGCAATGACATCTCATCGCGCGGTCCACGCCGATAGAGAGGGCCTGGTCAGGGTGCCGTTGGCTAGACAGTGTTGGCCGGCGGCCCCCCAGGGGTAGAGCCTTCTCTGTGGGTGCGCCCACCCTCTGGAATCGACTCCCCTTGGAGCTCCGGTTGGCTCCTGACCTCGCACCTTCCGCCGCGAATTAAAAACTTGGTTATTCAAGTTCCACAACCTGGACTGATGGGGTTTTAAGGGTTTTAAATTTTAGTGGGTCTAATCAGATTTTAACTTTGTATTATGGCTTTGTGAATTTTATTATTGTCAGCCGGCCTGAGTCCATTGGGAGATAGGGCGGCATATAAGCCAAATTAAATAAATAAATAAATATTTTCCCATATCCATTTTTATTCTATCACTATTGAACCCAGTGTAATCATCTTTATCTTTTTTCCCCAATTATTTCCTTTTCAATATTATCTCCTTGTTTCTCTTGCTTCTCATTCATATTTTTTTTTTTGCAAGCTAACCAATTCTCTGCTTCTTTATTTCCCTTAAATGCCTCCCTTACTTTTTGAAACATCTCCCTTAGTGTCTCATATTCATCCTCCCAATTCTCCATATTTTCAATTTTAAAAGGCTAGGATTTTTAAGCTTATTCTTTTCATTTACATATGTGGGGGGGGGGATGCTTTTCAATTTATTTATTTATTTAAAACAATACATCAAAAAAAAGAAATAGTCAAACAAATGATCGCGACAGGAACTTTACATGATATTTACACTTTCTACGGTATGTAGGCTTCAGTCAGATTTAACGTATATTAAACATAATCCTGGTTATACTTGACTTTTTGGACGTCTGTTGTTCAACCAAACGTACCATTTGTCCCAACATTGGAAATATACGGAGTCCTTTTGATCTCTCAATGCTTTAGTCAGTCTGTCGGCTTCCGCATAATCCAAGGTTTTCTCCAAAATCAAATCTTCAGCCGGCAGGTCTTTCCCCTTCCAATGTTGGGCGAAACATATTCTTGCTGACGTGGTGATAAATACACACAGACACCATATATTTGTGCCTATGTTGTCTGGCCTAATGTTCAATAGATAGTACTCTGGTTTCAGAATTAGGTTATAACCTGTGATTTCCATGATCCATGCCTGTATGATTTTCCAGAATTCAGTCGTCCTGGAACAGGTCCACCACATGTGGAAATAGGTGCCAATCTCCCCACACTTCCAACAGTTTGGTGAGAGATTTGAATACATTTTAGAAAGATGAGCAGGTGGAAGGTGCCATCTATACAACATCTTGTACACATTTTCTTTGTACGATGTTGCCCACAGGAATTTCATATGTTTAAGCCAGATTTCTTCCCATTTTGTCATATCAATTGGATAGCCAATATTTCTCCCCCAGGCAATCATAGAGTCTTTAACTATTTCATCCCCTATCCAATAGTCTATTAAAAGTTTATATAACCTTGATAACATTTTGTCCTCTTTTCCTAGAATATTGTCCAGATCACGCTGATTCAAATTAATACCATCTTGTTCCCTATCTTTTTAAAATTTCGAGCAAATTTGGGCATAAACCCACCAATCCAGTTGTCTTCCCTGCAACTCCAACTCATTTCTTGATTTCAGACTACCATGGGGGTCCAAAAGTTCCCGGTAAGAGAGGTGATTTTCCTTGTTATATAGAGGCCTATACGTTATAGCTTCGAGTGGGACCAGCCAAGAGGGGATTGAAGAGTAAAATTTACCCTTAATTTTCCTCAAGGACTCAATTAGAATATTCCTCACATAATGTCCTGCAAGGCACCTGTGCTTTGGGATTTTGTTTTGCCAAAGAAAATAATGCCAACCTTGATGTAGCCCCTCACCTTCCAAGATCAACAACCTCCTTCTTCTCAACAATATCCAATCCCTGATCCAGACTAAATTTGCGGCCTGATAGTAGTATTCCCATTTTGGAACACTAAATCCTCCTCTTTCTTTAAGCTCTTGAAGCATTTTAAGTTTGATTCTAGGTTTTTTATTTTGCCAAATGAATTTATTTATTTTTATTTATTTATTTATTAGATTTCTATACCACCCTACTCCCGAAGGACTCAGGGCGGTGCACAGCCAAACAATAAAAGCACATACAATACAAAATTTAAAAATAGAATAAAATCAAATTAAATAATTTTGGCCCCGACAAATTTAAAACCCCAAACTTTTAAAGCCAATTTAAAATTGAATATATAAAATACTAAAAGATATTTAAAATTTTTAAAATCTTTTATAAAAGAGGGGGAAAATTAGGCCAGGCCGGCCTGGTGAAATAGTAAGGTCTTTAAGGCGCGGCGGAAGGTGCGCAGATCCGGGATCCTCCGTATCTCTGGGGGAAGCTTGTTCCAGATAGTAGGTGCCCCCCACAGAGAAGGCTCTCCCCCTGGGGGCCGCCAGTCGGCATTGTTTGGCTGACGGCACCCGGAGGAGCCCCTCTCTATGGGAGCGTACCGGCCGGTGGGAGGCTATTGGTGGTAGTAGGCGGTCCCGCAAGTACCCGGGTCCTAAGCCATGGAGCGCTTTAAAGGTGTTAACCAGAACCTTGAAGCGCACCCGGAAGACCACCGGGAGCCAGTGCAGCTCGCGCAGGAGGGGTGTTACATGGGAACGCCATGTGGCTCCCATTACCACCCGCGCGGCCGCACTCTACGCCAGTTGGAGCCTCCGGGTGCTCAAGGGGAGCCCCATGTAGAGAGCATTGCAATAGTCCAGGCGGGAGGTGACAAGGGCATGAGTGACCGTGCGTAACGAGTCCCGATCCAGAAAGAGACGCAACTGGCGAATCAGGCGAACCTGATGAAAAATCCTCCCGGTCACGGCCATCAAGTGCTCTTCTAAAGACAGCCGTGAATCCAGGAGGACGCCCAAGTTGTGAACCCTCTCCGTGGGGGCCAATGATTCGCCCCCAATAGTCAGTGATGGCGTCAACTGACTATATCGGGACGTGGGAAACCACAGCCACTCAGTCTTGGATGGGTTGAGCCTGAGCCTGTTCCTCCCCATCCAGATCCGTACGGCCTCCAGGGACCGGGACATCACTTCAAGGGCATCGTTGGGGTGATCCGGGGTGGAGATGTACAGCTGGGTGTCGTCAGCGTACTGATGGTACTCCACCCCAAAACCATGGATGATCTCGCCCAGCGGCTTCACATAAATGTTGAACAGGAGGCGGGAGGACCGACCCTTGCGGCACCCCACATATGAGGGGCCTCGGGGTCGACCTCTGTCCCCCTGTCAACACAGACTGCGACCGGTCAGAGAGAAAGGAGGAGAACCACCGCAACACAGTGCCTCCCACCCCCAACTCTTCCAACCGGTGCAGCATGATACCATGGTCGATGGTATCAAAAGCCGCTGAGAGATCTAACAGGACCAGGACAGAGGAGCACCCCTTGTCCCGAGCCCTCCAGAGATCATCAACCAACGCGACCAATGCCGTTTCCGTGCTGTACCTGGGCCTGAAGCCCGACTGGAACGGATCCAGATACGTCGTTTCATTCAGGTGCTGGGGGAGCTGTTGCACGACCACACTCTCAACAACCTTCGCAACGAAGCGAAGGTTGGAGACCGGACGATAATTTACCAACATTGCCAGGTCCAGGGAAGGCTTCTTGAGGAGAGGCCTCACCACCGCCTCTTTTAAGGCGGTGGGAAAGTCGCCCTCACTCAGCGAAGCGTTTATAATCCCCTGGAGCCAGCCTCGTGTCACTTCCCGGGAAGCCAGTACTAACCAGGAAGGACACGGGTCCAATAAACAAGTGGTCGCGTTCAGTCTACCCAGAATCCTGTCCACGTCCTCAGGGGTCACAGGATCAAACTCATCCCAGATAACATTCTCAAGACCTGCCCCTGTCTCTCCCCCTGAGACTACCCAGTCGGAGTCCAAATCTTCCCGAATCTGAGTGATTTTGTCATACAGATACTGAACAAAATCCTCGGCTCTACCCTCCAAGGGGTCCTCCCGCGTTTCCTGGTGGAGCAGGGAGTGGGTCACCCTAAACAGGGCGGCTGGGCGATTATCTGATGACGCAATAAGAGCAGCAAAATAACTACATTTCGCTGCTTTTATCGCCACTAAGTAATTCCTAATGTGGGATCTTACTAGTGTCCGGTCAGATTCAGAAAGACTGGCCCTCCAACTACTCTCTAGGCGTCTTTTCCGGCGCTTCAACTCCCTCAGCTCCTCGGTAAACCAAGGAGCCAATTGAGATCGGTGCCGGATCAGAGGCCGCAAAGGCACGACCCGATCCAGAGCACCAGCAGCCGCCCTATCCCAGGCCGCCACCAGGTCTCCAGTCGAGGCGTGTGCCAGAACCTCAGGAAATGGCCCAAGCTCCGTCTGGAATCTGTCAGGTTCCATCAGGCGCCTGGGGCGGAACCATCTTACCGGCTCCGCCTCCCTGCGGCGGGGTGCAGCGGTTCGAAAGTCGAGATGAAGGAGAGAGTGATCTGACCATGACAAGGGTTCAGTAACTATATCCCCTATATCAAGATCCCTCAACCACTGTCCAGAGACAAAAACCAGATCCAGCGTGTTTCCCCCTGTGTGGGTAGGGCCATGAATTAACTGGGTCAGGTCCATAGCTGTCATGGAAGCCATGAACTCCCGAGCCATCTCCGACGTCTCACCCACGGACGGCAGGTTGAAATCCCCCATGACCATAAGCTTAGGGGTATCAACCACCACCGCGGCGATGACGTTGTGTAGCTCGGGCAGGGCTGTTGCCACGTGGCAGGGAGCCAGGTACGTGATCAGCAAACCCATCTGAACCCCATGACCCCATTTCACAAAAAGGGATTCACAGCCAGCCGTCTGAGGAACAGTGGCCTCCCTCGGTCTCAGACCTTCTTTAATGATAACCGCTACCCCCCCCGCCCCTCCCCTGTGACCTCGGCTGATGGAATGCTTGGAAACCTGGCGGGCACATTTCAACGAGGGGAACCCCCCCCCCTGGCCCAACCAGGTCTCTGTGATACCTGCCAGGTCCGCACCCCCCTCCTGAACAAGATCACAGATGAGGGGGGCTTTATTTACTACGGACCTGGCATTGCACAGCATCAGCTGAAGGCCTGGGTCCTGAGGGTCCATGCAACCTGAGGAGCGAGTAGAGCCTTGGGGGCCGGAGCACACCACCGCTCGTAGACAGTGAGTGTGCACTCCCCTAACACGATATGGCCCCCTGCTCCCGCCATATCTACCCCTCCCACCTACAGTACTGATGTTCAAAAAACTATCCGGACAAGCTCTAACCCCCCCCTCGATCCCGGGTCCCCCATCCCCCACGCCACGCTTCACTGCCAGACCCGACCCTCCCCCTTGTGGGTTATCCCCAATACCCACAGCCCGAATTCCAATCTGACCCTCCCCCTCCCTGGGACCCCTTAAAAATTTGACTAAAAATTTCATTAAAAAACTCCTCAATCCCCTCGTTTTCACATGCCACCTCTCTGGGTCCCAAAACCCTTCCTTGAGGTGGGCCCTCGATAGTGAGGAGGGCCACATCTGCGAGAAGGGGGAATCTCGCAGCGCAAGAAGATCTGCAGTCGTATACATCTCCAAAATGCAGTGATGGAGGCCCAAAGCTCAGACAGGGGACTTCACAAAAGATGTAACACAGCCAATTGTTCATCAATGTGCTGTTGGTATCTCAACTGTCCTCCCACAACAGCAGGAGGGTCCTAAATTATCTCCTCCAATGGGGGCGACCTCCGGCCCGCCCTCTCACGGCGGAACCCCACGGGGCCGTAGATTGAAAAAGTTCTCCCACAGACAAGAGTCATGATGTAATAGAGGACCCCTCAACAGTTGCATCAGTTTGGCTGACCATGGTCGGAAGAAAGATTTATCAGTCTATCAGTCAGTCTATGAGTCACGCCAGGGGCAAAGATGGAAAATCCTTGGCAAAGTCTTATACTCAAGATCATATTCGAGTAAGTCCCGATGAAAAAGGGAAAGAAGGGAAGGGGAAGAAGGAAGAGGGGAAGAAAATGGGGGGGAGAGAAAATTCCCTCAATTAGGGCGAATAATAAGCCCATTTAAGCGGACACAGTACCTGGGAGGGGGAGGAGAAAAGGGCTGGTATCTATGTGACGGAAAACTCCTCTGTCGCCCCCCAGCCCTACATTCCTCAGATAGTTCAGTTCTTCCGGGATAACAAATCCGAACCCCAGCCTCCATTGGATGTCACAGGGGGCCTCCAGGTCCTCTACAGCTGCCAAGATATCCCGGGAGGGGGTCTTTCTTCTCCGGTCCTAGGCCCGTTATGCTCCTCTCAGTTTTCACCCTCTAGCAGGAATTTAAGGACATAGTAGTTTAGTTTTTTAAAAAAATTATTATCCAATGTAGCTGGTGCTGTATAGAATAGGTATATCCATTTTGGGAGTATGTAAGTTTTTATAATTGCTATTCTACCTAGTAGGGATATCTGCATGTTCTTCCACTTCTCTAGATCCTGACCTGTTCTCTTGAGAAGGTTCAAATAGTTGTCTTCTTTGATTGTGGAGCATTTGGCTGATATAATAATACCTAGATATTTTAGTTTATTTACAATTTGGAACCCCAAATTCGCTTCTAATTCTTTCCCTTGCTTTACTGTCAGATTTTTGGCAATAATTTTAGTTTTTTCCCTATTGACTTTTAATCCCGCCACCTTACCATATTTTTCTATTTCCTGGGTCAGACACGGTCCCGATATCAATGGATCTTCTAATATATGCTTCTTTATTTCCCTTAAATGCCTCCCTTACTTTTTATTTTTATTTATTTTATTTTATATTGGATTTCTATACCGCCCTTCTCCCTGAGGACTCAGGGCGGTGTACAGCCAGATTAAAAAAACATGCAGAACAAATATTAAAAACAATTAAAAGATATATAAATTTGGCCCAATTAAAACTCATTTACCAATTAAAAAGGTTTAAAACATTTAAAAACAGTTAAAAATTTCATCTTAAGCCAGCCCGGCTTGTTTAAATAAATGGGTTTTAAGGGCACGACGGAAGGCACTGAGGTCTTGGATTCTCCTTATCTCTGGGGGGAGCTGATTCCAGAGGGCAGGTGCCCCCACAGAGAAGGCTCTCCCCCTGGGGGTCACCAGCCTACATTGTCTGGCTGATGGCACCCCGAGGAGGCCCTCTCTGTGGGAGCGCACGGGTCGATGGGAGGTCGTTGGTAGCAGCAGGCGGTCTCGAAGATAGCTAGGCCCTATGCCATGGAGCGCTTTAAAGGTGATAACCAACACCTTGAAGCGCACCCGGAAGACAACTGGGAGCCAGTGCAGCTCGCACAGGAGCGGTGTTACATGGGAGCGCCATGCTGCTCCCGTCACTACCCGCGCTGCTGCGTTCTGGACCAGCTGGAGCCTCCGGGTGCTCCTCAAGGGGAGCCCCATGTAGAGAGCGTTGCAATAGTCAAGGCGAGAGGTGACGAGGGCGTGAGTGACTGTGCACAGGGAATCCCGATCAAGAAAGGGCCGCAACTGGCGAATCAGGCGAACCTGACAAAAGGTCCCCCTGGTTACAGCCGTCAGATGTTCCTCCAAGGACAGCTGCATATCCAGGAGGACTCCCAGATTGCGAGCCCTCTCTGTGGGGGCCAATGACTCGCCCCCAATAGTCAGTGATGGAGTCAACTGACTATATCGGGATGCCGGGAGCCACAGCCACTCAGTCTTGGAAGGGTTGAGCTTGAGCCTGTTCCTCCCCAACCAGACCCGTACAGCCTCCAGGCACTGGGACATCACTTCAAGGGCATCGTTGGGGTGGCCTGGGGTGGAGATGTACAGCTGGGTGTCATCAGCGTACTGGTGGTATCTCACCCCAAAGCCACGGATCATCTCACCCAGCGGCTTCACATAAATGTTGAACAGAAGGGGCGAGAGGACCGATCCCTGCGGCACTCCACAAATGAGAGGCCTCGAGGTCGACCTCTGCCCCCCTGCCAACACAAACTGCGACCGGTCGGAGAGAAAGGAGGAGAACCACCGCAACACGGTGCCTCCCACCCCCAACTCTTCCAGCCGGTGCAGCATGATACCATGGTCGATGGTATCAAAAGCCGCTGAGAGGTCTAACAGGACCAGAACAGAGGAACAACCCCTGTCCCGAGCCCTCCAGAGATCATCAACCAACGCGACCAATGCCGTTTCTGTGCAGTGCCCAGACCTGAAACCTGACTGGAACGGATCTAGATAAGATGTTTCCTCCAGGAATTGCGGAAACTGTCGTGCGACCACACACTCAACAACCTTCGCCATAAAGCGAAGGTTGGAGACAGGACGATAGTTGGCCAATATTGCCGGATCCAGGGACGGCTTCTTGAGGAGAGGCCTCACCACCGCCTCTTTCAAGGCGGTGGGGAAGTAACCCTCACTCAACGAAGCGTTGATAACACCCTGGAGCCAGCCTCGTGTAACCTCCCGGGAAGCCAGTACCAACCAGGAGGGACACGGGTCCAGTAAACATGTGGCCGCACTAAGTCTCCCCAAAATCCTGTCCACATCATCAGGAGTCACAGCATCAAACTCCTCCCAGATAACATTCTCAAGACTATTCCTCGTCACCCTGCCCTGATCTACCCAGTCAGAGTCCAAATCCCCCCGGATCTGGGCGATTTTGTCATCCTTTTGAAACATCTCCCTTAGTCTCTCATATTCATCCTCCCAATTCTCCATATTTTCAATTTTAAAAGGCTAGGATTTTTAAGCTTATTCTTTTCATTTCCATATGTGGGGGTGAGATGCTTTTCAAGGAGCCACAAGGGGGGCTGAGAGCAGAGTCATTCTGACAGTCTTTTAAAATTGCTTGGAAGACCCATTTTTTCCTAACAATAATGTATACTTTGTATACTTTGTAATAAAAGTATACTTTTGTATACTTTGGAATAAAACGTATACCTGGAAAAAGTACTTGCAAAACTTGGACAGAAGGAAAAGGAAGGCAGGACTGGACTCATAATCAGTAGCTAGTAGTTCATTGTTATCAGTGACTCCCACTGATTCTAAACTCATTTTAAGACTGGGATTGGTGACTACTGAAATATTCAACATTGGTCTCAGAAATCTTTGATTTGAACTATCAAATCATTGATTTGAACTTTGATTTGAACTATGGCAAGAAAAATCGTGAAATGGGGCAAAACTCACTTAACCATAATAATTTCTAGATATTTTAAGTGTAGAGAATTCAAGTGTTGAGAATGACCCATTATTTCATCTCTTTTTGCACACTAGGTACCACTATTTGATTTCCTTTCCTTTTATTCAAATAACAACAGAAAACCCAATACAGTTCAGTATGAATTGGCTTTCCGGTCCTTCCCTGATGCACTTTTTCACATTGGTTATCTAGTTTAAATGTCAAAGGAAAATCAATGATATATTTTTCAGACCTTTGGAGGATCACACTGTCAATTGTTCACACTGCTCAAGCAAAACTAACAGGTGTGAATTAAGTTTTAGCTAAAAAATGGAGCTTTAATTCCAGAAGTCCATTCTTTAAACTTGGACTTCTGGAATTAAAAGGCTCTGGATTAAATGGTACTCCAGACAAAAGATGGAGAAAAGTATCTTGCTTTTAGACATGATAATAGCTGTCTAGAAAGGTGAGTTATGAGCTATTTTGTCAACATCAGAAATTTAATTTATAACCTGTTAAAAATGCAAAGAGGAGTTCAAGGAGCAAATAAAAGACCTTCATGTTGGGGTTGGTTCTGGACCAAATCTTACTTGTGGGACAGAAACCAGCTCTCAGGCCTCCTTGTGACTTCTTGAAAAGCATCCCCCCCCACACGCTCCACCGCCTGAGGAGGCAGGGGAGGGCTGCAGGTTGATCCCAAGGGGGTCTGGGAATGGGTGTGAATTCATCCCACAGCCCTCTCCATCCCCTCCTCTGTGAAATTGCTTTCTCCCACTCGCTGGTGGTCAGCAAATTCAAAAGGAACCGCCAGCTGAGAATCACTGCTCTAGATTGGTTGATTCAGGGGATTTCTCTAGCATTAACTAATAGTGTTAGTTATCTTTGTTTCAGGGATAAATTTGTATTGGAGCAGCCTGCAGACCTCCCAAAGGCTCTGCGTACCCTGTTTTTGCAAAAAATGGGCCGGTTTTTCACAAAAACGGGACATGCAGGGCAAGGCTTCAGGAGGCCAAAAATGTCTGTATTCCGTGTATTTTACTGTTACTATCTTCCTTAGTGGGTCATGCAAACCGCTATTCCGAACAATGCTATTTATAGGGGGTGGGGGGGGGCAGTAGTGGGTTGCCCCAGTTCTATAGAACCGGTAGTAAAGCTGGCAGGAGGCCCCACCCACCGACCCCGACATCACCAAAACGCTTCTGTGCATGTGCAGAAGAGCGCGTGCATGCGTGAGCGAAGTGAGCGTTCGCGGCTCCACTGCAAACCGGTAGTAAAGGTAAGTAGAACCCACTCCTGGGTGGGGGGCACTGAGGGTGAGTTTGTAGTACCAAGGGGGCAGTGGACTGAAAAAGTTTGGGAACCTCTGACCTAAAGTGATGAGTGTAAAGGCTTGAATTTTAAGTCCAGCTGAGAAATTGACTCTTCAATTTGACCAGAAAGAATTTGCTTGATTGTTTTTCTCATCAAGTATGTCATAGTCTTAGATGGGAAGGAGGAAAGAAAAAATTGGAACATGTTAGTTTGATAATGGCTGTCTGGCTGGCCATCAGCAGCAGAAGTTGCTGGGTATTTATTTCTGCAGAAATTGTGCAATTCTGCAAAAATCATTTTAGGAGTGTTCTCTGCATTTTTATCATAATCAATGCTAGAAATGCCACATGCAGAGTACCAGCCTTTCTCTCCCTGGGTATCCTCGAGATTTTCCACCCCAGAATTTCCCAGGCAGCATCTCTTCGGGATAAGAGAGCTCAGGCTGTAGTTAGAGGTTGTGGGTCCTCATGGAAGGAGAAAACAAGAGGAAAGAGAAATAGTTTATCTTTGCCTAACAATTCATTGCACCAAGCATGTCTGCTCAGGTGGTGAATGAGGCACGCAAGTGGAAGAAACCAGATGAATAACAAATGTATTGGGGGAGTTTGCGGCAGTGACAAAAGCAGTGTAAAATTTCAGATGCAAAGGCTACTCTGCCTTGCATGTGACCTTCATGGAGAAGAGCTGTAGGAATATTGAGTTGAGAAAAGGGGTTGTGTTTTTGAGTACAGGATATCCAGGTTCATTCGCAACTCCTGTTGTGATCTCCTTCGCTTGGAGGTTCCTCCTTTGCTAGTCTTTGATGGCTGGGAGGTGTGAGCAGAACCAAGGGATTGATACTTTTGTGGTTCCCACCTTGGTAGGGAAATGTGAGGAAAAAAATTGTACAGTAGATGTTTCATTTCTAAAACAGCATTGCATAAGACTCATGAATAGATTTTGAGGGGGGGAAAGGAAAGTGTCAGCATTTCTGTAAACATTGGGACAATGTAATGCAACGCTCTCTTCCCAACACATGGAAGATCTTTCCTGTTTTTTCACTTCTCTCCCAGGACTCCTTAATTTGTTTCAAAAATTCCTTCAATTAAAGGGGAACATTATTTCTATCAGTGAAAGTGATATTTTAGCTATGCAGATGGATTATCCTGATTTTGCTGGGATTGGAAGACACCAAAGCATTCCAAGATCTTTCATTTCACCAACAAGATTCAAAAAGACAGGTTACAATGTTTTTTAGTAGATCACATTGCATCTGATCCCTTTGAAGGATACTCGGTGACCAGGAGCAGATCAGGACTGGCATGTGGAGAAACCAAGATGTAACTCAATGGTCGGTCTGGATAATCCCTGGAGACTTTCCATGACTGAGAATAGGATACGATAGGATAGGATTGAATGGAAATGAATTATTTATTGGCCAAGTGTGATTGGACACAAGGAATTTGTCTTTGGTGCATATGCTCTCAGTGTACATAAAAAGATAAGATCCATTTGTCAAGAATCATAAGGTACAACACTTCATTAACAGTCATACAGTCATAAGTGGGAGGAGATGGGTGATCGGAACAGTGGGAAGATTAATAGTAATAGTAATTCAGACTTAGTAAATAGTTTGACAGTGTTGAGGGAATTATTTGTTTAGCAGAGTGATGGCATTCAGTAAAAAACTTCTTGTGTCTAGTTCTGGTGTGCAGTGCTCGATAGCCTCATTTTGAGGGTAGGAGTTGAAACAGTTTAGGGGTCTGTAAATATTTTCACAGCCCTCTTTTTGACTCATGCAGTATGCAGGTCCTCAATGGAAGGCAGGTTGGTAGTAATTGTTTTTTCTGCAGTTCTAATTATCCTCCGAAGTCTGTGTCTGTCTTGTTGGGTTGCAGAACCAAACCAGACAGTTATAGAGGTGCAGATGACACACTCAATAATTCCTTTTTAGAACTGTATCAGCAGTTCCTTGGGCTGTTTGAGCTTCCTGGGTTGGCGCAGAAAGAACATTCTTTGTTGTGCTTTTTTGATGATAGGTGTCCATTTTAGGTCTTGAGATATGATAGAACCTAGAAATTTGAAGGTCTCTACAGTTGATACTGTGTTGTCTAGTATTGTGAGGGGTGGAAGTATGGAAGGGTTTCTCCTAAAGTCTACCACCATTTCTACGGTTTTGAGTGTGTTCAGTTCCAGGTGGTTCCAGTCACACCACGAGGCTAGTTGTTCAACCTCCCATCTTTATGCAGATTCATCATTGTCTCGAATGAGACCAATCATTGTTGTATCATCTGCAAACTTCAGTAGTTTAACAGATGGATCATTTGAGATGCAGTCATTGGTATATAGAGAGAAGAGAAATGGGGAGAGCACAAATCCTTGGGGGGGCCCTGTGCTAATTCTACAGGTATCTGATGTGATTCTGCTTAGCTTCACCTGCTGCTTCCTGTCTGTTAGGAAGCTTTTGATCCACTTACAAGGGTGTTCAGGTAGCGCTAGCTGGTTTAGTTTAGTTAGAAGTATGTCCGGAATGATGGTATTGAATGCTGAACTAAAGTCTATAAAGGGGACCCTTGCATAGGCCTTTGGAGATTTAAGACGTTGTAGGATGTAGTGCAGAGCCATATTAACAGCATCATCTGTCAGTCTATATGAGTAGAGAACACAAACTATCTCCCTGCTCCTAGCCCAGCACTGTCACTCACCCTATCAAATTCAAATAGGTGCCAAATTTCTAAAATTTAAAATAGTAAAATGCTCAATATACTTAATATTATCTGATTGTTTTCCTTTTTCTCTTTCCTTAGTGTCATATTTTAGTGGACATCTTTATCATGTCTCGTTTTATTATGGTTAGACATTGGAAACCCTTCCAATGATCCCAAAGCCTCTGAATCTCTCTCAGGGCTATATAAAAATATGTGTCTTCTGCTAAATGCTTTATTATGTCCTAAAGCCGTGATGGTGAACCTATGGCACGCGTGCCACAGGTGACACACGGGGCAATATCTGTGGACAGGCGAGAGTTGCCCTAGCACAGCACCAACTGATTTTCAGTCCTTCTGTGCCCACTGGAAGTCAGGAAATGGGCCATTTCCAGCCTCCAGAGAGCCTCCAGAGGGATGGGGAAAGCCATTTTCGCCCTGCCCAGGGTCCAAGAAAGCCTCTGAAGCCTGGGGAGGGAGAAAAACAGGCCTCCTGGACCCACCAGTAACCTTTTTGTGTCACATGCCATAAGTGAGGGCGGGAGCACAGGGGGATTGTGCGCGCATGCACGGGGCCTGGGGGCACATTGAATTATCGGTGTGGGCGCATGTGAACGCGACCTCCCTGCGCTCCCCCCACTTTTGGCATGCAATGGTAAAAAGGTTAGCCATCACTGTCCTAAAGGGTCTTAATCCCATCATCCTGGAGCTGAAGGTCTTTTGTTTTAGCAATAGCAATAGTAGTTAGACTTATATACCGCTTCACAGTGCTTTAACAGCCCTCTCTAAGTGGTTTTACAGAGTCAGCATATTGTCCCCAACAATCTGGCTCATTTTACCCACCTCAGAAGGATGAGTCTGGTGAGATTCGATCTGCCAAATTGCAGGCAGCTGGCAGTCAGCAGAAGAAGCCCGCAGTACTGCACTCTAACCACTGCGCCACCACTGCTCTTATAGATAGGCTGGCTCCATCTTTCTTAATGGGCACAAAATGCCTGCTGGGGGCTATTAAGAAAGACTGAGTCTGCCTTCCTACCTCTAAAAAAACACGTTTCTCCATTTCTCATTTAGGGAAATATAATATTCTGCTTTTTTAATATTTCCCAAAATATTTCATTCTTCTGGGGAGTGGTGCTGACTTTCTACAAATCATAAAAAGCTCTTTACATTTCCAATATTCAAGGTCCCTTTAAACATTCTGAACAATTTGTCCAGGGATAGATACACACAGTACATCATCTTATAAAACTTTTCTTTTATAGTTTAATTTGAATTTTAGATCTTTCATCCACATATTCTCCCATTGTTCAAGCATGATTTACATGCAAAGTTCTGTGCCCACTGAATCATAAAATGCTGTACATAGTCATCCTCCATGTTCCACTATAGTTTATAAAGCTTAAAAATAGCAATCCCTTGGAGTATCTTCACTTGATGGGCCTGGCAGGTCCTAAAATCTTGGGAGCCACAGAAAATCAGTTTTAAACTTTTGGGATGTAGAGAGGCATTGATTTCTATCGAGAGTCAGCCCCTAAAATAGCAAATTCTGCCAAAAAAAAGAAAAAGATTCTGTCAATGACTACTTCAGCTTCAACCACAACAATACCTGAGCAAATAAGAGATACAAACTCAAGGTAAACCGCTCCAAATTCAATTGCAGAAAATACGACTTCAGCAACAGAGTGGTCAATGCCTGGAGTGCACTAGCAGACTCTCTGGTTTCTTCCCCAAACCCCCAAAACTTTAACCTTAGACTGTCTACTGTTGACCTCACCCCATTCCTAAGAGGTCTGTAAGGCATAAGCGCACCATCGCGCCTCCCGTCCCTGGCCTAATGTCCCTTTTTACTCTTATTCTTTTCATGTATTCCAATTATGTTTATGCTTTTATATGTTTTCTTATATATGCTTTTTTTTTATTGAAAAAGTTTTACAATTACATTTTCTCCCCATTTTCCCCCAACCCTCTCTAACCCTCCCTAACCCCCCCTAACCCACCCCTCCCCCCCAGACTTCCACAAAATATAATCCAAATCAAAATCCCCTTTTTATAAAACTTGAACCCCTCCACCCCCTATATATTTTTCACATCTTCACAAAATTCAATTATTCTATCTCTATATAATACTTTCAGTTAAAAGCTATCTGATATTTCCTAGTTTGATATTTATTCTGCACATAGTCTATCCACTTTTTCCACTCCCATACATAAGTCTCTTGTGAGCAATCTTTTAAGTATGCTGAAATCTTCACCATCTCTGCAAAGCTGGCCATCTTCAAAGTCCATTCATCAATAGTAGGCATAGCTTCATTTTTCCAATATTGACCTATCAGTAATCTCGCTGCTGTTATCATATACAATATCAACTTTGTTTCACCCAATGTAAAACCCTTAACTATACCCAATAAAAACAATTGTGGAGAAAACTGAATTTTTTTCTTCAAAACATTCTGCATAACCCACCAAATTTTTATCCAAAAAGCCTTCACTTTCTTACAAGTCCACCACACATGATAATATGTGGCGTCTAGGCAATCACATCTCCAGCATTTTGGTTGAACATTAGAGTACATGCACGACAATTTCTTAGGATCTAAATGCCATCTATAAAACATTTTATAAAAATTTTCCCTCAAATTCTGTGACTGTGTAAATTTAACATTCTGAACCCATATTTTTTCCCATGTTTCCAACATCACTGGTTCTGCAAAATTTTGTGCCCACTTTATCATGCAATCTTTAACCAATTCAGTTTCTGAATCCCTTTCTAACAAAACATTATAAACCCTTTTAATATGCATTGGACGTTTCTCTTTTATAGAGAAAAATATTTCTTATATATGCTTGACAAATAAAATAAAATAAAATAAAAAAAATAAAATGTCATAAACTTTCAGGGCTCAGTACGTAGCTAATTTTGTAAGCTTAGTGGTATCACATTTCACTCTTTTGTTTGGGTCAGTTGCCAGAAGTCAAAAATGACGGTAGCATTTAATCAGTGAAAACCTCTTGCAACCGCCTTAAATAAGAGAGGGGACAAGCGTGTTTTTCTGCCTGTCTGGAGATGGCGCTCAAACAGGCAACACCAGTGGTAGAAAGCGGACGGTACAGCAGGCAGCGTCTGTGGTTGTGTTTAAGGAGTTAAAATCATCAAGTACTGCTGTCAGATTTTTTACAGGTGGACCCTTTTGTTTTCTAAGGAGGGTAGCATGTCAGATCCCTAAAAGTGATACTGCCATTCAAGTGGAGGAAGGGGGGACTTGGATTCGATTTACTAGCATGGCCTGTGTCATCAGATATTTTACAACCTATATCCTGGCGCCAAGAAAGCCTGAGATTCCCTTTACCTGCAGGAATTTTTATGGTAGCCATGTGGGTTGCCTCACTTTAAAGGGTAGTGGTGGGAATGCATGTTTGTTCGGGTTCTCAAAGAAAATAGTAAAGAAAACATCTTCACATTTGTGTATTGGCTGAAATCTGCATTCTGACTTAAAGGGAGGGGTCTCTACCATTTTAATCCTACTGCTTTGCCTAAAGGCATTCAGATTGTGCTTTAGCTGGATGGTTTTCACTTCTGCTTAATAAAAGAATCCTTTTGAACCACTACCTTTCAAGAGTTCGTACTTTCTTAGGTTGGAAGGAGAGGTGATCCTTACAACTGCATTGCTAGAAAGGCTGGGAGGAGAGGAGACGCGCAAAGAAACTTCCTCTTCCGGATGGCTGATGGGAGGAAGTTGGTGTGCAGAGCGTCTTTTGTGCTGTTTCCATGGCGGAAGCAGCAGCTGCCAGGTGAGTGGAGGGCAGCAGGTGGGAGGAGAGTCCGGGAGCAACTTGGGCTGGAAGCGGAGAAGCAACTGGGCTGAAGCCTCTCAGCTGCGGCTGCTGCAGGTTCCTTCCCTCCCCAAATGGAAGTCCACTGGTGCTGCAGGCTGGGAAACTGGGGGCTGCAATTTCTGCTGGTGGGAAGCTTGAAAAAGTCTCCTTCCAATGAAGGTTGAGCCTTTGGGGCTGGTTTCCCTCCAGAGGGAGCTCCGTCACTGGAGGTTTGGAAGAGAGCTGGAAGAAACCTTGGAGGTCTTAATGACGTCTCAGACAAATGGCTGTCCCGTCGGTTTAAAAGCCACCAGCAATAGAGCCCCCACAACCTCTGGAGGGAAGCCATTCCCGAAGAATCAACCTTCACTCAAAAGGGACTTTTTCAATCTTCCAGGCAGCAGAAAATTGCAGCCATTCCCTTCCACTGGCTAATTGTTCTCACTGATGGGATTTTTCCTTAATTCCAGGTTGTTTCTCTCCTTGATTAGTTTCCATGCATTGCTTCTTGTCTTGTCCTTCTGGTGCTTTGGAAAAGAAGTTGACCCTTCAAGTATTGGAACACAGCTATCATGTCACCCCTAGTCCTTCCTTTCACTAGACGATTCATTCCCAATTACTGCAACCCACTAATTATCCCTTCTGCTCTTCTCTGCGCTCTTTATAGAGTCTGGACGCCTTTTTTATATTGTGGTGATGAAAACTGGTTGCAGTAATCCAAGTGTGATCTTAATCAAAGCATTATAAATTGGTACTAATACTTCATGTGATCTCGATTCTATCCCTCTATTTAGGCAGCCAGAGTTTCTCAGGCTTCTTGAGTTGTTTTCCCATTGATTGATTGATTGGTTCGATTAATATGCCGCCTTTCTCCGGAGACTCAGGGCGGCTTACAATGCGTTAAGCAATAGCCTTCATGCTTTTGTATATACCTGCTTAGTAGGACTTTCGCGCCCCCCTAAGCGGTGTTCTTTTTTATACAAAGTTAGCTTATTGCCCCCACAATCCAGGTCCTCATTTTATCTACCTTGAAAGGATGGAAGGCTGGGTCAGCCATGAGCCTGGTGAGATTTTAATTTGCAGTAATTGCAGGCAGCTGGTGCTAGTTAATAGCACTTTAAAATGAGGACCCGGATTGTGGGGGCAATAAACTGACTTTGTATAAAAAAGAACACCGCTTTGGGGGGAGGGACAAAAGCCCTACTAAGCAGGTATATACAAAAGTATGAAGTCTCCAGAGAAGGGCGACATATAAATCGAACCAATAAATAAATAAATATAGAATTTTACTACAAGGTTTTTAAAATGGACCTAACATCTCCACGTATGTCATCGGTGTTAGGAACACAGGAGGGGGATAAAGAAAAGCAAAATGAACAAGAGATTGAAACTCAGGCTAAGCAGATGGAGATGGAGGTAATGGAAAAACAACAAGTTATAGAGGCCTTTTTGGATGAGCCTCTTCTGGATTCTCCTCCAGAGGCTATAGCTGGATCACCTATAAATATAGGAGAGGCGGCTTTGGATTTCGATTTGATGTCTTATCAAGTTACAGACCAGCATGTAATTCAATCAGCTGATATACAAGTCCAAGAAAGGCAACCAGGTTGGAGATCTAAACCACAACAAGTTAAGAAAAGAAGCAGGTTCTACAAAACTAAAAAAATTTAAACTAAACAAAAAAATTTTTTTTCTTTTTCTTTAGCCAACAGACTAATGCCAGTTACTTAAGAGACGATTAAATATAATAAGCGGGATTTATAGAAGGCTGATACATGAAAATATAACTGAGGCAAATTACAGACTTATACTATTTTGAGAAGAATAACAGATCTCTGCAGTGCTGGTGTTTTTGGGATGTGGAAGATGGCCTTTGATTGAGCGGATTGGAACTTTCTATTTTGGACTCTTTGGAAAATGGATTACGTATATGTTGAGTTATAAGGCAAGAGAACTATGGAATTGGGGCATGCAGAAGATCTGGTTGTTACCCTAACGTGGTGGTTGGAATTAATAATCTAGACAAAAAACATTACAGAAGATACTATATGGAATATAAAAATAAAGTCACTCGGGTGATTTTTTATATACAGAAACACTTATTATTGATGGGGGCAGATGGTAATTGAAGATACTGAATATACTGTTGGAAGCAGAACTTGATGTTACCCTAACATGGGCGATGGAATTAATAATCTAGTTGAAAGACATTACAGAAGATACTATATGGATTACAAACTTAAAGTCATTTGAGGATTTTATTTATATATGGAAATATCTTTTAGTGGTGTGGGCAGAAGAACAAAGATATTAAAAATATTATGTATGGTAGACCTGTAGGAAAGTGGGTGGAGATAGGTTAGGTTACTGATTGTTTAGGTTAGGAAAATGGATGTTATGTTCAGATATTAATATACGTAAAAGATTTGAATTAAGAGATATATGTATGGGGATGGAGGAAATGGGTAGATTATGAGTTGAATAAATGCCAAATTAGGATTTATTATATAATTTTACAGCTGAATGTTGCTCTGAAATGTATAGTATAGGGGGGATATAATAATAATGTTAAAAAGAAATGGTTAGCATATGGGGGGGGTGTAGAAGGATGGTAAAGTATTATATAATGTGATATCAATTTGGATTTTATTTTGGAGAAGCCATGGGGGGGAGGGGGAGGGGGGGTTAGGGAGGAGAGGGGGGAAAAGGGGGAAAAATCTGTATTTGAAAAACTTTTTCAATAAAAAATAAAATAAAATAAATAAATAAATAAATAAATAAATAAATAAATAAATAAATAAATAAATAAATATAATCTATCCTCAGTACATCCAGATATAATTGAGGATAACACTTTGCAGTGCCAAGAACGTATGATTGACCCAGTGGTGGGATTCTGCCGGTTCTAGGGGGTTCGGCCGAACCCTTTGTTAAATTGCTGGCTCACCCCGCCCCTTGCCCCGCCCCTCCACACCACTATTTATTGCCAATAAATAGTGGTGGGCAAGGGGCGGGCGAGCCAGCAATTTAACAAACGGTTCGGTGTTTTTTTGTAATTTTATTGGCCCGCGGAGCTTCAGCATAGGCTAATTAGCCCCTTGATTCTATCGGCCTCCCAACTCTCAGCTGATTTGCTCTCAGCTGTTTTGCTCAGGGCTCTGCTGCTTGCTTGCAAAGAGTGCAGATTTTTTTCCCCCTATCTATGCTGAAAAACGAAACTGAAAGTAAAAGCCTGCTTTACTGTTGCTGCAACGTTGGAAAATTAGGCAGGCTGATTTCTTTTCTTTTTCCTCACCAAAAAAGGTAGGTGCAAACTACCTTTAGTGGAAAGGTAGTTTTCCCTAAAGAGGTAGTTCCTCTTTAGGGAAAAAGAGGAGAGTTCAAGATTTTAAAACAAAAAAGAAAAAAAGCTCTATTTAAATAGGGAATTGTAATAATTGAGATACTATTAATTGTATATTGTGTTGAAAGCAGAAATGGTTAAATTGTGGTTTGGAGGAATATATGGGGGAAATTATTTGATTTATTATTATTGGTAAATATAATTAATTGATTTGTAAGAAATTGGATTGCATGGAAATAATGGGAATATTCATGTTCATATTGATTAATATACAAAAAAGATAGTTATATAACTAATTGATTTATATTAAAACGTTGAATTTGTATTAAACAACTGTAATATTACATAATTAACCAATGTGAGGATGGATATAAAAATAGATGACAATGGGAACGGGTATAATATAGAATAGAAGGGTAAAATTGAATTTGATTAAGATTAGAGATAAGGATGAAGGGTAATATTGGTTTTTTAAAAAAATAGATGAGGAATAAATATGGCAAAAAGGAAATATAGAAATTGTAAATTTAATTGAAATGACTAAACACTGTTTAAATTTGTGAACCGGCCAAATACTCTGTTCAAAGAAAATACATTGTATGTTTGTATGTGTGTTTCTAATTATTGCTATTTATTCATATTTGTTCTCTTTTATTCTTTAAAGTTTAACAATTCATTCTTTATCTTAATATCTTTATATTTGTTGGGGTTGGCTTTCTTCCCTTTCATCTTGCTTTCTGAGGGACAAAGAAAGCATGCTGAAGAATTAAGCTATTTACTTAAGAAAAATCACACTGATGTATCAGAACGCAGTCTCTTATGGCTGGTCCAGGAGATTGCAAATAAGTGTTTATGGTATCCTGAAAAGGGGTCTCCTCCCCACAGCCTTTCCTCTGTAATCCCAGCCACAGCAGGTAGTGCTGGGATCGATCTAATAACTCAGGAATCTGTGGAATTTAAATTTCCTTTGGAGGTTAAATTGATTCCTTCTCAATTTAAAGGCCCTCTTCCCTCTGGTTTAGTGGGTCTTATCTTGCCTCGATCTTCAGCTCATAAAAAAGGATGCTTTGTAGTCCCTGGTGTTATTGATTCTGATTACACTGGAATTTTTTTTTATTCAGGCTTGGATGAACAATCCTCTGTTGTTCAATTACTTTTGCTTCCCTATCAAGTCCCTTGTTCTGGCACAGGGGTACGTGGGGATGCTGGTTTTGGTTCTACCTCTCCTTCTGTGGCTTTACTTCAGTCTGTTACTTCCTTTCGTCCTTTGTTAACTCTCTATTTGAATAAGCAACCTTTTCAAGGGTTGCTTGATATTGGAGCCGATGTTACTGTTATTTCGTCTTTACAGTGACCTGTCCAATGGCCTAAGAAGTCAGTTTCTTCTTTATGGGGTGTAGGTGGTTCAACTCCAGCCTGGCAGAGTGTGCGTGATATTCAATTCTCCACAGCAGCTGGTAAGTCCTTTGCCCTGCAACCTTATATTTTAGATATTCATACTAATATTTGGGGTCGGGACCTCCTTTCCTTTTTGAATACAAAATTGATTTTGGATGATGGCTCTTCCCCTTAAGTGGCTCTCTACTGCCCCCGTGTGGGTGGAGCAGTGGCCTCTTTCAGTGGAAATATTATCTGCTTTACAGCAATTTGTTCAGGAACAATTAGCTGCTGGTCATATTGAACCCTCTACTAGCCCCTGGAATACTCCTGTCTTTGTTATTAAAAAGAAAAGTGGGAAATGGAGATTATTTATTTATTTATTTATTTATTTATTTATTTATTTATTTAATAACCACTGTCATGCAACCACACTCTTGACAACCTTCGCCACAAAGCGAAGGTTGGAGACAGGATGATAGTTGGCTAATACTGCCGGATCCAGGGAAGGCTTCTTGAGGAGAGGCCTCACCACCGCCTCTTTCAAGGCCGTGGGGAAGTAACCCTCACTCAGCGAAGCGTTAATAATTCCCTGGAGCCAGCCTCGTGTAACCTCCCGGGAAGCCAGTACTAACCAGGAGGGACACGGGTCCAGTAAACATGTGGCCGCACTAAGTCTCCCCAGAATCCTGTCCACGTCATCCGGGGTCACAGAGTCAAACTCTTCCCAGATAACATTCTCAAGACTATTCCTCGTCACCCTGCCCGAATCTACCCAGTCAGAGTCCAACTCCCCCCGGATCTGAGCGATTTTGTCATACAGATATTGTCCGAAATCCTCTGCCCTGCCTTCCAGGGGGTCCTCCCGGGTGAAGCAGGAAGCGGGTCACCCTAAACAGGGCGGCCGGACGATTCTCTGATGATGCAATAAGAGCGGAAAAGTGGTTAAACTTTTATCGCCACTAGGTAGGTCTTAATATGCGAACTTACCAGTGTTCGGTCAGATTCAGCGAGACTGGCCCTCCAACCGCTCTCCAGGCGTCTTTTCTGGCGCTTCATCTCCCTCAACTCCTCGGTAAACCAAGGAGCCGCAAGGGATTGGCACCGGGTCAGAGGCCGCAAAGGCACAACTCGATCCAAGGCCCCACCAGCCGCCCGGTCCCAGGCAGCCACCAGGTCCTCGGCCGAGTCGTGTGCCAGATCCTCAGGAAATGGCCCAAGCTCCATCTGGAACCTATCAGGATCCATCAGGCGCCTGGGGCGGACCCATCTTATTGGCTCCGCCTCCCTGCGGCGAGGTGTAGCAGTGCGAAGGTCCAGGCGGAGGAGTGACTGATCTGACCATGACAAGGGTTCCATGTCTATAGATAACATTATAAGTAATGGTTCTAGTTAGCTAAAAGATTCTGTGAGCCAATGAGATGCTGCCAAGTACTGCTGTAACTTGTAGTAACAAACTATATAATGTCACTATGTAAGACAATAAAGTTACCACATATATCCTCAACCTTTGTGTGTGTGGTCACTCTACACTCCAGGTAGTCCTTTTGTGCATGTGGACCAGTCAGAGGGCTGAAAAAGTTATTTTTGACTGGTCCTCGCACTTTTGACCAGTCCTCAAACTTACGACTGTCCTCACATTTTACGTTTTTTGCCCTATCTTATCACCATGGTGTAGAGAAGCAGTTGTGAAATGAGTGACATGGTTGTTAAGAATGCTGCACGGGCATAAATGTGAGGATGGTCATAAGTGTGAGGACCAGTCAAAAGTGCGAGGACCTGTCAGAAATGACTTTTTTCAGCCCTCTGAGTAGTCCCTATACACATAGCCATGGCCACCCAGTCACATGACCAGCTAGCCACGCCCACCCAGTCACACAACCTCCAAGCCACGCCCACAAAATAAGCCACACCCACAGAACCGGTAGTAAAAAAATTTAGAACCCACCCCTGGTATCAATCCCTTGATTCTGCTCACACCTCCCAGCCGTCAAAGACTAGGAAGGAGGAGCCTCCAAGCGAAGGAGATCACAACAGGAGTTGCGAATGAACCTGGAGATCCTGTACTCAAAAACACACTCCCTTTTCTCAACTCAGTATTCCTACAGCTCTTCTCCATGAAGGTCACACGCAAGGCAGAGTAGCCTTTGCACCTGAAATTTTACACTGCTTTTGTCACTGCCCCAAACTCCTCCAATATATTTGCTATTCATATGGTTTCTTCCATTTGCGTGCCTCATTCACCACCTGAGCAGACATGATTGGTGCAATGAATTGTTAGGAAAAGATAAACTATTTCTCTTTCCTCTTGTTTTCTTCTTCCATGAGGAACCACAATTTCTAACTATAGCCTGAGCTCTCTTATCCCGAAGAGATGCTGCCTGGGAAATTCTGGGGTGGAACATCTCAAGGATACCCAGGGAGAAAAAGGCTGAATATGAGACATTAAGGGAGATGTTTCAAAAAGTAAGGGAGGCATTTAAGGGAAATAAAGAAGCAGAGAATTGGTTAGCTTGCAAAAAAAAGAAAGAGAAAAGATGAATGAGAAGCAAGAGAAACAAGGAGATAATATTGAAAAGGAAATTATTGGGAAAAAAGTTAAAGATGATTACACTGGGTTCAATAGTGATAGAATAAAAATGGATATGGGAAAATACATCTCAAATATGAAGAAAAGAGAAATAAATGGGATAAGATTGAGAATGAAAAGTAATAGAGTTAAAATTAAAGGAAAAAGGCTGAAGGGGAAATATAAGAACAGGAAAAAGAAGAAGGTAAAGAAATGGGAGAAAGGGAGGAAAACATCAAGAAAGAGAACTGTGGAGAGACTAAGAGGAAACGAATTAAGAGTCAATGAAAACGTTAATTTGTTAATAAAGAGAAGGATGCTAGTTGTAGAAATTATATGTGAAAATGCTGTTAAATGAAAAATAGAACAATGTTATCCAAGCTACAACTTAATCCTTTTTACTTTCAGCACCATATACCATTAAAGGTATTTCAATTGTTACAGTTTATACTTATTCATATTTCTAAAAAAAAGAAAAAAAGAAAAACTTATCATTGTCTAGATTTCAAAAATACAAATATTCCAATTATTATTCATTTCATTTTTACAATCATGATTTCCCATTTATTTCTTACTACTATTCATATTTCAATTCTAAATATGTATAACATCTTTCCCTTTCATTTCTTTTTCTCCCTTCCAATTTTTATTTTTGCCTTTTTCTTTCTCCTTTTTTTCTTTTATGTTTTAAAATCTTGAACTCTCCTCTTTTGCCCTATATTTCCCATTGTTTGCACCTGCCTTTTTTAGTGAGGAAAAAGAAGAAAAAGAAATCTCCCTCTGCCTCTGCCTCATTTTTCCTTGCAGCAAACAGCAAACAGCCTGCTTTACTTTGTTTTGTTTTCAGCATAGCTTGATAAGCACAAGGGGAAAAAAAATCTGCTCCAACATTCTTTGCAGCAAGCAGCAGAGCCCTGCGCAAAACAGCTGAGAGAGTCGGGAGGCCAATCTAATCAACTTGTGCTAATTAATAATATGCAATTATTAATGCAATTAATATGCAATTAATATGCTGAAGCTGAAAGCAGCTGTTTTTTCTTGCTGTTTGCTTGCAAGGAGGTAACTGCTGCGAGGCACAGGCCAAAGGGTGGGGGCCAGCCACCTTGCCACTTAGCGGCCCCCTGCTGCCCCCCATGACTCTTACTGTCCCCCTAAGTCATCCCACTGCTACCACTTTGGTACCGCTAACTTTGGGAACCACTGCTTTAGATCATTACTCATCACTTTGGAAAATCCATGTGCATTTTCTTGCCTGCAATAAGGGTGGAATGTTTCCTGCAGCACCGTCCACTCTTGGGGCACTTAAATGGTTTCTCCCGTGTGTATAAGCACATGATTTAAAAGGCTAGTCTTAGTATTGAAATCTTTCCCACAGTCTGGGCACTCGTAAGGTTTCTCTCCTGTGTGAGTCCTCTGGTGTCTCACCAGCTCAGAATTCCAAAGGAAACTTTTCCCACAATCAGGACATTCAAATGGTTTCTCTCCTGTGTGAGTCTTCTGGTGTGCCACCAGATTGGAATTGTGACTGAAACTTTTCTCACAATCAGGACATTCAAATGGTTTCTCTCCTGTGTGAGTCCTCTGGTGTGTCACCAGGCTGGAATTGTGACTGAAACTTTTCCCGCAATCAGGACATTCAAATGGTTTCTCTCCTGTGTGAGTCCTCTGGTGTATCACCAGGCTGGAATTGTGACTGAAACTTTTCCCACAATCAGGACATTCAAACGGTTTCTCTCCTGTGTGAGTCCTCTGGTGTATCACCAGCTCAGAATTCCAAAGGAAACTTTTCACACAATCTGGACATTCAAATGGTTTCTCTCCTGTGTGAGTCTTCTGGTGTGCCACCAGATTGGAATTGTGACTGAAACTTTTCTCACAATCAGGACATTCAAATGGTTTCTCTCCTGTGTGAGTCCTCTGGTGTGTCACCAGGCTGGAATTGTGACTGAAACTTTTCCCGCAATCAGGACATTCAAATGGTTTCTCTCCTGTGTGAGTCCTCTGGTGTATCACCAGGCTGGAATTGTGACTGAACCTTTTCCCACAATCAGGACATTCAAATGGTTTCTCTCCTGTGTGAGTTCTCTGGTGTTTCACCAGCTTGGAATTGTGACTGAAACTTTTCCCACAATCAGGACATTCAAACGGTTTCTCCCCTGTGTGAGTCCTCTGGTGTATCACCAGCTCAGAATTCCAAAGGAAACTTTTCACACAATCTGGACATTCAAATGGTTTCTCTCCTGTGTGAGTCTTCTGGTGTTTCACCAGGCTGGAATTGTTACGGACCCTTTTCCCACAATCAGGACATTCAAAGGGTTTTTCTCCTGTGTGAGTCCTCTGGTGTTTCACCAGGCTGGAATTATCACTAAAACTTTTCCCACAGATACAACATTCAAAGGGTTTCTCTCCTGTGTGAGTTTTCTGGTGTTTCACCAAGCTGGAATTATCACTAAAACGTTTCCCACCGATAAGACGTTCAAAGGGTTTCTCTCCTGTGTGAGTCCTCTGGTGTATCATGAATTGGGAATTTCTAATGAAATGTTTCCCACAATCAGGACATTCAAAGGGTTTTTCTCCTGTGTGAGTCCTCTGGTGTTTCACCAAGTTGGAATTATCACTAAAACCTTTCCCACAGATAAGACATTCAAAGGGTTTCTCTCCTGTGTGAGTCCTCTGGTGTATCACCAGGCTGGAATTCTGACTGAAACCTTTCCCACAGTCAGGACATTCAAAGGGTTTCTGTCCTGTATGAGTCCTCTGGTGTATCATGAAGTGGGAATTTCCAATGAAACGTTTCCCACAATCAGGACATTCAAAGGGTTTTTCTCCTGTGTGAGTTCTCTGGTGTTTCACCAAGTTGGAATTATCACTAAAACGTTTCCCACAGATAAGACATTCAAAGGGTTTCTCTCCTGTGTGAGTCCTCTGGTGTTTCACCAGGCTGGAATTATCACTAAAACGTTTCCCACAGATACAACATTCAAAGGGTTTCTCTCCTGTGTGAGTTCTCTGGTGTTTCACCAGGCTGGAATTATCACTAAAACATTTCCCACAGATACAACATTCAAAGGGTTTCTCTCCTGTGTGAGTTCTCTGGTGTTTCACCAAGTTGGAATTATCACTAAAACGTTTTCCACAGATACAACATTCAAAGGGTTTCTCTCCTGTGTGACTCCTCTGGTATAACACCAGATTGGAATTGTGACTGAAACATTTCCCACAATCAAGACATTCAAAGGGTTTCTCTCCTGTGTGAGTCCTCTGGTGTTTCACCAGGCTGGAATTATCACTAAAATGTTTCCCACAGATACAACATTCAAAGGGTTTCTCTCCTGTGTGAGTTCTCTGGTGTTTCACCAAGCTGGAATTCTGACTGAAATCTTTCCCACAGTCAGGACATTCAAAGGGTTTCTCTCCTGTGTGAGTCCTCTGGTGTCGCATGAGGTGGTAATTTGTAATGAAACCTTTCCCACATTCTCGACACTCATAGGGTTTCTCCATGGAGTGAATCCTCTTATTGATTATAATTGTTATAATTCCAGGATGGAATTATGACTGGAACTATTCCCACAGTTAGGACATTGAAATGGGTTTTCTCCTTTGTGGTTCCTGTAGTATGTCACCAAATTGGAATTATAACTGAAAGTTTTCCCACAATCAAAACCTTCAAAGCATTTTTTCTCCTATGTGAGTCCTCTGGTGTATCATCAGACTGGAATTCTGACTAAAAGTTTTCCCATAATCAGACATTCAAAGGGTTTATCTTCTATGTGAGTTCTCTGTGTCTCATGAGATGGATAATGAAGCTTTTCCCACAATTTAGACACTCATACAGTTTCTCCCTGGAGTCAATCTACTGATGTATCACCAGAATGGAATTGTGACAATGATTTCCTGATGACAGTCAGGACATTCAAAGGGTTTCACTTCTGTGAGAGTGTTCGGGGGGTTAACCAGACTGGAATTCTCACTGAAACTTTTCCCACAGAAAGGATATTCAAATGTTTTTTTCCTATGTGTGAGGCCTTTAGTGTCTCATGACCTGGGAATTTCTAATGAAACTTTCACACAATCTACACAGTCATACGTTTTCTCCCTGCTGTGAGACCTCTGATGTATCACCACATGCCATGCTCACTAAAACGTTTACCGCATTGGGAGCATTTTTATGGCTTCTCTCTTGTGTGGTTGCTTCCATGAACCACAAAGGAGCTATTCTGACTGAAACTTTTGCCACAGTCAGGTAACCACCAGGTTTCCACGCATTCCATCAGCCAAGGTCACAGGGGAGGGGAGGGGGGGTAGCGGTTATCATTAAAGAAGGCCTGAGACCGAGGGAGGCCACTGTTCCTCAGACGGCCGGCTGTGAATCCCTCCTTGTGAAATGGGGTCACGGGGTTCAGAGGGGTTTGCTGATCACGTACCTGGCTCCCTGCCACGTGGCAGCAGCCCTGCCTGAGCTACTCAACGTCATCGCCGCGGTGGCGGTTGATACCCCTAGGCTTATGGTCATGGGGGATTTCAACCTGCCGTCCGTGGGTGAGGCGTCAGAGGTGGCTCAGGAGTTCATGGCTTCCATGACAGCCATGGACCTGACCCAGTTAATTCATGACCCTACCCACACGGGGGGAAACACGCTGGATCTGGTTTTTGTCTCTGGACAGTGGTTGAGTGATCTCGAGATAGGGGATATAGTCATCAAGCCCTTGTCATGGTCTGATCACTCTCTCCTTTGTCTCGACCTTCGAACCGCTACACCCCGCCGCAGGGAGGCGGAGCCGGTAAGATGGTTCCGCCCCAGGCGCCTGATGGAACCTGATAGGTTCCAGATGGAGCTTGGGCCATTCCCTGAGGCTCTGGCACACGCCTCGACTGGAGACCTAGTGGCCGCCTGGGATAGGGCGGCCGCTGGAGCTCTGGACCGGGTTGTGCCTTTGCGGCCTCTGACCCGGCGCCGATCTCATTTAGCTCCTTGGTTCACTGAGGAGCTGAGGGAGTTGAAGCGCCGGAAAAGATGCCTAGAGAGCAGTTGGAGGGCCAGTCTTTCTGAATCTGACCGGACACTGGTAAGATCTCATATTAGGAATTACCTAGTGGCAATAAAAGCAGCGAAATGTAACTATTTTGCTGCTCTTATTGCGTCATCAGATAATCGCCCGGCCGCCCTGTTTAGGGTGACCCGCTCCCTGCTCCACCAGGAAGCGCGGGAGGACCCCTTGGAGGGTAGAGCCTAGGATTTTGTTCAGTATCTGTATGACAAAATCACTCAGATTCGGGAAGATCTGGACTCCGACTGGGTAGTCTCAGGGGGAGGGACTGGGGCAGGTCTTGAGAATGTTATCTGGGATGAGTTTGATCCTGTGACCCCTGAGGACGTGGACAGGATTCTGGGTAGACTGAACGCGACCACCTGTTTATTGGACCCGTGTCCCTCCTGGTTAGTGCTGGCTTCTCGGGAGGTGACACGAGGCTGGTTCCAGGGGATTATAAATGCTTCGTTGGGTGAGGGTGTCTTTCCTGCCGCCTTGAAAGAGGCGGTGGTGAGGCCTCTCCTCAAGAAGCCTTCCCTGGACCCGGCAATGTTGGTAAATTATCGTCCGGTCTCCAACCTTCGTTTTGTGGCGAAGGTTGTTGAGAGTGTGGTTGCGCAACAGCTCCCCCAGCACCAGGATGAAACGACGTATCTGGATCCGTTCCAGTCGGGCTTCAGGCCCGGGTACAGCACGGAAACGGCATTGGTCGCGTTGGTTGATGATCTCTGGAGGGCTCGGGACAAGGGGTGCTCCTCTGTCCTGGTCCTGTTAGATCTCTCAGCGGCTTTTGATACCATCGACCATGGTATCATGCTGCACCGGTTGGAAGAGTTGGGGGTGGGAGGCACTGTGTTGCGGTGGTTCTCCTCCTTTCTCTCTGACCGGTCGCAGTCTGTGTTGACAGGGGGACAGAGGTCGACCCCGAGGCCCCTCATATGTGGGGTGCCGCAAGGGTCGGTCCTCTCGCCTCTCCTGTTCAACATTTATGTGAAGCCGCTGGGCGAGATCATCCGTGGTTTCGGGGTGGAGTACCATCAGTACGCTGACAACACCCAGCTGTACATCTCCACCCCGGATCACCCCAACGATGCCCTTGAAGTGATGTCCCGGTGCCTGGAGGCCGTACGGATCTGGATGGGGAGGAACAGGCTCAGGCTCAACCCATCCAAGACCGAGTGGCTGTGGTTTCCGACGTCCCGATATAGGCAGTTGACGCCATCACTGACTATTGGGGGCGAATCATTGGCCCCCACGGAGAGGGCTCGCAACTTGGGCGTCCTCCTGGATTCACGGCTGTCTTTAGAAGAGCACTTGACGGCCGTGACCGGGAGGATTTTTCATCAGGTTCGCCTGATTCGCCAGTTGCGTCCCTTTCTGGATCGGGACTCGTTACGCACGGTCACTCATGCCCTCGTCACCTCCCGCCTGGACTATTGCAATGCTCTCTACATGGGGCTCCCCTTGAGGAGCACCCGGAGGCTCCAACTGGCGCAGAGTGCGGCCGCGCGGGTGGTAATGGGAGCGACGTGGCGCTCCCATGTGACACCTCTCCTGCGCGAGCTGCACTGGCTCCCGGTGGTCTTCCGGGTGCGCTTCAAGGTTTTGGTTACCACCTTTAAAGCGCTCCATGGCTTAGGACCTGGTTATCTACGGGACCGCCTACTACCACCAATAGCCTCCCACCGGCCAGTACGCTCTCATAGAGAGGGACTCCTCCGGGTGCCGTCAGCCAAACAATGTCGGCTGGCGACCCCTAGGGGGAGAGCCTTCTCTGTGGGGGCACCTACCGTCTGGAATGAGCTCCCCCCGGAGATACGGAGGATCCCGGATCTGCGCACCTTCCGCCACGCTGTGAAGACCTTTTTATTCCAGCAGGCGGGCTTGGCCTAATCTCTTCCCTTTTAAATATGTAAATTTTAATCTGTTTTTAAATTATTGGGGTGTTTTAATTTGTCTGGGCCAAAATAATTTAATTTGATTTTATCTGGTTTTTAAATTTTTTATGTCTATGTTATTTTATTGTTTGGCTGTTCACCGCCCTGAGTCCTTCGAGAGTAGGGCGGTATACAAATCGAATAAATAAATAAATAAATAAATAAATTTCTATGGCTTTTCTCCTTTCTGGCTCCTCTTGTGCATAATCAGCTGTGATTTTCAACTTGTATTTTTCCCACAATAGGCAAATCTATGGAGCTTTTCCACAGTTGATATTCTTGAGGGAGTCAAAAATATAGACAATGCCTTGTTTAGTGTTGCTTTCATTCAAGCCGTTTTCTTCCTCACAGGGAGAAGCCTGCATTCCTGTCTGCTCTACGTGACTTTCCTTATTGACCTTTTTCTCCCCACTGACTTCTAGATACTTCTCTTTTTTGCTGATTGAAAAATAATCTCCTTTCACTCTTCATGTAATGTATCATTGAGTTCTGCATAATCTGCTTATTTTTTCTTGATTTTCTCTCTTTTGTCTAACAAGAGGAGGAGGAGGAGAATTGTGTGGTTTTCTGAAGGAAATGGAAAATATTTTGATTTCTGGCTTGATTTTCTTCCCTTTTTAACATTGCTTGTTATTCTCAGTTGTTCCAAGTGCTCTTATTGCCATCTTCTTTGCCTGTAAGATTCAAAGAAAAATGTAACTTTAATTGTTTATAAAGTGCTTAGAGATGACGTGAAAAAATAAAAATTATATTACATAATATAAATATTACAATATGTAAATATCAGCCTCTGCCAGGCTGAGCACCCTGCTCTTCAGATCCCAACAGTGCCTGGCGGTGGTGCTCCTGGCAGGCAGGTGAATGTCCCAGGGCTGGACATGCATACCTCATCGCACTGCAGTGGACTCGACCCCAGCGCAGCGCTCTCTCCACCTGCTTCCCTATCCGCTGGGTGGACTGGCCCGGAAGCAGTGCATCCCCATTGCAGGCTGGAGGTGAGACCCGAGGCAGAGGGGAGGGCGAGCGGGCGGCAGCCACCCGGGGGCCCCACGGAAGCCAAGAGCTGGGCTCAAAAGGTGGTCAAGCCTCCCCCTCTCCCCCAACGCAGCCTGCACCCTTCAGCCAAGCACGATGGGCCCAAGGTGGGTCTCCCTCCCCTTCCATCAGCCTTATCTTTGCAGGCAGTCACAGTGAACAGAACGACCATCACCCATCCCTACCAGCCCTGGCTTCAGCAACTTCATTGTCTACCCATGGCGTTGGGGGGGAAACGCGCACAATGTCACCCTCTGCCCACCGCCTCTCAGCCTCTCTGCAAGGGAGGAGGCAATGGCGGCGGACTTCAGACCACTGTGGAGCATGCCACCAGAGACCAAGAAGCAGGAAGCTCCCACAGCAGTACTGGGAGCAATGGGCACTTGAATGTGAGTGAAACCGAGAGGCGGGCCAGGTTGTAGGAAGGACAAGCATGGGAAGCAACATTTGAGGAAAAAGGGCTTCAGTTTAAAAGGAACCTTATTTGAAGGCCGGGAGGCCCTGCCCCTCGTGTCTCATGGGGCTGCAACTCCATGTGCCAAAAACATCATTTTCTTTAAATGTCAATCGCGAGCCAAGGACGTCCCCACCAGGTGTTTGGAAGGTGTGGACCAAAGACAACCGAAGGATTGTGACCTGATTGGACCATGTGATGGACGTGTGACCTAGGGGCAAGAACTTTTGGATTTGATTTGCGTGGGGAGGACCTCAGGTCCTTCAGAATCGGTTTTTCATCAGCTGTGCCAATATGGGATTCCTAATAAATGTTTATTCTGCGTAAACTTCAGGCCTCAGAGTTTTGATTTCGTTGGGTGCGTTATTTGGAACCCTGACACTAACCCGACTCTCCGAATAAAAACAATAAAGAAGCTCCCTACGCTTGCAGGGCAGCTGTCCAGGGTCCTAAACTCTGGATGTTTATCTGGGAAACCGGGCAGTGGGTAGACTTAGGGAAGATGGAGACATCCACCGGTACCATCGGAGCTGTGGGGACTGGAGGAGACTGTGGGGACAGCTCCGGAAGCCTTGGATACCCCACTGTGGTGGAACAAGCGGAAGCCGCAGCGGCAGAGATTGAGTGCCAACTGGCTGCCCAGCCCAAGGAGTATGCGCCCTGGCCATCCACCCAGGAGCTTCCCCAGTGGGGAAATGGCTCAGGGAGCAGCCTCAGAATCCCAGCGAACCCAGATTCCTTGAAGTTGCCAGCAGCCAAAGAATTATACCGGGCTGGAGAGGACCTGAAGAGCCATCTGGTGTTCTAGGACCCGCAGATTTCCTCAGCTCAAGCAGAGTGCATCACTGTTTTTGAGTGGAGGGCTACGAGTCCATTGAACATTAGTGAGTCCAGGGAATGGGGAATCCAACGCTATCAAGGAGCCAAACCTCCGGCTGACTTTGTGGCAAGATCAGACACGAGGAGTGGGTCTCTGCGCTCCCGTGCCAAGTTCTCCCCATTGGTGGGCTCCGAGAGGAGTCAAAACCATCCTGTAAGGGAGGCGAAGTAAAGAGGGGTGCCCTGCAAGGTCGCAGAAAGTCGCAACTCTCCTGTTTGACTCGGGTTTTTATCCCCCTCTCAGCCACAACGAGAAGAGGCAACCTAAAGATGGCTGCAGCAAAGCTGGGGCAGCCGAGGAACAACTAAGAAATGTGCAGGAGCGATATAAATGAACAGGGATTGGAGCTGGGTGAGATAATTCTTTTTTCTGTATTTAGTCCCTAAACTTAAAGGAAAAAAGAAGAAAAACCAGGAAGAGACTCTTAGAATTATCTTTTTTAAAGCAGTGAACAACCATAGAGAGAAAAATCCTAGACCTAAATGAAAGGAACTAAGGGGAGAAAAGCTAAAGACCTTTTAACCATAGAAAATTGGATTTTAAACTAAGTAGGTGTTGTTATGGAAAGGCATTATAAAATGCTGGAACTATATACCTCAATTAAATCAAGAACTCAATTTTGTCTCTATAAATTGAATTAAATTTGGATTAATTAATCTATCACGCTTGAAACAGCTGAAACCTATTGATGCTGCCATCTACTGGTGAATGGAATACACTACACCCCTACAAATCTAGGAAAATTCTGACAGAAGAAACAAGCAACATTCTTTTGAAGGATTGTGGCGATACTAACTGTTCTATAATTAATTACTATTGTGAGAATAAGGAAGACTCTTAAATAAAGTAAAGCAACTTTTGTTTTGCAGAAACTGCCTGGACTACTTAAATGGAATTGATTAATAACCCTGAGATGTAAAAAGTTATGATTATTGAACTCTCTGATGAGCAAAATTGGAACTGAATATATTGTTTTTGGCCTTGACTAAAAGCGGACTTATTAAACTAAGACAAGATGCTCTATCAGGGGGAAATGAGTGAGATTTCAAGAGAAATGGCATGGATGTTTCAAAGCATTAGGGACACCGTGACAAAGAACCACAGAAAGATAAAAAATTTAATCCAAGGCATAAGTGGCAAAATAGAAAATATGATACAACTGACAATGAATGAAGATCAAAGAGTCCAGGAAACAGAGGAGGCGGCAGAAAGAATGGAGAAAAAGATAGAACAGACAAATCACCAAACAAAACAAGATGATGAGAAGAGAGATACAAAAATGGAATTGGATAGCCTGGAAGATGTCTTTGAAAGAGAGATAGGGGAATGGGTGGATACTCTGGAGATCTGGCAGCATAGAAGGATAGAGATGGGAGAAATGTTTAGATAGAATAATGAAGATACAAATGTTGACAGAGTCAAAGATCCAAGAGAGGAGTATGGAGGAAAGCCAAAAAAACGAATAAGAATTGAAGTATTAAAACGGGCAAGAGATGATGGATAGAAAATATTTTTTTCCTTTCTTCTTTTTTCTAATATAATGATGGCCTGATTAAAAACTAGAATAGAGGTAGAAATAAGAATATACACCTTTATATAAAGGACTATGTCTTAACATAAACATGTGTATTAACATAAACATGTGTATTAACATTAGCAATTTGCAACTCTTACACTGCAAAAATATATGGACTTCACAACTCGACTAGGGTAAAGCAATAGACGCAATTTATATGGACTTCAGTAAAGCCTTTGATTCAGTGGTACATGACAAACTACTTCTAAAACTAACATTTCATGGCATAGCCGGATCCAAACAAACAAGGATTAGTAAGAGTGACCTGACTAGAAGAATAGAGGTAGAAATAATAAATAGGGGGAATATTAAGTAGATAAAATTTCTATATAAATTGAATATAAGTAATAATTATATGGGAAGATGAGCGGTTGAAAGATGGTATTACTATGTATGTTTAAGATTATTAGCATTAGAATGGAACATTGAAATATTGAATAACTACTTTAAAATAATCATGTACATTAATATTAGGAGTATATAAGTTTGATTAATGTAACAATTGACTGTTGCTATTTATATTAACATGTTGATATATGTTTAAAAATTAAAATCCAATAAAACTTTTTTTAAAAAGAGCCAAACCCTGGAGAGGCTGCCAGAGAGATTTGGCCAGCTGAGCATCAGCTGCTTGGGCCAGCAACCCCCAGCCAGCCAGCCTGTCATGGTCCTGGCCCAGCTGACCTTCACCTTCTCTGGCCACGGGAGTGTGACCACTCAGAGTGGGATTTCCTCCTCCTTTCACTCAGTGCTGAGCAGATTGCTCCTAAGCCTCCCTTGTTGGGCCTGATCTACCGAACTGACAGCTTAACCAGTGACAGTTGACAGCCAACAGCCAGGGCCCCTAGCCTAGACCAATCCAGCCCAGGCCTACAACAAGGGGCCATGGTCTACGAACACCAGGTAGTCCACCTTGCCAGCCTCTCCTTAGTCTACCTCCGGTGGACCAGATCCCTCTGGGCTGGGCATACTACACTGGACAGGAGTGGATCCAGTGCCAATGGAACATGAACCGGATTTGGTCCCACCTCAATCACTATGGAGCCCAGTACCAATCTGATCAAGAAATATGTCAAGGTTCCAAGGAACATCCCCCACCCAAGTAAGACTCCAAGGCCAGCAGTTCCTCAAAGTTTCATTTTATTAGAAATGTCATATTGGCACATCTGGGAAAACCCAAATCTGAAAGCCCCCACATTTTCCCCACCCAAAGGAAAGTCAGTCCCTTCCCCTGCACCCACATGTCAGTCACATGGCCCAATCAATCCACCGTCCTGATGTTCCCCAGGTACACCTCTTCAAGTGCAGGCTGAATGTCCTTGACTCCCAGAGCAAAGAATGTTGTTATGACTATATATCTCCACCAACTCCATGCAACCCCCCCTCCTGTTTTCCCACAGCACTAAATGTGGCAGCCCTGAAGATCCAAAATAAAAGATGGGCTCCAGGGCTGACAAAATGATCTCAGCCATTGCTGACAACATGGAGGGCAAAGCGGCCAAGTGGGTGGCCCAACTTGTGGCCCAGCATTCGAAATGCTGAAGTAACAGTTCACTGAGGAGCTGCAGATCAGAGCCAAAGTGTACTTGCCAACAAAGTATCTAAAGCCTTTGAGCTTTAGATACTTTGTATCTAAAAGCTTTTAGATACAAAGTATCTATGAGCCTTGATAGCACAGTGGTCTAAGCACCCTGTTATTAACACAGCTGCCTGCAGTTACTGCTGGTTCGAATCTCTCCAAGGCTCAAGGTTGACTCAGCCTTCCGTCCTTTCTAAGGCAGGTAAATTAAGGACCCAGTTTGTGTTGGCAATAAGCTGACTTTATATAAATATACAAAAGTATGAAGGCTATTGCTTAACGCATTGTAAGCCGCCCTGAGTCTCCGGAGAAGAGCGGCATATAAATCAAATTGGAAAAATAAATAAATAAATAAATAAAACTCAAACTGCCCAGGAGAAAATTAGGTCCTAAGTTCAGAGTGCCTTTCCCAATAGTGATAAATCCTGTTACTGTTCAGCTTAGACTGAACACCACTGGGCGAGGGGTGGGCGAGCCAGCAATTTAACAAACGGTTTGGTGTTTTTTTATAATTTTATTGGCCTCACAGCTGCTGCGGGGCTTCAAAGGGCCGCCCTACAGCTGATCAGTGTTAAAAGAAAACAAATGAGTAGACCGACGCCTGCAAAAATAAATGGGTAGACCCAGTGGTGGGATTCTACTTTGGTAGAACCGGTTGTTAAGTAGTTAAGTAGTTAAGCCAGTGGTTGCCAAAGTGGGCGGTACCGCCCCCTGGGTGGCGGTGGAATGCCTTAGGGGGCGGTAAGAGGCAAGGGGGGCGGCAGGTGGGGCTAAGTGGCAAGGAGGGTGGCCCCCACCCTTTGACCTGTGCCTCGCAGCACTTACCTCCTTGCAAGCAAACAGCAAGAAAAAACAGCCCCTTCAGCTTCAGCATCCATTAATTAGCACAAGTTGATTAGATCGGCCTCCCGACTCTCAGCTGATTTGCTCTCAGCTGTTTTGCCAGGGCTCTGTTGCTATCTGTAAAGAGTGCTGGAGCAGATTTTTTTTCCCCCTAGCTATGCTGAAAAAGCGAAACTGAAAGTAAAGCAGGGTCAAAATGAAGCAGAGAGAGATTTCTTTTTTTTCCTCACCAAAAAAGGTAGGTGCAAATCTGCAAACAATGGGAAATTTAGGGCAAAAGAGGAGAGTTCAAGATTTTAAAACACAAAAGAAAAAAAGCTCTATTTAACTAGGGAATTGTAATAATTGAGATACTATTAATTGTATATTGTGTTGAAAGCAGAAATGGTTAAGTTGTGGTTTGGAGGAATATATGGGAGAAATTATTTGGTTTATTATTATTGGTAAATATAATTAATTGATTTGTAAGAAATTGGATTGCATGGAAATAATTGGAATATTCTTGTTCATATTGATTAATATACAAAAAAGATAGTTATATAACTAATTGATTATATTAAAATGTTGAATTTGTATTAAACAACTGTAATATTACATAATTAACCAACGTGAGGGTGGATATAAAAATAGATTGCAATGGGAAGGGGTATAATACAGAATAGAAGTGAAAATTGAATTTGATTAAGATTAGAGAGGAGGTGGCTTCCGGTTGGTGCCGCCGTCGTCGCTAGACGGTCTTTCAAGACCGCCAGCCCCGCCGCCCGTAAAGAGCCGCCTCCACAGCTGAGAGGCAGCTTGAAAAACTCCGTTTCTTTGAGGAAATGTGAGCAGAGCCGGCGAGATCAGGTAGAGCCCCCTGTGAAGTCCCCAGATTGTCTTTTTTGCTTCTGGGGAGGAAGCAGGATGAGGCTCCCTATCCAGCTCGCCGTGGCTCCGGACTCCAGGGGAACTCTGCATGTAGCAGAGCCAGACGACGCGACCAACATAACCAGCGAAAGTCAAAAGATTTATTAAAAATAAACAGGGTGAAATCTGGATCTGGAACTTAAAACTGCAAGTATTTATAATAACCCTGTGATTGAATTTAAGAACGGAGAAAGAGTGAAAGTTTAAAATGGCGTCCGGCTTTAGAGGCTTGAAAAAAGCTGAAAGCGAAAGTGGATTTGCCTGACTGTCTCAGTACACTACAAAGTATCTAAAGCAACAGCGCTGGCTAGAAGAGAAGGGAAAAGGTTTTTTTTCCAAAGTGTCTTTATGTTCCTTCTCCCTTAGAGACTTGATTAATTCTGAGAGGTTTTTGTGCAGGTGAAAAGGGAGAGAAGACTTCCTTCTTAAAAAGAGTTTGTCTGCGTGGCAGAATGGCTTCAAAGCCAGACAACAAAGCTGTAGGGGGGGTGTTCCCCCACTCATAAGTCACAAGCACAGTTTTTAAGCTTGCAGACTCAGAGCCAGAGACAGGAGATTGATTTTAAAGATTTGAAGGAATTTATTATTGCGGCTCTGATGAAACAAGATGAGGTTATGGACCAGAAGTTTGAAAAATTTCAACAGGAAACTAAGGAGGTGGTTCAAGAAAAGTATGATAAGATGAAGCGAGATATTCTGACAGTTTTGACTGGCTTGTCAGAAGTAATTGTCCAGATTGATAAAAAAAGTGGAAGAAATTAATTTAGAAGTAGAGTCTAAAATGAAGGAAGCTGATTATAAGATTTATAATGTGGATAATAAAACGCAAAGGATTGAAAATGAAGTGACAATGATGCAATTCAAATTTATGGAGTTTGCTGTAAGACTGAGGGGGATAAAGGAAAACAACAGAGATTTGAGAAGGATTTGTGCTGATGCTTTGGCTGAGATGCTAAAGGTTAGCTCTGAAGAGGTCCTGTCCAAGATTGACAAGATTTACAGAGTGAATTCTTGGGTGGCAAGGCAAAGGCAATTGCCCAGAGATGTAGTGATATACTTTACAGACAGAAGAATAAGAAATGACATCTTGCAAAAGTCTTTTGTTTCCATCTTACAAGTGGATGGAAGGGAGATTGGGATTTATAAAGAGCTGCCGCCTAAGATGCTAAAAGATAGAAAGGATTTTGGATTTTTGGTGACTGAACTAAAGAAACAACAAATTCCATTTAGATGGGATGCTCCAGTTGGTATAATATTGAGGTATCAAGGAGAAAGGTATCGATTAAATACTGTTAAAAAAGCGGAAGAATTTTATCTCAATGTTTTTAAAACTGGTCCAGCATTTCCACGTACATCTTCAGTGTTAATACAGGAGGGTGATAAAGAAAAGCAAACTGAACAAGAGATTGAAGTCCAGTGGAAGCAGATGGAGATGGAGCCAATGGAAATACAAGGATCTACAGGGGGCTTTTTGGATGAGCCGTTCCCGGATCTTCCTTTAAAGGTTAAAGGTGAACCACCTAAAAATACAAGAGAAGTGGCTTTGGATCTTGATCTGATGTCCTATAAAGTTAAAGATCAGCGTATAACCCGATCAGCCTACAAACGAATTCCAGAAAAACAACAACAGCAGAGGTCTAAGCCAGCACAAGGCAAGAAAAGAAGCAGGTTCTACAAAACTAAAAAAATTTAGACCAATATCTCTTTTGAATATGGATTATAAATTTTTTGCAAAACTATTAGCCAACAGATTATTGCCAGTTATCTAAGAGCTGATTCATGATTAAGCAGGATTTATAGAAGACAGATATATGAAAGATAATGTGAGGCAAATTATAGATTTATTGGACTATCTTGAGAAGAATAAACAGATCCCTGTAGTGCTGGTGTTTTAGGATGCGGAGAAGGCCTGTAATCGAGTGAATTGGAACTTTCTATTACAGACTTTAAGAAAGATGGATTATGTGTACGTTGAAGGGAATAGCTATGAGGCAAGAGGATTATGGAATAAGGGCACTTGCAGTTGATCTGGTTGTTACCCTAACATGGTCAATGGAACTAATAATCTAGATGAAAGACTTTACAGAAGATATCATACGGAATATAAATATAAATATAAAGTCACTCGGGGGGGGGTTATATATAGAAGTACTCTTCAATGATGGGGGCAGATGGCAACTAAAGACTAATTAAATACACTGTTGGAAGAAGGATTTGATGTAATTGTTTAGATGCTATAAATTATTACATATGGTGGACCTGCGGGGAAGTGGATGAAACAAAATTGATATGGTATATGGTGATAGGCTAGGTTACTGATTGTTCAATATTGGAAAAGGGATGTTATGTTTATTATAGAAGAATGGACTCTGAAGGTGACCAGTTTTGCAGATATGGCGAGGATATCAGCATACATAAAAGACTGGACCCAAGAAATCTATGCACGGGAGTAGAGGAAATGGATAGATTATGTGCAGAATAAATATTAAACTAGGAAGTATCAGATAACTTTTAGTTGAATGTTGTGTAGAAATGTATAGTATATAGGGGATAGAATACTAGAATGTCAGGAAGAAATGTATACTACACAGGGGGTAGAGTAGATGGGCGGCAAAGTATTATATAATGTGATTTGGATTTGGATTTCATCCTGGGGAAGCCATGGGGGGAGGGGAGGGTAAGGGAGGGTTAGGGAGGGAAAGGGGGGGAAGGGGGAAAATTTGTATTTGTAAAACTTTTTCAATAAAAAAAAAAAAGATTAGAGAGGAGGATGAAGGGTAATATTGGTTTTTTTAAAAATAAATGAGGAATAAATATGGCAAAAAGGAAATATAGAAATTGTAAATTTAATTGAAATGACTAAACACTGTTTAAATTTGTGAACCGGCCAAATACTCTGTTCAAAGAAAATACATTATATGTTTGTATGTGTGTTTCTAATTATTGCTATTTATTCATATTTGTTCTCTTTTAATCTTTAAAGTTTAACAATTCATTCTTTATCTTAATATCTTAATATCTTTATATTTGTTTGGGGTTGGCTTTCTTCCCTTTCATCTTTTTTATTGTACAGCAATCTTTCTCCTCAAACCTACCACCTCTCTCTTTTCTTTCCTTCTTACTTTCTCTTCCCCCCTCTTCTTCTCCTACCTTTTTCCTTCTCCTCCTCTCTTCCTCCCTCTCTTACCCTCACTCCTACTCCAATTTCCCTTCTCTTCCTTCATCCCTCTCTATTGCCGTATCCTTTTATGCATATGGACTACTCAGAGGGCTGAAAAAGTTATTTTTGACTGGTCCTCCCACTTTTGACCAGTCCTCGAACTTACGACTGTCCTCACATTTTATGTTTTTGCCCGATCTTGTCACCATGGTGAAGAGAAGCAGTTGTGAAATGAATGATACGGTTGTTAAGAATGCTACAATGGGCATAAATGATGACTAGAAATAAGTGCGAAGACCAGTCAAAAGTGCGAGGACCAGTCAGAAATTAATTTTTTCAGCCCTTTGAGTAGTCCCTATGCAGATAGCCACGCCCACCCGGTCACATGACCAGTTAGCCACACCCACCCGGTCACATGACCACCAGGCCACACCACCAACTAAGCCACACCCACAGAACCGGTTGTTAAAAAAATTGAATCCCACCACTGCCCCACCCCCTATAAATAGCATTGTTCGGAATAGCAGTTTGCACGACCCACTAAGGAAGATAGTAACAATAAAATACACAGAATACAGCCATATTTGGCCTCCTGAAGCCTTGCCCCGCACGTCCCATTTTTGTGAAAATATTTGTGAAAAAAACTGGCCCGTTTTTTTTGCAAAAACAGGGTGGGCAGAGACCCTTTGGGAGGTCCGCAGGCTGCTCCAATACAAATTTATCCCTGTAACAAAGATAGCTAACACTATTAGTTAACGCTAGAGAAATCCCCTGAATCAACCAATCTAGAGCAGTGATTCTCAGCTGGGGGTTCCTTTTGAAATTGCTGACCACCAGCGAGTGGGAGAAAGCAATTTCACAGAGGAGGGGATGGAGAGGGCTGTGGGATGAATTCACACCCATTCCCAGACCCTCTTGGGATCAACCTGCAGCCCTCCCCTGCCTCCTCAGGCGGTGGAGCGTGGGGGGGGGGATGCTTTTCAAGAAGTCTCAAGGAGGGCTGAGAGCTGGTTTCTGTCCCACAAGTAAGATTTGGTCCAGAACCAACCCCAACATGAAGGTCTTTTATTTGCTCCTTGTACTCCTTGTCTTTGCATTTTTAACAGGTAATAAATTAAATTTCTGATGATGTAAAAATAGCTTATAACTCACCTTTCTAGACAGCTATTATCATGTCTAAAAGCAAGATACTCTTCTCCATCTTTTGTCTGGAGTACCATTTAATCCAGAGCCTTTTAACTCCAGAAGTCCAAGTTTAAAGAATGGACTTCTGGAATTAAAGCTCCATTTTTTAGCTAAAACTTAATTCACACCTGTTAGTTTTGCTTGAGCAGTGTGAACAATTGACAGTGTGATCCTCCAAAGGTGTGAAAAATATATCATTGATTTTCCTTTGGCATTTAAACTAGATAACCAATGTGAAAAAGTGCATCAAGGAAGGACTGGAAAGCCAATTCATACTGAACTGTATTGGGTTTTCTGTTGTTATTTGAATAAAAGGAAAAGAAATCAAATAGTGGTACCTAGTGCGAAAAAAGAGATGAAATAATGGGTCATTCTCAACACTTGAATTCTCTACATTTAAAATATCCAGAAATTATTATGGTTAAGTGAGTTTTGCCCCATTTATGATTTTTCTTGGCATAGTTCAAATCAGAGTTCAAATCAAAGATTTGATAGTTAAAATCAAAGTTCAAATCAGAGATTTGATAGTTCAAATCAGAGATTTGATAGTTCAAATCAAAGATTTCTGAGACCAATGTTGAATATTTCAGTAGTCACCAATCCCAGTCTTAAAATGAGTTTAGAATCAGTGGGAGTCACTGATAACAATGAACTACTAGCTACTGATAATGAGTCCAGTCCTACCTTTCTTTTCCTTCTGTCCAAGTTTTGCAAGTACTTTTTCCAAGTATACGTTTTATTCCAAAGTATACAAACCATTATTGTTAGGGAAAAAATGGGTCTTCCAAGCAATTTTAAAAGACACTGTCAGAATGACTCTGCTCTCAGGCCCCCTTGTGGCTACTTGAAAAGCATCCCCCCCACATATGTAAATGAGAAGAATAAACTTAAAAATCCTAGCCTTTTAAAATTGAAAATATGGAGAATTGGGAGGATGAATATGAGACACTAAGGGAGATGTTTCAAAAAGTAAGGGAGGCATTTAAGGGAAATAAAGAAGCAGAGAATTGGTTAACTTGCAAAAAAAAGAAAGAGAAAAGATGAATGAGAAGCAAGAGAAACAAGGAGATAATATGGAAAAGGAAATAATTGGGGGAAAAAGAAAGATGATTACACTGGGTTCAATAGAAATAGAATAAAAATGGATATGGGAAAATACATCTCAAATATCAAGAAAAGAGAAATAAATGGGGTAAGATTGAGAATGAAAAGTAATAGAGTTAAAATTAAAGGAAAAAGGCTAAAGGGGAGATATAAGAACAGGAAAAATAAGAAGGTAAAGAAATGGGAGAAAGGGAGGAAAAGCAGCAAGCAGCAGAGCCCTGCGCAAAAAAACTGAGAGAGTCGGGAGGCCAATCTAATCAACTTGTGCTAATTAGCCTATGCTGAAGCTGAAAGGAGCTGTTTTTTCTTGCTGTTTGATTGCAAGGAGGTAACTGCTGCGAAGCACAGGCCAAAGGGGGGGGCACCCTCTGCCACCCTCCTTGCCACTTAGCGCCCCCTGCCGCCCTTTTGCCTCTAGCACTACCCTGCTGCCCCCCATGCCTCTTACTGCCCCCCTAAATCATCCCACCGCCCCCCACTTTGGTACCGCCCACTTTGGGAACCACTGCTTTAGGTCATCACTCATCACTTTGGAAAATCCATGTGCATTTTCTTGTGTGCAATATGGGTGGAATGTTTCCTGAAGCACCGTCCACTCTTGGGGCACTTAAATGGTTTCTCCCGTGTGTATAAGCACATGACTTAAAAGGCTAGTCTTAGTACTGAAACCTTTCCCACAATCTGGGCACTCGTATGGTTTCTGTCCTGTGTGAGTGTTCCGATGTTTCACCAGGTGGGAATTCTTACTGAACCTTTTCCCACAATCAGGACATTCAAATGGTTTCTCTCATGTGTGAGACCTCTGGTGTGTCACCAGGTGGGAATTCTGACTGAACCTTTTCCCACAATCAGGACATTCAAATGGTTTCTCTCCTGTGTGAGTCTTCTGGTGTGTCACCAGGCTGGAATTGTTACTGAACCTTTTCCCACAATCAGGACATTCAAATGGTTTCTCTCCTGTGTGAGTCCTCTGGTGTGTCAATAGGTGGGAATTCTGACTGAAACATTTACCACAATCAGAACATTCAAATGGTTTCTCTCCTGTGTGAGTCCTCTGGTGTTTCACCAGGCTGGAATTGTAACTGAAACTTTTCCCACAATCTGGACATTCAAATGGTTTCTCTCCTGTGTGAGACCTCTGGTGTGTCACCAGGTGGGAATTCTGACTGAACCTTTTCCCACAATCAGGACATTCAAATGGTTTCTCTCCTGTGTGAGTCCTCTGGTGTGTCACCAGGTGGGAATTCTGACTGAAACTTTTCCCACAATCAGGACATTCAAATGGTTTCTCTCCTGTGTGAGTCTTCTGGTGTTTCACCAGGCTGGAATTGTGACTGAAACTTTTCCAACAATCTGGACATTCAAATGGTTTTTCTCTTGTGTGAGTCCTCTGGTGTGTCACCAGGATGGAATTGTGACTGAAACTTTTCCCACAATCAGAACATTCAAATGGTTTCTCTCCTGTGTGAGTCTTCTGGTGTGTCACCAGGCTGGAATTGTTACTGAACCTTTTCCCACAATCAGGACATTCAAATGGTTTCTCTCCTGTGTGAGTCCTCTGGTGTGTCAATAGGTGGGAATTCTGACTGAAACATTTACCACAATCAGAACATTCAAATGGTTTCTCTCCTGTGTGAGTCTTCTGGTGTTTCAACAGGCTGGAATTGTAACTGAAACTTTTCCCACAATCTGGACATTCAAATGGTTTCTCTCCTGTGTGAGTCCTCTGGTGTATCACCAGGCTGTAATTGTGACTGAAACTTTTCCCACAATCAGGACATTCAAATGGTTTCTCTCCTGTGTGAGTCTTCTGGTGTGTCACCAGGCTGGAATTGCTACTGAAACCTTTCCCACAATCAGGACATTCAAATGGTTTCTCTCCTGTGTGAGTCCTCTGGTGTGTCACCAGGCTGGAATTCTGACTGAAACTTTTCCCACAATCAGGACATTCAAATGGTTTCTCTCCTGTGTGAGTCCTCTGATGTGTCACCAGGTGGGAATTTTGACTGAAACTTTTCCCACAATCAGGACATTCAAATGGTTTCTCTCCTGTGTGAGTCCTTTGATGTATCACCAGGCTGGAATTGTTACAGAAACCGTTCCCACAATCAGGACATTCAAATGGTTGCTCTTCTGTGTGAGTCCACTGGTGTATCACCAGGCTGGAATTGCGACTGAAACCTTTCCCACAGTCAGGACATTCAAATGGTTTCTCTCCTGTGTGAGTCCTCTGGTGTGTCACCAGCCTGGAATTGTGACTGAAACTTTTCCCACAATCTGGACATTCAAATGGTTTCTCTCCTGTATGAGTCCTCTGGTGTGTCACCAGGTTGAAATTGCGACTGAAACTTTTCCCACAATCAGGACATTCAAATGGTTTCTCTCCTGTATGAGTCCGCTGGTGTGTCACCAGGTGGGAATTGCGACTGAAACTTTTCCCACAATCAGGACATTCAAATGGTTTCTCTCTTGTGTGAGTCCTTTGGTGTATCACCAGGCCGGAATTGTTACAGAAACTGTTCCCACAATCAGGACATTCAAATGGTTGCTCTTCTTTGTGAGTGCACTGGTGTATCACCAGGCTGGAATTGCGACTGAAACGTTTCCCACAATCAGGACATTCAAATGGTTTCTCTCCTGTGTGAGTCCTCTGGTGTGTCACCAGGCTGCAATTCTGACTGAAACTTTTCCCACAATCAGGACATTCAAATGGTTTCTCTCCTGTGTGAGTTTTCTGGTGTGCCACCAAGCTGGAAATGTGACTGAAACTTTTCCCACAATCGGGACATTCAAATGGTTTCTCTCCTGTCTGAGTCCTTTGTGGTCTCATGAGATGGTAATTTCCAATGAAACTTTCACACAATTTGGACACTCTTATGTGATGGGTGTCCTGTGATGTATTACCATATTGCCATGCTCAGTAAAGTATTCACATCGGGAGCACTCGTATGGCTTCTCTCCTGTGTGAGTCGTTCCATGAACCACAAGGAGGCTGTTCTGACCAAACTTTTTGGCATATTCAGATAATTTGTATGGCAGATCTATAAGATAAGTAAATCTATGGAGATTTTCCACAACTGATATTGTTGAGGTCAAAAATATGTGTGATCTATTGTTTAGTAGTGTTTTGATTAAAACCATTTGCTTCTTCCCAGAGCAAGGCCTGTATCATTGTCTGTCCTATGTGCCCTGCTCAATAAGACCTTTTCCTTCCCCCTAACTTCCAGATATTTCCATCTTTTTCTGAATGAAAAATAATCTTCCTTGATCTTTCATGCAATGTATCCTTGAGTTTCGTATCCTCTACTTTTTCCAGCTCAAAATCTCATGTTAATTTTCTCTCTGTTGTCTATTAGCTGCTGGAGAAGGAGAATTGTGTGGTTTTCTGAAGGAAATGGAATATATTTTGATTTCTGGCTCAATTTTATTTCCTTTTCAACGTTGCTTGTTATTCTCAGTTGTCCAGAGTGCTCTTATTGCCATCCTCTTTGTCTATAAGTTTTAAAGAAAAGTGTAACTTTAATTGTGTAACCAGTAAAGTATACATTACAACAAAAAAGCAAACATTCCACAATGCTAGAATAATCTCTTACATTAATTATAATTCATTTGACACATGGAAGAGTACCAAGATATCTATTCAACCATGAAATTATGTTGTTGATTTGGGTCAATCATAAATTCTTGGCACTAAGAATTATCCTCAAATATATCTGGATGTACTGACGGTAGATTATATATTTATTTATTTATTTATTTATTTATTTATTTATTTATTTATTTATTTATTGGTTCGATTTTTATGCCGCCCTTCTCCGGAGACTCAGGGCGGCTTACAATACGTTAAACAATAGCCTTCATACTTTTATATATACCTGCTTAGTAGGGCTTTTGGGCCCCCCTAAGCAGTGTTCTTTTTTATACAAAGTCAGCTTATTGCCCCCACAATCCGGTCCTCATTTTACCTACCTCGAAAGGATGGAAGGCTGAATCAACCTTGAACCTGGTGAGATTTGAACTTGCAGTAATTGCAGGCAGCTGGTGTTACTTAATAGTGCTTTAGTCTGCTGTGCCACCAAGGCTCATTAATTAATATAATTGCAGATATATGCATATAGAAAGAAATACAGATACAAACACCTACAAATGAATATATGTGGAAGCTCCATGAGTTTTCAGCCTGCGAAAATGTCCCAAACTGGTTAATGTCAAACCTTCTGAGTTAAATTTAGAGATGTGGGGCTTGAACTGAGGAAATGATGCCGAAAGCCTCTGCAAGATTTGAAGCACCAGTTTTGCTCATGAAAGTCCTCAGCTGCAAATAAGAGAAGAAAATGCTGTCTACAACCCCTTCTGGTGACATCCCAATTCAAGCAATCCTGACTTACTGAGTGCAGTTGGGACTGGCTTCTGTGTCACTAAGCAGCCGGTCAGGAAGCATGATGTCACATGACAGTGCCAACTTGCATCTGTTCCACAAACTGCGACTTGCAATTTCCTGCTGGCATCCCTACTAATTTTGCTTCAGAATCTAGCTGAGAAGGTCACAAACGGGGATCCTGAGTGTGGGATGCTGCAGCCATCAAAAATGTGCAACGGTTGGCAGAACCCAAGTTGGTTTCTCTCCTTTTCCTGCACCTTCATAACCACAGGAACGTTTTTTCGGAAAAACAGGCCAAAAAAAAAGCCTCAAAATCGGGACACAAAAGCCTCAAAAATGGCCCCCAAAAGCCTCAAAAATTGACCAAAAAAGCGTCAAAACAGCCCCCCAAAAGCAGGCCAAAAATAGCCTCAACAATGCCCCCCAAAAACCTCAAAAATGGGCCAAAAAGCCTCAAAAACAGCCCCCTAAAAGCCTGAAAAACGGGGGAGGGGGAGCCTCAAAAATGGGGAAAAAAGCCCCAGAAACAAGTCGAAAAAAGCCTCAAAGACGAGCTGAAAAAAGCACCTAAAAATGGGCCGAAAATAGCCCCAGAAACAGGCCGAAAAAAGACTGGAAAAGGCCCCAAAAAAGGTCGGCCAAAACCTTTTTTTTTTGTTTTTTTCTTCTTCTAAATTTAGATGTGCCTTCTAGTCAGGTGAGTCTTATAGTCTGAAAAATACGGTCAGTAGAGTTGAACCTGGTTAATACCCGGATGCGGCACCAATAGGAAATAACATGCTTTTGGCAAGACCTGGAAGTTAAAAAACATAAACCCTAGAAAAAGACTAGTGGCAGAATCCATGCAATTTGGTTGCCAAGAGAATAGCAAGCCCATAAGAGAATAGGTTATGAGTTGGCGGACTTCCAGTTGGCGCCGCGGGGAAACAGACGGGGAAATGGCGAGCTCCGCTGAGCCCTGCCAAATCCCCTCTGCTAAGCTGCCGCCGATAGGTCTGCGGACCTCTCCTGTCTTGTAGGGGCAGGGGGACAAGAAGGAACGCCTTGGTCGGCCGAGAGGAACGGGCAGGTTCCTCAGGGCTGGAGGCTTCTCCTTCATGTCGGTGGCAGCGGAACGGCAGCCATGGCGGCTGCCCTGAAACCGTGGCAATCGGGAACAAGGATTGTGCTGGAGGAAGAAGATGAAGAAAGAGCAAAGATCAAGAAGCCGGGTGAGTGACACCAACCCAGGCAATATAACGTACCTATCTGGAATTATTGGAAAATAAGACCCCAAATTTAAAAGCGGCTGCTGGACTGCGGGGCTTAAAGATTGATAAGAAAAAAAAATGGGTAAAAGACCCAAATTGAATTTTGTTGCAGTAAACTTAAATTGGATGATTTGGCATTAATAAAGTTCTGAAATTTGACTGTGCCTTTAACTGGAGTGGATAGGAGAAATGGATATTCCTGAGAATTAATGCCTCTAAAAGAAAATGAAGCTAATGAAGATAGACAGATGGATGGCTACAAAATAGCCATGGAGTCTGCAGTGACTAAGCAGGGAAGTGGATTGAAGAGATTTCCCTTTCTGGGTGGAAAAAAAACATGTTAATTGGCTTTTTACCTTGGATTACTTGAAATTAATATTGGATATAAGGATTTTGGAGATTCCTACTCTGTCCCAGATGATCTTAAGAAAGAAGAAAGAAGAAAGAAAGAACATTTTGGATTTTAACAATGGTGACTGACAAAACTGTAAACAAAAGCTAGGTGTGGTGTAGTTAACAAAGACATGAAGCTGATGCACTACGCTTGGAACAGACATTTTAAAAGTTTTAAAGGGACATACAGAAATTCTTTACTTTGAACTGATGAACCTTGAAATAGAGCACTTTGGACAGAGAGGAAAAGGAAGAAAAGGAAGAATTAAAGTGGATAAATTTAAATGTGACTAACTGAAATGTAAAGTTTAAAAGCCTATGTATATATGATGAAGTTTAAAAGCCTAGGTATATATAATATATGGATAAAAAAAACAGGAAGGGTTGTGAAATAATAAAAATAGAAAATAAGAGGTGGCTATTAAAATAGTGGATGATTATCAAGGGGATAAAAATAATAAAGAAGAATATATTTTGAGGCAGGAAAATTTTAAGAAAATGTACTGTTTGATGTAATATGTTTTAATTTTAATTTGCAAACAAATGTTAAACTGATGAATAAGGATTGATTGAATAAAATACAAGATACACAGATGCTAGTGGTTAGTCTTGAATTAAGGTAATACATGTTGGAAATGATGACTATTATGAAATATACTGAGATTTAAATTGAAAGAGTAGGATGGAAAAATGATATAAAACAGATAATTATATTACAGTTAAAATGTGTGGGATGGATACCAACTAGATAAGAGTTTGAGACTCGGTGGAAATATGTTGGAAATTAATTAGAAGTGCTGGAAATCAGCTAAACAAATAGGAGGAGTGCTGGAGGGAATTATGCTGGATACCAGCGAAACAATGGAGGGAGATTAGAGGAGATTATGCTGGAAATCAGCCAAACAATGGAGGGAGTTAAGGAGGAGATTATGCTGGAAATCAGCCCATAAAATGCTGGAAACAGCCAAACAAATAGGAGGAAAGTTGGAGGAGACTATGCTGGAAATCAGCCAAACAATGGAGGGAGTTAAGGAGGAGACTATGCTGGAAATCAGCCCACAAAATGCTGGAAACAGCCAAACAAATAGGAGGAGAGTTGGAGGAGAGTTGGAGGAGATTGAGGAACTATTCTGAAATTAACTAAATAGTTGGTGTTTTGGAGGGGATCAAGCTGAGAATTAATCAAATAGAATAAGCTGGCAGATAGTTAAATATTAGAGGGAGATATAGTGGAAAATATATTAGAAATTGGAGTAAATAAAATATGTCTTTGTGAGAAATCTGTGTAATATGTAAACTGGGACAAAAAAAAACTAAGGTAAACTGATTTGAGGATAAGGGTCAAAGGATTAAAATTAGACAAAATGTTGTTTTATAAAATATAATAAAAACGGAGTGGTATTGAATTGAAATTAAGAATAAATGGTGATAAAATTGTAAGGTAAACACTTAACAAGTGGTTAGAATATTGTAAAAATTATTTTGATATGACTTGTATAAGATATAAAGTAAAGAAGAATAAAGATATGTTTAGAATTGTTATGCAGATGTAAAAATGAGTGAAAGTGAATTTGAAATTAATTTTGGATAGATATAATGGATTTATATAGATGAAAATGTGAAATTTGAGTTAAAATTGTTTTTTTTTAAGTTTTGAATTTCTTTTTTATCTTCTGTTCTTCTCTTTTTTGTTTTTTGTTTTGTTTTTTGTAATGGAAATTGTGAATTGAGCTTGTGAAAGGAATGTAAGCGTGGTAACCATCTATGACCGGATCAAGATTTTTGCTGTTGAAAGTTATTTTTTATGTTTAAATTTGGAAAAAATAAATAAAAAATATTTACAAAAAAAGAGAGAATAGGTTATGAGTTGGAAGGGACCTTGGAGGTCTTCTAGTTCAATCTCCTTCTCAGGCAGGATACCCTATAACATTCCAGACAAATGGCTGGCCAACAGGGTGGATTTGATTTAAATCAAGTTGATTTAAATCACTAGTAAAAAGGCTTGATTTAAATCAACTCGATTTAAATCATAATTTTTAAAGAGCAGCTGTCATCTCTGCTACTCCTTTGTCCCACTGTTGACCCACCGATAGTCCCAGTGTTGCAGAATATACAGCCTCATGCTACATAACTAAGCTCCATTTCATGCTGAATAAACTATTTATGTATTTTAAATAGAAAACTATCTTACGATAGATTTTTACCGCAAAAGTTTTTTATTAAAATAAATTTGATAAAAATCAAAAAAATCCAATTTAAATCAAAAAAATCCGATTTAAATTAAAAAAATCTGTTTGTTTTGATTTTTTTAAAAAAATCATTGATTTTTATCCACCTTGCTGCCCAATCTTGTCTTAAAGCACAGGTGTCAAACTTGCCATGTCATGTTGCCGTCACGTGACATTCTACCCATTTGTGGAGCTGGGGTGGGTGTGGCCTGCATGTCACGCATCCAGCCCATGGGCCACAGGTTTGACACCCCTGTCTTAAAAGGTTCCTCATGAATCTAAATGACAACTTGTCATCCAAAAGATAGAAAAGGGAATTAAGGATCTCCTATAGTGATCTAAATTTTTAGTAGCAGAGAGAAAATTATAAGGGGGGCGGGTTTGAAGTTGCAGGTAAATTGGGGGAAGAGTGACCATGTCATGCTGGAATTCAATATAATGCAGACACAAGCAATAGAGCAAAATCAAACTAATGTCTTAGACTTTAAAGCAGCTGATTTTAACAAACCAAGAGACAGCTTGGGAAGGATTCCATGGATGAAAATCTTATACAAGAGCCTTGGTGGCGCAGCAGACTAAAGTGCTGTTAAGTGGCACCAGCTGCCTGCAATTACTGAAAATTCAAATCTCACCAGGCTCAAGGTTGACTCAGCCTTCCATCCTTTCGAGGTAAGTAAAATGAGGACCTGGATTGTGGGGGCAATAAGCTAACTTTGTATAAAAAAGAACACCGCTTGGGGGGCCCCCGAAAGCCCTATATATACAAAAGCATGAAGGCTATTGCTTAACGCATTGTAAGCCGGCCTGAGTCTCCGGAGAAGGGCGGCATCTGAATCGAACCAATCAATCAATCAATCAATCAATGGGAAAACAACTCAAGAAGCCTGAGAAACTCTGGCTGCCTAAACAGAGGGATAGAATTGAGATCACATGAAGTATTAGTACCAATTTATAATGCTTTGATTAAGATCACACTTGGATTACTGCAACCACTTTTCATCACCACAATATAAAAAAGGCGTCCAGACTCTATAAAGAGTGCAGAGAAGAGCAGAAGGGATAATTAGTGGGTTGCAGTAATTGGGAATGAATCGTCTAGTGAAAGGAAGGACTAGGGGTGACATGATAGCAGTGTTCCAATACTTGAAGGGTCAACTTCTTTTCCAAAGCACCAGAAGGACAAGACAAGAAGCAATGCATGGAAACTAATCAAGGAGAGAAAAAAACCTGGAATTAAGGAAAAATCCCATCAGTGAGAACAATTAGCCAGTGGAAGGGAATGGCTGCAATTTTCTGCTGCCTGGAAGATTGAAAAAGCCTCTTTTGAGTGAAGGTTGATTCTTCGGGAATGGCTTCCCTCCAGAGGTTGTGGGGGCTCCATTGCTGGTGGCTTTTAAACCGACGGGACAGCCATTTGTCTGAGACGTCATTAAGACCTCCAAGGTTTCTTCCAGCTCTCTTCCAAACCTCCAGTGACGGAGCTCCCTCTGGAGGGAAACCAGCCCCAAAGGCTCAACCTCCCCTTGAAAGGAGGCTTTTTCAAGCTTCCCACCAGCAGAAATTGCAGCCCCCAGTTTCCCAGCCTGCAGCACCAGTGGGCTTCCATTTGGGGAGGGAAGGAACCTGCAGCAGCCGCAGCTGAGAGGCTTCAGCCCAGTTGCTTCTCCGCTTCCAGCCCAAGTTGCTCCCGGACTCTCCTCCCACCTGCTGCCCTCCACTCACCTGGCAGCTGCTGCTTCCGCCATGGAAACAGCACAAAAGCCGCTCTGCACACCAACTTCCTCCCATCAGCCATCCGGAAGAGGAAGTTCCTCTGCGCGTCTCCTCTCCTCCCAGCCTTTCTAGCAATGCAGTACTTGATGATTTTAACTCCTTAAACACAACCACAGGCGCCGCCTGCTGTACCGTCCGCTTTCTAGCCACCGGTGTTGCCTGTTTGAGCGCCATCTCCAGGCAGGCAGAAAAACGCGCTTGTCCCCTCTCTTATCTAAGGCGGTTGCAAGAGGTTTTCACTGATTAAATGCTACCGTCATTTTTGACTTCTGGCAACTGACCCAAACAAAAGAGTGAAATGTGATACCTCTAAGCTTACGAAGATTAGCTACGTGCTGAGCCCTGAAAGTTCATGACATTTTATTTTTTCATTTATTTTATTTTATTTGTAAAGCATATATAAGAAAACATATAAAAGCATAAACGTAATTGGAATACATGAAAAGAATAAGAGTAAAAAGGGACATGAGGCCAGGGACGATGGTGCGCTTAGGCCTTACAGACCCCTTAGCAATGGGGTGAGGTCAACAGTAGACAGTCTAAGGTTAAAGTTTTGGGGGTTTGGGGAAGAAATCAGAGAGTCTGCTAGGATAATTAGAACTGCAGAAAAAACAATTGCTACCAACCTGCCTTCCATTGAGGACCTGCATACTGCACGAGTCAAAAAGAGGCTGTGAAAATATTTACAGACCCCTAAACTGTTTCAACTCCTACCCTCAAAATGAGGCTATAGAGCACTGCACACCAGAACAACTAGAAAACAAGAACAGTTTTTTACTGAATGCCATCACTCTGCCATGTATTTAATTCCTTCAACACTCAAACTATTTACTAAGTCTGCACTCTTTTTTTTTATTATTGAAAAGTTTTACAAAAAAAAAGATTTTTCCCCCAATATTCCCCCCACCCTTTTTCCCTTCCGCCACTCACCCACCCCTTCCCCGCATCCCACCCTCCTTCCCCCCCCCCAAATCTATTCACGAGTCTTATGCAATGCTGTTTTAGAAATGAAACATCTACTGTACAATTTTGTTTGTCACATTTCCCTATCAAGGGGGGAACCACCAAAGTATCAATCCCTTGGTTCTGCTCACACCTCCCAGCCATCAAAGACTAACAAGGAGGAACCTCCAAGCGAAGGAGATCACAACAGGAGTTGCGAATGAACCTGGAGATCCTGTACTGAAAAACACAATCCCTTTCCTCAACTCAGTATTCCTACAGCTCTTCTCCATGAAGGTCACATGCAAGGCAGAGTAGCCTTTGCGTCTGAAATTTTACACTGCTTTTGTCACTGCCCCAAATTCCCCCAATATATTTGTTATTAATCTGGTTTCTTCCACTTGCGTGCCTCATTCACCACCTGAGGAGACATGCTTGGTGCATTGAATTGTTAGGAAAAGATAAACTATTTCTCTTTCCTCTTGTTTTCTGCTTCCATGAGGACCCACAATCTCTTAACTACAGCCTGAGCGCTCTTATCCCGAAGAGATGCTGCCTGGGAAATTCTGGGGTGGAAAATCTCGAGGATACCCAGGGAGAGAAAGGCTGGTTCTCTGCATGTGGCATTTCTATCATTGATTATGATAAAAATGCAGAGAACACTCCTAAAATGATTTTTGCAGAATTGCACAATTTCTGCAGAAATAAATACCCAGCAACTTCTGCTGCTGATGGGCAGCCAGACAGCCATTATCGAACTAACATGTTCCAATTTTTTCTTTCCTCCTTCCCATCTAATACTATGACATACTTGATGACAAAAACAATCAAGCAAATTCTTTCTGGTCAAATTGAAGAGTTAATTTCTCAGCTGGACTTAAAATTCAAGCCTTTACACTCATCACTTTAGGTCAGAGGTTCCCAAACTTTTTCAGTCCACCGCCCCCTTGGTACTACAAACTCATCCTCAGTGCCCCCCACCCAGGGGTGGGTTCTACTTATCTTTACTACCGGTTTGCAGTGGGGCCTCGAATGCTCACTTCGCTCACGCATGCACGCGCTCTTCTGCACATGCACAGAAGCGTTTTGGTGATGTTGGGGTCGGTGGGCGGGGCCTCCTGCCAGTTTTACTGCCCACCACTGCCCCCACCCCCACCCCCTATAAATAGCATTGTTCGGAATAGCGGATTGCATGACCCACTAAGGAAGATAGTAACAATAAAATACACGGAATACAGACATTTTTGGCCTCCTGAAGCCTTGCCCCGTATGTCCCGTTTTTGTGAAAAACGGGCCCGTTTTTGGCAAAAACATTGTGCAGAGACCTTTTGGGAGGTCTGCAGGCTGCTCCAATACAAATTTATCCCTGAAACAAAGATAGCTAACACTATTAGTTAACGCTAGAGAAATCCCCTCAATCAACCAATCTGGAGCAGTGATTCTCAGCTGGGGGTTCCTTTTGAATTTGCTGACCACCAGCGAGTGGGAGAAAGCAATTTCACAGAGGAGGGGATGGAGAGGGCTGTGGGATGAATTCACACCCATTCCCAGACCCTCTTGGGATCAACCTGCAGCCCTCCCCTGCCTCCTCAGGCGGTGGAGTGTGTGTGGGGGGGTGCTTTTCAAGAAGTCACAAGGAGGTCTGAGGGCTGGTTTCTGTCCCACAAGATTTGGTCCAGAACCAACCCCAACATAAAGGTCTTTTATTTGCTCCTTGTACTCCTTGTCTTTGCATTTTTAACAGGTAATAAATTAAATTTCTGATGATGTAAAAATAGCTCATAACTCACCTTTCTAGACAGCTATTATCATGTCTAAAAGCAAGATACTCTTCTCCATCTTTTGTCTGGAGTACCATTTAATCCAGAGCCTCTGAATTCCAGAAGTCCAAGTTTAAAGAATGGACTTCTGGAATTAAAGCTCCATTTTTTAGCTAAAACTTAATTCACACCTGTTAGTTTTGCTTGAGCAGTGTGAACAATTGACAGTGTGATCCTCCAATGGTCTGAAAAATATATCATTGATTTTCCTTTGGCATTTAAACTAGATAACCAATGTGAAAAAGTGCATCAAGGAAGGACTGGAAAGCCAATTCATACTGAACTGTATTGGGTTTTCTGTTGTTATTTGAATAAAAGGAAAAGAAATCAAATAGTGGTACCTAGTGCGAAAAAAGAGATGAAATGATGGATCATTCTCAACACTTGAATTCTCTATATTTAAAATATCCAGAAATTATTATGGTTAAGTGAGTTTTGCCCCATTTATGATTTTTCTTGGCATAGTTCAAATCAGAGTTCAAATCAAAGATTTGATAGTTAAAATCAAAGTTCAAATCAGAGATTTGATAGTTTAAATCAGAGATTTGATAGTTCAAATCAAAGATTTCTGAGACCAATGTTGAATATTTCAGTAGTCACCAATCCCAGTCTTAAAATGAGTTTAGAATCAGTGGGAGTCACTGATAACAATGAACTACTAGCTACTGATAATGAGTCCAGTCCTGCCTTTCTTTTCCTTCTGTCCAAGTTTTGCAAGTACTTTTTCCAGGTATACGTTTTATTCCAAAGTATACAAACCATTATTGTTAGGGAAAAATGGGTCTTCCAAGCAATTTTAGAAGACACTGTCAGAATAACTCTACTCTCAGCCCCCCTTGTGGCTCCTTGAAAAGCATCCCCCCCCCACATATGTAACTGAAAAGAATAAGCTTAAAAATCCTAGCCTTTTAAAATTGAAAATATGGAGAATTGGGAGGATGAATATGAGACACTAAGGGAGATGTTTCAAAAAGTAAGGGAGGCATTTAAGGGAAATAAAGAAGCAGAGAATTGGTTAGCTTGCAAAAAAATGAAAGAGAGAAGATGAATGAGAAGCAAGAGAAACAAGGAGATAATATTGAAAAGGAAATAATTGGGAAAAAAAGATAGATGATTACACTGGGTTCAATAGTGATAGAATAAAAATGGATATGGGAAAATACATCTCAAATATGAAGAAAAGAGAAAGAAACGGGGAAAAATTGAGAATGAAAAGTAATAGAGTTAAAATTAAAGGGAAAAGACTGAAGGGGAGATATAAGAACAGGAAAAAGAAGAAGGTAAAGAAATGGGAGAAAGGGAGAAAAACATCAAGAAAGAGAACTGTGGGGTATAGTTACGGACTGTACAGTTATAGAGACTAAATTGATTTTGAATTTAATAACTGCAGCAAGACTGTTGGTGGCACAATATTGGAAGAAGCAAGATTTACCTACAATCCAAGAGTGGACAATGAAAGTTACAAACCTAGGGGAAATGGCAAAAATCTCGGCGTACTTGAAGGATCATTCAAATGAAAGATATTTAAGAGACTGGAGAAGATGGATAGATTATATTCAAAATAAATACCGGAATAAGAAATTGCAGATAGGTTATGAATGACTATATAGATATTTGGTGTGTCTTTAAGTAATCAAGTTAGGGGGGTAATTAGGGAATTGAAGGAACAAGAGATGTGGAATGTTATAAGTATTTAGATTAGGATTGATCATGATTGTTGAAGGTTATACCAGGTAATTTGTTCTGGGAAGAGGAGGGGGGAGGGGGGAGGTTGGGGCAGGGAAGGGGGGGAAATATGTAAACTTTTTGTAAAACTTTTCAATAAAAAAAAAAGAAAGAAAGAGAACTGTGGAGAAACTAAGAGAAAATGGTTAAGAGTCAGTGAAAACGTTAATTTGTTAATAAAGAGAAGGATGCTAGTTGTAGAAATTATATGTGAAAATGCTGTTAAATGAAAAATAGAACAATGTTATCCAAGCTACAACTTAATCCTTTTTACTTTCACCGCCATAGACCATTAAAGGTATTTCAATTGTTACAGTTTATACTTATTCATATTTCTAAAAAAAAGAAAAACTTATCGTTGTCCAAATTTCAAAAATACAAAGACAAATATTCCAATTATTATTCATTTCATTTTTACAATCATGATTTCCCATTTATTTCTTACTACTATTCATATTTCAATTCTAAATATGTATAACATTTTTCTCTTTCATTTTTCTTTTTCTCACTTCCCATTTTTATTTTTGCCTTTTTCTTTCTCCTTTTGTGTTTTAAAATCTTGACCTCTCCGCTTTTGCCCTGAATTTCCCATGGTTTGCACCTACCTTTTTTAGTGAGGAAAAAGAAGAAAAAGAAATCTCCCTCTGCCTCTGCCTCCTTTTTCCTTGCAGCAAACAGCAAACAGCCTGCTTTACTTTGTTTCGTTTTCAGCATAGCTTGATTAGCGCAAGAGAAAAAAAAATCTGCTCCAACACTCTTTCCAGCAAGCTGCAGAGCCCTGTGCAAAACAGCTAAGAGAGTCGGGAGGGCAATCTAATCAACGTCTGTTATTAGCCTATGCTGAAGCTGAAAGGAGCTGTTTTTTCTTGCTGTTTGCTACCTCCTTGCTTGCAAGGAGGTAGCTGCTGCAAGGCACAGGCCAAAGGGTGGGGGCCACCCTCCGCCACCCTCCTTGCCACTTAGCGCCCCCCTGCCATCCCCTTTTGCCTACAGTGCCCCCCTGCCGCCCCCCATGCCTCTTACTGCCCCCCTAAGTCATCCCACCGCCCCCCATTTTGGAACCGCTCACTTTGGGAACCACTGCTTTAGGTCATCACTCATCACTTTGGAAAATCCATGTGCATTTTCTTGTGTGCAATAAGGGTGGAATGCTTCCTGAAGCACCGTCCACTCTTGGGGCACTTAAATGGTTTCTCCCGTGTGTATAAGCAAACAATTTAAAAGGCTAGTCTTAGTACTGAAATCTTTCCCACAGTCGGGGCACTCATATGGTTTCTCTCCTGTGTGAGTCCTCTGGTGTTCCACCAGGCTGGAATTGTGACTGAACCTTTTCTCACAATCAGGACATTCAAATGGTTTCTCCCCTGTGTGAGTCCTCTGGTGTGTCACCAGGCTGGAATGGCGACTGAACTTTTTCCCACAATCAGGACATTCAAACGGTTTCTCTCCTGTGTGAGTCCTTTGGTGTGTCACCAGGCTGCAATTGTGACTGAAACTTTTCCCACAATCAGGACATTCAAATGGTTTCTCTCCTGTGTGAGTCCTCTGGTGTGTCACCAGGTGGGAATTCTGACTGAAACTTTTCCCACAATCAGGACATTCAAATGGTTTCTCTCCTGTGTGAGTCCTCTGGTGTGTCACCAGGCTGGAATGGCGACTGAACTTTTTCCCACAATCAGGACATTCAAATGGTTTCTCTCCTGTGTGAGACCTCTGGTGTATCACCAGGCTGTAATTGCAACTGAAACTTTTCCCACAATCAGGACATTCAAACGGTTTCTCTCCTGTGTGAGTCCTCTGGTGTGTCACCAGATGGGAATTGTGACTGAAACTTTTCCCACAATCAGGACATTCAAATGGTTTCTCTCCTGTGTGAGTCCTTTGGTGTTTCACCAGATTGGAATGTTTATTGAAACTTTTCCCACAATCAGAACATTCAAAGGGTTTCTCTCCTGTATGAGTCCTCTGATGTATCACCAGCTCATAATGGTGCCTGAAACGTTTCCCACAATCTGGACATTCAAATGGTTTCTCTCCTGTATGAGTCCTCTGGTGTGTCACCAGGCTGTAATTGTAACTGAACCTTTTCCCACAATCAGGACATTGAAAGGGTTTCTCTCTTGTGTGAGTCCTCTGGTGTTTCATCAGGCTGGAATTCTGACTGAAACTTTTCCCACACTCAGGACATTGAAAGGGTTTTTCTCCTGTGTGAGTCCTCTGGTGTATCACCAGACTGGAATTCTGATTGAAACTTTTCTCACAATCAGGACATTCAAATGGTTTCTCTCCTGTGTGAGTCCTCTGGTGTTTCACCAGACTGGAATTGAGACTGAAGTTTTTCCCACAATCAGGACATTCAAACGGTTTCTCTCCTGTGTGAGTCCTCTGGTGTGTCACCAGATTGGAATTGTTACTGAACCTTTTCCCACAATCAGGACATTCAAAGGGTTTCTCTCCTGTGAGTCCTCTGGTGTGTCACCAGGCTGGAATTGCGACTGAAACCTTTCCCACAGATAGGGCATTCAAAGGGTTTCTCTCCTATGTGAGTACTTTGTTGTCTCATGAGGTGGTAATTTCCAATGAAACTTTCACACAATTTGGACATTCTTATGTGATGGGTGTCCTGTGATGTATTACCATGTTGCTATGCTCACTAAAGTGTTCACATATGGAGCACTCTCATGGCTTCTCTCCTGTGTGGGTCGTTCCATGAACCACAAGGAAGCTGTTCTGACCAACCTTTTGCCATATTCAGATAATTGTATGGCTTTTCTCCAGTTGGGATCTTCTTGTTTAATCAGCTATGATTTGCAATCTGTGTTTTTTCTACAATAGGCAGATCTATGGAGCTTTTCCACAACTGATATTCTTGAGGTCAAAAATATGTGTGATCTATTGTTTAATAGTGTTTTGATTAAAACCATTTGCTTCTTCCCAGAGCAAGGCCTGTATCATTGTCTGTCCTATGTGCCCTGCCCAATAAGACCTTTTCCTTCCCCCTAACTTCCAACTATTTCCATCTTTTTCTGAATGAAAAATATTCTTCCTTGATCTTTCATGCAATGTATCCTTGAGTTTCGTATCCTCTACTTTTTCCAGCTCAAAATCTCATGTTAATTTTCTCTCTTTTGTCTATTAGCTGCTGGAGAAGGAGAATTGTGTGGTTTTCTGAAGGAGCTGGAATATATTTTGATTTCTGGCTCAATTTTATTTCCTTTTCAAGGTTGCTTGTTATTCTCAGTTGTTCAGAGTGCTCTTTTTGCCATCCTCTTTGTCTATAAATTTCAAAGAAAAGTGTAACTTTAATTGTGCATAAAATGGTTACAGAAGATGTAAAAAAAAGTATACATTACAACAAAAAAGCAAACATGCCACAATGCTAGAATAGTCTCTTACATTAATTATGATTCATTTGACACATGGAAGAGTACCAAGATATCTATTCAACCATGAAATTATGTTGTTGACTTGGGTCAATCATAAATTCTTGGCACTGAAAAGGGTTATCCTCAAATATATCTTTATGTACTGAGGATAGATTATATAATTGCAGATATATGCATATAGAAAGAAATACAGATACAAACACCTACAAATGAATATATGTGGAAGCTCCATGAGTTTTCAGCCTGCGAAAATGTCCCAAACTGGTTAATGTCAAACCTTCTGAGTTAAATTTAGAGATGTGGGGCTTGAACTGAGGAAATGATGCCGAAAGCCTCTGCAAGATTTGAAGCACCAGTTTTGCTCATGAAAGTCCTCAGCTGCAAATAAGAGAAGAAAATGCTGTCTACAACCCCACAAACTGCGACTTGCAATTTCCTGCTGGCATCCCTACTAATTTTGCTTCAGAATCTAGCTGAGAAGGTCACAAACGGTGATCCTGAGTTTGGGATGCTGCAGTCATCAAAAATGTACAACGGTTGGCAGAACCCAAGTTGGTGTCTCTCCTTTTCCTGCACCTTCATAACCACAGGAACGTTTTTTCAGAAAAACAGGCCAAAAAAAGCTTCAAAAACGAGCCAGAAAAAAAGCCTCAAAAACGGGACAAAAAAGCCTCAAAAATTGACCAAAAAAGCGTCAAAAACAGCCCCCCAAAAACCTCAAAAACGGGGGGGGGAGCCTCAAAAACAGGGAAAAAAGCCCCAGAAACAAGCCGAAAAAAGCCTCAAAGACGAGCTGAAAAAAGCACTCAAAAATGGGCTGAAAATAGCCCCAGAAAAAGACCGAAAAAAGGCTGGAAACGGCCTGAAAAAAGGTAGGCCAAAACCTTTTTTTATTGTTTTCCTCTTCTAAATTTAGGTGCGTCTTATAGTCAGGTGCGTCTTATAGTCCGAAAAATACGGTCAGTAGAAATACCGTGCTTTTGGCAAGACCTGGAAGTTAAAAAACATAAACCCCAGAAAAAGACTAGTGGCAGAATCAGTGCAATTTGGTTGCCAAGGGAATAGCAAGCCCGTAACAGAATAGGTTATGAGTCAGAAGGGACCTTGGAGGTCTTCTAGTCCAATCTCCTTCTCAGGCAGGATACCCTATAACATTCCAGACAAATGGCTGACCAATCTTGTCTTAAAGCACGAGTGTCAAACTTGCCATGTCATGTTGCCGTCAAGGGCCCCAGGGAAAGGGGTTTCTCCCCCCCTCCCCTCCCCTTCCCCCGTATGTTTTTGTGTCTCCTACTGGAACTATTCTATTGGTGCGACTATAAAGAGCAGGGACTGTCATCTTAACCCCCGGATGAACTGACTGACTAAACTATAAATCATTCTCTCCAACCTTGGGACAATCCATTGTGGCAACCACTGAGGGGGTCGTCTTTTTACATCATGAATTCACCACCGGTTGGATGGAGCATTTCTATCTCTTGGGCTATTTAAGGGCCTCCCGCCGTGAGAGGGCGGGCTGGATGTCATTCTCCGTTGGCTGAAACTGTGAAAGACCCCTCAAACTGTCGTGAGAGGACAGTGTATTTACCGGTGGAGCCGCATGGCTGTGTGTTACATCTGATTTTGGGATTACCAAATGGACCCCTGATTATGATCTCCGCCTCCCTCGCTGTAACCTAAGATGTATACTACCTATGAACTTCTTGCGCTGCGAGATTCCCCCCTCTCGCAGATCTGGCCCTCCACATTATCAAGAGCCTACCTCAAGGATGGGTTTTGGGACCCAGAGAGGTGGCATGTGAAAACCAGGGGGTTGTGGGGTTTTTTATCAAATTTTTTAATTAAACTTTTAAGGGGTCCCAGGGAGGGGGAGGGTCGAATTAGAACTCGGGTTGTGGGTTTGGGGGAAAACCCACAAGGGGGAGGGTTTGGTCTGGCCTCGAAGTGCGGCGGGGGGGGTGGGGGACCTGGGGTCGAGGGGGGTGTTAGAGCTCATCCGGATAGTGTTTCAAACATCAGTACTGTGAGTGGGAGGGGTAGATATGGCGGGAGCAGGGGGCCATATCATGTTAGGGGAGCGCGCACCCGCTGTCTACGAGCGGTGGCATGCTCCGGCCCCCTAGGCTCCACCCGTTCTCCAGGTTGCATAGACCCTCAGGGCCCAGGCCTTCGGCTGATGCTGTGCAATGCCAGGTCCGTAGTAAATAAAGCCCCCCTCATTTGTGATCTTATTCAGGAGGGGGGTGCGGACCTGGCAGGTATTACGGAGACCTGGTTGGGCCAGGAGGGGGGGTTCCCCTCGTTGAAATGTGCCCACCAGGTTTCCACGCATTCCATCAGCCAAGGTCACAGGGGAGGGGAGGGGGGGTAGCGGTTATCATTAAAGAAGGCCTGAGACCGAGGGAGGCCACTGTTCCTCAGACGGCCGGCTGTGAATCCCTCCTTGTAAAATGGGGTCACGGGGTTCAGAGGGGTTTGCTGATCACGTACCTGGCTCCCTGCCACGTGGCAGCAGCCCTGCCTGAGCTACTCAACGTCATCGCCGCGGTGGCGGTTGATACCCCTAGGCTTATGGTCATGGGGGATTTCAACCTGCCGTCCGTGGGTGAGGCGTCAGAGGTGGCTCAGGAGTTCATGGCTTCCATGACAGCCATGGACCTGACCCAGTTAATTCATGACCCTACCCACACGGGGGGAAACACGCTGGATCTGGTTTTTGTCTCTGGACAGTGGTTGAGTGATCTCGAGATAGGGGATATAGTCATCAAGCCCTTGTCATGGTCTGATCACTCTCTCCTTTGTCTCGACCTTCGAACCGCTACACCCCGCCGCAGGGAGGCGGAGCCGGTAAGATGGTTCCGCCCCAGGCGCCTGATGGAACCTGACAGGTTCCAGATGGAGCTTGGGCCATTCCCTGAGGCTCTGGCACACGCCTCGACTGGAGACCTAGTGGCCGCCTGGGATAGGGCGGCTGCTGGAGCTCTGGACAGAGTCGTGCCTTTGCGGCCTCTGACCCGGCGCCGATCTCATTTAGCTCCTTGGTTCACTGAGGAGCTGAGGGAGTTGAAGCGCCGGAAAAGATGCCTAGAGAGCAGTTGGAGGGCCAGTCTTTCTGAATCTGACCGGACACTGGTAAGATCTCATATTAGGAATTACCTAGTGGCAATAAAAGCAGCGAAATGTAACTATTTTGCTGCTCTTATTGCGTCATCAGATAATCGCCCGGCCGCCCTGTTTAGGGTGACCCGCTCCCTGCTCCACCAGGAAGCGCGGGAGGACCCCTTGGAGGGTAGAGCCGAGGATTTTGTTCAGTATCTGTATGACAAAATCACTCAGATTCGGGAAGATCTGGACTCCGACTGGGTAGTCTCAGGGGGAGGGACAGGGGCAGGTCTTGAGAATGTTATCTGGGATGAGTTTGATCCTGTGACCCCTGAGGACATGGACAGGATTCTGGGTAGACTGAACGCGACCACCTGTTTATTGGACCCGTGTCCCTCCTGGTTAGTGCTGGCTTCTCGGGAGGTGACACGAGGCTGGTTCCAGGGGATTATAAATGCTTCGTTGGGTGAGGGTGTCTTTCCTGCCGCCTTGAAAGAGGCGGTGGTGAGGCCTCTCCTCAAGAAGCCTTCCCTGGACCCGGCAATGTTGGTAAATTATCGTCCGGTCTCCAACCTTCGTTTTGTGGCGAAGGTTGTTGAGAGTGTGGTTGCGCAACAGCTCCCCCAGCACCAGGATGAAACGACGTATCTGGATCCGTTCCAGTCGGGCTTCAGGCCCGGGTACAGCACGGAAACGGCATTGGTCGCGTTGGTTGATGATCTCTGGAGGGCTCGGGACAAGGGGTGCTCCTCTGTCCTGGTCCTGTTAGATCTCTCAGCGGCTTTTGATACCATCGACCATGGTATCATGCTGCACCGGTTGGAAGAGTTGGGGGTGGGAGGCACTGTGTTGCGGTGGTTCTCCTCCTTTCTCTCTGACCGGTCGCAGTCTGTGTTGACAGGGGGACAGAGGTCGACCCCGAGGCCCCTCATATGTGGGGTGCCGCAAGGGTCGGTCCTCTCGCCTCTCCTGTTCAACATTTATGTGAAGCCGCTGGGCGAGATCATCCGTGGTTTCGGGGTGGAGTACCATCAGTACGCTGACGACACCCAGCTGTACATCTCCACCCCGGATCACCCCAACGATGCCCTTGAAGTGATGTCCCGGTGCCTGGAGGCCATACGGATCTGGATGGGGAGGAACAGGCTCAGGCTCAACCCATCCAAGACCGAGTAGCTGTGGTTTCCGACGTCCCGATATAGGCAGTTGACGCCATCACTGACTATTGGGGGCAAATCATTGGCCCCCACGGAGAGGGCTCGCAACTTGGGCGTCCTCCTGGATTCACGGCTGTCTTTAGAAGAGCACTTGACGGCCGTGACCGGGAGGATTTTTCATCAGGTTCGCCTGATTCGCCAGTTGCGTCCCTTTCTGGATCGGGACTCGTTACACACGGTCACTCATGCCCTCGTCACCTCCCGCCTGGACTATTGTAATGCTTTCTACATGGGGCTCCCCTTGAGGAGCACCCGGAGGCTCCAACTGGCGCAGAGTGCGGCCGCGCGGGTGGTAATGGGAGCGACGTGGCGCTCCCATGTGACACCTCTCCTGCGCGAGCTGCACTGGCTCCCGGTGGTCTTCCGGGTGCGCTTCAAGGTTTTGGTTACCACCTTTAAAGCGCTCCATGGCTTAGGACCTGGTTATTTACGGGACCGCCTACTACCACCAATAGCCTCCCACCGGCCAGTACGCTCTCATAGAGAGGGACTCCTCCGGGTGCCGTCAGCCAAACAATGTCGGCTGGCGACCCCTAGGGGGAGAGCCTTCTCTGTGGGGGCACCTACCGTCTGGAATGAGCTCCCCCTGGAGATACGGAGGATCCCGGATCTGCGCACCTTCCGCCGCGCTGTGAAGACCTTTTTATTCCAGCAGGCGGGCTTGGCCTAATCTCTTCCCTTTTAAATATGTAAATTTTAATCTGTTTTTAAATTATTGGGGTGTTTTAATCTGTCTGGGCCAAAATAATTTAATTTGATTTTATCTGGTTTTTAAATTTTTTATGTCTATGTTATTTTATTGTTTGGCTGTTCACCGCCCTGAGTCCTTCGGGAGTAGGGCGGTATACAAATCGAATAAATAAATAAATAAATAAATAAATAAGTGACATTTCGTGACATTCTACCCATTTATGGAGCTGGGGTGGGTGTGGCCTGCATGTCACGCATCCAGCCCATGGGCCGCCAGTTTGTCACCCCTGTCTTAAAAGGTTCCTCATGAATCTAGATGACAACTTGTCATCCAAAAGGTAGAAAAGGGAACTAAGGATCTCCTATAGCAATCTAAATTTTTACTAGCAGAGAGGAAATTATAGGGGGGGTTGCAAGTAAATTGGGGGAAGAGTGACCATGTCATACTGGAATTCAATATAATGCAGACACAAGCAATAGAGCAAAATCAAACTAAGGTCTTAGACTTTAAAGCAGCCGATTTTAACAAACCAAGAGACAGCTTGGGAAGGATTCCATGGATGAAAATCTTAAACGGGAAAACAACTCAAGAAGCCTGAGAAACTCTGGCTGCCTAAACAGGGGGATAGAATCGAGATCACATGAAGTATTAGTACCAATTGATAATGCTTTGATTAAGATCACACTTGGATTACTGCAACCACTTTTCATCACCACAATATAAAAAAGGCGTCCAGACTCTATAAAGAGTGCAGAGAAGAGCAGAAGGGATAATTAGTGGGTTGCAGTAATTGGGAATGAATCGTCTAGTGAAAGGAAGGACTAGGGGTGACATGATAGCAGTGTTCCAATACTTGAAGGGTCAACTTCTTTTCCAAAGCACCAGAAGGACAAGACAAGAAGCAATGCATGGAAACTAATCAAGGAGAGAAAAAAACCTGGAATTAAGGAAAAATCCCATCAGTGAGAACAATTAGCCAGTGGAAGGGAATGGCTGCAATTTTCTACTGCCTGGAAGATTGAAAAAGCCTCTTTTGAGTGAAGGTTGATTCTTCGGGAATGGCTTCCCTCCAGAGGTTGTGGGGGCTCCATTGCTGGTGGCTTTTAAACCGACGGGACAGCCATTTGTCTGAGACGTCATTAAGACCTCCAAGGTTTCTTCCAGCTCTCTTCCAAACCTCCAGTGACGGAGCTCCCTCTGGAGGGAAACCAGCCCCAAAGACTCAACCTGCATTGGAAGGAGGCTTTTTCAAGCTTCCCACCAGCAGAAATTGCAGCCCCCAGTTTCCCAGCCTGCAGCACCAGTGGGCTTCCATTTGGGGAGGGAAGGAACCTGCAGCAGCCGCAGCTGAGAGGCTTCAGCCCAGTTGCTTCTCCGCTTCCAGCCCAAGTTGCTCCCGGACTCTCCTCCCACCTGCAGCCCTCCACTCACCTGCCAGCTGCTGCTTCCGCCATGGAAACAGCACAAAAGCCGCTCTGCACACCAACTTCCTCCCATCAGCCATCCGGAAGAGGAAGTTCCTCTGCGCGTCTCCTCTCCTCCCAGCCTTTCTAGCAATGCAGTACTTGATGATTTTAACTCCTTAAACACAACCACAGACGCCGCCTGCTGTATCGTCCGCTTTCTAGCCACAGGTGTTGCCTGTTTGAGCGCCATCTCCAGACAGGCAGAAAAACGCGCTTGTCCCCTCTCTTATCTAAGGCGGTTGCAAGAGGTTTTCACTGATTAAATGCTACCGTCATTTTTGACTTCTGGCAATTGACCCAAACAAAAGAGTGAAATGTGATACCTCTAAGCTTACGAAGATTAGTTATGAGCCCTGAAAGTTCATGACATTTTATTTTTTCATTTATTTTATTTTATTTGTAAAGCATATATCAGAAAACATATAAAAGCATAAACGTAATTGGAATACATGAAAAGAATAAGAGTAAAAAGGGACATGAGGCCAGGGACGATGGTGCGCTTAGGCCTTACAGACCCCTTAGCAATGGGGTGAGGTCAACAGTAGACAGTCTAAGGTTAAAGTTTTGGGGGTTTGGGGAAGAAATCAGAGAGTCTGCTAGGATAATTAGAACTGCAGAAAAAACAATTGCTACCAACCTGCCTTCCATTGAGGACCTGCATACTGCACGAGTCAAAAAGAGGCTGTGAAAATATTTACAGACCCCTAAACTGTTTCAACTCCTACCCTCAAAATGAGGCTATAGAGCACTGCACACCAGAACAACTAGAAAACAAGAACAGTTTTTTACTGAATGCCATCACTCTGCCATGTATTTAATTCCTTCAACACTGTCAAACTATTTACTAAGTCTGCACTCTTTTTTTTTATTATTGAAGTTTTACAAAAAAAAAGATTTTTCCCCCAATATTCCCCCCACCCTTTTTCCCTTCCCCCACCCCCCACCCCTTCCCCGCATCCCACCCACCTTTCCCCCCCCCCAAATCTATTCACGAGTCTTATGCAATGCTGTTTTAGAAATGAAACATCTACTGTACAATTTTGTTTGTCACATTTCCCTATCAAGGGGGGAAACACAAAAGTATCAATCCCTTGGTTCTGCTCACACCTCCCAGCCATCAAAGACTAACAAGGAGGAACCTCCAAGCGAAGGAGATCACAACAGGAGTTGCGAATGAACCTGGAGATCCTGTACTCAGAAACACAATCCCTTTCCTCAACTCAGTATTCCTACAGCTCTTCTCCATGAAGGTCACATGCAAGGCAGAGTAGCCTTTGCATCTGAAATTTTACACTGCTTTTGTCACTGCCCCAAACTCCCCCAATATATTTGCTATTAATCTGGTTTCTTCCACTTGCGTGCCTCATTCACCACCTGAGCAGACATGCTTGGTGCAATGAATTGTTAGGAAAAGATAAACTATTTCTCTTTCCTCTTGTTTTCTGCTTCCATGAGGACCCACAATCTCTTAACTATAGCCTGAGCTCTCTTATCCCGAAGAGATGCTGCCTGGGAAATTCTGGGGCGGAAAATCTCGAGGATACCCAGGGAGAGAAAGGCTGGTTCTCTGCATGTGGCATTTCTATCAAGCGAATTCTTTCTGGTCAAATTGAAGTTAATTTCTCAGCTGGACTTAAAATTCAAGCCTTTTCACTCATCACTTTAGGTCAGAGGTTCCCAAACTTTTTCAGTCCACCGCCCCCTTGGTACTACAAACTCACCCTCAGTTCCCCCCACCCAGGGGTGGGTTCTACTTACCTTTACTACCGGTTAGCAGTGGGGCCTCAAATGCTCACTTCGCTCACGCATGCACGCACTCTTCTGCACATGCACAGAAGCGTTTTGGTGATGTTGGGGTTGGTGGGCGGGGCCTCCTGCCAGTTTTACTGCCCACCACTGCCCCCACCCCCACCCCCTATAAATAGCATTGTTCGGAATAGCGGTTTGCATGACCCACTAAGGAAGATAGTAACAATAAAATACACGGAATACAGACATTTTTGGCCTCCTGAAGCCTTGCCCCGCATGTCCCATTTTTGTGAAAAACGGGCCCGTTTTTGGCAAAAACAGTGTGCAGAGACCCTTTGGGAGGTCTGCAGGCTGCTCCAATACAAATTTATCCCTGAAACAAAGATAACTAACACTATTAGTTAACGCTAGAGAAATCCCCTGAATCAACCAATCTAGACCAGTGATTCTCAGCTGGGGGTTCCTTTTGAATTTGCTGACCACCAGCGAGTGGGAGAAAGCAATTTCACAGAGGAGGGGATGGAGAGGGCTGTGGGATGAATTCACACCCATTCCCAGACCCTCTTGGGATCAACCTGCAGCCCTCCCCTGCCTCCTCAGGCGGTGGAGCGTGTGTGGGGGGGGATGCTTTTCAAGAAGTCACAAGGAGGGCTGAGGGCTGGTTTCCGCCCCACAAGTAAGATTTGGTCCAGAACCAACCCCAACATGAAGGTCTTTTATTTGCTCCTTGTACTCCTTGTCTTTGCATTTTTAACAGGTAATAAATTAAATTTCTGATGATGTAAAAATAGCTCATAACTCACCTTTCTAGACAGCTATTATCATGTCTAAAAGCAAGATACTCTTCTCCATCTTTTGTCGGGAGTACCATTTAATCCAGAGCCTTTGAATTCCAGAAGTCCAAGTTTAAAGAATGGACTTCTGGAATTAAAGCTCCATTTTTTAGCTAAAATTTAATTCACACCCGTTAGTTTTGCTTGAGCAGTGTGATCCTCCAAAGGTCTGAAAAATATATCATTGATTTTCTTTTGGCATTTAAACTAGATAACCAATGTGAAAAAGTGCATCAAGGAAGGACTGGAAAGCCAATTCATACTGAACTGTATTGGGTTTTCTGTTGTTATTTGAATAAAAGGAAAAGAAATCAAATAGTGGTACCTAGTGCGAAAAAAGAGATGAAATAATGGGTCATTCTCAACACTTGAATTCTCTACACTTAAAATATCTAGAAATTATTATGGTTAAGTGAGTTTTGCCCCATTTTACGATTTTTCTTGGCATAGTTCAAATCAGAGTTCAAATCAAAGATTTGATAGTTTAAATCAGAGATTTGATAGTTCAAATCAAAGATTTCTGAGACCAATGTTGAATATTTCAGTAGTCACCAATCCCAGTCTTAAAATGAGTTTAGAATCAGTGGGAGTCACTGATAACAATGAACTACTAGCTACTGATAATGAGTCCAGTCCTGCCTTTCTTTTCCTTCTGTCCAAGTTTTGCAAGTACTTTTTCCAGGTATATGTTTTATTCCAAAGTATACAAACCATTATTGTTAGGGAAAAATGGGTCTTCCAAGCAATTTTAAAAGACACTGTCAGAATGACTCTACTCTCAGCCCCCCTTGTGGCTCCTTGAAAAGCATCCCCCCCACATATGTAAATGAAAAGAATAAGCTTAAAAATCCTAGCCTTTTAACATGGAAAATATGGAGAATTGGGAGGATGAATATGAGACACTAAGGGAGATGTTTTAAAAAGTAAGGGAGGCATTTAAGGGAAATAAAGAAGCAGAGAATTGGTTAGCTTGCAAAAAAGAAAGAAAGAGAAAACATGAATGAGAAGCAAGAGAAACAAGGAGATAATATTGAAAAGGAAATAATTGGGGAAAAAAGATAAAGATGATTACACTGGGTCCAATAGTGATAGAATAAAAATGGATATGGGAAAATTCATCTCAAATATGAAGAAAAGAGAAATAAATGGGGTAAGATGGAGAATGAAAAGTAATAGAGTTAAAATTAAAGGAAAAAGGCTGAAAGGGAGATATAAGAACAGGAAAAAGAAGAAGGTAAAGAAATGGGAGAAAGGGAGGAAAACATCAAGAAAGAGAACTGTGGAGAGACTAAGAGAAAATGGTTAAGAGTCAGTGAAAACGTTAATTAGTTAATAAAGAGAAGGATGCTAGTTGTAGAAATTATTTGCGAAAATGCTGTTAAATGAAAAAAAGAAAAATGTTATCCAAGCTACAACTTAATCCTTTTTACTTTCAGTACCATATATCATTAAAGGTATTTCGATTGTTACAGTTTATACTTATTCATATTTCTAAAAAAAAAAAAAAAGAAAGAAAAACTTATCATTTTCAGCATAGCTTGACTACAACGGGAAAAAAAAATCTGCTCCGACACTCTTTGCAAGCAGCAGAGCCCTGCGCAAAACAGCTGACAGAGTCGGGAGGCCAATGTAATCAACTTGTGCTAATTAGCCTATGCTGAAGCTGAAAGGAGCTGTTTTTTCTTGCTGTTTGCTGGCAAGGAGGTAACTGCTGCAAGGCACAGGCCAAAGGGTGGGGGCCACCTTCCGCCACCCTCCTTGCCACTTAGCGCCCCCCTGCTGCCTCCTTTTGCCTCTAGCGTCCCCTGCTGCCCCCCTTGCCTCTTACTGCCCCCCTAAGTCATCCCACCGCCCCCCACTTTGGTACCGCCCACTTTGGGAACCACTGCTTTAGGTCATCACTTATCACTTTGGAAAATCCATCTGCATTTTCTTGTATGCAATAAGGGTGGAATGTTTCCTGAAGCACCATCCACTCTTGGGGCACTTAAATGGTTTCTCCCGTGTGTATAAGCACATGATTTAAAAGGCTAGTCTTAGTACTGAAATCTTTCCCACAGTCTGGGCACTCATATGGTTTCTCTCCTGTGTGAGTCCTCTGGTGTTTCACCAGGCTGGAATTGCAACTGAAACTTTTCCCACAATCAGGACATTCAAACGGTTTCTCTCCTGTGTGAGTCCTTTGGTGTGTCACCAGGCTGGAATGGCGACTGAACTTTTTCCCACAATCAGGACATTCAAACGGTTTCTCTCCTGTGTGAGTCCTTTGGTGTGTCACCAGGCTGGAATTGTGACTGAAACTTTTCCCACAATCAGGACATTCAAATGGTTTATCTCCTGTGTGAGTCCTCTGGTGTGTCAACAGGCTGGAATTGTGATTGAACCTTTTCCCACAATCAGGACATTCAAATGGTTTCTCTCCTGTGTGAGTCCTCTGGTGTGTCACCAGGATGGAATGGCGACTGAACTTTTTCCCACAATCAGGACATTCAAATGGATTCTCTCCTGTGTGAGTCCTCTGGTGTATCACCAGGCTGTAATTGCAACTGAAACTTTTCCCACAATCAGGACATTCAAACGGTTTCTCTCCTGTGTGGGTCCTCTGGTGTGACACCAGGCTGAATTTATGACTGAAACATTTCCTACAATCAGGACATTCAAATGGTTTCTCTCCTGTGTGAGTTCTCTGGTGTTTCACCAGATTGGAATTTTTATTGAAACTTTTCCCACAATCAGAACATTCAAAGGGTTTCTCTCCTGTATGAGTCCTCTGATGTATCACCAGCTCATAATGGTGCCTGAAACGTTTCCCACAATCTGGACATTCAAATGGTTTCTCTCCTGTATGAGTCCTCTGGTGTGTCACCAGGCTGTAATTGTAACTGAACCTTTTCCCACAATCAGGACATTGAAAGGGTTTCTCTCTTGTGTGAGTCTTCTGGTGTTTCACTAGACTGGAATTCTGACTGAAACTTTTCCCACACTCAGGACATTGAAAGGGTTTCTCTCCTGTGTGAGTCCTCTGGTGTATCACCAGACTGTAATTGTGATTGAAACTTTTCTCACAATCAGGACATTCAAACGGTTTCTCTCCTGTGTGAGTCCTCTGGTGTTTCACCAGACTGGAATTGAGACTGAAGTTTTTCCCACAATCAGGACATTCAAACGGTTTCTCTCCTGTGTGAGTCCTCTGGTGTGTCACCAGGCTGGAATTGCGACTGAAACCTTTCCCACAGATAGGGCATTCAAAGGGTTTCTCTCCTATGTGAGTACTTTGTTGTCTCATGAGGTGGTAATTTCCAATGAAACTTTCACACAATTTGGACATTCTTATGTGATGGGTGTCCTGTAATGTATCACCATATTGCCATGCTCACTAAAGTATTCACATCGGGAGCACTCGTATGGCTTCTCTCCTGTGTGGGTCATTCCATGAACCACAAGGAAGCTGTTCTGACCAAACTTTTTGGCATATTCAGATAATTTGTATGGCTTTTCTCCAGTTGGGATCTTCTTGTTTAATCAGCTATGATTTGCAATCTGTGCTTTTTCTACAATAGGCAGATCTATGGAGCTTTTCCACAACTGATATTCTTGAGGTCAAAAATATGTGTGATCTATTGTTTAATAGTGTTTTGATTAAAGCCGTTTGCTTCTTCCCAGAGCAAGGCCTGTATGTGCCCTGCCCAATAAGACCTTTTCCTTCCCCCTAACTTCCAACTATTTCCATCTTTTTCTGAATGAAAAATATTCTTCCTTGATCTTTCATGCAATGTATCCTTGAGTTTCGTATCCTCTACTTTTTCCAGCTCAAAATCTCATGTTAATTTTCTCTCTTTTGTCTATTAGCTGCTGGAGAAGGAGAATTGTGTGGTTTTCTGAAGGAGCTGGAATATATTTTGATTTCTGGCTCAATTTTATTTCCTTTTCAAGGTTGCTTGTTATTCTCAGTTGTTCAGAGTGCTCTTATTGCCATCCTCTTTGTCTATAAGTTTCAAAGAAAAGTGTAACTTTAATTGTGTATAAAATGGTTACAGAAGATGTAAAAAAAAGTATACATTACAACAAAAAAGCAAACATGCCACAATGCCAGAATAGTCTCTTACATTGATTATGATTCATTTGACACATGGAAGAGTACCAAGATATCTATTCAACCATGAAATTATGTTGTTGACTTGGGTCAATCATAAATTCTTGGCACTGAAAAGGCTTATCCTCAAATATATCTTTATGTACTGAGGATATATTATATAATTGCAGATATATGCATATAGAAAGAAATACAGATACAAACACCTACAAATGAATATATGTGGAAGCTCCATGAGTTTTCAGCCTGACAAAATGTCCCAAAATAGTTAATGTCAAACCTTCTGAGCTAAATTTAGAGATGTGGGGCTTTAACTGAGGAAATGATGCCAAAAGCCTCTGCAAGATTTGAAGCACCAGTTTTGCTCATGAAAGTCCTCAGCTGCAAATAAGAGAAGAAAATGCTGTCTACAACCCCTTCTGGTGACATCCCAATTCAAGCAATCCTGACTTACTGAGTGCAGTTGGGACTGGCTTCTGTGTCACTAAGCAGCCGGTCATGAAGCATGATGTCACATGACAGTGCCAACTTGCATCTGTTCCACAAACTGCGACTTGCAATTTCCTGCTGGCATCCCTACTAATTTTGCTTCAGAATCTAGCTGAGAAGGTCACAAACGGGGATCCTGAGTGTGGGATGCTGCAGCCATCATAAATGTGCAATGGTTGGCAGAACCCAACTTGGTGTCTCTCCTTTTCCTGCACCTTCATAACCACAGGAATGTTTTTTCAGAAAAACAGGCCAAAAAAAGCTTCAAAAACGAGCCAGAAAAAAAGCCTCAAAAACGGGACAGAAAAGCCTCAAAAATTGACCAAAAAAACGTCAAAATAACCCCCAAAAAGCAGGCCAAAAAAAGCCTCAATACCCCCAAAAACCTCACAAACGGGCCAAAAAGCGTCAAAAACAGCCCCCCCAAAACCTCAAAAACGGGGGGGGAGCCTCAAAAACAGGGAAAAAAGCCCCAGAAACAAGCCGAAAAAAGCCTCAAAGACGAGCTGAAAAAAGCACTCAAAAATGGGCTGAAAATAGCCCCAGAAAAAGACCGAGAAAAGGCTGGAAACGGCCCGAAAAAAGGTAGGCCAAAACCTTTTTTTATTGTTTTCCTCTTCCAAATTTAGGTGCGTCTTATAGTCAGGTGCGTCTTATAGTCCGAAAAATACGGTCAGTAGAAATACCGTGCTTTTGGCAAGACCTGGAAATTAAAAAACATAAACCCTAGAAAAAAACTAGTGGCAGAATCAGTGCAATTTGGTTGCCAAGAGAATAGCAAGCCCGTAACAGAATAGGTTATGAGTTGAAAGGGACCTTGGAGGTCTTCTAGTCCAATCTCCTTCTCAGGCAGGATACCCTATAACATTCCAGACAAATGGCTGGCCAATCTTGTCTTAAAGCACGAGTGTCAAACTTGCCATGTCATGTTGCCGTCACGTGACATTTTGTGACATTCTACCCATTTATGGAGCTGGGGTGGGTGTGGCCTGCATGTCACGCATCCAGCCCATGGGCCGCCAGTTTGTCACCCCTGTCTTAAAAGGTTCCTCATGAATCTAGGTGACAACTTGTCATCCAAAAGGTAGAAAAGGGAACTAAGGATCTCCTATAGCGATCTAAATTTTTACTAGCAGAGAGGAAATTATAAGGGGGTGGGGGGTGAAGTTGCAGATAAATAGGGGGAAGAGTGACCATGTCATACTGGAATTCAATATAATGCAGACACAAGCAATCGAGCAAAATCAAACTAATGTCTTAGACTTTAAAGCAGCTGATTTTAACAAACCAAGAGACAGCTTGGGAAGGATTCCATGGATGAAAATCTTAAACGGGAAAACAACTCAAGAAGCCTGAGAAACTCTGGCTGCCTAAACAGAGGGATAGAATTGAGATCACATGAAGTATTAGTACCAATTTATAATGCTTTGATTAAGATCACACTTGGATTACTGCAACCACTTTTCATCACCACAATATAAAAAAGGCGTCCAGACTCTATAAAGAGCGCAGAGAAGAGCAGAAGGGATAATTAGTGGGTTGCAGTAATTGGGAATGAATCGCCTAGTGAAAGGAAGGACTAGGGGTGACATGATAGCAGTGTTCCAATACTTGGAGGGTCAACTTCTTTTCCAAAGCACCAGAAGGACAAGACAAGAAGCAATGCATGGAAACTAATCAAGGAGAGAGAAAAACCTGGAATTAAGGAAAAATCCCATCAGTGAGAACAATTAGCCAGTGGAAGGGAATGGCTGCAATTTTCTGCTGCCTGGAAGACTGAAAAAGTCCCTTTTGAGTGAAGGTTGATTCTTCGGGAATGGCTTCCCTCCAGAGGTTGTGGGGGCTCCATTGCTGGTGGCTTTTAAACCGACGGGACAGCCATTTGTCTGAGACGTCATTAAGACCTCCAAGGTTTCTTCCAGCTCTCTTCCAAACCTCCAGTGACGGAGCTCCCTCTGGAGGGAAACCAGCCCCAAAGGCTCAACCTGCATTGGAAGGAGGCTTTTTCAAGCTTCCCACCAGCAGAAATTGCAGCCCCCAGTTTCCCAGCCTGCAGCACCAGTGGGCTTCCATTTGGGGAGGGGAGGAACCTGCAGCAGCCGCAGCTGAGAGGCTTCAGCCCAGTTGCTTCTCCGCTTCCAGCCCAAGTTGCTCCCGGACTCTCCTCCCACCTGCTGCCCTCCACTCACCTGGCAGCTGCTGCTTCCACCATGGAAACAGCACAAAAGCCGCTCTGCACACCAACTTCCTCCCATCAGCCATCCGGAAGAGGAGGTTCCTCTGCGTGTCTCCTCTCCTCCCAGCCTTTCTAGCAATGCAGTACTTGATGATTTTAACTCCTTAAACACAACCACAGGCGCCGCCTGCTGTACCGTCCGCTTTCTAGCCACCGGTGTTGCCTGTTTGAGCGCCATCTCCAGACAGGCAGAAAAACACGCTTGTCCCCCCTCTTATCTAAGGCGGTTGCAAGAGGTTTTCACTGATTAAATGCTACCGTCATTTTTGACTTCTGGCAACTGACCCAAACAAAAGAGTGAAATGTGATACCTCTAAGCTTACGAAGATTAGCTACGTGCTGAGCCCTGAAAGTTCATGACATTTTATTTTTTCATTTATTTTATTTTATTTGTAAAGCATATATAAGAAAACATATAAAAGCATAAACTTAATTGGAATACATGAAAAGAATAAGAGTAAAAAGGGACATGAGGACAGGGACGATGGTGCGCTTAGGCCTTACAGACCCCTTAGCAATGGGGTGAGGTCAACAGTAGACAGTCTAAGGTTAAAGTTTTGGGGGTTTGGGGAAGAAACCAGAGAGTCAAATAATGCATTCCAGGGATTGACCACTCTGTTGCTGAAGTCGTATTTTCTGCAATTGAGTTTGGAGCGGTTTACCTTGCATTTGTATCTCTTATTTTCTCATATATTGTTGTGCTTGAAGCTGAAATAATAATTGACAGAATTTTTTTTTTCTTGACAGAATTTGCTATCTTAGGGGGTGACTCTTGATAGAGATCAACGCCTCTCTACATCCCAAAAGTTTAAAACTGATTTTCTGTGGCTCCCAAGATTTTAGGACCTGCCAGGCCCATCAAGTCAAGATACTCCAAGGGAGTGCTATTTTTAAGGTTTATAAACTGTAGTGGAACATGGAGGATGACTATGTACAGCATTTTATGATTCAGTGGGCAAAGAACTTTGGATGTAAATAATGTTTGAACATTATTCACCTGACATCAAAAACATCATCAAAAAAGCACACCAAAGAATGTTCTTTCGGCGTCAACTCAGGAAGCTCAAACAGCCCAAGGAACTGCTGATACAGTTCTAAAAAGGAATTATTGAGTGTGTCATCTGCACTTCTATAACTGTCTGATTTGGTTCTGCAACCCAACAAGAGAGACCCAGACTTCAGAGGATAATTAGAACTGCAGAATATACAGTTACTACCAACCTGCCTTCCATTGAGGACCTGCATACTGCATGAGTCAAAAAGAGGGCTGTGAAAATATTTACAGACCCCTAAACTGTTTCAACTCCTACCCTCAAAATGGGGCTATAGAGCACTGCACACCAGAACAACTAGAAAACAAAAAGTTTTTTACTGAATGCCATCACTCTGCTAAACAAATAATTCCCTCAACACTGTCAAACTATTTCCTAAGTCTGAATTACTATTACTATTAATCTTCCCATTGTTCCTATCACCCATCTCCTCCCACTTATGACTGTATGACCAGGGTGGATAAAAATCAATGATTTTTTTAAAAAAATCAAAAAAATTTGATTTTTTAAATTTAAATCGGATTTTTTAAATTTAAATCGGATTTTTTGATTGAAATCAGATTTTTTTATTTTTATTGAATTTATTTTAATAAACTTTTGGGGTAAAAATCTATCGTAACATCGTTTTCTATTTAAGATACATAAATAATTTAGTTTATTCAGCATGAAATGGAGCTTAGTTATGTAGCACAAGGCTGTATTTTCTGCAACATTGGGACTATCAGTGAGTCAACAGCGGGTCAAAGGAGTAGCAGAGATGACAGTTGCTCTTTAAAAATTATGATTTAAATCGAGTTGATTTAAATCAAGTCTTTTTACTAGTGATTTAAATCATGATATAAATCATGATTTAAATCGACTCGATTTAAATCAAATCCACCGTGTATGACTGTTACTTTGTTGCTTGTATCCTTACAATTTATATTGTTTCCTATTATGATTTACTTATTTGTACCCTATGACTATCATTAAGTGTTTTACCTTATGATTCTTGACAAATGTATCTTGTCTTTTTATCAACAGTGAGAGCATATGCACCAAAGACAAATTCCTTGTGTCCAATCACACTTGGCCAGTAAAGAATTCATTTCCATTCAATCCTATCCTATCGTATCCTATTCTCAGTCATGGTAGGTCCCCAGTGATTATCCAGACAGACCATTGAGTTACATCTTGGTTTCTCCACATGCTAGTCCTGATCTACTCCTGGTCACCGAGTATCCTTCAAAGGGATCAGATGCAATGTGACCTACTAAAAAACATTGTAACCTGTCTTTTTGAATCTTGTGGGTGAAATGAATGATCTTGGAATTTTTGGTGTCTTCCAATCCCAGCAAAATCAGGATAATCCATCTGCATAGCTAAAATACCACTTTCACTGCTACAAATAATGTTCCTCTTTAATTGAAGGAATTTTTTAAACAAATTAAGGAGTCCTGGGAGAGAAGTGAAAGAACAGGAAAGATCTTCCATGTGTTGGGAAGAGAGCGTTGCATTACATTGTCCCAATGTTTACAGAAATGCTGACACTTTCCTTCCCCCCCCCCAAATCTATTCACGAGTCTTATGCAATGCTGTTTTAGAAATGAAACATCTACTGTACAATTTTTTTCCTCACATTTCCCTACCAAGGGGGGAACCACCAAAGTATCAATCCCTTGGTTCTGCTCACACCTCCCAGCCATCAAAGACTAACAAAGGAGGAACCTCCAAGCGAAGGAGATCACAACAGGAGTTGCGAATGAACCTGGAGATCCTGTACTCAGAAACACAATCCCTTTCCTCAACTCAGTATTCCTACAGCTCTTCTCCATGAAGGTCACATGCAAGGCAGAGTAGCCTTTGCATCTGAAATTTTACACTGCTTTTCTCACTGCCCCAAAGTCCCCCAATATATTTGATATTCTTATGGTTTCTCCCACTTGCGTGCCTCAGTCACCACCAGAGCAGACATGCTTGGTGCAATGAATTGTTAGGAAAAGATAAACTATTTCTCTTCCCTCTTGTTTTCTCCTTCCATGAGGACTCACAACCTCTTAACTATAGCCTGAGTGCTCTTATCCCGAAGAGATGCTGCCTGGGAAATTCTGGGGTGGAAAATCTCGAGGATACCCAGGGAGAGAAAGGCTGGTTCTCTGCATGTGGCATTTCTATCAAGCGAATTCTTTCTGGTCAAATTGAAGTTAATTTCTCAGCTGGACTTAAAATTCAAGCCTTTTCACTCATCACTTTAGGTCAGAGGTTCCCAAACTTTTTCAGTCCACCGCCCCCTTGGTACTACAAACTCACCCTCAGTTCCCCCCACCCAGGGGTGGGTTCTACTTACCTTTACTACCGGTTTGCAGTGGGGCCTCAAATGCTCACTTCGCTCACGCATGCACGCACTCTTCTGCACATGCACAGAAGCGTTTTGGTGATGTCGGGGTTGGTGGGCGGGGACTCCTGCCAGTTTTACTGCCCAGCACTGCCCCCACCCCGACCCCCTATAAATAGCATTGTTCGGAATAGCGGATTGCATGACCCACTAAGGAAGATAGTAACAATAAAATACACGGAATACAGACATTTTTGGCCTCCTGAAGCCTTGCCCCGCATGTCCTGTTTTTCTGAAAAACTGGCCCGTTTTTTTGCAAAAACAGGGTGCTCAGAGCCTTTGGGAGGTCTGCAGGCTGCTCCAATACAAATTTATCCCTGAAACAAAGATAGCTAACACTATTAGTTAACGCTAGAGAAATCCCCTGAATCAACCGATCTAGAGCAGTGATTCTCAGCTGGGGGTTCCTTTTGAATTTGCTGACCACCAGCGAGTGGGAGAAAGCAATTTCACAGAGGAGGGGACGGAGAGGGCTGTGGGATGAATTCACACCCATTCCCAGACCGCCTTGGGATCAACCTGCAGCCCTCCCCTGCCTCCTCAGGCGGTGGAGCGTGTGTGGGGGGGGGATGCTTTTCAAGAAGTCACAAGGAGGGCTGAGAGCTGGTTTCTGTCCCACAAGTAAGATTTGGTCCAGAACCAACCCCAACATGAAGGTCTTTTATTTGTTCCTTGTACTCCTTGTCTTTGCATTTTTAACAGGTTATAAATTAAATTTCTGATGATGTAAAAATACCTCATAACTCACCTTTCTAGACAGCTATTATCATGTCTAAAAGCAAGATACTCTTCTCCATCTTTTGTCTGGAGTACCATTTAATCCAGAGCCTTTGAATTCCAGAAGTCCAAGTTTAAAGAATGGACTTCTGGAATTAAAGCTCCATTTTTTAGCTAAAACTTAATTCACACCTGTTAATTTTGCTTGAGCAGTGTGAACAATTGACAGTTGATCCTCCAAAGGTCTGAAAAATATATCATTGATTTTCCTTTGGCATTTAAATTAGATAACCAATGTGAAAAAGTGCATCAAGGAAGGACTGGAAAGCCAATTCATACTGAACTGTATTGGGTTTTCTGTTGTTATTTGAATAAAAGGAAAAGATATCAAATAGTGGTACCTAGTGCGCAAAAAGAGATGAAATAATGGGTCATTCTCAACACTTGAATTCTCTACACTTAAAATATCTAGAAATTATTATGGTTAAGTGAGTTTAGCCCCATTTTATGATTTTTCTTGGCATAGTTCAAATCAGAGCTTAAATCAAAGATTTGATAGTTCAAATCAAAGTTCAAATCAAAGATTTGATAGTTCAAATCAGAGATTTTATAGTTCAAATCAAAGATTTCTGAGACCAATGTTGAATATTTCAGTAGTCACCAATCCCAGTCTTAAAATGAGTTTAGAATCAGTGGGAGTCACTGATAACAATGAACTACTAGCCACTGATTATGAGTCCAGTCCTGCCTTCCTTTTCCTTCTGTTCAAGTTTTGCAAGTACTTTTTCCAGGGATATGTTTTATTCCAAAGTATACAAACCATTATTGTTAGGGAAAAATGGGTCTTCCAAGCAATTTTAAAAGACACTGTCAGAATGACTCTTCTCTCAGCCCCCCTTGTGGCTCCTTGAAAAGCATCCCTCCCCCACATATGGAAATGAAAAGAATAAGCTTAAAAATCCTAGCCTTTTAAAATTGAAAATATGGAGAATTGGGAGGATGAATATGAGACACTAATATTGAAAAGGAAATAATTGGGAAAAAAAGATAGATGATTACACTGGGTTCAATAGTGATAGAATAAAAATGGATATGGGAAAATACATCTCAAATATGAAGAAAAGAGAAAGAAACGGGGAAAAATTGAGAATGAAAAGTAATAGAGTTAAAATTAAAGGGAAAACACTGAAGGGGAGATATAAGAACAGGAAAAAGAAGGTAAAGAAATGGGAGAAAGAGAGAAAAACATCAAGAAAGAGAACTGTGGGGTATAGTTACGGACTGTACAGTTATAGAGACTAAATTGATTTTGAATTTAATAACTGCAAGACTGTTGGTGGCACAATATTGGAAGAAGCAAGATTTACCTACAATCCAAGAGTGGACAATGAAAGTTACAAACCTAGCGGAAATGGCAAAAATCTCGGCATACTTGAAGGATCATTCAAATGAAAGATATTTAAGAGACTGGAGAAGATGGATAGATTATATTCAAAATAAATACCGGAATAAGAAATTGCAGATAGGTTATGAATGACTATATAGATATTTGGTGTGTCTTTAAGTAATCAAGTTAGGGGGGTAATTAGGGAATTGAAGGAACAAGAGATGTGGAATGTTATAAGTATTTAGATTAGGATTGATCATGATTGTTGAAGGTTATACCAGGTAATTTGTTCTGGGAAGAGGAGGGGGGAGGGGGGAGGTTGGGGCAGGGAAGGGGGGGGGGAAATATGTAAACTTTTTGTAAAACTTTTCAATAAAAAAAAAGAAAGAGAACTGTGGAGAAACTAAGAGAAAATGGTTAAGAGTCAGTGAAAACGTTAATTTGTTAATAAAGAGAAGGATGCTAGTTGTAGAAATTATATGTGAAAATGCTGTTAAATGAAAAATAGAACAATGTTACCCAAGCTACAACTTAATCCTTTTTACTTTCACCGCCATAGACCATTAAAGGTATTTCAATTGTTACAGTTTATACTTATTCATATTTCTAAAAAAAAGAAAAACTTATCATTGTCTAGATTTCAAAAATACAAAGACAAATATTCCAATTATTATTCATTTCATTTTTACAATCATGATTTCCCATTTATTTCTTACTATTCATATTTCAATTCTAAATATGTATACATCTTTCTCTTTCATTTTTCTTTTTCTCACTTCCCATTTTTATTTTTGCCTTTTTCTTTTTCCTTTTGTGTTTTAAAATCTTGACCTCTCCTCTTTTGCCCTAAATTTCCCATGGTTTGCACCTACCTTTTTTAGTGAGGAAAAAGAAGAAAAAGAAATCTCCCTCTGCCTCTGCCTCATTTTTCCTTGCAGCAAACAGCAAACAGCCTGCTTTACTTTCAGTTTCATTTTCAGCATAGCTTGATTAGCGCAAGAGAAAAAAAAATCTGCTCCAACACTCTTTCCAGCAAGCTGCAGAGCCCTGTGCAAAACAGCTGAGAGAGTCAGGAGGGCAATCTAATCAACGTCTGTTATTAGCCTATGCTGAAGCTGAAAGGAGCTGTTTTTTCTTGCTGTTTGCTTGCAAGGAGGTAACTGCTGCGAGGCACAGGCCAAAGGGTGGGGGCAACCTCCGCCACCCTCCTTGCCACTTAGCGCCCTCCTGCCACCCGCCCTCCTGCCACCCGCCCCCCATGCCTCTTACTGCCCCCCTAAGTCATCCCACCGCCCCCCACTTTGGTACCGCCCACTTTGGGAACCACTGCTTTAGGTCATCACTCATCACTTTGGAAAATCCATGCACATTTTCTTGTGTGCAATAAGGGTGGAATGTTTCCTGAAGCACCGTCCACTCTTGGGGCAATTAAATGGTTTCTCCCGTGTGTATAAGCACATGATTCAAAAGGCTAGTCTTAGTACTGAAATCTTTCCCACAGTCTGGGCACTCATATGGTTTCACTCTTGTGTGAGTGTTCCGATGTTTCACTAGGCTGGAATTGTGACTGAAAGTTTTCCCACAATCAGGACATTCAAATGGTTTCTCTCCTGTGTGAGTCCTCTGGTGTGTCACCAGGCTGGAACTGCGACTGAAACTTTTCCCACAATCAGGACATTCAAATGGTTTCTCTCCTGTGTGAGTCCTCTGGTGTTTCAACAGACTGGAATTGTGACTGAAACTTTTCCCACAATCAGGACATTCAAATGGTTTCTCTCCTGTGTGAGTCCTCTGGTGTGTCACCAGGCTGGAACTGCGACTGAAACTTTTCCCACAATCAGGACATTCAAACGGTTTCTCTCCTGTGTGAGTCCTCTGGTGTGTCACCAGGATGGAAATTTGACTGAAACTTTTCCCACAATCAGGACATTCAAATGGTTTCTCTCCTGTGTGAGTCCTCTGGTGTATCACCAGGCTGTAATTGCAACTGAAACTTTTCCCACAATCAGGACATTCAAATGGTTTCTCTCCTGTATGAGTCCTCTGGTGTTTCACCAGACTGGAATTGTGACTGAAAGTTTTCCCACAATCAGAACATTCAAAAGGTTTCTCTCCTGTATGAGTCCTCTGATGTATCACCAGCTCATAATGGTGCCTGAAATGTTTCCCACAATCTGGACATTCAAATGGTTTCTCTCCTGTATGAGTCCTCTGGTGTGTCACCAGGCTGGAATTGTAACTGAAACTTTTCCCACAATCAGGACATTCAAATGGTTTCTCTCCTGTATGAGTCCTCTGGTGTTTCACCAGACTGGAATTGTGACTGAAAGTTTTCCCACAATCAGAACATTCAAAAGGTTTCTCTCCTGTATGAGTCCTCTGATGTATCACCAGCTCATAATGGTGCCTGAAATGTTTCCCACAATCTGGACATTCAAATGGTTTCTCTCCTGTATGAGTCCTCTGGTGTGTCACCAGGCTGTAATTGTAACTGAACCTTTTCCCACAATCAGGACATTGAAAGGGTTTCTCTCTTGTGTGAGTCCTCTGGTGTTTCATCAGGCTGGAATTCTGACTGAAACTTTTCCCACAATCAGGACATTGAAAGGGTTTCTCTCCTGTGTGAGTCCTCTGGTGTGGCAGCAGGCTGGAATTGTGACTAAAACCTTTCCCACAGATAGGGCATTGAAAGGGTTTCTCTCCTGTGTGAGTCCTTTGTTGTCTCATGAGGTGGTAATTTCCAATGAAACTTTCACACAATTTGGACATTCTTATGTGATGGGTGTCCTGTAATGTATCACCATATTGCCGTGCTCACTAAAGTATTCACATCTGGAGCACTCGTATGGCTTCTCTCCTGTGTGAGTCGTTCCATGAACCACAAGGAAGCTGTTCTGACCAAACTTTTTGGCATATTCAGATAATTTGTATGGCTTTTCTCCAGTTGGGATCTTCTTGTTTAATCAGCTATGATTTGCAATCTGTGCTTTTTCTACAATAGGCAGATCTATGGAGCTTTTCCACAACTGATATTCTTGAGGTCAAAAATATATGTGATCTATTGTTTAATAGTGTTTTGATTAAAGCCGTTTGCTTCTTCCCAGAGCAAGGCCTGTATGTGCCCTGCCCAATAAGACCTTTTCCTTCCCCCTAACTTCCAACTATTTCCATCTTTTTCTGAATGAAAAATATTCTTCCTTGATCTTTCATGCAATGTATCCTTGAGTTTCGTATCCTCTACTTTTTCCAGCTCAAAATCTCATGTTAATTTTCTCTCTTTTGTCTATTAGCTGCTGGAGAAGGAGAATTGTGTGGTTTTCTGAAGGAACTGGAATATATTTTGATTTCTGGCTCAATTTTATTTCCTTTTCAACGTTGCTTGTTATTCTCAGTTGTCCAGAGTGCTCTTATTGCCATCCTCTTTGTCTATAAATTTCAAAGAAAAGTGTAACTTTAATTGTGTATAAAATGGTTACAGAAGATGTAAAAAAAAATATACATTACAACAAAAAAGCAAACATGCCACAATGCCAGAATAGTCTCTTACATTGATTATGATTCATTTGACACATGGAAGAGTACCAAGATATCTATTCAACCATGAAATTATGTTGTTGACTTGGGTCAATCATAAATTCTTGGCACTGCAAAGGGTTATCCTCAAATATATCTGGATGTACTGAGGATAGATTATATAATTGCAGATATATGCATACAGAAAGAAATACAGATACAAACACCTACAAATGATATATGTGGAAGCTCCATGAGTTTTCAGCTTGACAAAATGTCCCAAAATGGTTAATGTCAAACCTTCTGAGCTAAATTTAGAGATGTGGCGTTTGAACTGAGGAAATGATGCCAAAAGCCTCTGCAAGATTTGAAGCCCCAGTTTTGCTCATGAAAGTCCTCAGCTGCAAATAAGAGAAGAAAATGCTGTCTACAACCCCTTCTGGTGACATCCCAATTCAAGCAATCCTGACTTACTGAGTGCAGTTGGGACTGGCTTCTGTGTCACTAAGCAGCCGGTCATGAAGCATGATGTCACATGACAGTGCCAACTTGCATCTGTTCCACAAACTGCGACTTGCAATTTCCTGCTGGCATCCCTACTAATTTTGCTTCAGAATCTAGCTGAGAAGATCACAAACGGGGATCCTGAGTGTGGGATGCTGCAGCCATCATAAATGTGCAACGGTTGGCAGAACCCAAGTTGGTGTCTCTCCTTTTCCTGCACCTTCATAACGACAGGAACGTTTTTTCAGAAAAACAGGCCAAAAAAAGCCTCAAAAATGGGACACAAAAGCCTCAAAAATTGACCAAAAAAGCGTCAAAACAGCCCCCCAAAAGCAGGCCAAAAAAAGCCTCAATACCCCCAAAAACCTCACAAACGGGCCAAAAAGCGTCAAAAACAGCCCCCCAAAAACCTCAAAAACAGGGGGGAGCCTCAAAAACAGGGAAAAAAGCCCCAGAAACAAGCCGAAAAAAGCCTCAAAGACGAGCTGAAAAAAGCACTCAAAAATGGGCTGAAAATAGCCCCAGAAAAAGACCGAAAAAAGGCTGGAAACGGCCCGAAAAAAGGTAGGCCAAAACCTTTTTTTATTGTTTTCCTCTTCTAAATTTAGGTGCGTCTTATAGTCAGGTGCGTCTTATAGTCCGAAAAATACGGTCAGTAGAAATACCAAGAGAATAGCAAGCCCGTAACAGAATAGGTTATGAGTTGGAAGGGACCTTGGAGGTCTTCTAGTCCAATCACCTTCTCAGGTAGGATACCCTATAACATTCCAGACAAATGGCTGGCCAATCTTGTCTTAAAGCACGAGTGTCAAACTTGCCATGTCATGTTGCCGTCATGTGACATTTTGTGACATTCTACCCATTTATGGAGCTGGGGTGGGTGTGGCCTGCATGTCACGCATCCAGCCCATGGGCCGCCAGTTTGACACCCGTCTTAAAAGGTTCCTCATGAATCTAGATGACAACTTGTCATCCAAAAGATAGAAAAGGGAACTAAGGATCTCCTATAGTGATCTAAATTTTTACTAGCAGAGAGGAAATTATAAGGGGGTGGGGGGTGAAGTTGCAGATAAATAGGGGGAAGAGTGACCATGTCATACTGGAATTCAATATAATGCAGACACAAGCAATCGAGCAAAATCAAACTAATGTCTTAGACTTTAAAGCAGCTGATTTTAACAAACCAAGAGACAGCTTGGGAAGGATTCCATGGATGAAAATCTTAAACAGGAAAACAACTGGCTGCCTAAACAAGGGGATAGAATCGAGATCACATGAAGTATTAGTACCAATTCTTTGATTAAGATCACACTTGGATTACTGCAACCAGTTTTCATCACCACAATATAAAACAGGCGTGGAGACTCTATAAAGAGTGCAGAGAAGAGCAGTAGGGATAATTAGTGGGTTGCAGTAACTGGGAATGAATCGTCTAGTGAAAGGAAGGACTAGGGGTGACATGATAGCAGTGTTCCAATACTTGGAGGGTCAACTTCTTTTCCAAAGCACCAGAAGGAGAAGACAAGAAGCAATGCATGGAAACTAATCAAGGAGAGGAAAAAACCTGGAATTAAGGAAAAATCCCATCAGTGAGAACAATTAGCCAGTGGAAGGGAATGGCTGCAATTTTCTGCTGCCTGGAAGACTGAAAAAGTCCCTTTTGAGTGAAGGTTGATTCTTCGGGAATGGCTTCCCTCCAGAGGTTGTGGGGGCTCCATTGCTGGTGGCTTTTAAACCGACGGGACAGCCATTTGTCTGAGACGTCATTAAGACCTCCAAGGTTTCTTCCAGCTCTCTTCCAAACCTCCAGTGACGGAGCTCCCTCTGGAGGGAAACCAGCCCCAAAGGCTCAACCTGCATTGGAAGGAGGCTTTTTCAAGCTTCCCACCAGCAGAAATTGCAGCCCCCAGTTTCCCAGCCTGCAGCACCAGTGGGCTTCCATTTGGGGAGGGAAGGAACCTGCAGCAGCCGCAGCTGAGAGGCTTCAGCCCAGTTGCTTCTCCGCTTCCAGCCCAAGTTGCTCCCGGACTCTCCTCCCACCTGCTGCCCTCCACTCACCTGCCAGCTGCTGCTTCCACCATGGAAACAGCACAAAAGCCGCTCTGCACACCAACTTCCTCCCATCAGCCATCCGGAAGAGGAAGTTCCTCTGCGCGTCTCCTCTCCTCCCAGCCTTTCTAGCAATGCAGTACTTGATGATTTTAACTCCTTATACACAACCACAGACGCCGCCTGCTGTACTGTCCGCTTTCTAGCCACCGGTGTTGCCTGTTTGAGCGCCATCTCCAGACAGGCAGAAAAACACGCTTGTCCCCTCTCTTATCTAAGGCGGTTGCAATGTGTTTTCACTGATTAAATGCTACCGTCATTTTTGACTTCTGGCAACTGACCCAAACAAAAGAGTGAAATGTGATACCACTAAGCTTACGAAGATTAGTTATGAGCCCTGAAAGTTCATGACATTTTTATTTTATTTTATTTTATTTGTAAAGCATATATAAGAAAACATATAAAAGCATAAACATAATTGGAATACATGAAAAGAATAAGAGTAAAAAGGGACATGAGGACAGGGACGATGGTGCGCTTAGGCCTTACAGACCCCTTAGCAATGGGGTGAGGTCAACAGTAGACAGTCTAAGGTTAAAGTTCTGGGGGTTTGGGGAAGAAACCAGAGAGTCAAATAGTGCATTCCAGGGATTGACCACTCTGTTGCTGAAGTCGTATTTTCTGCAATTGAGTTTGGAGCGGTTTACCTTGCATTTGTATCTCTTATTTTCTCATATATTGTTGTGCTTGAAGCTGAAATAATAATTGACAGAATTTTTTTTTTTTGACAGAATTTGCTATCTTAGGGGGTGACTCTCGATAGAGATCAACGCCTCTCTACATCCCAAAAGTTTAAAACTGATTTTCTGTGGCTCCCAAGATTTTAGGACCTGCCAGGCCCATCAAGTCAAGATACTCCAAGGGAGTGCTATTTTTAAGGTTTATAAACTGTAGTGGAACATGGAGGATGACTATGTACAGCATTTTATGATTCAGTGGGCAAAGAACTTTGGATGTAAATAATGTTTGAACATTATTCACCTGACATCAAAAACATCATCAAAAAAGCACACCAAAGAATGTTCTTTCGGCGTCAACTCAGGAAGCTCAAACAGCCCAAGGAACTGCTGATACAGTTCTAAAAAGGAATTATTGAGTGTGTCATCTGCACTTCTATAACTGGTTTGGTCCTGCAACCCAACAAGACAGACCCAGACTTCAGAGGATAATTAGAACTGCTCGACTCCTGCAGCCTCTCAAAATCGCCCTTCTAAAAAATGCCCAATTTGTAAAAAAGGATTTCATTGGGCTAATCAGTGCCGTTTTCGGTCGGGAAACTTGCCAATGGGTGCGGCACCCACCCAGAGCCAAAAGAGTGCCTTTCCCCTAGTAATGTCTCCTCCCCACAGCCTTTCCTCTGCAGTCCCAGCCACAGCAGGTAGTGCTGGGATCGATCTCATAACTCAGGAATCTGTGGAATTTAAATTTCCTTTGGAGGTTAAATTGATTCCTTCTCAATTTAAAGGCCCTCTTCCCTCTGGTTTAGTGGGTCTTATCTTGCCTCGATCTTCAGCTCATAAAAAAGGATGCTTTGTAGTCCCTGGTGTTATTGATTCTGATTACACTGGAATGTTTTTTTATTCAGGCTTGGGTGAACAATCCTCTGTTGTTCAATTACTTTTGCTTCCCTATCAAGTCCCTTGTTCTGGCACAGGGGTACGTGGGGATGCTGGTTTTGGTTCTACCTCTCCTTCTGTGGCTTTACTTCAGTCTGTTACTTCCTTTCGTCCTTTGTTAACTCTCTATTTGAATAAGCAACCTTTTCAAGGGTTGCTTGATATTGGAGCCGATGTTACTGTTATTTCGTCTTTACAGTGGCCTGTCCAATGGCCTAAGAAGTCAGTTTCTTCTTTATGGGGTGTAGGTGGTTCAACTCCAGCCTGGCAGAGTGTGCGTGATATTCAATTCTCCACAGCAGCTGGTAAGTCCTTTGCCCTGCAACCTTATATTTCATATATTCATACTAATATTTATTTATTTATTTATTTATTTGTTCCTATTTCTATACCGCCCTTCTCCAAATAGGACTCAGGGCGGTGAACAGCCAAAGTAAAAAACAGAACATACAAAATTTAAAAGCAGTTTAAAATAATTAAATATTTTGGCCGTAAATTAAAACAACCCAATTTAAAATCAATTTAAAACTTAACTCAAGCCAGCCCAGCTAGTTGAAATAAATGGGTTTTCAGGGCCCGAAGAAAAATCCGGAGGTCTGTTATTGTACGTATCTCTGGGGGGAGGTTGTTCCAGAGGGTGGGCGCCACCACAGAGAAGGCTCTCCCCCTGGGAGTCGCCAGCCGACATTGTCTGGCGGACGGCACCCTGAGGAGGCCTACTCTGTGCGAGCGTACTGGCCGGTGGGAGGCTATTGGTGGCAGAAGGCGGTCTCGTAAGTACCCCGGCCCTAAGACATGGAGCGCTTTAAAGGTGGTCACCAACCCCTTGAAGCGCACCCGGAAGACCACCGGGAGCCAGTGCAGCTCGCGCAGGAGAGGTGTCACATGGGAGCGCCTCGTCGCCCCCATAATCCCCCGCGCGGCCGCGTTGACCAGCTGGAGCCTCCGGGTGCACCCCAGGGGGAGCCCCATGTAGAGAGCGTTGCAGTAGTCCAGGCGGGAAGTGACGAGTGCCTGAGTGACACCTAGAAACATTTATCCTTACCAGTTTGCTTTAGAAGAATTGATTATAAAAGGCTGAAAGCGTGCTTTGCAACTGATTGGACAAGATTTGATAGGCATTGCCTTCACCCGTACAAAGATTGAGCATGATCATCTTATGATGATATCTGAAAGTTATCAGATTGCCTTCTCCAATTATCTTGGAGAAGTTTTATATTCATTACCAAAATGCCCTAACCAAAGGTAACCGCATTGCAGATGAATCCCTTAAGGAAATTGCTTCTTTATTTTCTGATCCGGTGACCAGTCATTCATATTTTCATCAAAATGCAAAATCTTTGGCAAAACAGTTTCATATTCCTTTGGCGCAGGGATATTATACGAGCATGTCCCTCCTGCCAACAGTCAGCCATTCCGTTCCCTAGTGGGGTCAACCCTAGGGGTACCTCTGCCAATCAAATTTGGCAAATGGATGTAACACAATTTTCCTCTTTCAAGCCATATGATAAATTACATGTTATGATTGATACCTATTCTCATTTTCTTTGGGTTACTGCATCCCGTCACGAGCGGGCTCAGGATGTCGCCACTCATTGTTTAGCCGCTATTTCAATCATGGGCCGCCCTGTTCAAATTAAAACTGACAATGGTCCTGCATATATCAGTAAAGACTTTAGTCTTTTCTGTCAGCAATGGGAAATAACCTTAGTCCATGGCATTCCCTATAATTCTCAAGGACAAGCTATTGTGGAACGTGCCCATCGAACTTCTTCTTGCAGAGACAGCTACAGCATGAGTCTGGTCCATACCATTTGCAAAAGATTCAACATTTACTATCTGTTGCTTTGTTTACCTGGAATTATTTAACTCTTGTAGATTCTTTTTCAGATGTTCCTGTTAATGTTCATTTTCGTGCAATAAAACCACTGACAAGCCGTTAGTGAAGTATTGTCTTGCTCCTAATCCTGAGTGGCAACAACCCCCACCAATCACATGGGGGCAAGTGAAGGCCACAACATACCAAGCTCAACAACAGTTGGCTCATGCTGCCCTACCTCAGACTCCTGAAAATCTAGTTGCTGCTGTCTTTGCTATTATTACAGCTAATTCTGTTACAATTCCATTTTGTATTCTCTTGTCTTTTCTTGGTTCTGTTACTGCTTTGCATGACACTCAGCCTATACAATTTAGTCCTAATCTCTGGGTTTGTCATGCTCAATATATGTTTTTGGTTCACGGTACTAATGTCACCCTGTATTATGAGCCTCCTATGGCTTTGGGTCAAGTTGCTTTCATACCTGATTTAATATCTTCTTCCTTTATTGTTTCACAGCTGCAAACCATTCATTATTCTTGGTTGTTTTCTAAGCCGCCAATGCAACTTAATTCTGTTTGTTGGCGTTATCTTCGTACTAATCAATTTACTAAAGGCTTATGTTTTTGCTGTTATGCTCACCATACTTGGCTTAACAATTGGAATGATTATGCTAAGGCTCAACGCATTTTATCGAAAGTAGGGAATTATAGTTATTGTACTGACTATTATTGGCTCTGGGGAACCTTTAATTCTTCTTTATATGGGCCTAATATTGTGCCTGAAATGTATCCTGATAATTTTCCTATTTTTAACGCTTCCCTAACATGTGGTTCTTTTTGACAAATATGCAACCAACGTACACCCTCAAAACTATCAGTGTGCTGCTATTGGCTACTTTTCCCTACCTGTGCAGATTGGCGCTCTCTCCTCTTCTTCACGATGGCGCCGTGCTCCATTAGGTCCTACATGTACTGATGAAGTCATCATTGATACACAACTGTCCTCTCTAAATACCTATGGCCGTGCTGTGGCTGGAGCTATTACTGGGGTGATCACCTTAGGGGCTTACCCTGGAATAATAGCTCAAGAAAATAGACATTCTATCCTGGGCTTAACATGTCGCCTGGAGAAATCAATTAATGCCACTGCTGCTATTGTTCGTGATCTCCAACATGAAATTGAGGACCTGAATCAGGATGTGCTCCAGCAACGTTTTGCTATTGACTATTCATTAGCACGACAAGGAGGTTTTTGTAAACTTGTTGGCCGTCATGGATGTGCTGTTCATTTTCACTCTTTCAACAAAACCATTGAAGATGAACTTGCTAAACTCCAATCATATTTTCAGAATAATGTTCATGCTATTTCCTCTCCTTTTGACTGGTTGACCAATTGGCTTCCTGATTGGTCCTGGCTTAAGCAGTTGTTTTTTTATGCTGTAATTATTATTGTCATGTTAGTCGCTTGCTGTTGTTTCATTCAGTGTATTTCCTCATTAATTACTATGTTTCGTCCTGCTCCTCTCTCTCTGCCTCCTCATCAATTGCGATACATACAAAAATCTTTGTTCCCTCAAAATTAAATAAAAAGAGAGGACATATAGGAGCCTGTAGTCTGCTATGTGTAGGAATGTTTCCTTATCTTGGATGGCAAACCTCAGATAAGGAAGGTTACTCACATGTAGGCGCCAGGAAATGGCATTAGACCCTAACTCTATAAACAAGAGGAACAAGATAGGAAGTGGGATGTGTGTTAACCCTACATTACATTATAAGTAATGGTTCTAGTTACCTAAAAGATTCTGTGAGCCAATGAGATGCTGCCAAGTACTGCTGTAACTTGTAGTAACAAACTATATAATGTCAGTATGTAAGACAATAAAGTTACCACATATATCCTCAACCTTTGTGTGTGTGGTCACTCTACACTCTGGGTAGTCCTTTTGTGCATGTGGACTACTCAGAGGGCTGAAAAAGTTACTTTTGACTGGTCCTCGCACTTTTGACCAGTCCTCAAACTTACGACTGTCCTTACATTTTACATTTTTTGCCCTAACTTATCACCATGGTGTAGAGAAGCAATTGTGAAATGAGTGACATGGTTGTTAAGAATGCTGCATGGGCATAAATGTGAGGATGGTCATAAGTGTGAGGACCAGTCAAAAGTGCGAGGACCTGTCACAAATGACTTTTTTCAGCCCTCTGAGTAGTCCCTATACACATAGCCATGGCCACCCAGTCACATGACCAGCTAGCCACGCCCACCCAGTCATACGACCTCCAAGCCACGCCCGCAGAACCGGTAGTAAAAAAATTTAGAACCCACCCCTGGTATCAATCCCTTGGTTCTGCTCACACCTCCCAGCCATCAAAGACTAACAAGAAGGAACCTCCAAGCGAAGGAGATCACAACAGGAGTTGGGAATGAACCTGGAGATCCTGTACTCAAAAACACAATCCCTTTTCTCAACTCAATATTCCTACAGCTCTTCTCCATGAAGGTCACACGCAAGGCAGAATAGCCTTTGCACCTGAAATTTTACACTGCTTTTGTCACTGCCCCAAACTCCCCCAATATATTTGCTATTCATATGGTTTCTTCCATTTGCGTGCCTCATTCATAATCTGAGCAGACATGCTTGGTGCAATGAATTGTTAGGAAAAGATAAACTATTTCTCTTTCCTCTTGTTTTCTTCTTCCATGAGGATCGACAATCTCTAACTATAGCCTGAGCGCTCTTATCCCGAAGAGATGCTGCCTGGGAAATTCTGGGGTGGAAAATCTCAATGATACCCAGGGAGAAAAAGGCTGAATATGAGACATTAAGGGAGATGTTTCAAAAAGTAAGGGAGGCATTTAAGGGAAATAAAGAAGCAGAGAATTGGTTAGCTTGCAAAAAAAAGAAAGAGAAAAGATGAATGAGAAGCAAGGGAAACGAGATAATATTGAAAAGGAAATAATTGGGAAAAAAAGTTAAAGATGATTACACTGGGTTCAATAGTGATAGAATAAAAATGGATATGGGAAAATACATCTCAAATATGAAGAAAAGAGAAATAAATGGGATAAGATTGAGAATGAAAAGTAATAGAGTTAAAATTAAAGGAAAAAGGCTGAAGGGGAAATATAAGAACAGGAAAAAGAAGAAGGCAAAGAAATGTGAGAAAGGGAGGAAAACATCAAGAAAGAGAACTGTGGAGAGACTAATAGAAAACGGTTAAGAGTCAGTGAAAACGTTAATTTGTTAATAAAGAGAAGGATGCTAGTTGTAGAAATTATATGTGAAAATGCTGTTAAATGAAAAATAGAACAATGTTATCCAAGCTACAACTTAATCCTTTTTACTTTCACCACCATATACCATTAAAGGTATTTCAATTGTTACAGTTTATACTTATTCATATTTCTAAAAAAAAGAAAAAAAGAAAAATTTATCGTCTAGATTTCAAAAATACAAAGACAAATATTCCAATTTTTATTCATTTCATTTTTACAATCATGATTTCCCATTTATTTCTTACTACTATTCATATTTCAATTCTAAATAAGTATAACATCTTTCTCTTTCATTTCTTTTTCTCCCTTCCCATTTTTATTTTTGCCTTTTTCTTTCTCCTGTTTTTCTTTTGTGTTTTAAAATCTTGAACTCTCCTCTTTTGCCCTAAATTTCTCATTGTTTGCACCTACCTGTTTTAGTGAGGAAAAAGAAGAAAAAGAAATCTCCCTCTGCCTCTGCCTCATTTTTCCTTGCAGCAAACAGCAAACAGCCTGCTTTACTTTGTTTTGTTTTCAGCATAGCTTGATTAGCACAAGGGGAAAAAAATCTGCTCCAACTCTTTGAAGCAAGCAGCAGAGCCCTGCGCAAAACAGCTGAGAGAATCGGGAGGCCAATCTAATCAACTTGTGCTAATTAATAATATGCAATTATTAATGCAATTAATATGCAATTAATATGCTGAAGTTGAAAGCAGTTTTTTCTTGCTGTGTGCTTGCGAGGAGGTAACTGCTGCGAGGCACAGGCCAAAAGGTGGGGGCCACCCTCCTTGCCACTTAACGCCCCCCTGCTGCCCCCCATGCCTCTTACTGCCCCCCTAAGTCATCCCACTGCCACCACTTTGGTACCACTAACTTTGGGAACCACTGCTTTAGATCATTACTCATCACTTTGGAAAATCCATGTGCATTTTCTTGTGTGCAATAAGGGTGGAATGTTTCCTGCAGCACCATCCACTCTTGGAGCACTTAAATGGTTTCTCCCGTGCGTATAAGCACATGATTTAAAAGGCTAGTCTTAGTACTGAAATCTTTCCCACAGTCTGGGCACTCGTAAGGTTTCTCACCTGTGTGAGTCCTCTGGTGTCTCACCAGCTCAGAATTCCAAAGGAAACTTTTCCCACAATCAGGACATTCAAATGGTTTCTCTCCGGTGTGAGTCTTCTGGTGTGACACCAGATTGGAATTGTTAATGAACCTTTTCCCACAATCAGGACGTTCAAATGGTTTCTCTCCCGTGTGAGTCCTCTGGTGTGTCACCAGGCTAGAATTGCGACTGAAACTGTTCCCACAATCAGGACATTCAAATGGTTTATCTCCTGTGTGAGTCTTCTGGTGTTTCACCAGGCTGGAATTGTTACTGAACCTTTTCCCACAATCAGGACATTCAAATGGTTTCTCTCCTGTGTGAGTCCTTTGGTGTATCACCAGGCTGGAATTTTTACGGAAACTTTTCCCACAATCAGGACATTCAAATGGTTTCTCTCTTGTGTGAGTCCTCTGGTGTGTCACCAGGCTGGAATTGTTACTGAACCTTTTCCCACAATCAGGACATTCAAATGGTTTCTCTCCTGTGTGAGTCTTCTGGTGTTTCACCAGGCTGGAATTGTTACGGAAACTTTTCCCACAATCAGGACATTCAATTGGTTTCTCTCCTGTGTGAGTCCTCTGGTGTGTCACCAGGCTGGAATTTTTACGGAAACTTTTCCCACAATCAGGACATTCAAATGGTTTCTCTCCTGTGTGAGTCTTCTGGTGTTTCACCAGGCTGGAATTGTTACTGAACCTTTTCCCACAATCAGGACATTCAAATGGTTTCTCTCCTGTGTGAGTCCTCTGGTGTGTCACCAGGCTGGAATTGTTACTGAACCTTTTCCCACAATCAGGACATTCAAATGGTTTCTCTCCTGTGTGAGTCCTTTGGTGTATCACCAGGCTGGAATTGTTACGGAAACTTTTCCCACAATCAGGACATTCAATTGGTTTCTCTCCTGTGTGAGTCCTCTGGTTTGTCACCAGGCTGGAATTGTGACTGAAACTTTTCCCACAATCAGGACATTCAAATGGTTTCTCTCCGGTGTGAGTCTTCTGGTGTGACACCAGATTGGAATTGTTACTGAACCTTTTCCAACAATCAGGACATTCAAATGGATTCTCTCCTGTGTGAGTCCTCTGGTGTATCACCAGGCTGAAATTGCGAGTGAAACTTTTCCCACAATCAGGACATTCAAATGGTTTATCTCCTGTGTGAGTCTTCTGGTGTTTCACCAGGCTGGAATTGTTACTGAACCTTTTCCCACAATCAGGACATTCAAATGGTTTCTCTCCTGTGTGAGTCCTTTGGTGTATCACCAGGCTGGAATTTTTACGGAAACTTTTCCCACAATCAGGACATTCAAATGGTTTCTCTCTTGTGTGAGTCCTCTGGTGTGTCACCAGGCTGGAATTGTTACTGAACCTTTTCCCACAATCAGGACATTCAAATGGTTTCTCTCCTGTGTGAGTCTTCTGGTGTTTCACCAGGCTGGAATTGTTACGGAAACTTTTCCCACAATCAGGACATTCAATTGGTTTCTCTCCTGTGTGAGTCCTCTGGTGTGTCACCAGGCTGGAATTTTTACGGAAACTTTTCCCACAATCAGGACATTCAAATGGTTTCTCTCCTGTGTGAGTCTTCTGGTGTTTCACCAGGCTGGAATTGTTACTGAACCTTTTCCCACAATCAGGACATTCAAATGGTTTCTCTCCTGTGTGAGTCCTCTGGTGTGTCACCAGGCTGGAATTGTTACTGAACCTTTTCCCACAATCAGGACATTCAAATGGTTTCTCTCCTGTGTGAGTCCTTTGGTGTATCACCAGGCTGGAATTGTTACGGAAACTTTTCCCACAATCAGGACATTCAATTGGTTTCTCTCCTGTGTGAGTCCTCTGGTTTGTCACCAGGCTGGAATTGTGACTGAAACTTTTCCCACAATCAGGACATTCAAATGGTTTCTCTCCGGTGTGAGTCTTCTGGTGTGACACCAGATTGGAATTGTTACTGAACCTTTTCCAACAATCAGGACATTCAAATGGATTCTCTCCTGTGTGAGTCCTCTGGTGTATCACCAGGCTGAAATTGCGAGTGAAACTTTTCCCACAATCAGGACATTCAAATGGTTTCTCTCCTGTGTGAGTCCTCTGATGTGTCACCAGGCTGAATTTATGACTGAAACGTTTCCTACAATCAAGACATTCAAATGGTTTCTCTCTTGTGTGAGTCCTCTGGTGTGTCACCAGGCTGGAATTGTTACTGAACCTTTTCCCACAATCAGGACATTCAAATGGTTTCTCTCCTGTGTGAGTCTTCTGGTGTTTCACCAGGCTGGAATTGTTACGGAAACTTTTCCCACAATCAGGACATTCAATTGGTTTCTCTCCTGTGTGAGTCCTCTGGTGTGTCACCAGGCTGGAATTTTTACGGAAACTTTTCCCACAATCAGGACATTCAAATGGTTTCTCTCCTGTGTGAGTCTTCTGGTGTTTCACCAGGCTGGAATTGTTACTGAACCTTTTCCCACAATCAGGACATTCAAATGGTTTCTCTCCTGTGTGAGTCCTCTGGTGTGTCACCAGGCTGGAATTGTTACTGAACCTTTTCCCACAATCAGGACATTCAAATGGTTTCTCTCCTGTGTGAGTCCTTTGGTGTATCACCAGGCTGGAATTGTTACGGAAACTTTTCCCACAATCAGGACATTCAATTGGTTTCTCTCCTGTGTGAGTCCTCTGGTGTGTCACCAGGCTGGAATTTTTACGGAAACTTTTCCCACAATCAGGACATTCAATTGGTTTCTCTCCTGTGTGAGTCCTCTGGTGTGTCACCAGGCTGGAATTGTTACTGAAACTTTTCCCACAATCAGGACATTCAAATGGTTTCTCTCCTGTGTGAGTCTTCTGGTGTTTCACCAGGCTGGAATTGTTACTGAACCTTTTCCCACAATCAGGACATTCAAATGGTTTCTCTCCTGTGTGAGTCCTTTGGTGTATCACCAGGCTGGAATTGTTACAGAAACTTTTCCCACAATCAGGACATTCAATTGGTTTCTCTCCGGTGTGAGTCTTCTGGTGTGACACCAGATTGGAATTGTTACTGAACCTTTTCCAACAATCAGGACATTCAAATGGTTTCTCTCCCGTATGAGTCCGCTGGTGTGACACCAGATTGGAATTGTTAATGAACCTTTTCCCACAATCAGGACGTTCAAATGGTTTCTCTCCCATGTGAGTCCTCTGGTGTATCACCAGGCTGGAATTGCGACTGAAACTTTTCCCACAATCAGGACATTGAAAGGGTTTCTCTCCTGTGTGAGTCCTTTGTTGTCTCATGAGGAGGTAATTTCCAATGAAACTTTCACACAATTTGGGCACTCTTATGTGATGGGTGTCCTGTGATTTATCACCATGTTGCCGTGCTCAGTAAAGTATTCACGTTGGGAGCACTCGTATGGCTTCTCTCCTGTGTGAGTCGTTCCATGAACCACAAGGAAGCTGTTCTGACCAAACTTTTTGGCATATTCGGATAATTTGTATGGCTTTTCTACAGTTGGAATCTTCTTGTTTAATCAGCTATGATTTGCAATCTATGCTTTTTCTACAATAGGCAGATCTATGGAGCTTTTCCACAACTGATATTCTTGAGGTCAAAAATATGTGTGATCTATTGTTTAATGGTGTTTTGATTAAAGCTAAATTGATTTTGAATTTAATAACTGCAGCAAGACTGTTGGTGGCACAATATTGGAAGAAGCAAGGTTTACCTACAATCCAAGAGTGGACAATGAAAGTTATAAATCTAGCGGAAATGGCAAAAATCTCGGCGTACCTGAAGGATCATTCAAATGAAAGATATTTAAGAGACTGGAGAAGGTGGATAGATTATATTCAAAATAAATATCGGAATAAGAAATTGCAGATAGGTTATGAATGATTATATAGATATTTAGTGTGTCTTTAAGTAATAAAGCTAGGCGGGTAATTAGGGAATTGAAGAAACAAGAGATGTGAAATGTCATAATTGTTTAGATTAGGATTGATTATGATTGTTGAAGTTTATACCCTGTAATTTGTTCTGGGAAGGGGAGGGGGGGAGGGGGGAGGTTGAGGTAGGGAAGGGGGGGGAAATATGTAAACTTTTTGTAAAACTTTTCAATAAAAAAAAAAAATATGTGTGATCTATTGTTTAGTGGTGTTTTCATTAAAGCCGTTTGCTTCTTCCCAGAGCAAGGCCTGTATCATTGTCTGTCCTATGTGCCCTGCCCAATAAGACCTTTTCCTTCCCCCTAACTTCCAGATATTTCCATCTTTTTCTGAATGAAAAATAATGTTCTTTGATCTTTCATGCAATGTATCCTTGAGTTTTGTATCCTCTACTTTTTCCAGCTCAAAATCTCATGTTAATTTTCTCTCTGTTGTCTATTAGCTGCTGGAGAAGGAGAATTGTGTGGTTTTCTGAAGGAACTGGAATATATTTTGATTTCTGGCTCAATTTTATTTCCTTTTCAAGGTTGCTTGTTATTCTCAGTTGTCCAGAGTGCTCTTTTTGTCATCCTCTTTGTCTATAAGTTTCAAAGAAAAGTGTAACTTTAATTGTGTATAAAATGGTTACAGAAGATGTGAAAGAAAAATACATTACAACAAAAAAGCAAACATGCCACAATGCTAGAATAATCTCTTACATTAATTATGATTCATGTGACACATGGAAGAGTACCAAGATATCTATTCAACCATGAAATTATGTTATTGACTTGGGTCAATCATAAATTCTTGGCACTGCAAAGGGTTATCCTGTTATAGGTGTTCAAGGATCAAGCCCAATAACTCCATTGCACAGGTACTCTTTGAATCAGCAATCTTTATTCACAGGTATCTCATTCTTTTAGGTACAACTCTGGAACTGAAATTGGACCACATGGCTGGACCTTAAGTACCCCCGGGGCGTGGCTAAGGTAAGGAGGGGTCAAAGGGTTAGGGTGGACCCTGGGGATCGGCTTGCCCAGCCCTCCTACCTCCAGCCCTGGGTCTAAGGTCAGGCATTTATCTGTGACAAAACCCCCTCTAAATGCCTGACCTGGATGCCCTTGGATTGTGTGCACCTGAGAGGTTGTTCTTGGGAGAACGCCCAGTTTGGATGTTAGATACCTGTGTTGTTTGGTATTTTTTTTTTTTTTAATTTGATTTATATGCCGCCCTTCTCCAAAGACTCAGGGCGGCTTACAATGTGCTCAGCAATAGCCTTCATCCTTTTGTATATTTATACAAAGTCAGCTTATTGCCCCCACAAACTGGGTCCTCATTTAACCTACCTTAGAAAGGATGGAAGGCTGAGTCAACCTTGAGCCTTGGAGAGATTCGAACCAGCAGTAAATTGCAGGCAGCTGTGTTAATAACAGGGTGCTTTAAACCACTGTAGTACCAAGGCTCTTACTTTTGTAAGGGTTTTGTTAATATGTCTGCTGTCTGCTCTTCAGTATCACAGTGTATGACCTTTATGAACCCGATGTTTGAAAACTGCCTGACATGGTTGTGTTTTATATCGATATGCCTCGACCTCTGGCCTACTGCTTCAGCCTTCGATATTTCAACTGCAGCCTTATTGTCCTCGTGGATAGTGATTGGGTAGGTGGGTTCAGTCCAAACATTTGTGAGCAGGTCATCAAACCAGACCAGGTTATTGGCGGCTTTGGATAGGCATATGTATTCGGCCTCTGTCGTGGATGTGGCTACCAGGTTCTGTTTGCCTGTGTACCAATGTACTGGGCTGTTGTTTAGGAAGAATATGTAGCCTGAGGTGCTCTTCCTACTTTTCAAATCTCCAGCCCAGTCAGCGTCGGCGTAGCAAATGAGTGTGGGTTTGCGGCTGTTTCGGGTTCTAGGGACAGGCAGGCATCAGCACTATGTTTTAGATATCTTAGTATCCTCTTGATGGCTTCCCAATGGTACACGGTGGGGTTACCTACGTAACAGGATAATAAGTTAACTGGCAGGGCGATGTCGGGCCTTGTCCAGTTTGCAATGTATAATAGTGAGCTTATGGTGGATCTATATAGTGTATTGTCCTTGAATGCCTCAGCCTCCTTATACATGTCCTTTATGAAGTCCGGCTGCATTGGTGTCTCACACGTTTTGGCATTGGCCATGTTGCATTTCTGCAAGAGTTCCAATATTTTGTCCTTTTGTGAGAGATGGAAGCCTTTGTCAGTCTTTGTGATCTGTACCCCTAGGTATTTGTCCATCTTACCTAGTATTTTTAGCGAGAAGTGTCTCCCTAACTCGTTAGCGAAATCATTGCATTTGCTGGTCTGGTCACTGATGTATAATATATCGTCCACATATATCAGAACATATTCAGTGGAGTTGCCTACCTTCTTAATGAAGAAGCAGTTGTCTGCTGAGGTGGCTGAGAACCCCATGGATTTCAAAGTTTTGGACAGGCACTTGTACCAACGTTTTCCTGATTGTTTTAGCCCGTATAGACTTCTGTTTAGGATCCAGGTTTCCCCCTTTTTGGTACTTTGGCTGGGTGGCGCTCTTACATAGATCTCCTTATCGAGTTCAGCATGTAGGTAGGCAGTTTGTACATCGAACTGATGTACTTCTAGGCCAAGCAATGATGCGATCACCAGTGCGCATTTCACACTTTCGGCTCTGACGGTGGGGGAATATGTCTCTGTGTAGTCTTCTGGGTACTTCTGGGTGAACCCTTGTGCCACTAGTCTGGCTTTATAAAGGACTTTGTTTCCCTCTAATGCCTTAATTTTGTAGACCCATCTGGTGCCTATGGGTGTTTTGTCTTTTGGGACTTCGGAGGGGGTGTATACCTTTAGTTCCCTTAGGCTACTCATCTCCTTCTCCATAGCCTGTTCCCATTTTGCCCTCTCTCCCTCCAGTAACCTCAGCACGTCTTCGTATGTGTTGGGGGTTAGTTGGTTAGTGTGTAGAGATAAGACATAATCATCTAACTTTTTGGGTGCCTTACCCCTGTTTGCTCTGACTGGTCTGGCAGGTGACGTTTCGGTGTTATGTAGGTACTTAGCCTCCTTCTCTGTGAGCGAGTCTACCTTAATGCTGGGATGATTCTCCTTCCACTCCTTGGCCTATATCCCCTGTCTCTTGGGTTTGTCCTTCCCCTGCCCTATGATCTCTCCTATGTTGTGTTCCGCCTCCCCCTGGCTGTCTTTTGGTCCATCCTTGTTGAGGAACACCTCATTGAGGTGTATCTTGGACCAGTTGGCGTTCTCGTGGGAGACAGCTGTTCGTGATACTACGAATCTGTTGTTGCTGTCTATGAACCTGAACCCCTTTGTCCCTGGTTCGTATCCCATAAACCTCAATATCCTGGATACTTTGTCTCCCTTATGTCGTAATTGCCTGGGGATGTGTACATCCGCTGTGACTCCAAATATATGTAGGTGTGACACCTGTGGGTTTTTTTGGTACATCAACTCATATGGAGTTTTGTTCAGTACGCTAGACCACAGTCTGTTTAGCGTATAATTTGAATAAATAAGCGCTTCTGACCAGAAGTGTTGTCCTAAGCCTGCATCCTCTAGTGCGCACCTCATCATGGTCTGTAATGTTCCATTTTTTCGTTCTACGACGCCATTCTGGAAGGCGGAGAATAGAGAAGATGTGTAGTGTAGTATCCCGCGTGTTTTCAACCAGTGTGAGAAATCGCTTGATAAGAATTCAGACCCCCGTTCAGTTGAAGGCCCTTTTCACATCCCAAAAGTACAGCACTGCAGAGATCTGTCACTCTCCTCAGGATAATATAAACCAATACTTTGCCGATTATCTTTTCAAATATTCAATCATCTCTTAAATAACTGGCATTACACTGTTGTTTAGTTTAAAAGTTTTTGTTTTTGTGAGACCTGTTTCTTCTTTTCTTGACTTTTTGTGGGTTGGATCTCCACCCTGATTTCCTTTCTATAAATTGTATATCAACTATTTGATTTTCATGCTGATCTATAACTTGATCTTGTTGGTTTTGCTTTTGTGGCTTAAATCTCCATTCTGGTTCTATGAATTGTATATCAACTGATTGATTTTCATGCTGGTTTGTAACTTGATGAGTCATTACATTAGAATCCAATGCCGCTTCTCTTGTATTAAATAGTCCAGTTGAGACCTCTGAGGGAGAATCCAGAAGCGGCTCATCTGCAGAAACCTCTGTAACTTGTTGTTTCTTCATTACTTCCACCTCCTTCTGCTTATCTTGAATTTCTATCTCTTGTTGACTTCGCTTTTTGAGAACCTTGTAGTAGAATTCTTCCGCTTTTTCAACAGTATTTAGCTGATATCTTTCTCCTTGATATCTCAATATTATACCAACTGGAACGTCCCACCTGAATGAGATGTTTTGTTTTTTTAGCTCAGTCACCAAAAGTCCAAATTTCTTTCTTTTAACATCTTAGGTGGCAATTCTTTATATATCCAGATCTTTCTTCCATACAATTGTGGGGTAAAATTAAAGGATTTTTGCACAATATCATTTCTTATTTCTTTATCTGTGAAGTAAATCACCACATCTCTAGGCAGTTGCCTTTGCTTTGCAATCCAAGAATTTACTCTATAGGCCTTGTCAATCTTACAAGATACCTCCTCAGGATGAACCTTTAAAATCCCAGCCAGAACTTGAGCAGATATTTTTCTTAGATCATCTCTATTATTTTCCTGTAACCCTCTCATTCTGACCGCATATTCCGTGAGCCTGTATTGCATCATTACAACTTCTCTTTCAATCCCTTGCTTTATATCTTCTGCATTGTAAGTCTCGTGACCAGCTTCCTTTTTAGACTTTACTTCTAAACTATTATCATGAATATTTATCAAGTCATTTTCAATTCTTTGTATTTTATTGTCCAAATTATAAATCTTATCATCAACTTCCTCCATTTTAGACTCTAATAATTTGATATTTGTATCCATCTTTATAACAACTTCTGAAAAAGCATTAGTCACTGTTACAATCTTTCGTTGCAGATTATCATACTTTAATTGTATCATTTCTTTAATTTCCTGCCTTAATTTTTCAAGTTTCTGGTTCACAGTCTCGTGATATTTTGCCATTTCCTCCTGGAGAAATTCTTTTAAATTAAAACCTTTCTGCTGAGTCTGTAAGCTCAGAACTTGTTCACATAATTGTAAATGGGGGAGCACCCCCCCCCACTGCTTGTTTGTCAGGCTTTATTAGTTTTAACGCCATACTGCCACACAAAAAAGCTCTTTTTTTAAAAGAAAACTTTTCCCCAAACAAGATCAAATACAAATCTCCAAGAAAAAAGAAACTTAAAATGGATATTTTCCTTCTAGATTCTATCCGGCACTGTGTATTCCGCTACTTTGTAGCTTATAACGGAAGGACTTTCACTTTCGGCTTTCTTCTCAAGCCTCAGCAGTCGCCATTTTAAACTTTTTTTCCCCTTCAGTTAGAAACGCTTGTAAAATCATTAAAAATACTTGCGATTTAGGGTCCCAAGTTCAAATCTCGCTCTCTTTAATTAAGCCATCTGTTAGTTTTGTTGATTGATCCAGTCCCGGCGCCTAGCTCTGCAAAAAGGCAGAGTTCTCTCGAAGCCCGGAGCAGCGGCGAGCAGAAATAGGGAGCCACAATCTGCTCGTCCCCAAGAGTAAAGAAAAAGCTCTGGGGACTTCGCAGAGGGCTCTACCTACCCTCGCCTGCTCTGTCTCGCATTTCCATCAGGAAATGGAGTTTTTCGAGCCGCCTTTCAGGTGTAAAGGCGGCTCTTTACAGGCAACGGGGCTGGCGGTCACAAAGGACCGTTTGGTGGCGACAGAAGCCAGACCGACATTTATGCTGAGCCACAAGGCAAGAATGTTATGGGATTGGGGCACGCAGATGATCTGGTTGTTACCCTATTACGGTGGTTGGAATTAATAATTTGGATAAAAGACACCTCTACAGACACTATATGGAATACAAATATAAAGTCACTCGGGTGGTTGTTGTTGTTGTTTTTTTATGAAGATATTTGCTATTGATGGGGGCAGAAGGTAATTGAAGATACCGAACATACTGTTGGAATTAGGATGTGATGTTACCCTAACATGGGTGATGGAGTTTACAATCCACTGAAAGACATTACAGAAGATATTATATGGATTACAAGCTTAAAATCTTTTTAAGAGGATTTTATTTACATAAGGGAATACTTTTTAGTGGAGTGGGCAGAAGAATAAAGATATTAAGAATTATTAAGTATGGTAGTCTTGTAGGAAAGTGGGTGGAGACAGGTTAGTTTATTGATTGTCTAGTCTAAGAAAAGGGATATTATGTTTAGATATGAATATATGTAAAAGATTTGAGTTAAGAGATACAACGATGGGGGTGAAAATGGGTAGACTATGAATTGAATAAATGTTAAATTAGGATTTATTATATAGTTTTATAGCGGAAGGTTGCTTTGAAATGTTATATTAATATACATAAAAGATTTGATTTAAGAGATATATGTATGGGGGGGAGAAAAAGGGTAGAGTATGAGTAGAAATCGCTAAACTGGGAGATATAATAATATTATTATGCTAAATTAGGAGTTATTATATAATGTTATAGTAGAATGTCATTTTGAGATGTATAGTATAAGGGGGATGTGATAATATTATTAGAAAGAAAGGGTCAGCATATGGGGATGGAGTGAGGGGATGGTAAAGTATTTTATAATCTGTTATGAATTTGGGTTTTATTATGAAGAAGCCACAGGGGGAGGGGAGGGGGAGGGGGGGTTAGGGAGGAGGGGGGAAAAAGGGGGGAAAAATTGTATTTGAAAAACTTTTTCAATAAAAAAAAAAAAAGAATTCAGACCCCCGGTCTGTCATTATCTGTTTGATCTTAGTGTTATGCTGTGTTTCTACCCTTGCATAGAATTCTTTAAATTTTTGGAACACCTCATTTTTATGTTTCAGGGTGTATACGAAGCCATAGTGGCTGAAATCATCAACTATGGTTAAGAAAAACCTTTTTCTGTATTTAATGGAGGGCCTTAGTGGTCCCACTAGGTCCATGTGTATGAGTTGAAAAATGGAGTTGGTGGTGCGCACTGATTTTTTTGGCCTGGGCTTGGTTTTTAGTTTAGAACTTTTGCAAACAGAACACTCGAGATAGTTCTCACAGTTTTTTATTTTTACACCTTCGGAGCATTCCATCATTTTTTGTACCACAAGAAAACTGATATGCCCTAATTTCCTATGTAATAGGTGCGCGCAGTTATCATGTACTAACTTTCCTATTGATGGCTTCCCCTTACCGGGTGGCCCTTGGTCCCTTGGTCCATTTGTTGTGTGTGTGTGACTAACCCCCTCTATTTCCTCGCTGTTGCTCTCTTTGTTTCCGCTGTCTGCGGTGTTGAGCTTAGCCCTTAGGTGGGTGTTCACCTTTGGGCGTGTGTCTCTGTCTGGGTGAAAGTATGGCAGACCCCCTCTGACTACTGTCTTCCCTACACTCTTGCCCCTTCTGGTTATGTGTGCTTTCCCTTCTTTGAATGTCACCTCAACGTTGTTGTCCCTGCTCAGCTTTAGGGTGGCAAGAATGTTGTAGGGTATGTTCGGTACTAATAATACCCCCTCTATTACTCCAATCCCTGGCACGTGTGTGTTACCTTTCCCTGTCACCTGGACGTTATTTTGGTTGGCCACCTTTATTATAAAGTTTTCTTTGGTGAATGAGGTTAGCGAGCTCTGATCGTATGTGGTGTGGTTGGTGACTCCTGAGTCTAATAACCACGTGCCCTCTTTCCTGTCCTGGTCGGTGTATTGTTCTTGGTCCCCCAGTCCATACAGTGACCCGGTTTGGCTCTCCCTGGAGCTGTCCCTGTAACCTCTTCTGTCCCTCGGGCTAGGGGAATCCCTACGCCTGTGTCTATCGTCTGGCGAATGCCTATCATTGAATCTCGCCCTTTGCTCTGGCCTGTCCCTCCGGTGTGGCCTATCTCTGCCTTTAATGTTCCTAGGGCAATTCCTCTTGTAATGATTTTTTGAGCCACATGTGTAGCATTCTGTGTTGCTGTGACTCCTACCCTGTGATTCCACCCTCATGCTGGGTCTCTGTTCTCTACGGCTTAGGGAGCGGTCCTTCCTTATACTATCCTCAGCAATGAGTTTGTTAGTCAGTAATTCCAGTGTGAGCTTTTCTGAGCTGAGATTATCTGGGTGATAAATGTGTCCCAGCTGGGGTCTAGGGAATTGACAATAATGCTGATCATGGTTCTCTCACTTATGATCTCCCCCCTCTGTGTCAGTTCAGCCCTGGTGGCATTTAATGACAACAAGTGTTCGCTCATGGGGGCTCCTGCCTTGAGTTTGGTTGAGTAAAACTCCCTGGAGAGCCTGGTGGTGCTTGCTACACTCTGGCTATAGAATAGGCGGTGCATTCTCTGTATTATCTCTGAAGCTGTTAGATGGTGACTAATGCAAGGGTAAATGCTGGGGCTGATACTGGCAATTACTATGTAGTAAGCCTTGTGGTGAGCACAGTCTAATTCAAAAGTCCAGGGTTTTTCTGGGGGATCAGTAACTAGGGACAACAGGTCTTCCCTCAGGAGGATGACTTGGAGCTGTTGGTTCCACTCCAAAAAATTGTCCCCATCTAGTCTCTGTTTAGGAAAGTCATTTGGCAAAGTCCCTGAATTGTAAGTTAAATTACTTACATTGTGTCGCTGTCCATGGTTTTGCACGTATGGATACTCGCAATAAGGCAGAGGGATGACTGTTGCAAGTCTGTACTGACTTGCCTCTATGTTCTTGCGTCGGTCTCTCTCTATGTTCTGTTCCGTTTCTCTCGTAGGTAGTCTCTGCACATGCCTGAAGTTCATTCCAGTCCAGCAGCCGTGGAGTGAGGAGCTCGTTCCTGTAGCTCCCGGGTGGAGGCCCCAATCTTCCGGATGGGCCTTTGGTTCCTCTTTGGCTGGCCTCACTTGGTCGAAGTGGCTTCGGATCGTCGTCTGGATCCCCGGAAAGCGGCGCAGGTCGTCGGCGAAGGTCGGGAGTCCTGTTGGGATCGCGAATGGTCCCGGATGGCCCGGCCTGGCATGGAGGCTGTGTTCTGGTGTCGGGCCGAGTCCTCTGCCCGCTGATAGCCGTCGCCTGCCCGCCGATGGTCCCATGGGTCCTGATCCTGGTCGCCGGTCGGATGAGTAGTTCCATCGCCCTCGGTGCTCTGTCCCCGGTCCCAGTGTTCCCATGGGTGGGCCTTCTGGGAGTCGCGAGTGGTACTGGGCAGATATGACCTCGTATACGACCCTCACTCTGTCAAGGACTTTGGAGTATTTATCTCTAATGATCTAAGTGCCAGAGCTCAGTGTAACAGCATTGCCAAAAAGGCATTTAAAGTTAATGAATTAAAAGTTAATTAAGAGTTAATTAATTCTTAATAATTAATTAAGACAAATTATGTTTAATTAATTAATTAATTAAGCGGTAATTAAAAGTCACTGCAACAGGATTGCCAAAAAGGCATTAAGAGTTGTTAACCTAATCTTACAAAGCTTCTACTCCAGTAATATTGTACTGCAAACTAGGCATACAAAACCTTTGCTAGACCAATTCTTGAATACAGCTCATCTGTCTGGAATCCGCACTGCATATCGGACATTAATACAATTCAGTGAGTCCCAAGATATTTCACGAAAAGAGTCTTCCACTCCTCTGCTCACGACAGAATACCTTATGCTATCAGGCTGGAAATTTTGGGCTTAGACAACTTAGAACTACATCCCCCACCCAAGTAAGACTCCGAGGCCAGCAGTTCCTCAAAATTTCATTTTATTAGAGATGTCATATTGGCACATCTGGGAAAACCCAAATCTGAAAGCCCCCACATTTTCCCCACCCAAGGAAAAGTCAAAATCCCTTCCCCTGCACCCACATGTCAGTCACATGGCCCAATCAATCCACCGTCCTGATGTTCCCCAGGTACACCTCTTCAAGTGCAGGCTGAATGTCCTTGACTCCCAGAGCAAAGAATGTTGTTATGACTATATATCTCCACCAACTCCATGCAACCCCCCCCCCCTCCTGTTTTCCCATAGCACTAAATGTGGCTGCCCTGAAGATCCAAAGAAAAAGATGGGCTCCAGGGCTGACAAAATGATCTCAGCCATTGCTGACAACATGGAGGGCAAAGCGGCCAAGTGGGTGGCCCAACTTGTGGCCCAGCATTCGAAATACTGAAGAAACGGTTCACTGAGGAGCTGCAGATCAGAGCCAAAGTGTACTTGCCAACAAAGTATCTACAACTCAAACTGCCCAGCAGAAAATTAGGTCCTAAGTTCAGAGGGCCTTTCCCGATAGTGATAAATCCTGTTACTGTTCAGCTTAGACTCAAAACGCTTGTTAGGGAAAGTGCACCCGGTGTTCCATAGCAGCTTGCTAAAAACCGCAGCAGGCTCCCAGCTAAGGCCAGTACACTGGGCCGCCCCAAGGCCTATTTTAGTACAAGGGGAAACTCATTATATGAGGTAAAAAAGATCTTAGACTCATTTGCAGCAGGGTCACTTGCAATACCTAGTCCACTGGAAGGGATACCCCTTATCTGAAGCTACCTGGGTTAAGACCTGGGATGTAAAAGCAGACAGGTTGATTAAACAGTTTCATGACAAATATCCTAGTTAAGCCCAAGGGGCCACCTGGGGGGGGGTGTTGAAGGTGAGACTGGTTAACCTCTGATTTCTCTCTTTCAAGAGTTCCTTCTCAGCTGAGTGGGGGCAGCCTGTCAGCCCTGAAACCATTTTGGAAATCTTCAGGACCACCACAGCAAGGCTGGTTGCTGCTGTGAGAATGAGAGGGGGAGGTAGAGATAACTGAGGGAAATTGTAGCCATAACAACATTCTTTTCCATGGGAAACAAGGACGTGGACCAAAGACAGCCAAAGGAGGACTGTGACCTGATTGGACCATATGATTTGATGTGTGACCTGAGAGCAAGAACTTTGGGTTTTGATTTGGGTGGGGAAAACCTCGTGTCCTTCAGAATCTGGTTTTCACCAGCTGTGCCAATATGACATTCCTAATAAAAAATTACTTTGAGGAGAGTTCAGGCCTCAACGTTTTGATTTCGTTGGGTCTGTTACCTGAAACCCTGACATGTAGACCATCCCCTCCGATTCTTAGGTTGGCTTTACTTAATTTTGCTTGATATTTTTATATAGCCCTGAGAGAGATTCAGAGGCTTTGGGATCATTGGAAGGGTTTCCAATGTCTAACCATAATAAAATGAGACATGATAAAGATGTGCACTAAAATATGACACCAAGAAAGAGAAAAAGGAAAACAATCAGTTAATATTAAGCATATTGAGCATTTTACTATTTTAAATTTTAGAAATTTTGCACATTTAAATTTGATAGGGTGGGTGACAGTGCTGGGCTAGGAGCAAGGAGATAGTTTGTGTTCTCCACTCATATAGATTGACAGATGATGCTGTTAATAGGGCTCTGCACTACATCCTACAACATCTTAAATCTCCAAAGACCTACGCAAGGGTCCCCTTTATAGACTTTAGTTCAGCATTCAATACCATCATTCCGGATATACTTCTAACTAAACTAAACCAGCTAACCAGTGGTGGGATTCAATTTTTTTAACAACCGGTTCTGTGGGCGTTGCGTAGTTGGGGGCCTGGCTAGCTGGTTATGTGACTGGGTAGGCGTGGCTAGCTGGTTATGTGACTGGGTGGGCGTGGCTAGCTGTTTGTGTGACTGGATGGGCGTGGCTAGCTGATCATGTGACTGGGTGGATGTAGCTATGTGCATAGGGACTACTCAGAGGGCTGAAAAAAGTCATTTCTGACTGGTCCTCACACTTTTGACTGGTCCTCACACTTTTGACCATCCTCACATTTCTGCCCATTGCAGCATTCTTAACAACTGTGTCACTCATTTCACAACTACTTCTCTTCACCACAGTGAAAAGATAGGCGCAAAATGTACAACGTGAGGACAGTCATAAATGCAAGGACCGGTGAAAAGTGCGAGGACTGGTCAAAAATCACTTTTTAAGCCCTCTGAGTAGTCCATATGCACATAGGGACTACCCAGAGGGCTGAAAAAAGTGATTTCTGACAGGTCCTCGTACTTTTGACCGGTCATCATTTATGCCCATTGTAGCATTCTTAATTTAATTAATTAATTAATTAATTAATGTTGTTGTAGAACTGATACATGTGAGATTGCAATATCACACTGGACTGATAGTGGAATTTTTCTTTAGACTAGTGCCTATATAACATTTTAAATTCAGGAGACTGATTTTAAAGCTACAGAGTCAGCTGTGCATTGTCCATGTAGCCTGTTGGGTACTTCCCTAATACCCAACATAAATAATCTAAAATGGCTACTCCACCTAATGATTGTTAATACTGTTACTATATATGTTTACTTGGTTTTGGTCCTGTGCTCATTTTAAACCCACATTGAGCCCAGAAGGGGGAAAAACTGGAATGTACATGATTTCAGAAAATAAGCATTCCTTGTTTGTTGTATAATTAGTGTAAAGAAACTTCCTGACAGTGTGAACCAATAGAGGTGCAGAAATATTTCAGTCATAATTTCACATATAAAATAGCCATTTGTGTAATACAACCTGCATATTGTTCAAAACAGTCATTAGTATTATGGCTGATGTTTGAGTGCTTCTTTCTCTGTATGTATACAAAACATGATGTACAAATAAACACGCACATATTTATGCTCTGGACTATAGTCATTGAATGCATGTAAATCCCTGAAAAATATGTGGTTGCCCTGGGCAAACGAAAGGCAGTAAAATCACTCTAGGTGTAGGGACAGTGTAAAATATTAATACATGATAAATAATGGAACAATTAAAAATAATAGCACAGTTTTTTTTCTCTCTCTCTCTCCCTTCCTTCCTCTTTCTTTCTCTTCTATCTCTCTCTCCTTCCCTCTTTCTTTCTGTCTCTTTCTGTCTCTCTCTCTCTCACTCTCTCTCTCACACACACACACACTCCTGGTCTTGGCACAAATTATCTGCTGTTACAGAAGTTCTCATTTCTCTCTCTAATACACCTCATACTAATCGATACCCTATCTCTCAATGTAAAGCCTATGCATGTTTACTTGGCAGTAAGGCTACTCTCTTTCAGTGGGAATTACTCCTAATAGATACACATGATTGCAGGCAGACAGCTAGCTCCGTTGTTTAATAGGCTGTAAGTAAAATTTCTACATTAACAAAATTTATACCTAAACAACAGAATATAGGAACAAAAAATCATAGCAATAATCTGAGCTATGCTTTTCTTCTTTAAATGGAAGTACTACCCATTTTAACCAGACATTAAGACTCCCCCCCCCTTCTTTTGCTTGAAACTCCTTTCAGGGTGGGAGGGAAAACCAAATAAAACAGGAAGGAGGCAAGGACAGAAAATGGAAACAGGAGGCATTTTTCAGCCACTTTCTGGGACTGGAAAGTTGAGGGGACCCAAGGAAGCAGCATCCAGCCGTGATTAAGAAGACCCCCGCTCCCGCCCCCCCACCATCCCACCTTGCCTTCTTTTTCTCTCCCTGCCCCCGCTCTTCTCTCTCCCGGGCAGAAGGGGACTAACCTTAAAAAAAAAGAAAAAGAAAGCTCTGCTGCTGAGCAGAGAAAGCAGTAGCTGGGAAGGATGTTGCTACCCATGATGTTTACCCATGAGCACCATTGGCCTTTCTCCCTGTCTCTCCCAGTCAATGTTGCTCGCGAGTAAACTGCAGCTAGGATCTCCCGCGTGCTTCCCTCCCTCCCTGCGTGCATCGGTCCACTACCTGCTGCTGGTATGACCCCTCCACCAGCTCTCCCTTCCCCGGCCACCCGTGCCCTTCGGCCTTACCTTTGCCACCAGCGGTGAGCAGAAGTATGGGGCTAGATTCTGCAAGTAGGGGCTGGGCGGAGCGGGCAAGCATCAGGCGGGCGGGGTGAGCGAGCGGGAACCGGTTTGCAGGCATGGCCAGCCAAAAGTCACTAATGGTTCGGAAAAATGTGCCAAGTTTGAACTGACGTTTCTCCCGAACTCGGTGTGTCACTAAGGCAAGCTTTCAACACAGCACACGGGGCGAGGTGAGGGGCGGGCGAGCCAGCAATTTAAAAAACGGTTTGGTGTGCTGCGAGGCCAATAAATTACAAAAAAACACCAAACCGTTTGTTAAATTGCTGGCTCGCTCGCCACACCACTATTTATTGGCAATAAATAGTGGTGCAGAGGGGCAGGGCAAGGGGCGGGGCGAGCAAGCAATTTAACAAACGGTTCGGCCGAACTGCCTAAAACCGGCAGAATCCCACCACTGCAGCTAGCGGTACCTGAACACCCTTGTAAATGGATCATAAGCTTCCTAACAGACAGGAAGCAGCAGGTGAAGCTAAGCAGAATCACATCAGATACCTGTACAATTAGCACAGCCCTCCCCCCCCAAGGATTTGTGATCTCTCCATTTTTCTTCTCTCTATATACCAATGACTGAATATCAAATGATCCATCTCTTAAACTACTGAAGTTTGCAGATGATACAACAGTGATTGGTCTCATTCGAGACAATGATGAATCTGCATAAAGACGGGAGGTTGAACAACTAGCCTCGTGGTGTGACTGGAACAACCTGGAACTGAACACACTCAAAACAGTAGAAATGGTGGTAGACTTTAGGAGAAACCCTTCCATACTTCCACCACTCACAATACTAGACAACACAGTATCAACAGTAGAGACCTTCAAATTTCTAGGTTCTATCATATCTCAAGACCTAAAATGGACACCTATCATCAAAAACATCATCAAAAAAGCACAACAAAGAATGTTCTTTCTGCGCCAACCCAGGAAGCTCCAACAGCTGATACAGTTCTAAAAAGGAATTATTGAGTGTGTCATCTGCATCTCTATAACTGTCTGGTTTGGTTCTGCAACCCAACAAGACAGACACAGACTTCAGAGGATAATTAGAACTGCAGAAAAAAGAATTACTACCAACCTGCCTTCCATTGAGGACCTGTACACTGCATGAGTCAAAAAGAGGGCTGTGAAAATATTTAGAGACCCCTACTCCAGCCTTTACACTCATCACTTTAGGTCAGAGGTTCCCAAACTTTTTCAGTCCACCGCCGCCTTGGTACTACAAACTCATCCTCAGTGCCCCCCACCTAGGGGTGGGTTCTACTTACCTTTACTACCAGTTTGCAGTGGGGCCGTGAACGCTCACTTCGCTCACGCATGCACGCACTCTTCTGCACATGCACAGAAGTGTTTTGGTGATGTCGGGGTCGGTGGGTGGGGCCTCCTGCCGGTTTTACTACCGATTCTATAGAACCGGTGAGAACCGGGGCAACCCACTACTTCCCCCAGCCCGACCCCCTATAAATAGCATTGTTTGGAATAGCGGTTTGCACGACCCACTAAGGAAGATAAGTAACAATAAAATACACAGAATACAGCCATTTTTGGCCTCCTGAAGCCTTGCCCCGCATGTCCTGGTTTTGTGAAAAACGGGCCCGTTTTTTTGCAAAAACAGGGTGCGCAGAGCCTTTGGGAGGTCTGCAGGCTGCTCCAATACAAATTTATCCCTGAAACAAAGATAGCTAACACTATTAGTTAACGCTAGAGAATTCCCCTGAATCAACCAATCTAGAGCAGTGATTCTCAGCTGGGGGTTCCTTTCGAATTTGCTGACCAACAGTGAGTGGGAGAAAGCAATTTCACAGAGGAGGGGATGGAGAGGGCTGTGGGATGAATTCACACCCATTCCCAGACCCCCTTGGGATCAACCTGCAGCCCTCCCTTGCCTCCTCAGGCGGTGGAGCGTGTGTGTGGGGGATTCTTTTCAAGAAGTCACAAGGAGGGCTGAGAGCTGGTTTCTGCCCCACAAGTAAGATTTGGTCCAGAACCAACCCCAACATGAAGGTCTTTTATTTGCTCCTTGTACTCCTTGTCTTTGCATTTTTAACAGGTAATAAATTAAATTTCTGATGATGTAAAAATAGCTCATAACTCACCTTTCTAGGCAGTTATTATCATTTCTAAAAGCAAGATACTCTTCTCCATCTTTTGTCTGGAGTACCATTTAATCCCGAGCCTTTGAATTCCAGAAGTCCAAGTTTAAAGAATGGACTTCTGGAATTAAAGCTCCATTTTTTAGCTAAAACTTAATTCACACCTGTTAGTTTTGCTTGAGCAGTGTGATCCTCCAAAGGTCTGAAAAATATATAATTGAACTAGGATGCTAGTTGTAGAAATTATATGTGAAAATGCTGTTAAATGAAAAATAGAACAATGTTATCCAAGCTACAACTTAATCCTTTTTACTTTCACCGCCATAGACCATTAAAGGTATTTCAATTGTTACAGTTTATACTTATTCGTATTTCTAAAAACAAGGAAAAAAAAGAAAAACTTTTCATTGTCTAGATTACAAAAATACAAAGACAAATATTCCAATTATTATTCATTTCATTTTTACAATCATGATTTCCCATTTATTTCTTACTACTATTCATATTTCAATTCTAAATATATATAACATCTTTCTCTTTCATTTCTTTTTCTCCCTTCCCATTTTTATTTTTGCCTTTTTCTTTCTCCTTTCCCTTTGTGTTTTAAAATCTTGAACTCTCCTCTTTTGCCCTAAATTTCCCATTGTTTGCACCTACCTTTTTTATTGAGGAAAAGGAAGAAAAAGAAATCTCCCTCTGCCTCTGCCTCATTTTTCCTTGCAGCAAACAGCAAACAGCCTGCTTTACTTTCAGTTTCGTTTTCAGCATAGCTCCAACACTCTTTGCAGCAAGCAGCAGAGCCCGGCGCAAAACAACTGAGAAAGTCGGGAGGCCCATCTAATCAACGTCTGTTCTTAGCCTATGCTGAAGCTGAAAGGAGCTGTTTTTTCTTGCTGTTTGCTTGCAAGGAGGTAACTGCTGCGAGGCACAGGCCAAAGGGTGGGGGCCCCCCTCCGCCACCCTCCTTGCAACTTAGCGCCCCCCTGCCACCCGCTTTTGCCTCTAGCACTACCCTGCCGCCCCCCATGCCTCTTACTGCCCCCCTAAGTCATCCCACCGCCCCCCACATTGGTACCGCCCACTTTGGGAACCACTGCTTTAGATCATCACTCATCACTTTGGAAAATCCATGCGCATTTTCTTGTGTGCAATAAGGTTAGAATGTTTCCTGAAGCACCGTCCAGTCTTGGGGCACTTAATTGGTTTCTCCTGTGTGTATAAGCACATGATTTAAAAGGCTAGTCTTAGTACTGAAATCTTTCCCACAGTCTGGGCACTCATATGGTTTCACTCCTGTGTGAGTGTTCCGATGTTTCACCAGGCTGGAATTGTGACTGAAAGTTTTCCCACAATCAGGACATTCAAATGGTTTCTCTCCTGTGTGAGTCCTCTGGTGTGTCACCAGGCTGGAACTGCGACTGAAAGTTTTCCCACAATCAGGACATTCAAACGGTTTCTCTCCTGTGTGAGTCCTCTGGTGTGTCACCAGGCTGGAACTGCGACTGAAACTTTTCCCACAATCAGGACATTTAAACGGTTTCTCTCCTGTGTGAGTCCTCTGGTGTGTGACCAGGCTGGAATTTTGACTGAAACTTTTCCCACAATCAGGACATTCAAATGGTTTCTCTCCTGTGTGAGTCCTCTGGTGTTTCACCAGACTGGAATTGTGACTGAAACTTTTCCCACAATCAGGACATTCAAATGGTTTCTCTCCTGTGTGAGTCCTCTGGTGTATCACCAGACTGGAATTGTGATTGAAACTTTTCTCACAATCAGGACATTCAAATGGTTTCTCTCCTGTGTGAGTCCTCTGGTGTATCACCAGGCTGAAATTTTGACTGAAACTTTTCCCACAATCTGGACATTCAAATGGTTTCTCTCCTGTGTGAGTCTTCTGGTGTATCACCAGGCTGGAATTGTGACTGAAACTTTTCCCACAATCAGGACATTCAAATGGTTTCTCTCCTGTGTGAGTCCTCTGGTGTATCACCAGACTGGAATTGTGATTGAAACTTTTCTCACAATCAGGACATTCAAATGGTTTATCTCCTGTGTGAGTCCTCTGGTGTATCACCAGGCTGGAATTGTAACTGAACCTTTTCCCACAATTAGGACATTCAAACGGTTTCTCTCCTGTGTGAGTCTTCTGGTGTGTCACCAGATTGGAATTGTTACTGAAGCTTTTCCCACAATCAGGACATTCAAAGGGTTTCTCTCCTGTGTGAGTCCTCTGGTGTATCACCAGGCTGGAATTGCGACTGAAACCTTTCCCACAGATAGGGCATTCAAAGGGTTTCTCTCCTGTGTGAGTTCTTTGTTGTCTCATGAGGTGGTAATTTCCAATGAAACTTTCACACAATTTGGACACTCTTATGTGATGGGTGTCCTGTGATGTATCACCATGTTGCCATGCTCACTAAAGTATTCACGTCGGGAGCACTCGTATGGCTTCTCTCCTGTGTGGGTCGTTCCATGAAACACAAGGAAGCTGTTCTGACGAAACTTTTTGGCATATTCAGATAATTTGTATGGCTTTTCTACAGTTGGGATCTTCTTTTTTAATCAGCTATGATTTGCAATCTGTGCTTTTTCTACAATAGGCAGATCTATGGAGCTTTTCCACAACTGATATTCTTGAGGTCAAAAATATGTGTGATCTATTGTTTAGTGGTGTTTATCATTGTCTGTCCTATGTGCCCTGCCCAATAAGACCTTTTCCTTCCCCCTAACTTCCAGATATTTCCATCTTTTTCTGAATGAAAAATAATCTTCCTTGATCTTTCATGCAATGTATCCTTGAGTTTCGTATCCTCTACTTTTTCCAGCTCAAAATCTCATGTTAATTTTCTCTCTTTTGTCTATTAGCTGCTGGAGAAGGAGAATTGTGTGGTTTTCTAAAGGAACTAGAATATATTTTGATTTCTGGCTCAATTTTATTTCCTTTTCAATGTTGCTTGTTATTCCCAGTTGTCCAGAGTGCTCTTATTGCCATCCTCTTTGTCTATAAGTTTCAAAGAAAAGTGTAACTTTAATTGTGTATAAAATGGTTGCAGAAGATGTGAAAAAAAGTATACATTATAATAAAAAAGCAAACATGCCACAATGCTAGAATAATCTGTTACATTAATTATGATTCATTTGACACATGGAAGAGTACCAAGATATCTATTCAACCATGAAATTATGTTGTTGACTTGGATCAATCATAAATTCTTGGCACTGAAAAGGGTTATCCTCAAATATATCTTTATGTACTGAGGATAGATTATATAATTGCAGATATATGCATATAGAAAGAAATACAGATACAAACACCTACAAATGATATATGTGGAAGCTCCATGAGTTTTCAGCCTGACAAAATGTCCCAAAATGGTTAATGTCAAACCTTCTGAGCTAAATTTAGAGATGTGGGGCTTTAACTGAGGAAATGATGCCAAAAGCCTCTGCAAGATTTGAAGCACCAGTTTTGCTCATGAAAGTCCTCAGCTGCAAATAAGAGAAGAAAATGCTGTCTACAACCCCTTCTGGTGGCATCCCAATTCAAGCAATCCTGACTTACTGAGTGCAGTTGGGACTGGCTTCTGTGTCCTTAAGCAGCCGGTCATGAAGCATGATGTCACATGACAGTGCCAACTTGCATCTGTTCCACAAACTGCGACTTGCAATTTCCTGCTGGCATCCCTACTAATTTTGCTTCAGAATCTAGCTGAGAAGATCACAAATGGGGATCCTGAGTTTGGGATGCTGCAGCCATCATAAATGTACAACGGTTGGCAGAACCCAAGTTGGTGTCTCTCCTTTTCCTGCACCTTCATAACCACAGGAACGTTTTTTCAGAAAAATGGGCCAAAAAAAGCCTCAAAAACAAGCCAAAGGAGCCTCAAAAATGGCCCCCCAAAACCTCAAAAATGGCCCCAAAAGCCTCAAAAACAGCCCCCAAAAAGCATCATAAACGGGGGAAAAGCCCCAAAAAGAAGCTGAAAGAAACACCCAAAAATGGGCCAAAAATAGCTCCAGAAAGAGGTCGAAAAAGGACTGGAAAAGGCCCGAAAAACGTAGGCGAAAACCTTTTTTTGTTGTTGTTTTCCTCTTCTAAATTGAACCTGGTTAATACCTGGATGTGGCACCAATAGGAAATACTGTGCTTTTGGCAAGACCTGGAAGTTAAAAAACATAAACCCTAGAAAAAAACTAGTGGCAGAATCACTGCAATTTGGTTGCCAAGAGAATAGCAAGCCCGTAACAGAATAGGTTATGAGTTGGAAGAGACCTTGGAGGTCTTCTAGTCCAATCTCCTTCTCAGGCAGGATACCCTATAACATTCCAGACAAATGGCTGGCCAATCTGTCTTAAAGCACGAGTGTCACACTTGCCATGTCATGTTGCCGTCACGTGACATTTTGTGACATTCTACCCATTTATGGAGCCGCCAGTTTGTCACCCCTGTCTTAAAAGGTTCCAAATGAATCTAGATGACAATTTGTCATCGAAAAGGTAGAAAAGGGAACTATAGTGATCTAAATTTTTACTAGCAGAGAGGAAATTATAAGGGGGGGGGAGGTTTGAAGTTGCAGGTAAATTGGGGGAAGAGTGACCATGTCATACTGGAATTCAATATAACGCAGACACAAGCAATAGAGCAAAATCAAACTAATGTCTTAGACTTTAAAGCAGCTGATTTTAACAAACCAAGAGACAGCTTGGGAAGGATTCCATGTATGAAAATCTTAAACAGGAAAACAACTCAAGAAGCCTGAGAAACTCTGGCTGCCTGAACAGAGGGATAGAATCGAGATCACATGAAGTATTAGTACCAATTGATAATGCTTTGATTAAGATCACACTTGGATTACTGCAACCACTTTTCATCACCACAATATAAAACAGGCGTGGAGACTCTATAAAGAGTGCAGAGAAGAGCAGAAGGGATAATTAGTGGGTTCCAGTAACTGGGAATGAATCGCCTAGTGAAAGGAAGGACTAGGGGTGACATGATAGCAGTGTTCCAATACTTGGAGGGTCAACTTCTTTTCCAAAGCACCAGAAGGACAAGACAAGAAGCAATGCATGGAAACTAATCAAGGAGAGGAAAAAACCTGTAATTAAGGAAAAATCCCATCAGTGAGAACAATTAGCCAGTGGAACGGAATGGCTGCAATTTTCTGCTGCCTGGAAGACTGAAAAAGTCCCTTTTGAGTGAAGGTTGATTCTTCGGGAATGGCTTCCCTCCAGAGGTTGTGGGGGCTCCATTGCTGGTGGCTTTTAAACCGACGGGACAGCCATTTGTCTGAGACGTCATTAAGACCTCCAAGGTTTCTTCCAGCTCTCTTCCAAACCTCCAGTGACGGAGCTCCCTCTGGAGGGAAACCAGCCCCAAAGGCTCAACCTGCATTGGAAGGAGGCTTTTTCAAGCTTCCCACCAGCAGAAATTGCAGCCCCCAGTTTCCCAGCCTGCAGCACCAGTGGGCTTCCATTTGGGGAGGGAAGGAACCTGCAGCAGCCGCAGCTGAGAGGCTTCAGCCCAGTTGCTTCTCCGCTTCCAGCCCAAGTTGCTCCCGGACTCTCCTCCCACCTGCTGCCCTCCACTCACCTGCCAGCTGCTGCTCCGACCATGGAAACAGCACAAAAGCCGCTCTGCACACCACCTTCCTCCCATCAGCCATCCGGAAGAGGAAGTTCCTCTCCTCCCAGTCTTTCTAGCAATGCAGTACTTGATGATTTTAACTCCTTAAACACAACCACAGGCGCCACCTGCTGTACTGTCCGCTTTCTAGCCACCGGTGTTGCCTGTTTGAGCGCCATCTCCAGACAGGCAGAAAAACACGCTTGTCCCCTTTCTTATCTAAGGCGGTTGCAAGAGGTTTTCACTGATTAAATGCTACCGTCATTTATGCTGAGCCCTGAAAGTTCATGACATTTTATTTTTTCATTTATTTTATTTTATTTGTAAAGCATATATAAGAAAACATATAAAAGCATAAACGTAATTGGAATACATGAAAAGAATAAGAGTAAAAAGGGACATGAGGACAGGGAAGATGGTGCGCTTATGCCTTACAGACCCCTTAGGAATGGGGTGAGGTCAACAGTAGACAGTTTAAGGTTAAAGTTTTGGGGATTTGGGGAAGAAACTGTAGGAAGTTAGCACCCACCCCTTTCCTGGAAAAATGAAATATTTTAGGAAATATTAAAAAGGCAGAATATTATATTTCCCTGGATAAGAAATGGAGAAGCCTGTTTTAAAGATGAAGCAGCTCCCATCTTCCTGCTCCCACCCTTTCTCAATGGGCCATTAAGGCCTGGCCAGTCTATTCTACATAACAAAGATCTACTTCCTTCAGGCAGAGCCATAGTAGGAATTGCCAAAGATCCAATAAAGATAGGATTAGCCCTCTACCCATCTAGCAACAGAAGCTCTCCACATGGCACCTGGGAAGATTACATCAGCCAGCAAGGCTAGCTAAGACCCCCACCCCCTGGGAGTGTGACAACCAATCAGGATTCTCTTTCGGGCCCCAGGAAATTCAAAGCCAGAGAGAGCATAAAAAACCGAGGATTCGCTGTATCTGCCCTTTTCTGTTCAGGAACTCAAGCCATGTGATCCTGTCCACCATTAAACCATCTTTCCAAGCAGTCTCCATGTTTCCAGTGTCTTTTTCCCCACTTGGAGCAGAACCCAGAAGGATATTTCTTGCAACAAAACCACAGAGTCAGGTAGTGCATTCCAGGCATTGACCACTCTGTTGCTGAAGTCGTATTTTCTGCAATTGAATTTGGAGCGGTTTACCTTGAGTTTGTATCTCTTATTTGCTCAGGTATTGTTGTGGTTGAAGCTGAAGTACTCATTGACAGAATATTTTTTTGTTTGACAGATGAAAGATCTAAAATTCACATTAAACTATAAAAGAAAAGTTGGATAAGATGATGTACTGTGTGTATCTATCACTGGACAAATTGTCCAGAATGTTTAAAGGAACCTCAACTGAATGTTGGAAATGTAAAGAGCTTTTTATGATTTGTAGAAAGTCAGCACCACTCCCCAGAAGAATGAAATATCTTGGGAAATATTAAAAATGCAGAATATTATATTTCCCTAAATGAGAAATGGAGAAACATGGGTTTTTTTAGAGGTAGGAAGGCAGACTCAGTCTTACTTAATAGCCCCCAGCAGGCATTTTGTGCCCATTAAGAAAGATTGGGCCAGCCTATCTATAAGAGCAGTGGTGGCGCAGTGGTTAGAGTGCAGTACTGCAGGCTTCTGCTGACTGCCAGCTGCCTGCAATTTGGCAGATCGAATCTCACCAGACTCATCCTTCTGAGATGGGTAAAATGAGCCAGATTGTTGGGGACACTATGCTGACTCTGTAAAACCGCTTAGAGAGGGCGGTTAAAGCACTGTGAAGCGGTATATGAGTCTAAGTACTATTGTTATTGCTAAAACAAAATACCTTCACCTCCAGGATGATGGGATTAAGACCATTTAGGACAGTGATGGCTAACCTTTTTACTGTTGCGTGCCAAAAGTGGGGGGAGCGCAGGGAGGTCGCGTTCACGTGCGCCCACACCCATAATTCAATGTCCCCCCGGGCCCCGCGCATGCGCGCACAATCCCCCTGCGCTCCCCCCCCCCCGCTTATGGCATTTGATGCAAAAAGGTTACCGGTGGGTCCATGAGGCCTGTTTTTCTCCCTCCCCAGGCTTCAGAGGCTTTCTTGGACTCTGGACAGGGCGAAAATGGCTTTCCCCATCCCTCCGGAGGCTCTCTGGAGGCTGGAAATGGCCCATTTCCCGACTTCCAGTGGGCCCAGAAGGACTGAAAATCAATCGGTGCTGAGCTAGGGCAACTCTCGCCTGTCCACAGATATTGCTCCGTGTGCCACCTGTGGCACGTGTGTCATAGGTTCACCATCACGGCTTTAGGACATAATAAAGCATTTAGCAGAAGACACATATTTTTATATAGCCCTGAGGGAGATTCAGAGGCTTTGGGATCACTGGAAGGGTTTCCAATGTCTAACCATAATAAAACGAGACATGATAAAGATGTGCACTAAAATATGACACCAAGGAAAGAGAAAAAGGAAAACAATCAGTTAATATTAAGTATATTGAGCATTTTACTATTTTAAATTTTAGAAATTTGGCACCTATTTGAATTTGATAGGGTGGGTGACACTGCTGGGCTAGGAGCAGGGAGATAGTTTGTGTTCTCTACTCATATAGACTGACAGATGATGCTGTTAATATGGCTCTGCACTACATCCTACAACGTCTTAAATCTCCAAAGGCCTACGCAAGGGTCCCCTTTATAGACTTTAGTTCAGCATTCAATACCATCATTCCGGACATACTTCTAACTAAACCAAACCAGCTAGCGGTACCTGAACACCCTTGTAAGTGGATCAAAAGCTTCCTAACAGACAGGAAGCAGCAGGTGAAGCTAAGCAGAATCACATCAGATACCTGTACAATTAGCACAGGGCCCCCCCAAGGATTTGTGCTCTCCCCATTTCTCTTCTCTCTATATACCAATGACTGCATCTCAAATGATCCATCTCTTAAACTACTGAAGTTTGCAGATGATACAACAGTGATTGGTCTCATTCGAGACAATGATGAATCTGCATAAAGACGGGAGGTTGAACAACTAGCCTCGTGGTGTGACTGGAACAACCTGGAACTGAACACACTCAAAACAGTAGAAATGGTGGTAGACTTTAGGAGAAACCCTTCCATACTTCCACCACTCACAATACTAGACAACACAGTATCAACAGTAGAGACCTTCAAATTTCTAGGTTCTATCATATCTCAAGACCTAAAATGGACACCTATCATCAAAAACATCATCAAAAAAGCACAACAAAGAATGTTCTTTCTGCGCCAACCCAGGAAGCTCCAACAGCTGATACAGTTCTAAAAAGGAATTATTGAGTGTGTCATCTGCATCTCTATAACTGTCTGGTTTGGTTCTGCAACCCAACAAGACAGACACAGACTTCAGAGGATAATTAGAACTGCAGAAAAAGCAATTACTACCAACCTGCCTTCCATTGAGGACCTGCATACTGCACGAGTCAAAAAGAGGCTGTGAAAATATTTACAGACCCCTAAACTGTTTCAACTCCTACCCTCAAAATGAGGCTATAGAGCACTGCACACCAGAACAACTAGACACAAGAACAGTTTTTTACTGAATGCCATCACTCTGCTAAACAAATAATTCCCTCAACACTGTCAAACTATTTACTAAGCCTGAATTACTATTACTATTAATCTTCCCATTGTTCTTACTATCCATATATTTTATTAGTTTTAAAATTATAAAAAAAACATAAAATCTCCATTAACGTCCGAGGTGTCGTGTATATACATATTTGCTAAATATATATCAGGTAAATTCAAAACTTCAATTACTAAAGATAAGCATATCCTGACATCAAGATCTTATCCTATTATTCAACCATTTGTACCACCTTTCCCATACTACATATTTTGAGTTCACATCACTATTAAGATCGCTCGTTAATTTTGACATTTCTGCACATTCTAAGATTTTGTTTATTAGTATTTCCTCTGGAATTCCTACTGATAACAAGTTCAAACAGGTGCCATTAATACAGGTATTGAGTGGAGGACAGAGGAGCCTCTTAAAGAAGTTGTTACAGGTCTGTGAGAGCCAGAAATCTTGCTTGTTTGTAGGTGACCAAATACTTATTTTCCACCATAATTTGCAAATAAATTCTTTCCAAATCAGACAATGTGATTGTTTGGATTTGTTTTCTCGTTTTGTCCCTCATAGTTGAGGTCTACCTATGATGTCAATTACAGGCCTCTCTCATCTTTTTAAGTGGGAGAACTTGCACAATTGGTGGCTGACTAAATACTTTTTTGTCCCACTGTACATGGAATACAGAAATTTTTGGCCTCCTGAAGCCTTGCCCCGCATGTCCCGTTTTTGTGAAAAACTGGCCCGTTTTTGCAAAAACAGGGTGCGCAGAGCCTTTGGGAGGTCTGCAGGCTGCTCCAATACAAATTTATCCCTGTAACAAAGATAGCTAACACTATTAGTTAATGCTAGAGAAATCCCCTGAATCAACCAATCTAGAGCAGTGATTCTCAGCTGGGGGTTCCTTTTGAATTTGCTGACCACCAGCGAGTGGGAGAAAGCAATTTCACAGAGGAGGGGATGGAGAGGGCTGTGGGATGAATTCACACCCATTCCCAGACCCCCTTGGGATCAACCTGCAGCCCTCCCCTGCCTCCTCAGGCGGTGGAGCGTGTGTGGGGGGGGGATTCTTTTCAAGAAGTCACAAGGAGGGCTGAGAGCTGGTTTCCGCCCCACAAGTAAGATTTGGTCCAGAACCAACCCCAACATGAAGGTCTTTTATTTGCTCCTTGTACTCCTTGTCTTTGCATTTTTAACAGGTAATAAATTAAATTTCTGATGTTGTCAAAGTAGCTCGTAACTCACCTTTCTAGACAGCTATTATCATGTCTAAAAGCAAGATACTCTTCTCCATCTTTTGTCTGGAGTACCATTTAATCCAGAGCCTTTGAATTCCAGAAGTCCAAGTTTAAAGAATGTCCAAGTTTAAAGAATGGACTTCTGGAATTAAAGCTCCATTTTTTAGCTAAAACTTAATTCACACCTGTTAGTTTTGCTTGAGCAGTGTGAACAATTGACAGTGTGATCCTCCAAAGATCTGAAAAATATATCATTGATTTTCCTTTGGCATTTAAACTAGATAACCAATGTGAAAAAGTGCATCAAGGAAGGACTGGAAAGCCAATTCATACTGAACTGTATTGGGTTTTCTGTTGTTATTTGAATAAAAGGAAAAGAAATCAAATAGTGGTACCTAGTGCGGAAAAAGAGATGAAATCATGGGTCATTCTCAACACTTGAATTTTCTACACATAAAATATCTAGAAATTATTATTGTTAAGTGAGTTTTGCCCCATTTTATGATTTTTCTTGGCATAGTTCAAATCAGAGCTTAAATCAAAGATTTGATAGTTCAAATCAAAGTTCAAATCAAAGATTTCTGAGACCAATGTTGAATATTTCAGTAGTCACCAATCCCAGTCTTAAAATGAGTTTAAAATCAGTGGGAGTCACTGATAACAATAAACTACTAGCCTTTCTTTTCCTTCTGTCCAAGTTTTGCAAGTACTTTTTCCAGGTATATGTTTTATTCCAAAGTATACAAACCATTATTGTTAGGGAAAAAATGGGTTTTCCAAACAATTTTAAAAGACACTGTCAGAATGACTCTGCTCTCAGCCCCCCTTGTGGCTCCTTGAAAAGCATCCCACCCCCACATATGTAAATGAAAAGAATAAGCTTAAAAATCCTAGCCTTTTAAAATTGAAAATATGGAGAATTGGGAGGATGAATATGAGACACTAAAGGAGATGTTTCAAAAAGTAAGGGAGGCATTTAAGGGAAATAAAGAAGCAGAAAATTGGTTAGCTTGCAAAAAAAAAAAGAGAGAAAAGATGAATGAGAAGCAAGAGAAACAAGGAGATAATATTGAAAAGAAAATAATTGGGAAAAAAGATAAAGATGATGACACTGGGTTCAATAGTGATAGAATACAAATGAATTGAAAGTAGTTAACAAAGTTAAATACCTGGGAATTTGGTTATCTGGCAGATGCTCGAGTATACAAGAAGACAACTATAATAAATTATTAATTCAAATAAGAAAAGATTTAGATAAATGGGGTAAAATTCAACTTTCACTTCTGGGACGAGTAGCAACAGTTAAATCCTATATTCTACCGAAATTTAATTTCTTATTTCAAACAGCTTTAGTGAACCTATCCAAAAAAATTTTTATGGAATTAAATCAGATAATAACTAAATTTGTTTGGCAGGGGAAAAAGCCTCGGATTAAAAGAAAGATGATGCAGGAGATAAAAGAAAGAGGGGGCCTGGGCTTACCCTGTTGGGAGAATTATTATTCAGCAGCTTTGTTAGTATGGGTAAAAGAATGGATTACCTTGGGTAACAATCGTCTTCTCAAATTAGAAGGTTATGATCTACAACAGGGTTGGCACGTGGCCCTCTGGCGAGACAGTAACCCACAAAGTAAATGGTTTACTAGACATTATATAAGAAATATCCTAATTAGAAACTGGGAAAAGATTAGCAAAAAATACTGTATTAAAACACCGTGCTGGATATCACCGGTGGAAGCACTGACATATCCCAAAATCTACAATCCGACAAAGAAATTAATATATAAGGAGTTATTGAATGCACAGGGAAATTTAAAATCTAAACAGGAATTGAATTCTTTAGGAATACAAATGGACTGGTGGACTTACTTACAGATTCAATCTAAATTTAAGAAAGATAGAGATGGGAAAGGCATACATCTGGACTTACAAGAATTAGACAAAATTTTGATGGGACAAGAAAAAGGCATGATTGCAAAAAGTTACAAATTATTAATGAGATTAGAGATAGGAGAGGAAGTAATCAAAGATACAATGATCGCCTGGGCGAAAAATTTTGGTTACCCAATTCATTTAGACAAATGGCAAGGGATTTGGGGTGAGAATATGAAATCAGTGGTATCCACGGCATATAAAGAGAATATCTATAAGATGATATACAGGTGGCACCTCTCCCCCTATAGATTGGCTAAATGTTCACTGGACAATCGGCGGAATGCTGGAAATGTGGGCAGGAGAGAAACAGTTACTATCATCAATGGTGGACAAAGTGAGGTCGGATAGACCTAATTGATGTATGAAGAGAGATAAGTCATTCTGTCTCCTTCGGAATATAATGTACTTGCAGATATGTTTGTTATTTGTTACGTTGTCTTGTATGTTATTTATATGGTGTGTTGTTGTTTTTTTGTGTGTTCTCTTTTTAATGGAAAATGTAAATAAAGACTATTTTTTTAAAAAAAATAATGATAGAATAAAAATGGATATGAGAAAATACATCTGAAATATGAAGAAAAGAGAAATAAATGAGGTAAGATGGAGAATGAAAAGTAATAGAGTTAAAATTAAAGGAAAAAGGCTGAAGGGGAGATATAAGAACAGGAAAAAGAAGAAGGTAAAGAAATGGGAGAAAGGGAGGAAAACATCAAGAAAGAGAACTGTGGAGAGACTAAGAGGAAATGGTTAAGAGTCAGTGAAAACGTTAATTTGTTAATAAAGAGAAGGATGCTAGTTGTAGAAATTATATGTGAAAATGCTGTTAAATGAAAAATAGAACAATGTTACCCAAGCTACAACTTAATCCTTTTTTACTTTCACCAACATATATCATTAAAGATATTTCAATTGTTACAGTTTATACTTATTCATATTTCTAAAAAAAAGAAAAGAAAAACTTATCATTGTCTAGATTTCAAAAATACAAAGACAAATATTCCAATTATTATTCATTTCATTTTTACAATCATGATTTCCCATTTATTTCTTACTACTATTCATATTTCAATTCTAAATATGTATAACATCTCTTTCCTTTCTTTTTCTTTTTCTCTCTTCCCATTTTTATTTTTGTCTTTTTCTTTCTCCTTTTCCTTTGTGTTTTAAAATCTTGAACTCTCCTCTTTTGCCCTAAATTTTCCATTGTTTGCACCTCCTTTTTTAGTGAGGAAAAAGAAGAAAAAGAAATCTCCCTCTGCCTCTGCCTATTTTTCCTTGCAGCAAACAGCAAACAGCCTTCTTTACTTTCAGTTTCGTTTTCAGCATAGCTTGACTAGCACAAGGGGGAAAAAATCTGCTCCAACACTCTTTGCAGCAAGCAGCAGAATCCTGCACAAAACAGCTGGGAGAGTTGGGAGGCCAATCTAATGAACTAATAGGCTAATTAGCCTATGCTGAATCTGAAAGGAGCTGTTTTTTCTTGCTGTTTGCTTGCAAGGAGGTACAGGCAAAAGGGGGGGGCTACCCCCGCCACCCTCCTTGCCACTTAGCGCCCCCCTGCCGCCCCCTTTTGCCTCTAGCGCTCCCCTGCCACCCCCCATGCCTCTTACTGCCCCCCTAAATCATCCCACTGCCCACCACTTTGGTACCGCCCACTTTGGGAACCACTGCTTTAGGTCATCACTCATCACTTTGGAAAATCCATGTGCATTTTCTTGTGTGCAATAAGGTTGGAATGTTTCCTGAAGGACCGTCCACTCTTGGGGCACTTAAATGGATTCTCCCGTATGTATAAGCACATGATTTAAAAGGCTAGTCTTAGTATTGAAATCTTTCCCACAGTCTGGGCACTCATATGGTTTCTCTCCTGTGTGAGTCCTCTGGTGTCTCGCCAGCTCAGAATTCCAAAGGAAACTTTTCACACAATCTGGACATTCAAATGGTTTCTCTCCTGTGTGAGTCTTCTGGTGTTTCAGCAGGCTGGAATTGTGACTGAAACTTTTCCCACAATCAGGACATTCAAATGGTTTCTCTCCTGTGTGAGTCCTCTGGTGTGTCACCAGGCTGGAATTGTGACTGAAATTTTTCCCACAATCAGGACATTCAAATGGTTTCTCTCCTGTGTGAGTCCTCTGGTGTATCACCAGATTGGAATTGTCACTGAAACCTTTCCCACAATCAGGACATTCAAATGGTTTCTCTCCTGTGTGAGTCCTCTGGTGTGTCACCAGGCTGGAATTGTGACTGAAACTTTTCCCACAATCAGGACATTCAAATGGTTTCTCTCCTGTGTGAGTCTTCTGGTGTGACACCAGATTGGAATTGTTACTGAACCTTTTCTCACAATCAGGACATTCAAATGGTTTCTCTCCTGTGTGAGTCCTCTGGTGTATCACCAGGCTGGAATTGTGACTGAAACTTTTCCCACAATCAGGACATTCAAATGGTTTATCTCCTGTATGAGTCCTCTGGTGTGTCACCAGGGTGTAATTGTAACTGAACCTTTTCCCACAATCAGGACATTCAAATGGTTTCTCTCCTGTGTGAGTCTTCTGGTGTGTCACCAGATTGGAATTGTTACTGAATCTTTTCCCACAATCAGGACATTCAAATGGATTCTCTCCTGTGTGAGTCCTCTGGTGTATCACCAGGCTGAAATTGCGAGTGAAACTTTTCCCACAATCAGGACATTCAAATGGTTTCTCTCCTGTGTGAGTCCTCTGATGTGTCACCAGGCTGAATTTATGACTGAAACGTTTCCTACAATCAAGACATTCAAATGGTTTTTCACCTGTGTGAATTCTCTGGTGTTTCACCAGGTTGGAATTTTTATTGAAACTTTTCCCACAATCAGAACATTCAAAGGGTTTCTCTCCTGTGTGAGTCCTCTGGTGTTGAACCAGCTTAGAATTCTGACTGAAACTTTTCCCACAATCAGGACATTCAAAGGGTTTCTCTCCTGTATGAGTCCTTTGTTGTCTCATGAGGTGGTAATTTCCAATGAAACTTTCACACAATTTGGACATTCTTATGTGATGGGTGTCCTGTGATGTATCACCATGTTGCCATGCTCACTAAAGTATTCACATCTGGAGCACTCGTATGTCTTCTCTTCTGTGTGAGTCGTTCCATGAAACACAAGGAAGCTGTTCTGACCAAACTTTTTGGCATATTCAGATAATTTGTATGGCTTTTCTGCAGTTAGGATCTTCTTGTTAAATCAGCTATGATTTGCAATTTGTGCTTTTTCTACAATAGGCAGATCTATGGAGTTTTTCCACAACTGATATTCTTGAGGTCAAAAATATGTGTGATCTATTGTTTAGAGGTGTTTTGATAAAAGCCATTTGCTTCTTCCCAGAGCAAGGTCTGTATCATTGTCTGTCCTATGTGCCCTGCCCAATAAGACCTTTTCCTTTCCCCTAACTTCCAGATATTTCCATCTTTTTCTGAATGAAAAATAATGTTCTTTGATCTTTCATGCAATGTATCCTTGAGTTTCGTATCCTCTACTTTTTCCAGCTCAAAATCTCATGTTAATTTTCTCTCTTTTGTCTATTAGCTGCTGGAGAAGGAGAATTATGTGGTTTTCTGAAGGAAATTGAATATATTTTGATTTCTGGCTCAAAATATATGGCTTTTATTTCCTTTTCAACGTTGCTTGTTTTTCTCAGTTGTCCAAAGTTCTCTTATTGTCATCCTCTTTATCTATAAGTTTCAAACAAAAGTGTAACTTTAATTATGTATAAAATGGTTGCAGAAGATGTGAAAAAAAGTATACATTACAACGAAAAAGCAAACATGCCACAATGCTAGAATAATATCTTATATTAATAATGATTCATTTGACACAAGGAAGAGTACCAAGATATCTATTCAACCATGAAATTGTTGTTGTTGACTTGGGTCAATCATAAATTCTTGGCACTGCAAAGGGTTATCCTGAAATATATCTGGATGTACTGAGGATAGATTATATAATTGCAGATATATGCATATAGAAAGAAATACAGATACAAACACCTACAAATGAATATATGTGGAAGCTCCATGAGTTTTCAGCCTGACAAAATGTCCCAAAATGGTTAATGTCAAACCTTCTGAGCTAAATTTAGAGATGTGGGGCTTTAACTGAGGAAATGATGCCGAAAGCCTCTGCAAGATTTGAAGCACCAGTTTTGCTCATGAAAGTCCTCAGCTGCAGATAAGAGAAGAAAATGCTGTCTACAACCCCTTCTGGTGGCATCCCAATTCAAGCAATCCTGACTTACTGAGTGCAGTTGGGACTGGCTTCTGTGTCCTTAAGCAGCCGGTCATGAAGCATGATGTCACATGACAGTGCCAACTTGCATCTGTTCCACAAACTGCGACTTGCAATTTCCTGCTGGCATCCCTACTAATTTTGCTTCAGAATCTAGCTGAGAAGGTCACAAACGGGGATCCTGAGTTTGGGATGCTGCAGCCATCATAAATGTGCAACGGTTGGCAGAACCCAACTTGGTGTCTCTCCTTTTCCTGCACCTTCATAACCACAGGAACGCTTTTTCGGAAAAACGGGCCAAAAAAAGCCTCGACAATGGCCCCAAAAAACCTCAAAAATGGCCCCAAAAGCCTCAAAAACAGCCCCATAGAAGCCTCATAAATGGGGGAAAAAAGCCTCAAAAATGGACCAAAAAAAGCCTAAAAAATGAGCTGAAAAAAGCACCCAAAATAGCCGAAAACAGCCCCAGAAACAGGCCAAAAAAAGATTGGAAAAGGCCCGAAAAAAGGTAGGCCAAAAACTTTTTTTGGTTGTTTTCCTCTTCTAATTTTAGTTGTGTCATTTAGTCAGGTGCGTCTTGTAGTCCAAAAAATACGGTAAAGCCAGTTGAACCTGGTTAATACCCGGATGCGGCACCAATAGGAAATATCGTGCTTTTGGCAAGACCTGGAAGTTAAAAAACATAAACCCTAGAAAAAAACTAGTGGCAGAATCACTGCAATTTGGTTGCCAAGAGAATAGCAAGCCCGTAACAGAATAGGTTATGAGTTGGAAGAGACCTTGGAGGTCTTCTAGTCCAATCTCCTTCTCAGGCAGGATACCCTATAACATTCCAGACAAATGGCTGGCCAATCTGTCTTAAAGCACGAGTGTCACACTTGCCATGTCATGTTGCCGTCACGTGACATTTTGTGACATTCTACCCATTTATGGAGCTGGGATGGGTGTGGCCTGCATGTAACGCATCCAGCCCATGGGCCGCCAGTTTGTCACCCCTGTCTTAAAAGGTTCCTCATGAATCTAGATGACAACTTGTCATCCAAAAGGTAGAAAAGGGAACTAACGATCTCCTATAGCGATCTAAATTTTTACTAGCAGAGAGGAAATTATAAGGGGGTGGGGGGTGAAGTTGCAGATAAATAGGGGGAAGAGTGACCATGTCATACTGGAATTCAATATAATGCAGACACAAGCAATCGAGCAAAATCAAACTAATGTCTTAGACTTTAAAGCAGCTGATTTTAACAAACCAAGAGACAGCTTGGGAAGGATTCCATGGATGAAAATCTTAAACAGGAAAACAACTCAAGAAGCCTGAGAAACTCTGGCTGCCTAAACAGAGGGATAGAATCGAGATCACATGAAGTATTAGTACCAATTGATAATGCTTTGATTAAGATCACACTTGGATTACTGCAACCACTTTTCATCACCACAATATAAAACAGGCGTGGAGACTCTATAAAGAGCGCAGAGAAGAGCAGAAGGGATAATTAGTGGGTTGCAGTAATTGGGAATGAATCGTCTAGTGAAAGGAAGGACTAGGGGTGACATGATAGCAGTGTTCCAATACTTGAAGGGTCAACTTCTTTTCCAAAGCACCAGAAGGACAAGACAAGAAGCAATGCATGGAAACTAATCAAGGAGAGAGAAACAACCTGGAATTAAGGAAAAATCCCATCAGTGAGAACAATTAGCCAGTGGAAGGGAATGGCTGCAATTTTCTGCTGCCTGGAAGACTGAAAAAGCCTCTTTTGAGTGAAGGTTGATTCTTCGGGAATGGCTTCCCTCCAGAGGTTGTGGGGGCTCCATTGCTGGTGGCTTTTAAACCGACGGGACAGCCATTTGTCTGAGACGTCATTAAGACCTCCAAGGTTTCTTCCAGCTCTCTTCCAAACCTCCAGTGACGGAGCTCCCTCTGGAGGGAAACCAGCCCCAAAGGCTCAACCTGCATTGGAAGGAGGCTTTTTCAAGCTCCCCACCAGCAGAAATTGCAGCCCCCAGTTTCCCAGCCTGCAGCACCAGTGGGCTTCCATTTGGGGAGGGGAGGAACCTGCAGCAGCCGCAGCTGAGAGGCTTCAGCCCAGTTGCTTCTCCGCTTCCAGCCCAAGTTGCTCCCGGACTCTCCTCCCACCTGCTGCCCTCCACTCACCTGCCAGCTGCTGCTTCCGCCATGGAAACAGCACAAAAGACGCTCTGCACACACCACCTTCCTCCCATCAGCCATCCGGAAGAGGAAGTTCCTCTGCGCGTCTCCTCTCCTCCCAGCCTTTCTAGCAATGCAGTACTTGATGATTTTAACTCCTTATACACAATCTCAGGCGCCGCCTGCTGTACCGTCCGCTTTCTAGCCACAGGTGTTGCCTGTTTTAGCGCCATCTCCAGGAGGCAGAAAAACGCGCTTGTCCCCCCTCTTATCTAAGGCGGTTGCAAGAGGTTTTCACTGATTAAATGCTACCGTCATTTTTGACTTCTGGCAACTGACCCAAACAAAAGAGTGAAATGTGATACCACTAAGCTTACGAAGATTAGCTACGTGCTGAGCCCTGAAAGTTCATGACATTTTTTTTTATTTATTTTATTTGTCAAGCATATATAAGAAAACATATAAAAGCATAAAAGTAATTGGAATACATGAAAAGAATAAGAGTAAAAATGAACATTAGGACAGGAGCGATGGTGCGCTTAGGCCTTACAGACCTCTTAGGAATGGGGTGAGGTCAACAGTAGACAGTCTAAGGTTAAAGTTTTGGGGGTTTGGGGAAGAAACCAGAGAGTCAGGTAATGCATTCCAGCCACTGACCACTCTGTTGCTGAAGTTTTATTTTCTGCAATTGAGTTTGGAGTGGTTTTCCTTGAGTTTGTATCTCTTATTTGCTCAGGTATTGTTGTGGTTGAAGCTGAAGTAATCATTGACAGATTTTTATTTTTTTTTTGACAGAATTTGCTATTTTAGGGGTGACTCCCGATAGAGATCAACGCCTCTTTACATCCCAAAAGTTTAAAACTGATTTTCTGTGGCTCCCAAGATTTTAGGACCTGGCAGCCCCATCAAGTCAAGATACTCCAAGGGAGTGCTATTTTTAAGGTTTATAAACTGTAGTGGAACATGGAGGATGACTATGTACAGCATTTTATGATTCAGGGGCAAAGAACTTTGGATGTAAATAATGCTTGAACATTATTCACCTAACATCAAAAACATCATCAAAAAAGCACACCAAAGAATGTTCTTTCGGCGCCAACTCAGGGAGCTCAAACAGCCCAAGGAACTGCTGATACAGTTCTAAAAAGGAATTATTGAGTCTGTCATCTGCACCTCTATAACTGTCTGGTTTGGTTCTGCAACCCAGACAGAGACTTCAGAGGATAATTAGAACTGCGGAATATACAGTTACTACCAACCTGCCTTCCATTGAGGACCTGTATACTGCATGAGTCAAAAAGAGGGCTGTGAAAATATTTAGACACCTAAACTGTTTCAACTCCTACCCTCAAAATGACGCTATAGAGCACTGCACACCAGAACAACTAGACACAAGAACAGTTTTTTACTGAATGCCATCTCTCTGCTAAACAAATAATTCCCTCAACACTGTCAAACTATTTACTAAGTCTGAATTACTATTACTATTAATCTTCCCCTTGTTCCTATCACTCATCTCCTCCCACTTACGACTGTATGACTAGGGTGGATAAAAATCAATGATTTTTAAAAAAAATAAATAAAAAAAATCCGATTTTTTTTATTTAAATCGGATTTTTTTATTTAAATCAGATTTTTTTTATTTTTATTGAATTTATTTTAATAAAAAACTTTTGGGGTAAAAATCTATCGTAACATAGTTTTCTATTTAAGATACATAAATAATTTAGTTTATTCAGCATGAAATGGAGCTTAGTTATGTAGCTCAAGGCTGTATATTCTGCAACAGTGGGACTATCAGTGAGTCAACAGCGGGTCAAAGGAGTAGCAGAGATGACAGTTGCTCTTTAAAAATTATGATTTAAATCGAGTTGATTTAAATCAAGTCTTTTTACTAGTGATTTAAATCATGATATAAATCATGATTTAAATCGACTCGATTTAAATCAAATCCACCGTGTATGACTGTTACTTTGTTGCTTGTATCCTTACAATTTATATTGTATTATATTATATTTATTTATATTATATTTATATTTCCTACTATGATTTACTTATTTGTACCCTATGACTATCATTAAGTGTTGTACCTTATGATTCTTGACAAATGTATCTTGTCTTTTTATGTACAGTGAGAGCATATGCACCAAAGACAAATTCCTTGTGTCCAATCACACTTGGCCAATAAAGAATTCATTTCCATTCAATCCTATCCTATCGTATCCTATTCTCAGTCATGGAAAGTCCCCAGTGATTATCCAGACCGACCATTGAGTTGCATCTTGGTTTCTCCACATGCCAGTCCTGATCTGCTCCTGGTCACCGAGTATCCTTCAAAGGGATCAGATGCAATGTGACCTACTAAAAAACATTGTAACCTGTCTTTTTGAATCTTGTGGGTGAAATGAATGATCTTGGAATTCTTTGGTGTCTTCCAATCCCAGCAAAATCAGGATAATCCATCTGCATAGCTAAAATACCACATTCACTGCTACAAATAATGTTCCTCTTTAATTGAAGGAATTTTTTAAACAAATTAAGGAGTCCTGGGAGAGAAGTGAAAGAACAGGAAAGATCTTCCATGTGTTGGGGAAGAGAGCTTTGCATTACATTGTCCCAATGTTTACAGAACTGCTGACACTTTCCTTTTCCCCCCTCAAAATCTATTCATGAGTCTTATGCAATGCTGTTTTAGAAATGAAACATCTACTGTACAATTTATTTCCTCACATTTCCCTACCAAGGGGGGGAACCACCAAAGTATCAATCCCTTGGTTCTGCTCACACCTCCCAGCCATCAAAGACTAACAAAGGAGGAACCTCCAAGCGAAGGAGATCACAACAGGAGTTGCGAATGAACCTGGAGATCCTGTAGTCAAAAACACAATCCCTTTCCTCAACTCAATATTCCTACAGCTCTTCTCCATGAAGGTCACATGCAAGGCAGAGTAGCCTTTGCGTCTGAAATTTTACACTGCTTTTGTCACTGCCCCAAACTCCCCCAATACATTTGCTAGTCATCTGGTTTCTTCCACTTGCGTGCCTCATTCACCACCTGAGCAGACATGCTTGGTGCAATGAATTGTTAGGAAAAGATAAACTATTTCTCTTTCCTCTTGTTTTCTCCTTCCATGAGGACCCACAATCTCTTAACTACAGCCTGAGCTCTCTTATCCCGAAGAGATGCTGCCTGAGAAATTCTGGGGTGGAAAATCTCGAGGATATCCAGGGAGAAAAAGGCTGGTACTCTGCATGTGGCATTTCTATCATTGATTATGATAAAAATGCAGAGAACACTCCTAAAATGATTTTTGCAGAATTGCACAATTTCTGCAGAAATAAATACCCAGCAACTTCTGCTGCTGATGGTCAGCCAGACAGCCATTATCAAACTAACATGTTCCAATTTTTTCTTTCCTCCTTCCCATCTAATACTATGACATACTTGATGACAAAAACAATCAAGCAAATTCTTTCTGGTCAAATTGAAGAGTCAATTTCTCAGCTGGACTTAAAATTCAAGCCTTTACACTCATCACTTTAGGTCAGAGGTTCCCAAACTTTTTCAGTCCACCGCCCCCTTGGTACTACAAACTCATCCTCAGTGCCCCCCACCCAGGGGTGGATTCTACTTACCTTTACTACCGGTTTGCAGTGGGGCCACGAACGCTCACTTCGCTCACGCATGCACGCACTCTTCTGCACATGCACAGAAGCGTTTTGGTGATGTCGGGGTCGGTGGGCGGGGCCTCCTGCCAGTTTTACTACCAGTTCTATAGAACGGTGAGATGAGGTGAAATGAGGACCCAGTTTGTGGGGGCAATAAGCTGACTTTGTATAAATATACAAAAAGGATGAAGGCTATTGCTGAGCACATTGTAAGCCGCCCTGAGTCTTCGGAGAAGGGCGGCATATAAATCAAATTTAAAAATAAATAAATAAATAAATAAAAAAAGAACTGGGGCAACCCACCACTGCCCCCACCCCCACCCCCTATAAATAGCATTGTTCGGAATAGCAGTTTGCATGACCCGCTAAGGAAGATAGTAACAATAAAATACACGGAATACAGACATTTTTGGCCTCCTGAAGCCTTGCCCCGCATGTCCTATTTTTCTGAATAACTGGCCCGTTTTTTTGCAAAAACAGGGTGCGCAGAGCCTTTGGGAGGTCTGCAGGCTGTTCCAATACAAATTTATCCCTGTAACAAAAATAGCTAACACTATTAGTTAATGCTAGAGAAATCCCCTGAATCAACCAATCTAGAGCAGTGATTCTCAGCTGGGGGTTCCTTTTGAATTTGCTGACCACCAGCGAGTGGGAGAAAGCAATTTCACAGAGGAGGGGATGGAGAGGGCTGTGGGATGAATTCACACCCATTCCCAGACCCCCTTGGGATCAACCTGCAGCCCTCCCCTGCCTCCTCAGGCGGTGGAGCGTGGGGGGGGGGATGCTTTTCAAGAAGTCACAAGGAGGGCTGAGAGCTGGTTTCTGTCCCACAAGTAAGATTTGGTCCAGAACCAACCCCAACATGAAGGTCTTTTATTTGCTCCTTGTACTCCTTGTCTTTGCATTTTTAACAGGGAATAGATTAAATTTCTGATGATGTAAAAATAGCTCATAACTCACCTTTCTAGACAGCTATTATCATGTCTAAAAGCACGATACTCTTCTCCATCTTTTGTCTGGAGTACCATTTAATCCAGAGCCTTTGAATTCCAGAAGTCCAAGTTTAAAGAATGTCCAAGTTTAAAGAATGGACTTCCGGAATTAAAGCTCCATTTTTTAGCTAAAACTTAATTCACACCTGTTAGTTTTGCTTGAGCAGTGTGAACAATTGACAGTGTGATCCTCCAAAGGTCTGAAAAATATATTATTGATTTTCCTTTGGCATTTAAACTAGATAACCAATGTGAAAAAGTGCATCAAGGAAGGACTGGAAAGCCAATTCATACTGAACTGTATTGGGTTTTCTGTTGTTATTTGAATAAAAGGAAAAGAAATCAAATAGTGGTACCTAGTGCGCAAAAAGAGATGAAATGATGGATCATTCTCAACACTTGAATTCTCTACACATAAAATATCTAGAAATTATTATGGTTAAGTGAGTTTAGCCCCATTTTACGATTTTTCTTGGCATAGTTCAAATCAGAGTTCAAATCAAAGATTTGATAGTTCAAATCAAAGTTCAAATCAAAGATTTGATAGTTCAAATCAGAGATTTGATAGTTTAAATCAAAGCTTTCTGAGACCAATGTTGAATATTTCAGTAGTCACCAATCCCAGTCTTAAAATGAGTTTAGAATCAGTGGGAGTCACTGATAACAATGAACTACTAGCTACTGATAATGAGTCCAGTCCTGCCTTTCTTTTCCTTCTGTCCAAGTTTTGCAAGTACTTTTTCCAGGTATATGTTTTATTCCAAAGTATACAAACCATTATTGTTAGGGAAAAATGGGTCTTCCAAGCAATTTTAAAAGACACTGTCAGAATGACTCTACTCTCAGCCCCCCTTGTGGCTCCTTGAAAAGCATCCCCCCCACATATGTAAATGAAAAGAATAAGCTTAAAAATCCTAGCCTTTTAAAATTGAAAATATGGAGAATTAGGAGGATGAATATGAGACACTAAGGGAGATGTTTTAAAAAGTAAGGGAGGCATTTAAGGGAAATAAAGAAGCAGAGAATTGGTTAGCTTGCAAAAAAAAAGAAAGAGAAAAGATGAATGAGAAGCAAGAGAAACAAGGAGATAATATTGAAAAGGAAATAATTGGGGAAAAAAGATAAAGATGATTACACTGGGTCCAATAGTGATAGAATAAAAATGGATATGGGAAAATTCATCTCAAATATGAAGAAAAGAGAAATAAATGGGGTAAGATGGAGAATGAAAAGTAATAGAGTTAAAATTAAAGGAAAAAGGCTGAAAGGGAGATATAAGAACAGGAAAAAGAAGAAGGTAAAGAAATGGGAGAAAGGGAGGAAAACATCAAGAAAGAGAACTGTGGAGAGACTAAGAGAAAATGGTTAAGAGTCAGTGAAAACGTTAATTAGTTAATAAAGAGAAGGATGCTAGTTGTAGAAATTATATGCGAAAATGCTGTTAAATGAAAAAAAGAAAAATGTTATCCAAGCTACAACTTAATCCTTTTTACTTTCAGTACCATATATCATTAAAGGTATTTCGATTGTTACAGTTTATACTTATTCATATTTCTAAAAAAAAAAAAAAGAAAGAAAAACTTATCATTTTCAGCATAGCTTGACTACAACGGGAAAAAAAAATCTGCTCCGACACTCTTTGCAAGCAGCAGAGCCCTGCGCAAAACAGCTGACAGAGTCGGGAGGCCAATCTAATCAACTTGTGCTAATTAGCCTATGCTGAAGCTGAAAGGAGCTGTTTTTTCTTGCTGTTTGCTTGCAAGGAGGTAACTGCTGCAAGGCACAGGCCAAAGGGTGGGGGCCACCTTCCGCCACCCTCCTTGCCACTTAGCGCCCCCCTGCTGCCTCCTTTTGCCTCTAGCACCCCCTGCCGCCCCCCTTGCCTCTTACTGCCCCCCTAAGTCATCCCACCGCCCCCCACTTTGGTACCGCCCACTTTGGGAACCACTGCTTTAGGTCATCACTTATCACTTTGGAAAATCCATCTGCATTTTCTTGTATGCAATAAGGGTGGAATGTTTCCTGAAGCACCGTCCACTCTTGGGGCACTTAAATGGTTTCTCCCGTGTGTATAAGCACATGATTTAAAAGGCTAGTCTTAGTACTGAAATCTTTCCCACAGTCTGGGCATTCATATGGTTTCTCTCCTGTGTGAATCCTCTGGTGTCTCACCAGCGCAGAATTCCAAAGGAAACTTTTCCCACAATCAGGACATTCAAATGGTTTCTCTCCTGTGTGAGTTTTCTGGTGTGTCACCAGACTGGAATTGCGACTGAAACTTTTCCCACAATCAGGACATTCAAATGGTTTCTCTCCTGTGTGAGTCTTCTGGTGTGTCACCAGACTGGAATTGCGACTGAAACTTTTCCCACAATCAGAACATTCAAATGGTTTCTCTCCTGTGTGAGTCCTCTGGTGTCTCACCAGCTCAGAATTCCAAAGGAAGCTTTTCCCACAATCAGGACATTCAAATGGTTTCTCTCCTGTGTGAGTCTTCTGGTGTATCACGAGGCTGGAATTTTGACTGAAACTTTTCCTACAATCACGACATTCAAAGGGTTTTTCTCCTGTGTGAGTCTTCTGGTGTGCCACCAGATTGGAATTGTTACTGAACCTTTTCCCACAATCAGGACATTCAAATGGATTCTCTCCTGTGTGAGTCCTCTGGTGTATCACCAGGCTGGAATTTTGACTGAAACTTTTCCTACAATCAGGACATTCAAATGGTTTCTCTCCTGTGTGAGTCCTCTGGTGTCTCACCAGCTCAGAATTCCAAAGGAAGCTTTTCCCACAATCAGGACATTCAAATGGTTTCTCTCCTGTGTGAGTCTTCTGGTGTGTCACCAGATTGGATTTGTTACTGAACCTTTTTCCACAAGCAGGACATTCAAATGGATTCTCTCCTGTGTGAGTCCTCTGGTGTATCACCAGACTGGAATTGCGACTGAAACTTTTCCCACAATCAGGACATTCAAATGGTTTCTCTCCTGTGTGAGTCCTCTGGTGTCTCACCAGCTCAGAATTCCAAAGGAAGCTTTTCCCACAATCAGGACATTCAAATGGATTCTCTCCTGTGTGAGTTCTCTGGTGTTTCACCAGGTTGGAAGTTTTATTGAAACTTTCCCCACAATCAGAACATTCAAAGGGTTTCTCTCCTGTGTGAGTCCTCTGATGTATCACCAGCTCATAAGGGTGACTGAAACTTTTCCCACAATCTGGACATTGAAAGGGTTTCTCTCCTGTGTGAGTCCTCTGGTGTGGCAGCAGGCTGGAATTGTGACTGAAACCTTTCCCACAGATAGGGCATTCAAAGGGTTTCTCTCCTGTGTGAGTCCTTTGTTGTCTCATGAGGTGGTAATTTCCAATGAAACTTTCACACAATTTGGACACTCTTATGTGATGGGTGTCCTGTGATGTATCACCATGTTGCCGTGCTCACTAAAGTATTCACATCTGGAGCACTCGTATGGCTTCTCTCCTGTGTGAGTCGTTCCATGAACCACAAGGAAGCTGTTCTGACCAAACTTTTTGGCATATTCAGATAATTTGTATGGCTTTTCTACAGTTGGGATCTTCTTGTTTAATCAGCTATGATTTGCAATCTGTGCTTTTTCTACAATAGGCAGATCTATGGAGCTTTTCCACAACTGATATTCTTGAGATCAAAAATATGTGTGATCTATTGTTTAATGGTGTTTTGATTAAAGCCATTTGCTTCTTCCCAGAGCAAGGCCTGTATCATTGTCTGTCCTATGTGCCCTGCTCAGTAAGACCTTTTCCTTCCCACTAACTTCCAGATATTTCCATCTTTTTCTGAATGAAAAATAATCTTCCTTGATCTTTCATGCAATGTATCCTTGAGTTTCGTATCCTCTACTTTTTCCAGCTCAAAATCTCATGTTAATTTTCTCTCTTTTGTCTATTAGCTGCTGGAGAAGGAGAATTGTGTGGTTTTCTGAAGGAACTGGAATATATTTTGATTTCTGGCTCAATTTTATTTACTTTTCAACGTTGCTTGTTATTCTCAGTTGTCCAGAGTGCTCTTTTTGCCATCCTCTTTGTCTGTAAGTTTCAAAGAAAAGTGTAACTTTAATTGTGTATAAAATGGTTGCAGAAGATGTGAAAAAAAGTATACATTACAACAAAAAAGCAAACATTCCACAATGCTACAATAATCTCTTACATTAATTATGATTCATTTCACACATGGAAGAGTACCAAGATTCAACCATGAAATTATGTTGTTGACTTGGGTCAATCATAAATTCTTGGCACTGCAAAGGGTTATCCTCAAATATATCTGGATGTACTGAGGATAGATTATATAATTGCAGATATATGCATATAGAAAGAAATACAGGTACAAACACCTACAAATGAATATATGTGGAAGCTCCATGAGTTTTCAGCCTGACAAAATGCCCCAAAATGGTTAATGTCAAACCTTCTGAGTTAAATTTAGAGATGTGGCGTTTGAACTGAGGAAATGATGCCAAAAGCCTCTGCAAGATTTGAAGCCCCAGTTTTGCTCATGAAAGTCCTCAGCTGCAAATAAGAGAAGAAAATGCTGTCTACAACCCCTTCTGGTGACATCCCAATTCAAGCAATCCTGACTTACTGAGTGCAGTTGGGACTGGCTTCTGTGTCACTAAGCAGCCGGTCATGAAGCATGATGTCACATGACAGTGCCAACTTGCATCTGTTCCACAAACTGCGACTTGCAGTTTCCTGCTGGCATCCCTACTAATTTTGCTTCAGAATCTAGCTGAGAAGGTCACAAACGGGGATCCTGAGTTTGGGATGCTGCAGTCATCATAAATGTAAAACGGTTGGCAGAACCCAAGTTGGTGTCTCTCCTTTTCCTGCACCTTCATAACCACAGGAACGTTTTTTCGGAAAAACGGGCCAAAAAAAGCCTCAAAAACGAGCCAAAGGAGCCTCAAAAATGGCCCCAAAAAGCCTCAAAAATTGACGAAAAAGCCTCAAAAACAGCCCCCCAAAAGCGGGCAAAAAAGCCTCAAAAACAGCCCCCCAAAAACCTCAAAAATGGGCCAAAAAGCCTCAAAAACAGCCCCCCAAAAGCCTCATAAATAGATCTTGTCTTAAAGCTCCAGTGTCAAACTTGCCATGTCATGTTGCCGTCACGTGACATTTTGTGACATTCTACCCATTTGTGGAGCTGGGGTGGGTGTGGCCTGCATGTCACGCATCCAGCCCATGGGCCGCCAGTTTGACACTCCTGTCTTAAAAGGTTCCTAATGAATCTAGATGACAACTTGTCATCCAAAAGGTAGAAAAGGGAACTAAGGATCTCCTATAGTGATGTAAACTTTTACTAGCAGAGAGAAAATTATAGGGGGTGGGTTTTGAAGTTGCAGATAATTTGGGGAAAGAGTGACCATGTCATACTGGAATTCAATATAATGCAGACACAAGCAATCGAGCAAAATCAAACTAATGTCTTAGACTTTAAAGCAGCTGATTTTAACAAACCAAGAGACAGCTTGGGAAGGATTCCATGGATGAAAATCCGATACAAGAGCCTTGGTGGCGCAGCAGACTAAAGTGCTGTTTACTAGCACCAGCTGCCTGCAATTACTGCAAATTAAAATCTCACCAGGCTCAAGGTTGACTCAGCCTTCCATCCTTTCAAGGTAGATAAAATGAGGACCTGGATTGTGGGGGCAATAAGCTAACTTTGTATAAAAAAGAACACCGCTTAGGGGGGGCCGAAAGAATACCAGCACCAGATTTGAAATTCCAACGTCAGTTAGTGCAAAATGACTGCTGGCATAAGCCTGAAGATGGCAGATGGGATTCTGCCGAAACGTCGCTTCTACCCTTTTAGGGATATATCCACAATTACACGGGAAGAAACCCGAAATATTAACTATACACACATACATACCCGTGAAAACTTACATAAACATACATATATACATATACATTATATATATATATATATATATATATATATATATATATATATATATATATATATATATATATATATATATATATATATATATATATAAATATATATAATATATTATATTATATATATATATATAATAGCATGAAGGCTATTGCTTAACGCATTGTAAGCCGCCCTGAGTCTCCGGAGAAGGGCGGCATATAAATCAAATTAAAAAAAAAATAAAATGGGAAAACAACTCAAGAAGCCTGAAAAACTCTGGCTGCCTAAACAGAGGGATAGAATCGAGATCACATGAAGTTTTAGTACCAATTTATAATGCTTTGATCAGGGTGGATTTGATTTAAATTGAATCGATTTAAATCATGATTTAAATCACTAGTAAAGACTTGATTTAAATCAACTCGATTTAAATCATAATTTTTAAAGAGCAACTGTCACCTCTGCTACTGCTTTCACCTGCTATTGACTCACCGATAGTCCCAGTGTTGCAGAATATACAGCCTTGTGCTACATAACTAAGCTCCATTTCATGCTGAATAAACTAAATTATTTACGTATGTTAAATAGAAAACTATCTTACGATAGATTTTTACCCCAAAAGTTTATTAAAATAAATTCAATAAAAATCAAAAAAATCTGATTTAAATCAAAAAAATCCGATTTAAATTAAAAAAATCGATTTTTTTTTATTTTTTAAAAAAAATCATTGATTTTTATCCATCCTGGCTTTGATTAAGATCACACTTGGATTACTGCAACCAGTTTTCATCACCACAATATAAAACAGGCGTCCAGACTCTATAAAGAGCGCAGAGAAGAGCAGAAGGGATAATTAGTGGGTTGCAGTAATTGGGAATGAATCGCCTAGTGAAAGGAAGGACTAGGGGTGACATGATAGCAGTGTTCCAATACTTGGAGGGTCAACTTCTTTTCCAAAGCACCAGAAGGACAAGACAAGAAGCAATGCATGGAAACTAATCAAGGAGAGGAAAAAACCTGGAATTAAGGAAAAATCCCATCAGTGAGAACAATTAGCCAGTGGAAGGGAATGGCTGCAATTTTCTGCTGCCTGGAAGACTGAAAAAGTCCCTTTTGAGTGAAGGTTGATTCTTCGGGAATGGCTTCCCTCCAGAGGTTGTGGGGGCTCCATTGCTGGTGGCTTTTAAACCGACGGGACAGCCATTTGTCTGAGACGTCATTAAGACCTCCAAGGTTTCTTCCAGCTCTCTTCCAAACCTCCAGTGACGGAGCTCCCTCTGGAGGGAAACCAGCCCCAAAGGCTCAACCTGCATTGGAAGGAGGCTTTTTCAAGCTTCCCACCAGCAGAAATTGCAGCCCCCAGTTTCCCAGCCTGCAGCACCAGTGGGCTTCCATTTGGGGAGGGGAGGAACCTGCAGCAGCCGCAGCTGAGAGGCTTCAGCCCAGTTGCTTCTCCGCTTCCAGCCCAAGTTGCTCCCGGACTCTCCTCCCACCTGCTGCCCTCCACTCACCTGCCAGCTGCTGCTTCCGCCATGGAAACAGCACAAAAGCCGCTCTGCACACCAACTTCCTCCCATCAGCCATCCGGAAGAGGAAGTTCCTCTGCGCGTCTCCTCTCCTCCCAGCCTTTCTAGCAATGCAGTACTTGATGATTTTAACTCCTTAAACACAACCACAGGCGCCGCCTACTGTACCCTCCGCTTTCTAGCCACCGGTGTTGCCTGTTTGAGCGCCATCTCCCGACAGGCAGAAAAACACGCTTGTCCCCTCTCTTATCTAAGGCGGTTGCAAGAGGTTTTCACTGATTAAATGCTACCGTCATTTTTGACTTCTGGCAACTGACCCAAACAAAAGAGTGAAATGTGATACCTCTAAGCTTACGAAGATTAGCTACGTGCTGAGCCCTGAAAGTTCATGACATTTTATTTTTTTATTTATTTTATTTTATTTTATTTGTAAAGCATATATAAGAAAACATATAAAAGCATAAAAGTAATTGGAATACATGAAAAGAATAAGAGTAAAAAGGAACATGAGGACAGGGAAGATGGTGCGCTTAGGCCTTACAGACCTCTTAGGAATGGGGTGAGGTCAACAGTAGACAGTCTAAGGTTAAAGTTTTGGGGGTTTGGGGAAGAAACCAGAGAGTCAGGTAGTGCATTCCAGCCACTGACCACTCTGTTGCTGAAGTTTTATTTTCTGCAATTGAGTTTGGAGCAGTTTACTTTGAGTTTGTATCTCTTATTTCCTCAGGTATTGTTGTGGTTGAAGCTGAAGTAATCATTGACAGAATTTTTTTTCTTTTTTTGGCAGAATTTGCTATCTTTGGGGGTGACTCTCGATAGAGATCAAGGCCTCTCTACATCCCAAAAGTTTAAAACTGATTTTCTGTGGCTCCCAAGATTTTAGGACCTGCCAGCCCCATCAAGTCAAGATACTCCAAGGGAGTGCTATTTTTAAGGTTTATAAACTTGTCTTTTTATGTACAGTGAGAGCATATGCACCAAAGACAAATTCCTTGTGTCCAATCACACTTGGCCAATAAAGAATTCATTTCCATTCAATCCTATCCTATCGTATCCTATTCTCAGTCATGGAAAGTCCCCAGGGACTATCCAGACCGACCATTGAGTTACATCTTGGTTTCTCCACATGCCAGTCCTGATCTGCTCCTGGTCACCGAGTATCCTTCAAAGGGATCAGATGCAATGTGACCTACTAAAAACATTGTAACCTGTCTTTTTGAATCTTGTTGGTGAAATGAATGATCTTGGAATTCTTTGGTGTCTTCCAATCCCAGCAAAATCAGGATAATCCATCTGCATAGCTAAAATACCACATTCACTGCTACAAATAATGTTCCTCTTTAATTGAAGGAATTTTTTAAACAAATTAAGGAGTCCTGGGAGAGAAGTGAAAGAACAGGAAAGATCTTCCATGTGTTGGGGAAGAGAGCTTTGCATTACATTGTCCCAATGTTTACAGAACTGCTGACACTTTCCTTTTCCCCCCTCAAAATCTATTCATGAGTCTTATGCAATGCTGTTTTAGAAATGAAACATCTACTGTACAATTTATTTCCTCACATTTCCCTACCAAGGGGGGGAACCACCAAAGTATCAATCCCTTGGTTCTGCTCACACCTCCCAGCCATCAAAGACTAACAAAGGAGGAACCTCCAAGCGAAGGAGATCACAACAGGAGTTGCGAATGAACCTGGAGATCCTGTAGTCAAAAACACAATCCCTTTCCTCAACTCAATATTCCTACAGCTCTTCTCCATGAAGGTCACATGCAAGGCAGAGTAGCCTTTGCGTCTGAAATTTTACACTGCTTTTGTCACTGCCCCAAACTCCCCCAATACATTTGCTAGTCATCTGGTTTCTTCCACTTGCGTGCCTCATTCACCACCTGAGCAGACATGCTTGGTGCAATGAATTGTTAGGAAAAGATAAACTATTTCTCTTTCCTCTTGTTTTCTCCTTCCATGAGGACCCACAATCTCTTAACTACAGCCTGAGCTCTCTTATCCCGAAGAGATGCTGCCTGAGAAATTCTGGGGTGGAAAATCTCGAGGATATCCAGGGAGAAAAAGGCTGGTACTCTGCATGTGGCATTTCTATCATTGATTATGATAAAAATGCAGAGAACACTCCTAAAATGATTTTTGCAGAATTGCACAATTTCTGCAGAAATAAATACCCAGCAACTTCTGCTGCTGATGGTCAGCCAGACAGCCATTATCAAACTAACATGTTCCAATTTTTTCTTTCCTCCTTCCCATCTAATACTATGACATACTTGATGACAAAAACAATCAAGCAAATTCTTTCTGGTCAAATTGAAGAGTCAATTTCTCAGCTGGACTTAAAATTCAAGCCTTTACACTCATCACTTTAGGTCAGAGGTTCCCAAACTTTTTCAGTCCACCGCCCCCTTGGTACTACAAACTCATCCTCAGTGCCCCCCACCCAGGGGTGGATTCTACTTACCTTTACTACCGGTTTGCAGTGGGGCCGGGTGCGCTCACTTCGCTCACGCATGCACGCACTCTTCTGCACATGCACAAAAGCGTTTTGGTTATGTCGGGGAAGGTGGGCGGGACCTCCTGCCAGCTTTACTACCGGTTCTATAGAACCGGGGCAACCCACCACTGCCCCCACCCCCACCCCCTATAAATAGCATTGTTCGGAATAGCGGTTTGCATGACCCACTAAGGAAGACAGTAACAGTAAAATACACGGAATGCAGCCATTTTTGGCCTCCTGAAGCCTTGCCCCACATGTCCCGTTTTTGTGAAAAACTGGCCCATTTTTTGCAAAAACAGGGTGAGCAGAGACTTTGGGAGGTCTGCAGGCTGCTCCAATATAAATTTATCCCTGTAACAAAGATAGCTAACACTATTAGTTAATGCTAGAGAAATCCCCTGAATCAACCAATCTAGAGCAGTGATTCTCAGCTGGGGGTTCCTTTTGAATTTGCTGACCACCAGCGAGTGGGAGAAAGCAATTTCACAGAGGAGGGGATGGAGAGGGCTGTGGGATGAATTCATAACCATTCCCAGACCGCCTTGGGATCAACCTGCAGCCCTCCCCTGCCTCCTCAGGCGGTGGAGCGTGTGTGTGGGGGGATTCTTTTCAAGAAGTCACAAGGAGGGCTGAGAGCTGGTTTCTGTCCCACAAGTAAGATTTGGTCCAGAACCAACCCCAACATGAAGGTCTTTTATTTGCTCCTTGTACTCCTTGTCTTTGCATTTTTAACAGGTAATAAATTAAATTTCTGATGATGAAAAAATACCTCATAACTCACCTTTCTAGACAGCTATTATCATATCTAAAAGCAAGATACTCTTCTCCATCTTTTGTCTGGAGTACCATTTAATTCAGAGCCTTTGAATTCCAGAAGTCCAAGTTTAAAAAATAGACTTCTGGACTTAAAGCTCAATTTTTTAGCTAAAATTATATGTGAAAATGCTGTTAAATGAAAAATAGAACAATGATATCCAAGCTACAACTTAATCCTTTTTACTTTCACCAACATATATCATTAAAGGTATTTCAATTGTTAGTTTATACTTATTCATATTTCTAAAAAAAAGAAAAAAAGAAAAACTTATCATTGTCTAGATTTCAAAAATACAAATAAAATATTCCAATTATTACTCATTTCATTTTTACAATGATTTCCCATTTATTTCTTACTACTATTCATATTTCAATTCTAAATATGTATAACATCTTTCTCTTTCATTCTTTTTCTCCCTTCCCATTTTTATTTTTGCCTTTTTCTTTCTCTTTTTTGTTTTGCGTTTTAAAATCTTGAACTCTCCCCTTTTGCCCAAAATTTCCCATTTTTTGCACCTACCTTGTTTAGTGAGGAAAAGGAAGAAAAAGAAATCTCCCTCTTCCTCTGCCTCATTTTTCCTTGCAGCAAACAGCAAAGCCTGCTTTACTTTCAGTTTCATTTTCAGCATAGCTTGATTAGCACAAGGGGGAAAAAATCAGCTCCAAGACTTTGCAGCAAGCAGCAGAGCCCTGTACAAAACAGCTGGGAGAGTCGGCCAATCTAATCAACTTGTGCTAATTAGCCTATGCTGAAGCTGAAAGCTGTTTTTTCTTGCTTTTTGCTTGCAAGGAGGTAACTGTTGCGAGGCACAGGCCAAAGGGTGGGGGCCACCCTCCTTGCCACTTAGTGCCCTCCTGCCACCCGCTTTTGCCTCTAGCGCCCCCCTGCCATCCCCCTTCCTCTTATTGCCCCCCTAAATCATCCTACTGCCCCCCACTTTGGTACCGCCCACTTTGGGAACCACTGCTTTAGGTCATCACTCATCACTTTGGAAAATCCATCTGCATTTTCTTGTGTGCAATAAGGGTGGAATGTTTCCTGAAGCACCGTCCACTCTTGCGGCACTTAAATGGTTTCTCCCGTGTGTATAAGCACATGATTCAAAAGGCTAGTCTTAGTACAGAAATCTTTCCCACAGTCTGGGCACTCATATGGTTTCTCTCCTGTGTGAGTCCTCTGGTGTCTCACCAGGTGGGAATTATTACTGAACCTTTTCCCACAATCTGGACATTCAAATGGTTTCTCTCCTGTGTGAGTCCTCTGGTGTGTCACCAGGCTGGAATTGTGACTGAAACTTTTCCCACAATCAGGACATTCAAATGGTTTCTCCCCTGTGTGAGTCCTCTGGTGTGTCACCAGATGGGAATTGTGACTGAAACTTTTCCCACAATCAGGACATTCAAATGGTTTCTCTCCTGTGTGAGTCCTCTGGTGTGTCACCAGGCTGGAACTGCGACTGAAACTTTTCCCACAATCAGGACATTCAAATGGTTTCTCTCCTGTGTGAGTCCTCTCGTGTGTCACCAGGCTGGAATTGCAACTGAAACTTTTCCCACAATCAGGACATTCAAATGGTTTCTCTCCTGTGTGAGTCCTCTGGTGTGTCACCAGGCTGGAATTGTGACTGAAACTTTTCCCACAATCAGGACAATCAAATGGTTTCTCTCCTATGTGAGTCCTCTGGTGTGTCACCAGGTGGGAATTCTTACTGAACCTTTTCCCACAATCTGGACATTCAAATGGTTTCTCTCCTGTGTGAGTCCTCTGGTGTGTCACCAGGCTGGAATTGTGACTGAAACTTTTCCCACAATCAGGACATTCAAATGGTTTCTCTCCTGTGTGAGTCCTCTGGTGTGTCAGCAGGTGGGAATTCTGACTGAAACTTTTCCCACAATCAGGACATTCAAACGATTTCTCTCCTGTGTGAGTCCTCTGGTGTGTCACCAGGTGGGAATTGCAACTGAAACTTTTCCCACAATCAGGACATTCAAATGATTTCTCTCCTGTGTGAGTCCTCTGGTGTGTCACCAGGTGGGAATTGCAACTGAAACTTTTCCCACAATCAGGACATTCAAATGGTTTCTCTCCTGTGTGAGTCCTCTGGTGTTTCACCAGGTGGGAATTCTTACTGAACCTTTCCCCACAATCTGGACATTCAAATGGTTTCTGTCCTGTGTGAGTCCTCTGGTGCCTCACCAGGTGGGAATTCTGAATGAACCTTTTCCCACAATCAGGACATTCAAATGGTTTCTCTCCTGTGTGAGTCCTCTGGTGTGTCACAAGGCTGGAATTGTGACTGAAACTTTTCCCACAATCAGGACATTCAAATGGTTTCTCTCCTGTGTGACTCCTCTGGTGTATCACCAGGCTGTAATTCTGACTGAAAGTTTTCCCACAATCAGGACATTCAAATGATTTCTCTCCTGTGTGAGTCCTCTGGTGTGTCACCAGGCTGGAATTGCGACTGAAACTGTTCCCACAATCAGGACATTCAAATGGTTTCTCTCCTGTATGAGTCCTCTGGTGTGTCACCAGGTGGGAATTCTGACTGAAACTTTTCCCACAATCAGGACATTCAAACGGTTTCTCTCCTGTGTGAGTCCTTTGGTGTATCACCAGGCTGGAATTGTTTCTGAAACTTTTCCCACAATCAGGACATTCAAATGGTTTCTCTCCTGTGTGAGTCCTCTCGTGTGCCAACAGATTGGAATTGTTACTGAACCTTTTCCCACAATCAGGACATTGAAAGGGTTTCTCTCCTGTGTGAGTCCTTTGTTGTCTCATGAGGTGGTAATTTCCAATGAAATTTTCACACAATTTGGACACTCTTATGTGATGCGTGTCCTGTGATGTATCACCATGTTGCCATGCTCACTGAAGTGTTCACATTTGGAGCACTCTTATGGCTTCTCTCCTGTGTGGGTCATTCCATGAACCACAAGGAAGCTGTTCTGACCAAACTTTTTGGCGTATTCAGATAATTTGTATGGCTTTTCTACAGTTGGGATCTCCTTGTTTAATCAGCTATGATTTGTAATTTGTGCTTTTTCTACAATAGGCAGATCTATGGAGCTTTTCCACAACTGATATTCTTGAGGTCAAAAATATGTGTGATCTATTGTTTAATGGTGTTTTGATTAAAGCCATTTGCTTCTTCCCAGAGCAAGGCCTGTATCATTGTCTGTCCTATGTGCCCTGCTCAATAAGACCTTTTCCTTCCCACTAACTTCCAGATATTTCCATCTTTTTCTGAATGAAAAATAATCTTCCTTGATCTTTCATGCAATGTATCCTTGAGTTTCGTATCCTCTACTTTTTCCAGCTCAAAATCTCATGTTAATTTTCTCTCTTTTGTCTATTAGCTGCTGGAGAAGGAGAATTCTGTGGTTTTCTGAAGGAACTGGAATATATTTTGATTTCTGGCTCAATTTTATTTCCTTTTCAACAATGCTTATTATTCTCAGTTGTCCAGAGTGCTCTTATTGCCATCCTCTTTGTCTATAAGTTTCAAAGAAAAGTTATAAAGTTTAATTGTGTATAAAATGGTTGCAGAAGATGTGAAAAAAGTATACATAACAACGAAAAAGCAAACATGCCACAATGCTAGAATAATCTCTTACATTAATTATGATTCATTTGACACATGGAAGAGTACCAAGATATCTATTCAATCATGAAATTATGTTGTTGACTTGGGTCAATCATAAATTCTTGGCACTGCAAAGGGTTATCCTCAAATATATCTGGATGTACTGAGGATAGATTATTGATTAATTGATTGATTGATTGATTGGTTCGATTAATATGCTGCCCTTCTCCGGAGACTCAGGGTGCCTTACAATGCGTTAAGCAATAGCCTTCACACTTTTGTATATACCTGCTTAGTAGGGCTTTCGCCCCCCCCCCAAACGGTGTTCTTTTTTATACAAAGTCAGTTTATTGCCCCCACAATCCGGGTCCTCATTTTAAAGTGCTATTAACTAGCACCAGCTGCCTGCAATTACTGCAAATTCAAATCTCACCAGGCTCATGGTTGACTCAGCCTTCCATCCTTTCAAGGTAGATAAAATGAGGACCTGGATTGTGGGGGCAATAAGCTAACTTTGTATAAAAAAGAACACCGCTTAGGGGGGCCCGAAAGTCCTACTAAGCAGGTATATACAAAAGCATGAAGGCTATTGCTTAACGCATTGTAAGCCGCCCTGAGTCTCCGGGGAAGGGCGGCATATTAATCGAACCAATCAATCATTCAATGGGAAAACAACTCAAGAAGCCTGAGAAACTCTGGCTGCCTAAACAGAGAGATAGAATCAAGATCACATGAAGTATTAGTACCAATTGATAATGCTTTAAATTAAGATCACGCTTGGATTACTGCAACCAGTTTTCATCACCACAATATAAAAAAGGCGTCCAGACTCTATAAAGAGCGCAGAGAAGAGCAGAAGGGATAATTAGTGGGTTGCAGTAATTGGGAATGAATCGTCTAGTGAAAGGAAGGACTAGGGGTGACATGATAGCAGTGTTCCAATACTTGGAGGGTCAACTTCTTTTCCAAAGCACCAGAAGGACAAGACAAGAAGCAATGCATGGAAACTAATCAAGGAGAGGAAAAAACCTGGAATTAAGGAAAAATCCCATCAGTGAGAACAATTAGCCAGTGGAAGGGAATGGCTGCAATTTTCTGCTGCCTGGAAGACTGAAAAAGTCTCTTTTGAGTGAAGGTTGATTCTTCGGGAATGGCTTCCCTCCAGAGGTTGTGGGGGCTCCATTGCTGGTGGCTTTTAAACCGACGGGACAGCCATTTGTCTGAGACGTCATTAAGACCTCCAAGGTTTCTTCCAGCTCTCTTCCAAACCTCCAGTGACGGAGCTCCCTCTGGAGGGAAACCAGCCCCAAAGGCTCAACCTGCATTGGAAGGAGGCTTTTTCAAGCTTCCCACCAGCAGAAATTGCAGCCCCCAGTTTCCCAGCCTGCAGCACCAGTGGGCTTCCATTTGGGGAGGGAAGGAACCTGCAGCAGCCGCAGCTGAGAGGCTTCAGCCCAGTTGCTTCTCCGCTTCCAGCCCAAGTTGCTCCCGGACTCTCCTCCCACCTGCTGCCCTCCACTCACCTGCCAGCTGCTGCTTCCGCCATGGAAACAGCACAAAAGCCGCTCTGCACACCAACTTCCTCCCATCAGCCATCCGGAAGAGGAAGTTCCTCTACGCGTCTCGTCTCCTCCCAGCCTTTCTAGCAATGCAGTACTTGATGATTTTAACTCCTTAAACACAACCACAGGCGCCGCCTGCTGTATCGTCCGCTTTCTAGCCACCGGTGTTGCCTGTTTGAGCGCCATCTCCAGACAGGCAGAAAAACGCGCTTGTCCCCTCTCTTATCTAAGGCGGTTGCAAGAGGTTTTCACTGATTAAATGCTACCGTCATTTTTGACTTCTGGCAACTGACCCAAACGAAAGAGTGAAATGTGATACCACTAAGCTTACGAAGATTAGCTACGTGCTGAGCCCTGAAAGTTCATGACATTTTATTTTTTTATTTATTTTATTTGTCAAGCATATATAAGAAAACATATAAAAGCATAAACATATTTGGAATACATGAAAAGAATAAGAGTAAAAAGGGACATGAGGACAGGAACGATGGTGCACTTATGCCTTACAGACCTCTTAGGAATGGGGTGACGTCAACAGGCAATTTAAGGTTAAAATTTTGTGGTTTGGGGAAGAAACCAGAGAGTCTGCTAGTGCACTCCAGGCATTGACCACTCTGTTGCTGAAGTCGTATTTTCTGCAATTGAGTTTGGAGCGGTTTACCTTGAGTTTGTATCTCTTATTTGCTCAGGTATTGTTGTGGTTGAAGCAGAAATAATCATTGACAGAATCTTTTTTTTTTGGACAGAATTTGCTATCTTTGGGGGTGACTCTCGATAGAGATCAAGGCCTCTCTACATCCCAAAAGTTTAAAACTGATTTTCTGTGGCTCCCAAGATTTTAGGACCTGGCAGCCCCATCAAGTCAAGATACTCCAAGGGAGTGCTATTTTTAAGGTTTATAAACTGTAGTGGAACATGGAGGATGACTATGTACAGCATTTTATGATTCAGTGGCAAAGAACTTTGGATGTAAATCATGCTTGAACAATGGAAAAGCTAAAGGAGGTGAGGTGATAGAGGGGGATTGATGAATAGCCAGCTGGTCTCCCCCTTGGATTCACTCCCCCCCCCCCGAGTGAAACGGCCTTCCCCTGTTATTGCCCAGACTCTCTGTTTGTGGTCGGGTCATTTTTTCCATCACCTCTGACTCTGGGACTTTACTACCACCCTCTTTGAACTTAATGTCGTTTGATCTCCGATCTCCTCATTGCTGCTGTTTATTTCAGCCCTGCCTCCCGAGTACTGCCTTCTGGCCTTGGCTCGGGGGAAGGGAGATTGCAGGTTTGGAAGGAGAAACTGAGAGTCCTGGACAATGGCTGCTGCTCCATCTGCAGGAAAAGAGTTGAACTCTGCTGGCCTTATGTCATCCAGCCGCTGTGAGAGAACGGCTGTGGCCATTTGCTTGCACTGCAGCTATCTGACCTGGACGCCCCATCACTGTGAGAGAGTGAGAGGCTCCAGTTTTGTCCAGATCCAACCGTATTGCTATCTCGCACCTCTAGGACCATCGCTGACACACAGAGTTACTCTCCCTTACCTCGTCATACTTATATGGCTTACACCTCGGCGGATCTGCTCGCGCTGCGAGATTTTTATTTTATTTTTATTTTTATTTGATTTATATGCCGCCCTTCTCCGGAGACTCAGGGCGACTTACAATGCGTTAAGCAATAGCCTTCATACTTTTGTATATTTATACAAAGTCAGCTTATTGCCCCCACAAACTGGGTCCTCATTTAACCTACCTTAGAAAGGATGGAAGGCTGAGTCAACCTTGAGCCTGGTAAGATTCGAACCTGCAGAAATTGCAGGCAGCTGTGTTAATTACAGGGTGCATTAAACCACTGTACTACCAAGGCTCCTCTCCACATGCCCCCCTCTCGCGGCGATGGCCTTCCACTATCGAAGGCCTACCTTAAGGACGGGCTTTGGAGCCCCGAGAGGTGGCATGTTTTAAAGCGGGGATTGAGGGGTTTTTTAATTAGGGCTTTTAATAATTTTTTAAGGGGAACTGGGAGGGCGACCAAGGGGGATGGGGGGGGTAATCCACCAAGGTCGGGGCTGAGCCCGGCATGGGGTAACAGTTTGGAGGGTGCAGGACGAGGGATTGGGGAGGGGAAGGCGGGCTATTTTAATGAGGGATTAAAATCAGCACGGTGGATGGGAGGGGCAGATATGGTGGGAGCAGGGGACCATATCATGTGTCAGGGGTGCGCACTCACTACTTGAGAGCAATTGCGTGCCCCGGTCCCCAAGGCTCCTCTTGGATACTAGGTGGCACAGTTACTCAGGACCTGGGCCTCCGGCTGATGCTGTGCAACGCCAGGTCCATGGTAAATAAGGCCCCCCTCATTTACGATCTTATTCAAGAGGGGGGAGCGGACCTGGTGGGTATTACCGAGACCTGGTTGGGCCCGGAGGGAGGGGTCTCTCTGGTTGAGATGTGCCCACCAGGCTTCAGAGCATTCCATCAGCTGAGGGCCCAGGGGAGGGGAGGGGGGTGGCGGTTATTATTAAAGAAGGGCTTGGTCCGAGGGAGACCACTATGTCACAGATTGCCGGATGTGAGTCCCTCTTTGTGAGATGGGGTCATGGGTTTCAGATGGGCTTGCTGCTTACGTACCTGGCTCCCTGCTGCGTGGCAACGGCCCTGCCCGAGCTACTCGACGTGATAGCCACGGTGGCAGTTGATACACCCAGGCTCATGGTCATGGGTGATTTCAACTTGCCGTCCATTGGTGAAACGTCGGAGATGGCTCGGGAGTTCATGGCTTCCATGACAGCCATGGACCTGACCCAGTTAGTTCATGGCCCCACTCACAGGGGGGACACACTCTGGACTTGATTTTTGTCTCTGGCCAGTGGTTGAGTGGTCTTATTATAGGGGATATAGACATGAAACCCTTGTCATGGTCAGATCACTCACTCCTTCGTCTGGACCTTCGAACCGCTACACCCCGCCACAGGGAGGTGGAGCCAATTAGGTGAGTCCGCCCCAGGCGCCTGATGGATCCTGATAGGTTCCAGATGGAGCTTGGGCCATTTCCTGAAGATCTGGCACACGACTCGGCCGAGGACCTGGTGGCTGCCTGGGATCGGGCGGCTGGTGGGGCTTTGGATCGAGTCGTGCCTTTGCGGCCTCTGACCTGGTGTCAATCCCTCGTGGCTCCTTGGTTTACCGAGGAGCTGAGGGAGATGAAACGCTGGAAAAGACGCCTAGAGAGCGGTTGGAGGGGCAGTCTCGCTGAATCTGACCGAACACTGGTAAGGTCGCATATTAAGACCTACTTAGTGGCGATAAAAGCGGCAAAGTTTAATTACTTTTCTGGTCTTATTGCGTCATCAGAGAATCGTCTGGCCACCCTGTTCACGGTGACCCGCTCCCTGCTCCACCCGGGAGCGCAGGAGGACCCCTGGAAGGCAGGGCCGAGGATTTCGGACAATATCTGTAAGACAAAATCGCTCAGATCCGGGGGATTTGGACTCTGACTGGGTAGATTCGGGCAGGGTGGTGAGGAATAGTCTTGAGAACGTTATCTGGGAAGAGTTTGACTCTGTGACCCCTGATGACGCAGACAGGATTCTGGGGAGACTTAGTGCGGCCACATGTTTACTGGATCCGTGTCCCTCCTGGTTAGTACTGGCTTCCCAGGAGGTTACACGAGGCTGGCTCCAGGGAATTATTAACGCTTCGTTGAGTGAGGGTTACTTCCCCACAGCCTTGAAAGAGGCAGTGGTGAGGCCTCTCCTCAAGAAGCCTTCCCTGGACCCGGCAGTATTAGCCAACTATTGTCCTGTCTCCAACCTTCGCTTTGTGGCGAAGGTTGTCAAGAGTGTGGTTGCATGACAGTTTCCACAGTACCTGGAAGAAACGTCTTATCTAGATCCGTTCCAGTCGGGTTTCAGGCCTGGGCACAGCACGGAAACGGCATTGGTCACATTGGTAGATGATCTCTGGAGGGCTCGGGACAGGGGTTGTTCCTCTGTTCTGGCCCTGTTAGACCTCTCAGCAGCTTTTGATACCATCGACCATGGTATCATGCTGCACCGGTTGGAAGAGTTGGGGATGGGGGGCACCGTGTTACGGTGGTTCTCCTCCTTTCTCTCAGACCGGTCGCAGTTCGTGTTGGCAGGGGGGCAGGGGGTTCCTTTTGAATTTGCTGACCACCAGCGAGTGGGAGAAAGCAATTTCAAAGAGGAGGGGATGGAGAGGGCTGTGGGATGAATTCACACCCATTCCCAGACCCCCTTGGGATCAACCTGCAGCCCTCCCTTGCCTCCTCAGGCGGTGGAGCGTGTGTGGGGGGGATTCTTTTCAAGAAGTCACAAGGAGGGCTGAGAGCTGGTTTCTGTCCCACAAGTAACATTTGGTCCAGAACCAACCCCAACATGAAGGTCTTTTATTTGCTCCTTGTACTCCTTGTCTTTGCATTTTTAACAGGGAATAAATTAAATTTCTGATGATGTAAAAATAGCTCATAACTCACCTTTCTAGACAGCTATTATCATGTCTAAAAGCAAGATACTCTTCTCCATCTTTTGTTTGGAGTACCATTTAATTCAGAGCCTTTTAATTCCAGAAGTCCAAGTTTAAAGAATGTCCAAGTTTAAAGAATGGACTTCTGGAATTAAAGCTCCATTTTTTAGCTAAAACTTAATTCACACCCGTTAGTTTTGCTTGAGCAGTGTGAACAATTGACAGTGTGATCCTCCAAAGGTCTGAAAAATATATCATTGATTTTCCTTTGGCATTTAAACTAGATAACCAATGTGAAAAAGTGCATCAAGGAAGGACTGGAAAGCCAATTCATACTGAACTGTATTGGGTTTTCTGTTGTTATTTGAATAAAAGGAAAAGAAATCAAATAGTGGTACCTAATAGTGGTACCAAGGAGCCTTGGTAGTACAGTGGTTTAATGCACCCTGTTATTAACACAGCTGCTTGCAATTACTGCAGGTTCGAATTTTACCAGGCTCAAGGTTGACTCAGCCTTCCATCCTTTCTAAGGTAGGTTAAATGAGGACCCAGTTTGTGGGGGCAATAAGCTGATTTTGTATAAATATACAAAAGTATGAAGGCTATTGCTTAACGCATTGTAAGCCACCCTGAGTCTCCGGACAAGGGCGGCATATAAATCAAATTTAAAATAAAAATAAAATAAATAAAAATAGTGCGGAAAAAGAGATGAAATAATGGGTCATTCTCAACACTTGAATTCTCTACACTTAAAATATCTAGAAATTATTATGGTTAAGTGAGTTTTGCCCCATTTTACGATTTTTCTTGGCATAGTTCAAATCAAAGTTCAAATCAACGATTTGATAGTTCAAATCAGAGATTTGATAATTCAAATCAAAGATTTCTGAGACCAATATTGAATATTGGCCATGGAGGGCTTGATACGATCAACGCTGTTTAGATGCCGCTGTTGTTGCAGTCAGCGATCCGGGACCATTGGGGCGCTGTAAGGCCCTCTGGGGGATCAGCTGAGCGCGTTTTTGACGTCGTTAAACTCCTTTGAGGCCACGTCAATGGCGACCGGCTAAAACAGAAGGCAACGGGACTGTTGCCCAGCTGATCAACTGCTGGGTTTTTACAGCCCCCTCAATGGGGAGAGACCTTGGAAGATCAAGGCAAAATTTGGCCTATGAGATCGGGCTTGATTGAGAGGTGAGTGAATTTTGGAGAAGACCTGGGGGGTGGAATTGGCCGGAGGGGAAGGAGGAATTTTCCATCTTGCTCTCTTCCCTGGGGCCTTTCTCCCCCCCTTCCCCCCCTCATTTGTGAGGGCTTTACTCCCGACTGTTGCCTGACTCTATTTTACTCTAACCCATTCAATCCATCTTAGTCGTCTACAGTTGTTTTTGGGTTTTTTGACATCTTCCTCCTTATTATTTTGCCATTTGATCCTGACTTTTCCTAATTACGATCTTGTCTTATCACATCCTCCTGTTATGGCTCCATCAGACTCGATGTTTCTGGAGAGATGTCGGACTTTAGACTGGTAGGCTGAGAGTCCTGGAAGATTACTGCTGCCTCACTACTGCAGGAACTGATCCATGGCTCCGCTGGCGGTCTTTTCCCGTCTAGCCATCGTGAGAGGGTGGTTGCGGCTGATTCCTGCGGATACATTCGTTCCAGCTTTCTCTTTGACTCTCCCATCGTTGTGAGAGGGCAATGGACTTGCCCGGTTCTGGTTCCATCTCCAGTCTGTATTGTATGTGCCCCTCCCTCCTGTTTTCTACCATCTAGGGTGCTTAATGTCGTCTTTCATCTACCTCATGTTTTAATTCTGGCCTACACTTCAGCAGACCTCCTTGCTCTGCAAGATGCCCCCCTCTCGTGGACGTGGCCTTCTGTTTTACCGAAGGCCTACCTCAAGGACGGGTTTTGGAACCCCGAGTGGTGGCATGCCTCAAAGCGTGGTCTGAGGGGTTTTTTAATTAGGGTTTTTAATCAAATTTTAAGGGGACCCGGGAGGAGGGTGGTGAGAGATGAGCCGGGGGCGGCTCCTGTGGCTCAGCAACCTGGCCCGTCGGACGGTTGTGGGGGAGAGGGGGGAAGGGGGGGGAACGAAGAAGTTCGGTGGAGAGAGGGTTTTTCAATCCCAGTGATGGTGGGGAAGGGCAGGGCTGGTAAGAGGAGGGGGTTTGGAGAGCCCCGCCGCTGTGTTCGAGCGGTGAGGCTCTCCTGTTCCCTTGGCCCATCCTGCCCCCCTGGCGGTGACGGAGTGTGGACCCCTGGACTCCGGCTGGTATACCTGAATGCCAGGTCCGTGGTGAATAAGGCCCTCCTCGTCCGAGATCTTATTGACGAGGAGGAAGCGGACTTAGCTTGTATCACCGAGACCTGGTTAGGGATGGAGGGAGGCATCCCTCTCTCTGATTTGTGTCCCCCAGGCTTCCAGGTATTACATCAACTGTGACTCCAGGGGAGGGGTGGGGGAGTGGCAGTCGTTATTAGGGAAGGTTTTAGACCTAGGGAGGTCACTCTCCCTCAGATTGGCGGGTGTGAATCGCTCCTTTTGAAGTGGGATCCTGTTCAGTCGGGTTTGCTGGTTACGTACCTATCACCCAGCTGCGTAGCCTCAGCCCTGCCTGCACTACTAGATATCTTGGCCGAGTTGGCGGTTGAACTCCCCAACCTTTTGGTTGTCGGAGACTTCAACCTGCCTTCAGTTGGGGAGACATCTGAGTTAGGGTGACCTGCTCCCTCCTTAATCTTGGAGCGAGGGAGGACCCCTTGCAGGGCTGAGCTGAGGATTTTGCAGTTTCTGCAAGATAAAATCGCTCAGATCCGGACCGGGCTGGACTCTGACTGGGCAGAATCCATTGAGGAAACTGGGGCTTGTCTTGGCGGGGACATCTGGGTTGAGTTTGAGCCTGTTTCGTTGGATGAAGTGGACAGGATTATGGGTCAGCTGGGGACCTCCACGTGTTTATTGGACCCGTGTCCCTCCTAGCTTGTTTCGGCAGGGAGGTGACCGGAGACTGGATCCAGGCTGTTGTCAACGCTTCGCTGAGGGAGGGGGTCTTCCCTGCTGCACTCAAAGAGGGAGTGGTTCGCCCTCTCCTCAAGAAGCCTAACCTGGACCCTGACTCCTTTAATAACTACTGTCCAGTCTCCAACCTCCGCTTTTTAGTGAAGGTTGTCGAGTCCGTGGTGGCACAGCAATTCCCTCAATTCTGGAGGAAACTGACTACCTGGATCCTTACCAATCTGGTTTCAGGCGCGGTCACAGCACGGAAACGGCATTGGTCACCCTAGTGAATGATCTCTGGCGGGCCCGTGATGGGGGTTGTTCCTCCATCCTGGTCCTTCTTGATGTCTCAGTGGCTTTCGATACCATCGACCATGGTATCCTACTGCAGCGACTCGGGAGGTTGGGGATAGAAATAAAATTATTATTATTATTATTATTATTATTATTATTATTATTATTATTATTATTGGAGGGACTGTTCTGCAGTGGTTCCCCTCCTATCTCTTGGGCTGCTTGCAGTTTGTATCAGCGGGGGGGTCAGAGATCCTCCCAGAGGCCCCTCACTTGTGGGGTGCCTCAGGGATCGGTTCTCTCCCCCCTGCTCTTTAATATCTATATGAAGCCACTGGGTGAGATCATTCATGGTTTTGGGGTGAGGTATCACCAATATGTGGATGATACCCAGCTTTATATCTCCACCCCGGATCACCCTAGGGATGCCCTTTCCGTGATGTCCCATTGCCTGGAGGCAATGCGGGCTTGGATGGGTAGGAACAGACTCAGACTCAACCCATCCAAGACTGAGTGGCTGTGGATGCCCGCATCTCTGGATCTAGAGGTACCATCTTTAGCGATAGGAGGGGAGACTCTTACCCCCTCCGCTAGGGTTCGCAATCTGGGCATCCTCCTGGATTCTCTGCTGTCCCTGGATGACCATCTGATGGCCGTAACCAGGGGAGCCTTCGCACAAGTACATCTGGTGCACCAGTTGCACCCTTTCCTAGACCGAGATGCCCTCGCCACGGTCACCCACACACTTGTTGCTTCTCGGTTGGATTACTGCAACACCCTCTACATGGGGCTGCCCTTGGGATGCATCCGGAGGCTCCAGCTAGTCCAGAATGTGGCTGCGCGGGTAGTTACCGGAGTTCCTCGTTACTCCCATGCAACACCTCTCCTGCGCGAGCTGCATTGGCTGCCGGTTGCTCTCCGGGTCCGTTTCAAGGTGCTGGTGCTTACCTATAAAGCCCTACATGGCTTAGGCCCGGGGTACTTGCAGGACCATCTTCTGCCTTCGTCCCACCGTTCCGTGCGCTCCCACAGAGAAGGCCTCCTCAGGGTGCCGTTGGCCAAACAGTGTCGACTGGAGGCCCCCAGGGGGAGAGCTTTCTCTGTCGGAGTGCCGACCCTCTGGAATGATTTGCCCACCGAGCTCAGGATAGCCCCGGACCTCCTCTCCTTTCGCCACAAACTGAAGACGTGGCTCTTCCGTCAAATAACTTGATCTGCTAGGGGTTGCACAAACTGTAATAATTTTAAATATGGTTTTTAAGGGGTTTTTAACTTATTTTGTTATTTTGTGATTTGTATTATTGATTGTTGTTGTAAGCCGCCTTGAGTCCTTCGGGAGAATGGCGGCATATAAATTGCAAAAATAAATAATAAATGAATAAATATTTCAATAGTCATCAATCCCAGTCTTAAAATGAGTTTAGAATCAGTGGACGTCACTGATAACAATGAACTACTAGCTACTGATAATGAGTCCAGTCCTGCCTTTCTTTTCCTTCTGTCCAAGTTTTGCAAGTACTTTTTCCAGGTATATGCTTTATTCCAAAACACACTGTCAGAATGACTCTACTCTCAGCCCCCCTTGTGGCTCCTTGAAAAGCATCCCCCCCATATGTAAATGAAAAAAATAAGCTTAAAAATCCTAGCCTTTTAACATTGGAAATATGGAGAATTGGGAGGATGAATATGAGACGCTAAGGGAGATGTTTCAAAAAGTAAGGGAGGCATTTAAGGGAAATAAAGAAGCAGAGAATTGGTTAGCTTGCAAAAAAAAAAGAAAGACAACTGTGAATAGACTAAGAGAAAATGGTTAAGAGTCAGTGAAAACATTAATTTGTTAATAAAGAGAAGGATGCTAGTTGTAGAAATTATATGTGAAAATGCTGTTAAATGAAAAATAGAACAATGTTATCCAAGCTACAACTTAATCCTTTTTACTTTCACCACAATATACCATTAAAGGTATTTCAATTGTTACAGTTTATACTTATTCATATTTCTAAAAAAAAATAAAAAAATAAAAACTTATCATTGTCTAGATATCAAAAATACAAAGACAAATATTCCAATTATTCATTTCATTTTTACAATCATGATTTCCCATTTATTTCTTACTACTGTTCATATTTCAATTCTAAATATGTATAACATCTTTCTATTTCTTTTTCTCCCTTCCCATTTTTATTTTTGCCTTTTTCTTTCTCTTTTTTCTTTTGCGTTTTAAAATCTTGAACTCTCCTCTTTTGCCCTAAATTTCCCATTTTTTGCACCTACCTTTTTTAGTGAGGAAAAGGAAGAAAAAGAAATTTCCCTCTTCCTCTGCCTCATTTTTCCTTGCAGCAAACAGCAAAGCCTGCTTTACTTTCAGTTTCACTTTCAGCATAGCTTGATTAGCACAAGGGGAAAAAAATCTGCTCCAAGACTTTGCAGCAAGCAGCAGAGCCCTGTGCAAAACAGCTGGGAGAGTCCGGAGGCCAATCTAATCAACTTGTGCTAATTAGCCTATGCTGAAGCTGAAAGGAGCTGTTTTTTCTTGCTTTTTGCTTGCAAGGAGGTAACTGTTGCGAGGCACAGGCCAAAGGGTGGGGGCCACCCTCCTTGCCACTTAGTGCCCTCCTGCCACCCGCTTTTGCCTCTAGCGCCCCCCTGCCATCCCCCTTGCTCTTATTGCCCCCCTAAGTCATCCCACCGCCCCCCACTTTGGTACCGCGCACTTTGGGAACCACTGCTTTAGGTCATCACTCATCACTTTGGCAAATCCATGCGCATTTTCTTGTGTGCAATACGGGTGGAATGTTTCCTGAAGCACCCTCCACTCTTGGGGCACTTAAATGGTTTCTCCCGTGTGTATAAGCACATGATTCAAAAGGCTAGTCTTACTACTGAAATCTTTCCCACAGTCTGGGCACTCGTATGGTTTCTCTCCTGTGTGAATCCTCTGGTGTTTCACCAGCTCAGAATTCCAAAGGAAACTTTTCTCACAATCAGGACATTCAAATTGTTTTGACATTTTGACACAGGACTCTCCTGTGTGAGTCCTCTGGTGTATCACCAGGCTGGAAATGTGACTGAAAGTTTTCCCACAATCTGGACATTCAAATGGTTTCTCTCCTGTGTGATTCCTCTGGTGCCTAACAAGGTGGGAATTGTTACTGAAACTTTTCCCACAATCAGGACATTCAAATGGTTTCTCCCCTGTGTGAGTCCTCTGGTGTGTCACCAGGCTGGAATTGTGACTGAAACTTTTCCCACAATCAGGACATTCAAATGGTTTCTCTCCTGTGTGAGTCCTCTGGTGTGTCACCAGGCTGGAATTGCGACTGAAACTTTTCCCACAATCAGGACATTCAAATGGTTTCTCTCCTGTGTGAGTCCTCTGGTGTCTCACCAGCTCAGAATTCCAAAGGAAACTTTTCCCACAATCAGGACATTCACATGGTTTCTCTCCTGTGTGAGTCTTCTGGTGTGCCACCAGATTGGAATTCTGACTGAAACTTTTACCACAATCAGGACATTCAAATGGTTTCTCTCCTGTGTGAGTCCTCTGGTGTGTCACCAGGTTGGAATTGTGACTGAAACTTTTCCCACAATCAGGACATTCAAATGGTTTCTCCCCTGTGTGAGTCCTCTGGTGTGTCACCAGGCTGGAATTGTGACTGAAACTTTTCCCACAATCAGGACATTCAAATGGTTTCTCTCCTGTGTGAGTCCTCTGGTGTATCACCAGGCTGGAATTCTGACTGAACCTTTTCCCACAATCTGGACATTCAAATGGTTTCTCTCCTGTGTGAGTCGACTGGTGTGTCACCAGGCTTGAATTGTTTCTGAAACTTTTCCCACAATCAGGACATTGAAAGGGTTTCTCTCCTGTGTGAGTCCTTTGTTGTCTCATGAGGTGGTAATTTCCAATGATACTTTCACACAATTTGGACACTCTTACGTGATGGGTGTCCTGTGATGTATCACCATGTTGCCATGTTCACTAAAGTATTCACATCGGGAGCACTCATATGGCTTCTCTTCTGTGTGAGTCGTTCCACGAACCACAAGGAAGCTGTTCTGACCAAACTTTTTGGCGTATTCAGATAATTTGTATGGCTTTTCTGCAGTTGGGATCTTCTTGTTAAATCAGCTATGATTTGCAATCTGCGCTTTTTCTACAATAGGTAGATCTATGGAGCTTTTCCACAACTGATATTCTTGAGGTCAAAAATATGTGTGATCTATTGTTTAATGGTGCTTTGATTAAAGCTGTTTGCTTCTTCCCAGAGCAAGGCCTGTATCATTGTCTGTCCTATGTGCCCTGCCCAATAAGACTTTTTCCTTTCACCTAACTTCCAGATATTTCCATCTTTTTCTGAGTGAAAAATAATCTTCCTTGATTTTTCATGCAATGTATCCAAGAGTTTCGTATCCTCTACTTTTTCCAGCTCAAAATCTCATATTAATTTTCTCTCTTTTGTCTATTAGCTGCTGGAGAAGGAGAATTGAGTTGTTTTCTGAAAGAAATGGAATATATTTTGATTTCTGGCTCAATTTTATTTCCTTTTCAACGTTGCTTGTTATTCTCAGTTGTCCAGAATGCTCTTATTGCCATCCTCTTTGTCTGTAAGTTTTAAAGAAAAGTGTAACTTTAATTGTGTATAAAATGGTTGCAGAAGATGTGAAAAAAAGTATACATTACAACAAAAAAGCAAACATTCCACAATGCTAGAATAATCTCTTACATTAACTATGATTCATTTGACACATGGAAGAGTACCAAGATATCTATTCAACCATGAAATTATGTTGTTGACTTGGGTCAATCACAGATTCTTGGCACTGCAAAGTATTATCCTCAAATATATCTGGATGTACTGAGGATAGATTATTTATTTATTATTTATTTATTTATTTATTTATTTATTTATTTATTTATTTATTGGTTCGATTTATATGCCTCCCTTATCTGGAGACTCAGGGCGGCTTACAATGCGTTAAGCAAGAGCCTTCACACTTTTGTATATACCTGCTTAGTAGGCCTTTCAACCCCCCCCCCCCGAGCGGTGTTCTTTTTTATACAGCTTATTGCCCCCACAATCCGGGTCCTCATTTTACCTACCTCAAAAGGATGGAAGGCTGAGTCAACCTTGAGCCTGGTGAGATTTGAACTTGCAGTAATTGCAGGCAGCTGGTGTTACTTAATAGTGCTTTAGTCTGTTTACCGCTCTTGCTTAACGCATTGTAAGCCGCCCCAATCTCCAGAGAAGGCGGCATATGGATCGAATCAATCAATCAATGGGAAAACAACTCAAGAAGCCTGAGAAACTCTGGCTGCCTAAACAGAGGGATAGAATCGAGATCACATGAAGTATTAGTACCAATTTATAATGCTTTGATTAAGATCACACTTGGATTACTGCAACCACTTTTCATCACAATATAAAACAGGCGTGGAGACTCTATAAAGAGCGCAGAGAAGAGCAGAAGGGATAATTAGTGGGTTGCAGTAATTGGGAATGAATCGTCTAGTGAAAGGAAGGACTAGGGGTGACATGATAGCAGTGTTCCAATACTTGGAGGTTCAACTTCTTTTCCAAAGCACCAGAAGGACAAGACAAGAAGCAATGCATGGAAACTAATCAAGGAGGAAAAAACCTGGAATTAAGGAAAAATCCCATCAGTGAGAACAATTAGCCAGTGGAAGGGAATGGCTGCAATTTTCTGCTGCCTGGAAGACTGAAAAAGTCCCTTTTGAGTGAAGGTTGATTCTTCGGGAATGGCTTCCCTCCAGAGGTTGTGGGGGCTCCATTGCTGGTGGCTTTTAAACCGACGGGACAGCCATTTGTCTGAGACGTCATTAAGACCTCCAAGGTTTCTTCCAGCTCTCTTCCAAACCTCCAGTGACGGAGCTCCCTCTGGAGGGAAACCAGCCCCAAAGGCTCAACCTGCATTGGAAGGAGGCTTTTTCAAGCTTCCCACCAGCAGAAATTGCAGCCCCCAGTTTCCCAGCCTGCAGCACCAGTGGGCTTCCATTTGGGGAGGGAAGGAACCTGCAGCAGCCGCAGCTGAGAGGCTTCAGCCCAGTTGCTTCTCCGCTTCCAGCCCAAGTTGCTCCCGGACTCTCCTCCCACCTGCTGCCCTCCACTCACCTGCCAGCTGCTGCTTCCACCATGGAAACAGCACAAAAGCCGCTCTGCACACCACCTTCCTCCCATCAGCCATCCGGAAGAGGAGGTTCCTCTGCGCGTCTCCTCTCCTCCCAGCCTTTCTAGCAATGCAGTACTTGATGATTTTAACTCCTTAAACACAACCACAGGCGCCGCCTGCTGTACTGTCCGCTTTCTAGCCACCGGTGTTGCCTGTTTGAGCGCCATCTCCAGACAGGCAGAAAAACGCGCTTGTCCCCCCTCTTATCTAAGGCGGTTGCAAGAGGTTTTCACTGATTAAATGCTACCGTCATTTTTGACTTCTGGCAACTGACCCAAACAAAAGAGTGAAATGTGATACCACTAAGCTTACGAAATTAGCTACGTGCTGAGCCCTGAAAGTTCATGACATTTTATTTTTTTATTTATTTTATTTGTCAAGCATATATAAGAAAACATATAAAAGCATAAAAATAATTGGAATACATGAAAAGAATAAGAGTAAAAATGAACATTAGGACAGGAGCGATGGTGCGCTTATGCCCTACAGACCTCTTAGGAATGGGGTGAGGTCAACAGGAGACAGTCTAAGGTTAAAGTTTTGGGGGTTTGGGGAAGAAACCACAGAGTCAGGTAGTGCATTCCAGGCATTGACCACTCTGTTGCTGAAGTCGTATTTTCTGCAATTGAGTTTGGAGCGGTTTACCTTGAGTTTGTATCTCTTATTTGCTCAGGTATTGTTGTGGTTGAAGCAGAAACAATCATTGACAGAATCTTTTTTTTTTTGGACAGAATTTGCTATCTTAGGGGGTGACTCTCGATAGAGATCAACGCCTCTCTACATCCCAAAAGTTTAAAACTGATTTTCTGTGTCTCCCAAGATTTTAGGACCTGACAGCCCCATCAAGTCAAGATACTCCAAGGGAGTGCTGTTTTTAAGGTTTATAAACTGTAGTGGAACATGGAGGATGACTATGTACAGCATTTTATGATTCAGTGGGCAAAGAACTTTGCATGTAAATCACGCCTGAACAATGGGAGAATATGTGGATGAAAGATCTAAAATTCAAATTAAACTATAAAAGAAAAGTTTTATAAGATGATGTACTGTGTGTATCTATCACTGGACAAATTGTTCAGAATGTTTAAAGGGACCTCGAATGTTGGAAATGTAAAGAGCTTTTTATGATTTGTAGAAAGTCAGTACCAGAAGAATGAAATATCTTGGGAAATATTAAAAATGCAGAATATTATATTTCCCTAAATGAGAAATGGAGAAACATGGGTTTTTTTAGAGGTAGGAAGGCAGACTCAGTCTTTCTTAATAGCCCCCAGCAGGCATTTTGTGCCCATTAAGAAAGATTGGGCCAGCCTATCTATAAGAGCAGTGGTTAGAGTGCAGTACCGCAGGCTTCTTCTGCTGACTGCCAGTTGCCTGCAATTTGGCAGATCAAATCTCACCAGACTCATTCTTCCGAGGTGGGTAAAATGAGCCAGATTGTTAGGGACAATATGCTGACTCTGTAAAACCGCTTAGAGAGGGCTGTTAAAGCACTGTGAAGTGGTATATAAGTCTAAGTACTATTGCTATTGCTAAAACAAAAGACTTTCAGCTCCAGGATGTTGGGATTAAGACCCTTTAGGACATAAAGCATTTAGCAGAAGACACAGGGCTCACTACATTGCACAATCTCCTAAGGGCATTTCAGACATTGCACAGCCCCCCCCCCAGCTAGCAGCATCTGTGAAACTTATAAAAATCCATGTTAAGCAAATCACCGTGGGTTGTGAAAGGCAATCTCACACGACCTTGGCTTGCAACTTCCTGCTGGCATCCCCACTGGTTTTGCTTCTCAGAAGCTAGCTGGGAAGGTCACAAATGGGGATCAGCAGTGTGGGATGCTGCAACCATCATAAATGTGCACTGCTTGGTGGAACCTTAACTGGTGCAACTCCTTTTCCTGCACCTTCATAACCACAGGAACTGCAGACGTGTGGTCACTGAGCAAGTGCTAAATTTGGGGACCAGCTGTATGTCTGCTTTCACGGTGCCATTGTAACTTTGAAGGCTCAGGAAACAAGATAAGCAAGGACTACATACACAAACTGAACATCACAAAAGGTCCCCAATAGCTTTTTTTAGTTGAAACTGGTTAATACATGGATGGGCACCAATAGGAAAGACTGTGCTTTTTGGCTAGACATGAAAGTAAGAAAAGACAGTTTCAGATCAGTCTGAGATTGTTGCCAAGAAAACAGCAAGTACATAACAGAACCACAGAGCTGGAAGGAACCTTTGAGATCTTCTAGTCCAATCCCTTACTTGAGCAGGAGGCCCTGAAGAACCTGACACCCAAAAGAAAGAAATTGTACAATTTTTTTAAAAATAAAATATCCAGCAACTTTTGCTGCTGATGGCCAAACAGTCCTTATCAAATTAACATGTTCCACTTTTTTTCTTTGATCCTTCCCATCTAAGACCATGACCTATTTGATGACAAAAAATCAGGCAAATTCTTTGTAGTCAAATTAAAGAGTCAATTTCTCATCTGAAATTACAATGGGACATTTGAAATGAAATTCAAGCCTTCTTTACATTCATCACTTTGGGCCTCAGGTGGATTTTCTTGTGTGCGATAAGGTTGGAAGGTTTTCTGAAGCACCGTTCACACTCAGGACACTTAAATGGTTTCTCCCCTGTGTGTATAAGCATATGATTTAGAAGGCTATCCTTAGTACTGAAATCTTTCCCACAGTCTGGGCACTCGTATGGTTTCTCCCCTGTGTGAGTCCTCTGGTGATTCACCAGCCGGGAATTCCAAAGAAAACTTTTCCCACAATCTGGACACATATATGGTTTTTCCCTGGAGTGAGTCCTCTGGTGTGTCACCAGGCGGGAATTGTTACTGAAACTTTTCCCACAATCAGGACATTCAAATAGTTTCTTTCTTGTGTGAGTCCTCTGGTGTTTCACCAGGTCAGAATTCCGACTGAACCTTTTCCCACAATCAGGACATTCAAAGGGTTTCTCTCCGGTGTGAATCCTTTGGTGTGCCACCAGGCTGGAATTGTGATTGAACCTTTTCCCACAATCAGGACATTCAAAGGGTTTTTCTCCCGTGTGAGACCTCTTGTGCATCACTAGCTGGGAAATATGATTGAAACTTTTTCTACAATCCAAACATTCAAATGGTTTTTTTACCATGTGAGTTCTCTGGTGTTTCATCAGGCTGAAATTCTCACTGAAACATTTTCCACAATCAGGACATTCAAAGGGTATCCCTTCTTTATGAATCCTCTGGTGGCTAATGAGATGGGAATTTCTAATGAAACTTTTCCTACAATCAGGACATTCAAAGTGTTTCTCTCCTGTGTGAGTCCTCTGGTGTATTACCAGGTTGGAATTTTGACTGAAACCTTTCCCACAATCAGGACATTCAAAAGGTTTCTCTCCTGTGTGATTCCTCTGGTGCCTAACAAGGTGGGAATTGTTACTGAAACTTTTCCCACAATCCAGACATTCAAATGGTTTCTCTCCTTTGTGAGTCCTCTGATGTGTCACCAGGCTGGAATTTTGACTGAAACCCTTTTCAGAATCGGAGCATTCAAAAGGTTTCTCTTCTGTGTGAGTCCTCTGGTGGTTCATCAGGCTGTAATTGTGACTGAAACCTTTCCCACAGATACGGCATTCAAAGGGTTTCTCTCCTTCAAATGTTTTTTTTTCACTGTGTGTGAGTGTTGTCTCATGAGGTGGGAATTTCCAATGAAATCTTCACACAATCTGGACACTCATACGTCATGTGAGTCCTCTGATGTATCACCATGTTGTCATGCTCACTAAAGCATTTACCACATTAGGAGCACTTTTAAGACTTTTCTCCTATGTGGATCTTGTGCATAATCAGTTGTGATTTGCAATCTGTGCTTTTCCCACAACAGGCGTATCTCTAGAGCTTTTCCAACACGTATATTCTTGAGGTCAAAAATATGTGTTCTCCATTGTTTAGTGGTGTTTTGATTAAAGCTGGGTTTTTTTTCTCTCAGAGTGAGGCCTGCTTCTCTGTCTACCCTATATTGCTCTTCAAGTGAATTTTTCCTCCCCACTGACTTCCAGATATTTCCCTCTTTTTCTGAATAAAAAATAATCTCCCTTGACTATTCATGTAATGTATGCTTGAATTCTGCATAATTTATTTATTCCAGTTTAAATCTTTCTTAATTTTCTGTCCGTTATCTCTCACCTGATCAGGAAAAAGAAGAACTATGTGGTTTTTTTGAAGGAAATGGACAATATTTTTATTTCTGGCTTGATTTTCTTTCATTTTTAAAGTTGCTTGTTATTAACAGTTGTGTGCTCTTATTGCCATCTTCTTTGCCTATAAGATTCAAAGAAAAGTGTAATTGTTTATAAAATTGTTGTAGATGATGTGAAAAAAGAAAAAAAGTATACGTTACAATGAAAAAGCGAACATGCCACATTGCTAGAATAACTTCTTACATTAATCATGATCCATTTGACATATGGAAAACAACCAAGATCCAAGTTCAAATATCCATTCAATCATGAAATTCTCTTGTTGATTTGGGACAATCACAAAATCTTACAGTGCAAAGGCTTATCACCAAATACGTAACTCATTTTGCCCATGGAAATCCTCAGCTCCAAATATGGCAGAAAATGCTGTCCACAACCTCTCTGGTGACATCCCAATTCAAGCAGACCTCATTTACTGACGGCAATTTGGACTAGCATCTGCATCACTAAGCAGCCTGATCATGAGCATGATGTCACATGACAGTGCCAACTTACATGTGATCCTCTGCAGTTGTTAAGCAAATCACTGTGGATTGTTAAAGGGAATTTCAGATTCAAATTCCTGCTGGTATCTCCACTGACTTACTTGTCAGAAGCTAGCTGGGGAGATCATAAATGGGGATCATGCGTATGGGATACAGCAGCAATCGTATATGTGCACCAGTTGGCAGAACCCAAATTGGTCCATCTGTTTTTCCTGCACCTTCATAACCACAGCAACCACTGCTGACATGTGGTCACTGAACATGTGCTACGATGACCACAAATTTGTGGACCAGGTGTGCATCTGCCTTTACAGTGCTATAGTAACTTTGAAGGCTCAGGGAACAAATAAGCAAGTACTACCTATACAACTGAACATCCCAAAAGGTGCTCAATACCTCAATTGAACCTGGTTAATACATGGATGCAGCACCAATAGGAAACACCATGCTTATTAGCAAGACATGGAAGTAAAAAAAAACCAAGCAGAGCAGCTACAGAGGCCAGCAGAGGTGACAGTCTCCAGACCGCCTCTGATTAAGAAGAGCCGCTCGTCCACTCGATCCACAGGGGAGGAGAGCAGACCGGAGGGAGGCACAGAGATCAGCAAGGGTGTTTGAGAGGAAGCAGCTCCACCTCTCCACACAAGGAACAGCTGTGGAAGGGTGATTTTAACCAGATGCTGGGTAAAAGTGTGTTTCTTGGGAACACCTGCTTGTTTTGATGTGCACTTTCCCAGCTTTGCTGGATCCTGTGTTTTGAACTTTGGACTGTGTTTTTGGACTCTGAACCTCAGACTTTCCTTCTTGAACTTTGGACTTGACTCTCGGACCTCCTTTTGTTGTTGGAACTCTGGACTTGTGGGTATCATTACTTCCCTCTTTGCCTCACGGTCAGCTAGGGCCTACTTTTTAGAGCAGGGGAATCCAGACCGGGGGCTGAGGGCTGGGGCGGAACTTCACTGACACCATTGCTGGGTTATTTGATACTTTGATAAGTGAGTAATAAACAGATGCTACTTAAACCCTGCCTTGCCAGCGTGACTTGGTTCAGAACACTAATATAGCTCCCATCTTAAAAAAAGGAAACTTTTCACAAATCTACAAACCAATCAACCTGACATCAATGCTTGAGAAGATCCTGAAAAAGATAACCAAGCAACAGATCTACAAACACCTAGAAGCAAGCAAACTTATAACCAGAAGCCAACATGGGTTTGTCAAAAAAAAGATCATGCCAAACAAACCCTATTTCCTTCTTTGAGAAAATGTCTAAATAAACAAACCAGCAAAATGCTGTGGACATAGTATAATGGAATTTCAGTAAGGCATTTGATAAAGTAGAACACAATCAATGTCTTGGTAAAAAAGAAAATATGGGTTGGATAGCATCACCATTGGCTGACAAACCGCACTGAACAATCAATGGAATTACATCTACATGGAGGAAAGTAAGCAGTGGAGTACCCCAAGGTTCTATCTTAGGCCCAGTATCCTTCAGTATCTTCATAAACAATTTTGATAAGTGAATAGAAGGGGAAATCATCAGATCTGGAGATGACACTAAACTGGCAGGAATAGCCAACACCCCAAAAGACAAACTCAAGATACAGAAGAATCTTGATCGATTTGAACACTGGGCCCTATGCAACAAAATGAAATTCAATGGAGAGGAAAAAAAATAGGCTTTACATTTAACCAAGAAAAACCAAATGGCAATGTAGGAGCAACTTGGCTCAATAGCAGCAATTGTAAAATGGCTTTTGGATGTCCTAGTGGACAATCACCTAAATATGAGCCAACACTGTATTGCAGTGGCCAAAAAAGCCAAAACAATCCTAGGCTGCTTAAACAGAGGGCTAGAATCCAGATCATGTGACCTGTTAGTACCAATTTATAATCCTTTGGTAAAATCACACTTGGATTATTGCAACCAGTTTTGATCGCCACAATATTACAAAAAAAGGTGTTGAGACTCTATAAAGAGCACAGAGAAGAGCAGTAGGGATGATTAGAGGGCGGGAGGCTAAAACATACGAAGAAAGGTGGCAGGAATTGGAAAGGAATTGTCTAGTGAAAGGAAGGACTAGAGGGTCACATGATGGCCGTCTTCCAATACTTGAGGAGTTGCTACAAAGAAGAGGGGTTCAACCTATTCTTCCAAAGCATCTGAAGGCAGCACAAGAAACTGAATGGAAACTAATCAAGGAGAGAAGCAGCCTAGAACTAAGGAGAAATTTCCTGACATTGAGAACAGTTAACCAATTGAATGGTTTTCCTTCAAAAGTTGTGGGAAATCCATCAGTGCAGGCTTTTAAACAGACTGGACAGCCATTTGTCTGAAATGGAGTTGGGTCTCCTGCTTGAGCAGGGCGTAGGAATAGAAGACCTGCAAGGTCCCTTCCAGCTCTGTTACAAACCTCCAGTGATGGAGCAGCCACAACCTCTGGAGGGAAGCCATTCCCAAAGAATCAACCTTCACTTGAAGGAGACTTTTTCAATCTTCCCACAGCAAAAAATTGCAGCCCCCAGTTTCCCAGCCTGCAGCACCAGTGGGCTTCCATTTGGGGAGGGAAGGAACCTGCAGCAGCAGCAGCTGAGAGGCTTCAGCCCAGTTGCTTCTCCGCTTCCAGGCCATGGAGGGAACCGAACAGCCCGACTTGCTCCCGGACTCTCCTCCCACCTGCAGCCCTCAACTCACCTGCTAGCTAATGCTCCGACCCTGGGAAGAGCACAAAAGCCACTCTGCACACCACCTTCCTCCCATGAGTCATCCGGAAGTTCCTCTACGCTTTTCTTCTTCTCCCATCCTTTCTAGCATTACAGTACTCAATGGTTTTAACTCCTTTATTACCTATTTTGCATTTTTCTGGCACAGATGTTGCCTACCTGATCATCATCTCCAGTTAGGAGGTAGAAAAGAAGTTTATCCTAAGCCATTTGCAAGATGTCTTCACTGATTAAATGCTATCAAAGTGTTTTTCACTTCTAGCAATCGACCTTTGTAACTGGGTTAAGTAAAATAGTGAAATGTGATGCTACTTGGGCCCCCCAAGGCTGTATGCTCTCCCCACTTCCCTTCTCTCTATATACCAATGACTGCATCTCTAATGATTCATCTGTAAAACTACTGAAGTTTGCAGATGACACAACAGTGATTGGTCTCATTCGAGACAATAATAAATCCGCATACAGATGGGAGGTTGAACAACTAGCCTCGTGGTGCGACCGGAACAACCTGGAACTGAACACACTCAAAACCATAGAAATGGTGGTAAACTTTAGGAGAAACCCTTCCATACGTCCACCTCTCACAATTCTAAACAACACAGTATCAACAGTAGAGACCTTCAAATTTCTAGGTTCTACCATATCGCAAGATCTAAAATGGACAGCTAACATCAAAAACGTCATCAAAAAAGCATAATAAAGAATGTTCTTTCGGTGCCAACTCAGAAAGCTCAAACAGCCCAAGGAACTGCTGATACAGTTCTACAGAGGAATTATTGAGTCTATCAATAATAGACTGCTCTGCAACCCAACAAGACAGACACAGACTTCAGAGGATAATTAGAACTGCAGAAAAAACAATTGCTACCAACCTGCCTTCCATTGAGGACCTGTATACTGCACGAGTCAAAAAGAGGCTGTGAAAATATTTACAGACCCCTAAACTGTTTCAACTCCTACCCTCAAAATGACGCTGTAGAGCACTGCACACCAGAACAACTAGACACAAGAACAGTTTTTTACTAAATGCCATCACTCTGCTAAACAAATAATTCCCTCAACACGATCAAACTATTTACTAAGTCTGAATTACTATTACTATTAATCTTCCCCTGGTTCCTATCACCCATCTCCTTCCACTTATGACTGTATGACTATAATTTTGTTGCTTGTATCCTTACGATATTGATTGTTTCCTGATTGCTTATTTGTACTCTATGACTATCATCCAGTGTTGTACCTTATGATTCTTGATTAACATATCTTTTATTTTATGTACACTGAGAGCATATGCACCAAGACAAATTCCTTATGTGTCCAATCACACTTGGCCAATAAAAAATTCTATTCTATTCTATTCTATTCTATTCTATTCTATTCTATTCTATTCTATTCTATTCTATTCTATTCTCTTACTAAGATTAGCTATGTGCTGAGCCCTAAAACTTCATGAAGGTTTTACAGAATTACACAATCAGCTTTCTTAGGGGCGACTCTCAGTGGAAATCAAAACCACTTTACATCTCAAAACTTCATGATTGATTTCCTGTGGATTTATTACAGGGGAGCTCCATCAGGCCAGACACTCTAAGGGAGCCAACTTCACTCCTGCTGGCCAGGGCTGCATCCAAGATTCACCCAGCATGCCATATTCATTCCCGAAGGAGGAAATTTTATATCTGCTAAATGCTAAATGCCATGTTCCTCTGTAAATTGGCCTCCATGGAAGTCTCCATTTGGTCACAGAGAGAGAGAAATATACAGCAGGGCCTGGAAAATGGGGTCTAGGAAAGAGGGAGTGATAGTCTATATATGGTAGAAGAAATGTTTCCAAAAGGATTTGTAAAAAACAAAAGGCAAAAATAGAATAGCCCATCAAACCATCCGTGATGAGATCATCCGTAAGATCATCCGTGGCTTCGGGGTGGATTTCCATCAGTACGCTGATGATACTCAACTGTATATTTCTACCCTGCGCCACCCCAATGATGCCCTTGAAGTGATGACCCGGTGCCTGGAAGCCGTACGGATCTGGATGGGGAGGAACAAGCTTAGACTCAATCCTTCCAAGACCGAGTGGCTGTGGTTTCCGGCGTCCCGTCATAGTCAGTTGACTCCATCACTGACTATTGGGGATGAGACCTTGACCCCCTCAGAGAGGGCTCGCAACTTGGGTGTCCTCCTGGACTCGCAGCTGTCCTTAGAAGACCACCTGACGGTTGTGGCCAGGGGGGCTTTTTATCAGGTTCGCCTGATTTACCAGTTGCGTCCCTTTCTGGACCGGGACTCCTTATGCACAGTCACTCACGCCCTCGTCACTTCCCGTCTGGACTATTGTAACACTCTCTACATGAGGCTACCCTTGAAGAGCACCTGGAGGCTCCAACTGGTCCAGAATGTGGCCGCGCAGCTAACTACGGGAGCGACTCGACGCTCCCATGTAACACCGCTGCACTGGCTCCCGGTGGTCTTCCGGGTGTGATTCAAGGTGCTGGTTGCTACCTTTAAAGCGCTCCATGGCTTGGGATCTGGGTATTTATGAGACCGCCTTCTGCCACCAATAGTCTCCCATCAACTGGTACGCTCCCACAGAGAGGGGCTCCTCCGGGTGCCGTCGGCTAGGCAATGTCGGCTGACGACCCCCAGGGGGAGAGCATTCTCTGTAGGGGCCCCTACCCTCTGGAATGAGCTGCCCCCGGAGATTCGTAGGATTCCTGACCTTCGTACCTTTTGTCGCGCCCTAAAAACATTATTATTCCAACAAGCAGGGCTGGCCTAACTATTTTAATGGGTTGTTTTATTAGAGTTTTTGGCCAATTTATTTAATTGTTTTAATTGCTTTAAATTTTATATTGTCATGGTTTTATCTCTGGCTGTACACCGCCCTGAATCTTTCGGGAGAAGGGCGGTATAGAAATTCAATAAAATAAAATTCCCGCCTGGACTACTGCAATGCTCTCTACATGGAGCTTCCCTTGGGGTGCACCCGGAGGCTCCAACTGGTCCAGAATGCGGCTGTGCGGGGGATTATGGGAGCGACAGGGCGCTCCCATGTGACACCCCTCCTGCGCGAACTGCACTGGCTTCCGGTGGTCTTCCGGGTGCGCTTCAAGGTGTTGGTGACTACCTTTAAAGCGCTCCATGGCTTAGGGCCTCAGTATCTATGAGACCGCCTTCTGCCGCCAATAGCCTCCCACCGGCCAGTACGCTCACACAGAGAGGGCCTCTTCAGGGTGCCGTCGGCCAGACAATGTCGGCTGGTGACCCTCAGGGGGAGAGCCTTCTCTGTGGCGGCACCTGCCCTTTGGAACGACCTACCCCCAGAGATACGTACGATCCTGGATCTCCGGACTTTTCGTCGGGCCCTTAAAACTCACTTATTTCATCTAGCCAGGCTGGCTTGATCCCATCTTTCGGTTTTAATTCGTAATTGATTTTATTGGGGTGTTTTAAATTGTGGGCCAAAACTATTTAATATCTTTTTAAATTGTTTTAAATTTTGTATGCTATGTTTTTACCTTGGCTGTTCACTGCCCCGAGTCCTGCTGGAGAAGGGCGGTATAAAAATCAAATAATAAATAAATAAATAAATAAATAAATAAATAAATAAATAAATAAATAAATAAATAAATAAATAAATAAATAAATAAATAAATAAATAAATAAATAAAATAAACCACATGGCTAACTGATCACCAGGCTAACCTTTTTAGAAGGACACCCTACAATGCCATTTTTAATGTAGATATAATAAGGTATGGATGATGATGATGATGATGATGATGATGATGATGATGATGATGATGATGATGATATCAGTATTCCAGTATTTAAATGGTTGTCACAAAGAGGAGGGGGTCAATTTATTTACCAAAGCCCCAGAAAGCAAGACAAGAAACAATGGACGGAAACTAATCAAGGAGAGAATCAATCAGGAAATAAGGAGAAACTTCCTAACAGTGAGGACAATTAACCAGTGGAACCAATTGCCTTCAGACGTTGTGGGTGCTTCATCCCTGGAGATTTTTAAGAAGAGAGTGGACAGTCAGTTCTCTAAAATGGTATAAGGTCTCCTGCTTGAGCAGGAGGTTGGACTAAAAGACCTCCAAGGTCCCTTCCAGTTCTATTCTATTCTGATGATATTGGCTCTGAGCGCTGTAAAATAACCTCAAAATTGTATTGATTTCCTTTTCATTCAGAAACTCATGATGGCATAGAAAGCACTTCCTGGGTAAAACGCTGTAATTCGCAGGGTAAATGTCCCCCTGACAGCCTACCTACCTACTGTGACATTTTACCTCTCAATAGCTCATGGAAGGCGTCTTTATGTCTGATCTAATACTGAATTATAACTCACGGCTTTCCATCGAGCATCCTTGAGCCTTACACCAGATATTTGGTTTTAGTTCCTTTTAAGTCAGTCAAGTCATTTCCTTTGCTGCCTAGGCCTGAAAGGCCTCTCCAAAGTTGCACAGATAGTTTAACACTTTAAGGCGGGACTGGAACTGAGTATTTCCCAGTCTCTAACCTGGTGCCTTCACCATTACACCAACCTGCATCTTCTTACCCACAAAATCTACCCATTGAGCTTCTTCCTGATGTTTCAACAGCAAAATCAAAGCTGCAGCTTTCAAGATCCAGTCCAACATCTTTGCAATCAGCTCGCTCTTACTCTCCAGATAAAGTTGTAAGGTCCGGCTATACGCTTAAGCTCTCAGTGAACCAAAAAGAAAGACTTAAACGGAGGCTTGAATAAGAATCAACATTTAATCTTTGATCAAAGACAAAAGGCTGGGTAAAACCATTCCAAACACATACAAAGAGATATGTATATGGGAGGGTTCACATCTTCAGAGAAGATGTAACCACGTTTTATACCTTTAAAGCATCAGTTAGATCCCCAATTCTGGCCCCTTAATTTATGTTTGTGTATTCTTTGTTGCCCTGCAAAGGAATCTAAACTTCCAATTAGTCTTATCTTTGTTTACTTAATTGGCCACTTAGCACCTGGCTCCTGAAGACCAGATCTTATCCAGATCAGACATAAATTAGGATTGAGATGTAAATTACCCCTTTGTTGATGGCTGGAGTTCCAACAGATACGTACCATGTTTTTAGGTGGCACAGAAAGAGATTGATATGAGCAGGTCAAATGGCAGGGACATACGTTTGACAAATAACAGATACAGTTCAGAGGCCTAATGACAATATGTTTGTAACAGGAGATACAAATAGAAAGGAATAATATATGTGATACAAAAAGCACAATATATATGTTACAGGAACCTAATGATTACAGAATAACAAGCTTTTACTAAATCTAGTATATCAGTATTTTATATTCTATATTATTGTTTCCCTACGAAGTCTTTCATCTGAGCTTCAGACTTTTCTTCTGAGGAAATGGAGAATTCCTCCGATTGTGGATTAGTGGTTTCTGGCCTGGCCCTGCGTCCAGCTCTTTGGCGTTTGGGCTGCCTTTTAATTTGCTCAGTTTTGTTATAGGGTCAGTAAATTTTGGGGGTCTAATTTATCTTTTTATTGTAAAGAGGTTTTTTTTTTGTTATACATTCTATTTCTCTTGTGTTTTAACGTGTCTTCTTTGTGTATTGAAATTAAATTAATTCAATTTCTGCTCTGCACATAAACTATTATTATTTGTTTCTCCTGTTTCCTACCTTCGGGGGCTTTTCTCTCCAAGAGAAAAAATAAGTTACTCTTTGCAATGAACTCTTGTGGTAGTGAACAAAGCCATAAACTCTTCCAAGATCTTATCTTCCCTGTCTTAGTGTCCCACTTTATTCCCCAAAGAAATCAGAAATATAAATATAATTGTCCTCACGGGTGGATTCTAAGCATTGCTTCAGAATGCAAGATTATGCACTACAGTATAGCTCTGTCGAAGATTCAGAGGCTTTGGCCATTTTAAGGCCATTTTAGCTCTTAACCATAATGAGACATGATGAAAGTTATACAAAAAAATAATTTTTTTAAAAAAAAGATCAAAAAGTGAAAGAAAACATTAAATATAATTTAATGTTTTAAAATTTAGAAACGTTCAACATGTTTAAATGTAAAGCTACCTGGAGCTGGAGGCACAGGCCAAAAGAGGTTCTTGGTTCCTCCTCACCCCTGACCTGGTCCTGGTTGTGGGCGTCCTTTTGCAGAGGGATATGCATATGTAAGTGAGCCGCTAGAAAAAAATATATATAACCAGTCCTCTGAATTGTATTAGTGAAATGAACACACCTGCAATTCTTTGGTGTCTTCTAAACTCAGCAAAATCAGCTCATTCATTTGCATAACTAAAATTCCAGTTCTCTGCTGCAAATATTGTTCCTCTCTGTACTTTCAGGGATTATTTGGAAAGTATTAAAAAGAAGCCCTGAGAGAGGAATGAAAGAAATGGAAACATCTTCTGTGTCTTAGGAAGATAGCTTTACATTATCATACTCCAGTGGTGGGATTCAGCCGGTTCACATTGATTTTAGGAGAACCATTTATTAACTCTTTGTGGAGTTCTGCGAACCATCTGACTAGTCAAGGCTGCCTGCCTGCCTAATGATTCCAGTAGCTCACACACACCTCAGATGTTCCTGCTCATTTATAATTAACCAAAGGAAGGGAAAAGAAAAAGAAGAAATAATCACATAGCCATTTCGTCAGCAGAAAAATTCTAGCCGCTTTAAAACCTGGGGGGAGGGGAAATAAAGTGAAAGAGAGGTGTGTTTTTTTTTCTTCTCTCTCTCCCTTCAGTTAATAGCTCCGGGCAGTCAGCCAAGAACCATTTAACAGGCAAATTACTTAGTTGAGATAACAAAACCGCAGGAATGCAATTAGCACAGAAACAATAGAAACTTACAGATCAGATAAACGTAGTTGGAAGGGACCTTGTGTGTCATCTAGTCCAACTCCCCGCCCAAGCAGGAGACCCTACACCAGTGATGGCTAACCTTTTGGCCAATGCGTGCCAAAAGCGGGGGGAGTGTGGGGGGATTGCTAACCTTTTGGCCAATGCGTGCCAAAAGCGGGGGGAGTGTGGGGGGATTTCTCTTGCGCATGCCCACACCCATAATTCTATGCCCCCTGCCCCCCCGTACATGCGCGTGTGACACACACACACATGCTTTTGGCATGTGATGGCACGGTGGGCCTGGTAGGCCCATTTTTCGCCCTCCCCAGGCTCCCATTTCCCAACTTCCAGTGGGTCCAGAAGGTCTGAAAATCAGTTGGTGGAGCTGAGCTCGCGTGCCCACCAATATGGCTCCATGTGCCACCTGTGGCACGCGTGCCATAGGTTCGCCATCACGGCCCTACACCTGCCTTCTGACAAGAATCAAGAGCCTTGATAGTACAGTGGTCTAAGCACCCTGTTATTAACACAGCTGCCTGCAATTTACTGCTGGTTCGAATCTCTCCAAGGCTCAAGGTTGACTCAGCCTTCCATCCTTTCTAAGGTAGGTTAAATGAGGACCCAGTTTGTGGGGGCAATAAGCTGACTTTGTATAAATATACAAAAGTATGAAGGCTATTGCTTAACACATTGTAAGCCGCCCTGAGTCTCCGGAGAAGGGTGGCATATAAATCAAATAAAAAAAAAATGGCAGTCCAGTCTCTTCATGAAAGCCTCCAGTGATGCAGCTCCCACAACTTCTGTTCCATTGGTTGATTGTTCTCACTGTCAGACAATTCCTCATTTCTAGGTTGAATCTCTCCTTGTTCTTGACAGGATTAGGCCAGGGAAGGAGTTTTAAAAATGTTAATACAGAGCAGAAGTTTCTTGTCAGAGTTCTTGTCTTTTTAAATACACGTTCTAATTAGCAGAATTGATTTTATTAATTTGGAATAGGGCTGCAATGCTGTTTCTATGTATTTTGATCCTGCATTTTCAGTATTTAAGAGTTAGCTTATAGTATTAGACTGTAAAGATTTCAAATTGTCTTGTAACTGTGTTGCTTGTGTGTGATGGAGCCCCCACACCTTCTGAAGGCAAGCTATTCCACTGGTTGATTAGTCTCACCCTTAGGAAATTTCTTCTAAGTCCTAGGTTGCTTCTCTCTTTGGTTAGTTTCCATCCATTGTTTCTTGTCATGCCTTTTGGGGCTTTCAAAAATAGATTGACCCCCCTCATTTTTGTAGGAGCCCCTCAAATTTCCTGACAGAACAATTAATCAGTGGAATAACTTGTCTCCAGAAGTTGTAAATGCTCCAACACTGGAACTTTTTAAGAAGAGATTGGATAACCTTTGTCTGAAGTGTAGGGTTTCCTGCCTAAGCAGGGGATTGGATTAGAAGACCTCCAAGGTCCCTTCCAACTCTGTTATCCTATCCTATCTTATCCTATCCTAAATATTTAACAGATTAACAGAGTTGGAAGGGACCTTATAGGTCATCAAGTCCAACACCCATCCTTATCCCACCACCGCTCAAGCAGGAGACCCTACACTATTTCTGACAAATGGCAGTCCAATCTTTTCTTGAAAGTCTCGAGTGATGAAGCTCCCACAACTTCCGAAGGCAACTTCTGTTCCATTGGTTGATTGTTCTCACTGTCAGAAAGTTCCTCCTCATTTCTAGGTTGAATCTCTCCTCGGTCAGTTTCCATCCATTATTCCTTGTCTGGCCTTCAGGTGCTTCGGAAAACAGCTTGACCCCCTCCTCTCTGTGGCAGCCCCTCAAGTATTGAAAGACTATCATGTCTCCCCTGGTCCTTCTCTTCACTAGACTAGCCATGCCCAGTTCCTGCAACTGTTCTTCGTGTTTTAACCTCCAATCCCCTAATCGTCCTGGTTGCTCTCCTCTGCATTTTGTCTCAACATCTTTTTTATAGCATGGTGACCAAAAATGGATGCAGTACTCTAGGTGTGGTCTTACTAGGGTTACTAGTAATACCACTTACTAGTGGTATTAGTACCTCACTTGATCTTTATTGTATCCCTCTGTTAATGCAATTTAAGACTGCATTGGCTTTTTTAGCTGCTGCTGCACACTGCTGGCTCATATTTAGCTGATTGTCCACTGAGACTCTAAGATTCCTCTCACAGTCACTGCTATTAAGCCTGGTTTCCCCCAGTTTATATGTGTGCTTTTGTTTTTTCTTACCCAAGTGTAGGACTTTACTCTCCTGTGTGAGTCTTCTGGTATATCACCAGGTGGCAATTCTGATGATTTTTTCCCCCAGAAACTGGACATCCATATGTTTTCTCTCCTGTGTATGTTGTCTGGTGTATTACCAAATTGGAATTCTGACTGAAACTTTTCCCACAAACAGGAGATTCGTACGGTTTCTCTTCTGTGTGAGTCCTCTGGTGTATCACCAGTTCAAAATTGCAACTGAAACTCTTCCCACAAACTGGACACTTATAAGGTTTCTCTCCTGTGTGAATCTGAAACTGAAATGGAAATTCTAAATTTATAATGAGAAAGGAAGGGAAGCTGAGGAAGACATCATTGAGATGCAGAATGCACAAGAGAGAGATTACGTTAATAATTGTAGTGTGTTAAAAACCCACTGTATGTGTGGAGTCATCATTGAGGAAGAGTTGGGAAATGAGCTTTACATTACCTTTTTATTATTAAATTCATTTATTATTAAAACTTAATTGTTACCCATCTCACAGTTTGAAGTAACTCTCAGTGTCTTGCTTTGCCCTAACGTTCATAACAACCCTGGCAATTCGAATTTTTTACATGTCAAATACTTCTGATCATTCTAACGTAATGCATTTTTTTAAAAAAAGGAACATTTTCTACTGTACATTTGTTTCTCATCTTAAGGTAACAAAACAAAGAAGTTTGTCCCTCTTCTGTGTGACAGTGTACAATATGCAACCATAATTGTAAGGTTATGTATTATGTATAACACATAATAGTTGTGTGTTAAGGACTGCTTTTATGCTGGTTGGGGAATTCTGGGGCTTAAAATCTGAGCGAAACCAAGGTAGAAGATTGAAACTCCACATGTGGGAATTACATAATCAACATACAAAAGCACCATCCAAAATTCCTTTTTGAGGAATTCCATTACTTCTGCAAAAAGAAATATCCAGAAGTTTCTGCTGATAACCAGAAAATGGCACTTAGCCATTTTCCACTTTCCCTTTCTCTCCACCTACAAATTTAATCCTGAGAAACGTTTGAGTAAAAAGAATCAGGCCAGAATTCAAACAGTCAGTTTCACACCTACACTTTATGAATGGGAGATCACAAATGAAATTCAAGACTTCAACTGTTGCCTCATGTTGATTTCCTTGTGCACAATAAGGGATGATTTATGCTTGAAGTAATGTCCACAGACTGGATATTTGAAAGGTTTCTCCACGGTGTGAGTCCTCTGGTGTCTTACCAGGTAGGAATCCCGACTGTAACTTTTCCCACAGTCAGGACATTGAAAATGTTTCTCTCCTGTGTGAGTCATTGTATTACGAGGTAGGAATTGTCACTGAAACTTTTCCCACAATCAGTTTCTCTCCTGTGCGAGTCCTCTTGTGTGTCTATACGCTGGAACGGTGACTGAAACTTTTACCACAAGCAGGACATTCAAAGGGTTTCTCGCCTTATAAATCCTCTGGTGACTTGTGAGCTCGAATTTTGTAATGAAACCTTTCCCACAATCTGGACACTTATATGATTTCTCTCCTGTGTGAGTCCTCTGGAGACCCAGCAGGTAGGCTTTGTGTGTGAAACTTTTCACACAATCAGGACATTCAAAGGGTTTCTCTCCTGTGTGAATGCTCTGATGGTTCACAAGGCTGGCATTCTGACGGAAACTTTTCCCACAAACTGGACACTCATACGGTCTCTCTCCTGTGTGATTTCTGTGGTGTAATACCAGATCATAATTCTGATGGAAACTTTTCCCACAAAGAGCACATTCAAAGGGTTTGTCTCCTGTGTGTTTCCTCTGGTGACTCATGAGGTGAAATTTTGTAAAGAATAGAATAGAATAGAATAGAATAGAATAGAATAGAATAGAATAGAATAGAATAGAATAGAATAGAATAGAATAGAATAGAATAGAATTTTTTATTGGCCAAGTATGATTAGACACACAAGGAATTTGTCTTGGTACATATGCTCTCAGTGTACATAAAATAAAAGATATGTTCATCAAGAATCATAAGGTACAACATTTAATGATAGTCATAGGGTACAAATAAGCAGTCAGGAAACAATATCAATATAAATCGTAAGGATACAAGCAACAAAATTATAGTCATACAGTCATAAGTGGAAGGAGATGGGTAATGGGAACGATGAGAAGATTAATAGTAGTGCAGATTTAGTAAATAGATTGACAGTGTTAAGGGAATTATTTGTTTAGCAGAGTGATGACATTCGGGGAAAAAACTGTTCTTGTGTCTAGTTGTGTGTAGTGCTCTATAGCATCATTTTGAGGGTTGGAGTTGAAACAGTTTACATCCAGGATGTGAGGGGTCTGTAAATATTTTCACAGCCCTCTTTTTGACTCATGCAGTATACAGGTCCTCAATGGAAGGCAGGTTGGTAGTAATTGTTTTTTCTGCAGTTCTAATTATCCTCCGAAGTCTGTGTCTGTCTTGTTGGGTTGCAGAACCAAACCAGACAGTTATAGAGGTGCAGATGACAGACTCAGTAATTCCTCTGTAGAACTGTAGCAGCAGCTCCTTGGGCAGTTTGAGCTTTCTGAGTTGGTAGTAAGGTAGTAACAGAGTAGTTTCTCCCTTTCCTGAAGGTCAATGACCCAGCAACAGCCCTTATTTTGGCCCACACGCAGGTTGCAAAATGGCAGTTGCTTCCACAAATCCACTGCATGGCCCAGGGATGAGTTCCAGGCTGCTCCCACAACACAATCATGTGGCCCAGGAATGCATGCCCTTCTCCTCTTTCCCCAAAATGAGGTTCAGTGATCTTCACAAGGTAAGGAAGAGGAGGCTGTGAGGCCTGCTGGGGTGTGAGTCAGGTCTAAGGACTGCAGTGACCCAGTGGGAGTGGGAAAAAGCCTGTGGGGACCCTGTGGAATAGGGAAAGGACTGGGGCGATCAAAGGGTTGAGGTAGAGGAGGACTTTGGAATGCAAGCCTGGGTCTGGGCTATGCCTCCAACCCTGAGGTAGCCAGTGTTCCACTTAATAACTCACACATTACTTGAACAGCTTTATCAGCTTTATTATTCTACACTTCTGCAAAAGGAAATATCCAGAAAGTTCTACTGATCACCAGAAACAGATAGTTAGCCATTATCAAGGCTGTGTGTCCTCTGGTGTGCCGCCAGGTTGGAATTATTACTGAACCTTTTCCCACACTCTGGACACTCATATGGTTTCTCTCCTGTGTGAATCCTCTGGTGTGTCACAAGGTTGGAATTGTGACTGAAACTTTTCCCACAATCTGGACACTTATATGGTTTGTCTCCTGTATGAGTCCTCTGGTGTGTTTTCAGATTGTAAATATAACTGAAACATTTCTTACATTCTGGACATTCATACGGCTTTTCCCCTGTGTGAGTCCTATGGTGTGTCACAAGGCTGGAAATCTGACTGAAACTTTCCCCACACTCTGGACACTTATACGGTTTCTCTCCTGTATGAGTCCTCTGGTGTGTCACAAGGTGGGAATTCTGACTGAAACATTTCCCACAGTCTGCACACTTATACGGTTTGTCTCCTGTATGAGTCCTCTGATGTTTCACACAGTTGGAATTATGACTGAAACATTTTCCACAATCTGGACACTCATATGGTTTGTCTCCTGTGTGAGTCCTCTCGTGTCTCACAAGATTGGAATTCTGACTGAAACATTTACCACACTCTGGACACTCATATGGTTTGTCTCCTGTGTGAGTCCTCTGGTGTGTTTTCAGATTGCAAATATAACTGAAACATTTCTCACATTCTGGACATTCATACGGTTTTTCTCCTGTGTGAGTCCTCTGGTGTGTCACGAGGCTGGAAATCTGACTGAAACTTTTCTCAGACAGGACATTGATAGGGTTTCTCTCTGGTGTGAGTTCTCTGGTGGCTAATGAGCTGGACATTTCTGATGACACTTTTCCCTCAAACTGAGCTCGTACAATTTCTCACTGGTGTGAGTCCTCTGATGTTGCTATGTTTGTGTCCTTCGCTAAACCACAATTTGTCACATTTTACCCCCCTTTTTCTAGATTGAATCTCCTCTTAATTTTCTCTCCTTTGTCTCTCAACTGCTGGGAAAGGAGAAGAATTTTGTGGTTTTCTGAAGGAAATGGAAAATATTTTGATTTCCATCTGGCTTTACTTTCTTTTCCAATGTTGCTTGTTATTCTCAGTTTTCTAGAGTGCTCTTATTGACAACTTCTTTGTCTGTAAGATTCAAAGAAAAATGTAACTTTAATTGTTTATAAAATGGTTCCAGAAGATGTGAAAAAAAGAAAAAAGTATACATTGCAATAAACAAAAATGCCACAAAAAGAATAACCTCTTACATTAGTTATGATTCATTTGACACATTTGTGTCCAAGTCCAACTATCCATTCAGTCATGAAATTCTCTTTTTCACTTTGATGATTCACAAATTCTTAGCAGTGCAAAGGCTTATCATCAAATATATCTGGAAATGCTGAGGAAAGATTGTACAGTTGTAAATATATGCACACACAGAGAAATACAAATACATATACCTATAACTGAATGCATATGGAAAATCTATGTGTTTTTAGCCTGAAAATTATCCCAAAATGGTTATAGTCAAACCTTCTGAGCTAACTTTAGAGGTGTGGGTTTTTACCTGATGAAATGATACCTAAACCCTCTGCAAGATTTGAAGCACCAGTTTTGCTCATGAAAGTCCTCAGCTGCAAGTAAGAGTAGAAAATGCTGTCTACAACCCCTTCTGGTGACATCCCAATTCAAACAATCCTGACTTACTGAGTGCAATTGTGACTGGCATCTGTGTCAGTAAGCAGCCCAATGGTTAAGCATGATGTTATATGACAATGACAATTTACATACCATGCTTGTTGGTTTTACAGAAAGGGAATGCCATGAAAGCGAAGGTGGAAAGACACAGAGAAATGCTGTGCCTTAAACAGACAGAATTTGGAGAAAAATTGAAAATTGGAAAGGGAAGATGGTAATGGAATAACTAGAGGAAGCAGGACTGGGTGAACAGAATATAAAGAAAAACTCTCCACAGGGCATTTTATTCCAACAACAGAAGCCTCTTTGGAGCTCAACCAACCTGCCTCTTGTGCACACCAGTCTCTCTTCCCCAAAATGCTCTGCAGGCATTTTGGCCAAGACATCCCAGGCCTGTCACTTAACCTGAAATGTTCTTATCTTTCTAAATACAGTGCATTCAGAAAGTATTCAAACCCCCTTTACTTTTGTCAATTTTCTTATGCGGCAGCTTGATTCTACAGCTGTTGAACTTCATTTTTCATAGGCAGCAACTTTAAATCCTGGAGAAAAAGGATAATAAAAGAATTTGGGGGAGAGAAAGAATCTGCAGCAGGAGCAGCCCTCATGTTTCATTCCTGTCCCTTCGCTGCTTCCAGGCCCTGCAGGAACCCAAAAGGCTTCTCCTCCGACCTTCCCTCCACTCACCTCCCAGGAGCCGCTTCCGCCCTCCGAGCAGCACAAGAGGCTCCGCCGATGCCATTATCCTCCTCCCGTGGGTGAACCGGAAGAGGAACTTCTTCTCTCCTCCTCCTCTCTAGCAATCTAATAATCTATCGTTCCCATTCGTTCGAGCTCGGCCTTTCTCCCTGTGGTGTAATGTCAATACTAGCGATGCCGCTGCTGTACTCTATTCACTGCTTTCTAGGGCGAGAGTGTTGCTTCTTTGTAGAGCGCCATCTAGCGACATAACGTTGAAAGTTTGCAAGAGGCTTTCATAGATTCCGTCCTTCCTTCAGTGCCATCAAGTTTTAGTCGACTCCCACGGAGCACAGGAATAGCTTTCGTCCATGACAATCTATGCCAGTGATGGCTAACCTTTTTGCCGTCGTGTGCCAAAAGCGGGGGGAGCACGGGGGAGTTGCTTCCCCCCTGCACATGTGTGTGACCCCCCCACCCCGCGCTCCCCCCGCTTTTGGCACATAATGGCACGATGGGCCTGGTTGGCCCATTTTTCGCCCTCCCCAGGCTCCAGAGGCTTTCTTGGAGCCTGGGGAGGGCCAAAAGGGGTTCCCCACCCCCACAGAGGCCCTTCAGAGGCCAGAAACGGCCCGACTTCCAGTGGGCCCGGAAAGCCCGTTTTCGCCGTCCCCAGACTCCAGAGGCTTTCTAGGAGCCTGGGGAGGGCGAAAATGCTCCCCCCCCCGAGAGGCCCTCAGGAGGCCGGAAACAACTTGTTTCCTGACTTCTGGGTGGGCCCGGAAGGGCGGAAAATCAGGTGGCCAGCGCATGTATGTGTGCTGGAGCTGAGCTAGGGCAACGCTCGTGTGCCCAGATATGGCTCCACGTGCCACCTGTTGCACACGTGCCATAGGTTTGCCATCACGGATCTATGCTATACCTTTTCTTTCATGTCTCCCAAGAGGGCACTTTCATTTCCCTCTTCCATCGCCCCCCCCTCTCTCTGTGTCTCTCTCTCCCTCCCCATCTCCCCCTCTCCCGGTATCTCTTTGTGTCTGTCTGTCTGTTTGTGTGTGTCTCCCCCCCCTCCCCACTTCTCCCCTTCCTGCTCTCTCTGTCTGGAACAGGAGGGTGGGAAGGGAGAAAGAAAGAGGGAGGGAGGGAAGGGAGAAAGAGGAAAGGGAAAGTGAATGAGATATGAAAGGAGGGAGAGAAAAAGGAGAGGAAGGAAGGATCACAAACCCTGGCCATTCCTTCTGGAAAGTGCCTGAATGGGAAGGGAAGGGGTTCCTTTCGTGTGAATAAACAAGCAAAAGGCTTATTTTAATGGGCCTTTTGGATTTCTGTGTAAATGAGCCATTCCACTTGTTCCTCATGTTATTTCTCCTTTAAAGCAATGTTTTGCAGCAGTAAAGTTCCTAAATTACAAACAGAATCCTGAGGGCAGGGAACTACTCCCAAAGCTTTTCTCTGTGACACTCCAAGCTATAAACAGAAGGGAGAGGCTTCAAGGCAGAGTCAATTAGCAACCAAACAGAGGTGCCAACAGTTACAGAGATGAAAATAAGTAACAAAGCCCGGCTGGAGGATTTTGGCATTGCTCTGCGGCACCCCAGTCGCCCCTTCCCCTTATTGGCTTTAGCGAAGGGGTTAAGGGCAGACAGTTTTTGCGCCTAGAGAGGAGGCAGGAAAGGGGGAAAAGTTGGGTGGGAGCCAATCTACGACCCCTCCTTGCCCCCCTTCCTGGTCTCCCGACGCTTCTTAAGGCAGAACTGCAGGGATCCCCTCTCGGGGAGGGGCGTGAACCCTGCCAGGAGGAGCCCAGTGGCATCTCAAGGTGGGTGACGGAGACCAGAGAGCCGGCCTGGTGGTCTTCCTTTGAGATGCAGCACCTGAATCTGCTTCTCTTACCTGCCCAGATTCCCTTTTTGGTGACTGCTGCATCCCCGTTTCTCTCTGCCCATGTAAGAGAACAGCCCTGTCTGCGGACGTTTTCAATTTAGATTTCAGTTCTTTCAGGGATCCTATATCTATCCTGAAAAAGAAGCTCTCTGCTGTTTTGTACAAAGAGATCAAAAGGCTTCTGTGATATATTTAGAAAGATAAAAAAGATTCTCAGGTCAAAGGACAGGCCTGGGAGCTCTAATAACTGCCTGCAGAGCATTTTTGGGAAGTGAGACTGGTGTGCACAAGAGGCAGGTTGGTTGAGCTCCAAAGAGGCTTCAGTTGTTGGAATAAAATGCAGTTTGGACAGTTTTTGTTTATATTCTGCTGAGCGAATGCTGCTTCATCTATTTATTCCGTTACAATCTTCCCTTTCCAATTTGCAGTTTTTCTCCAAATGTCATGACTATATAAGGCACAGAATTTCTGAGTCTCTCCACTTTCACTTTCATAGCTTCTCCTTTCTCTAAAGATTTCTGAAATTATTTTAATATAATGTAAACCTTGGAGCACTTCAGAACTTATTAACTTCATACCTAATTATAGTATTATGATTGGGCTTTTTAAAGGGGAGGGGAGAGGTCCATTTTCCCCAAGTGCTTTGAAAGGATAAATCACTGTCTAGATCAGGGATCCCCAACCCTGACACTAAATGAAGTGGTGTAAATCAAAGAGTACCTGTACATAATTGGATATGATAGGATGGATGGCCTCTCCCAGGGATTTCATGTACAGTAGATGTTAAACCACGTTGCTTACTAAGGGTAATCCAGGCAGTTCCAGCTGCAAGAATGCAGAGACAAAAATAATATCTCCTATCTAGATGGATTTGGAACCAGTGGGATGAGGCAGACAATTGTTTAAGGCTGCACATACGAACAAGACCTTTATCAACTTTTATGATGCAGCACCTGTCTAATCTTGCGAAGCTAAGTAGGGGAAAGCATCACTCCTTGAGCTTCCCTCAGTCGCAGTTGAGGAGTTATCCTGCACCCCAAGAGAAAGAGCTGGATGGAATAGTCTTCACGGATCCTCAAGGGAGGTGCACTTTGTCTCTGCCTGATGGCACATTGTGTTCTCTCCACGGATGATTTCCTTGGTTCAGTTCCTGCAAAAGAAGCTCCTGGCTGAGTTGGAGTGACAATGAGGGCATCCCTACCAGACCCCAAAGGACAGAAGGGCTTGACTCAAGAGCCTTCCATTCAACAGCTTCACTGTTACAGCTTCAAACATTTGCCAAGGCAGCTTTCCAAGACTTACCCTGCACACCCCCAGATCAGTGGTGGGTTTCAACATTTTTTACTACTGGTTCTGTGGGCGTGGCTTGGTGGACATGGTAGGGGAAGGTTACTGCAAAATCCCCATTTCCTCCCGATCAGCTGGGACTTGGGAGACAGAGAATAGATGGGGGCGGGGCCAGTCAGCATTTTTACTACAGGTTCTCTGAACTACTCAAAATTTCCGCTACCGGTTCTCCAGAACTGGTCAGAACCTGCTGAAACCCACCTCTGCCCCAGATGTAAAACTGGCTGGAATAATCTTCGCCAGCCCCCAATGGAGGTGCACTTTCAGGTAGCATATTATAGTCATTCCCCTCCCTAGGACACTTTCCTTTAGTTTAATTGGAGCAAGAGGGAAAATGAGTGTGCCCTCTTGGGAGACCTGAAAGAAAAGGTATAGCATAGATCTGTGAAGGTGAACCTATGGCACGCAGAGCCATATATGTGGGCACGTGAGCATTGCCCTAGCTTAGCTCCAGCGCGCATGTGATTTCCAGGCCTTCTGGGCCCACCGGAAGTCAGGAAACGGGCTGTTTCCGGCCTCCGGAGGGTCTCCGTGGGGTGGGGAAGGCCATTTTCACCCTCCCCAGGCTCCTAGAAAGCCTCTGGAGCCTGGGGAGGGTGAAAAACGGTCCTTCCGATCCCACTGGAAGTCGGGAAACAGGCCATTTCTGGCCTCCGGAGGGCCTCCAGCGGGGTGGAGAAGGCCGTTTTCACATTCCCCAGGCTCCAAGAAAGCCTCTGGAGTCTGGGAAGGGTGAAAAACGGGCCTACTGGGCCCACCGGGCCATCGTATGCCAAAAGTGTGGGGAGCGTGGGGGGCTGGCGTGCGCATGCGCATTGAATTATGGGTGTGGGAATGTGCGAGACCCTCCGCTCCCTCCGCCTGAAAGAAAAGGTACAGATTGTCATGGACGAAAGCTATTCCTGTGCTCGGTGGGAGTCGAATACGACTTGATGGCACCGAAGGAAGGAGGGAATCCATGAAAGCCTCTTTCTTGCAAACACTTCATAGGACGAGGGTGATTTTCAACCTTATGACGCTAGATGGCAGTCTACAAAGAAGCAACCCTCCCGCCTCGAAAGCAGAGAACAGCAGTGACATCGCTAGTATTGACATTACACCGGAGGGAGAGAGGCCGAGCTGGAACAAATTGGAACGATAGAGTATTAGATTGCTAGAGAGGATGTAGAGGACAGAGGACGTTCCTCTTCCGGGTCACCCACGGGAGGAGGACGGAGGCGTCGGCGGAGCCTCTTGTGCTGCTCGGAGGGCGGAAGCGGCTCCTGGGAGGTGAGTGGAGGGAAGGTCGGAGGAGAAGCCTTTTGGGTTCCTGCAGGGCCTGGAAGCAGCGAAGGGACAGGAATGAAACATGAGGGCTGCTCCTGCTGCTGCTGCATATTCTATATTCTTTCTCTCCCCAGATGCATTTATCCAGGATTTAAAGTTGCTGCCTGTGATTTTCTGCTGGCAGATTTGGGAGATTTAAAGAAATCTTGATACAGTTTTCATATTTCTCAACCACCCGCCTCCCTCACCCTCCACCTAACACTTGGATCCTTGTGGTTTTATTGACATGTCGTTTTCCTGGCAAGCGAGGAGTTTCATGGGCAAAAGGGATTTTTTCACCCTTTCCTCTCTCAATGACCCCACCTTTTAAAAAACAGATTAAAACATTTGAGCGAATTCCCTCCTGAGTCCTTTTGCAGACTGAAATACACATAATTGTTCACATGAATAAATTCTTAGGAGTGTATTTCTGTGTCAATAGGAACCCACGTTCAGTGGGTATTCAGACCCCTTTCACTTCTGTCAATTTTGTTATGCAGCAGCCTGATTTTACTCTTGTTGAAATTCATTTTTTCTCATTCATCTAATGACAAAATGAAAACAGAATTTTAGAAATGCCTGTAAATTTATTAAAAACAAAACAAAAAAACAAAAACACCCTGAAATATCACATTGACATAAGTATTCAGATCCTTCACTCAGTACAAACACAAAGATGCTTTGGCAGCGATTACAGCCTCAAGTCTTTTTGGGTGTGCGGCTATAAACTATGCAAATCTGGATTGGGGGGATTTTTCTGCCATTCTTTCTTGCAAGTCCTTTCAAGCTCAGTCAGTTTGGATGGCAACCATTGATGGAGAGCCATTTTTAGGTGCCTCCAGAGATATTCTCTTTTTATATATATAAAAAGTTTTTTGTTTTTTTCTTAAGACAAACAAACATATAATACATTGGTTCTTCCGTGTGTCATCTCGGTGTTTCTTTAGCGATTTCTTCTTTTTGTTACTACTCCTCTTATTTCTTTCTTATTCCATTTCTCTATTTCAATATTTTCCCCAAAGTACATATATTTAATGTAACTTTCTCCTGTTTCCTTATCAAATTCTTTATATCTCTATTCTATCCAATCATAAAATTTCCCCCATATCTTAAAATATTCTGTATCCTCTTTCTCTTTAATCATTAAAGTTAATCTATTCATCTCTGCGCAGTCCAAATTTTTTCTAATTACTTGCCCGTCTAAAGGGATTTTCTCTGCTTTCCATCTTTGTGCAAATACTATTTTTGCTGCAGTTATTATATGTATAATCAAATACAAATTTTCTTTACTAATTTTCTCTGGTAGGATACCCAATAGGAACAACTCAGGTTTTAAATCAATATGTTGTTGAGTCATTTCTTCTATCCATGTCTTAATTCTGTTCCAATAATCTCTAGCTTCTGGGCAAGTCCACTGCATATGATAATAAGATCCTGGTATTTGGTGGCATTTCCAACATTTAGCTGATTTATCTTTAAACATTTTTGCCAATTTTTCAGGAGGCATATGCCATCTGTAAAACATTTTATATTGATTCTCTTTATGTGCAGTCTACATTGTTAGTTTATAGTTCCTTTCCCATAGCTGTTGCCATCTATCAAGCTCAGTTGAATATCCACAATTTTTTGCCCATGCAATCATTGCTTCTTTTGCTTGCTCTTCTTCTAATTCAATACTAAGCAAAAAGTTATAATTTTTAAAAATTATTTTGTCCTCTGTTCCCATGAGTATCCTATCCAGATCTGTCATTTCTAAATAGAAACCATATAATTTTGCATCTTTTTCATATCTTGCTTGTATTTCCATATACATATAACAGTCCATCACAATCCCTTGTTCTATCAATTCTTGTTTCCCTTTCAATTCCTCCTTATCTGTAAGTAAATCTTTATATCTAAAAATATTTTTTAAATTAACCATATTTGGGTGTATTAGTGCTTCCATAATTGATAGCCATATTGGAATTTTCACATATTTATCACTGATCTTCTCCCATACTAATAACAATGCATTTCTTACAGTGTCTATGAAAATACGTATGTATCCTACTTCTACCATACCATAAAAAAGCATGCCAACCCAATTGTAAATCATGTCCTTCCAAAGTTAATAGTCTTTTATTTCTTAATTCTATCCATTCTTTCATCCAAGTCAGAGTTGCTACCTTGTAATATAATCCTCAATTCAGCAGTCCAAATCCTCCCCTTATTCTTACATCTTGTAGCATCTTTATATTAATTCTTGCCTTTTTCCCCTGCCATATAAACTTCCTCATTATTTTATTAAGGTGTTGAAAATAGGTCTTTTCAATTCTTATTAGAATTGTTTGGAATAAAAACAATAGTCTCGGTAATATATTCATCTTGATTCTTGCAATCTTTCCCATAAGTGATAATTGCAAAGTTTTCCATTTTTCCAGATCTTTCTCAATTTGTCTTTTTATGTTGTAATAATTATCCTCTTTTATCATTGCACATCTTGAAGTTAGTTGTATTCCTAGATATCTCACTTTTTTCACAATTTGTATGTCTAATTTCTCCTTTAATTCTTCTTTTTGTTTTTCTGTAGTATTTTTCACCAATATTTTTGTTTTTTGTTTTTTATTCTTAAGCCTGCCACCTCACCATATTCCTCTATTTGCTCTAATAATTTCGGTCCTGTCTTTTGAGGTTCCTCAAGAATAAATACTAAATCATCTGCAAAAGCTTGTAATTTGTCTTCCTCTTTTTTGATTTTCATCCCTTTTATTTGTTCATTCCTTGTTATATTTCTATTTAACACTTCTAAAGTCAATACAAATAGCAATGGGGATAATGGGCATCCTTGTCTTGTTCCTTTTGTTATATTAACTTTTTCTGTCATCTCTCCATTCATCATTATCTTGGCTGATTGTTTATTATATATTGTTTTTATAATGTTCATAAATCTTTCTCCTAAGTCCATTATCTGTAATTGCTTTATCATAAACTGCCAGTTCACGTTGTCAAAAGCTTTCTGTGCATCTAGGAATATCATCGCCATTTGTTTTTCTGAATGTATTTCATAATACTCCAAAGTACAGTATTCAAAATTATCCTCATACTGTCTCTAATTTGCCTTTTAGGTAAAAACCCATTTTGCTCCATATGAATAAACTCATTTAATAGTTTTTTTCAATCTGTTTGCCATTATTGAAGCAAAAATCTTGTAATCCACATTTAATAATGAAATCGGCCTATAATTTTTTTATTAATTGCAGATCTGAATCTTCTTTAGGTATGAGTGTAACATAGGCCTCTATCCACGAGTCTGGCATTTTAGCTTTCAATAAAAGTTCATTAAATAGTTTCAGCATTACATTTCTTAACATCTTGAAATGTCTTATATAGACATATAGTCTTATAGTTCCGCTGGAAGTCCATTAGGTCCTGGTGCTTTCCCATTTTTTTGTTTTTGCCTCCAGAGGTATTCAATAAAGTCCAAGTCAAAGCTCTGGCTAGGCAGTTCCTTTGACCTCATGGCTATTGTTCTGCTACAGTATGCATTGTCAGCTATGAGGCCTTCTATGTGATATTTCAGTTTTTTTCCTTTTACTAAATTTACAGACATTTCTACTTTCTCATTATGGGGTACTCTATGTAGATTAAGGAAGGGAAAAATGAAGTTCAACAGAACTTTGTTAAGCTGCCGCATAACAAAATTGACAAAAGTAAAGGGAGTCTGAATACTTTCTGAATGCACTGTATTTACAAAGATAAGAACATTTCAGGTTAAGTGACAGGCCTGGGATGTCTTGGCCAAAATGCCTGCAGAGCATTTTGGGGAAGAGAGACTGGTGTGCACAAGAGGCAGGTTGGTTGAGCTCCAAAGTGGCTTCTGTTGTTGGAATAAAATGCCCTGTGGAGAGTTTATCTTTATATTCTGTTAACCCAGCTTCCTCTGGTTCCTGCTTCCTCTGGTTATTCCATTACCATCTTCCCTTTCCAGTTTTCAGTTTTTCTCCAAATTCTGTCTGTTTAAGGCACAGAATTTCTCTGTGTCTTTCCACCTTCGCTTTCATGGCATTCCCTTTCTGTAAAACCAACAAGCATGATATGTAAGTTGGCATTGTCATATGACATCATGCTTAACAATTGGGCTCCTTACTGACACAGTTGTCAGTCCCAATTGCAGTCAGTAAGTGAGCACTACTTGAATTAGGATGTCACCAGAGTGGTTGTGGAAAATATTTCCTGTCCTTACTTGGAGCTGAGGAGTTCCATGGGCAAAACTACTACATGAAATCTTGCAGAGGGTTTAGGTATCATTTCATCAGGTAAAAACCCACACCTCTAAAGTTAGCTCAGCAAATTCGACTGTAACCATTTTAGAATAATTTTCAGGCTAAAAACACATGGATTGTCCATATACATTCAGTTATAGGTGTGTGCATTTGTATTTCTCTCTGTGTGCATATATTTACAACTGTACAATCTTTCCCCAGTATTTCCAGATAAATTTGATGATACGTTTTTGCACTGCTAAGAATTTGTGAATCACCAAAGTGAAAAAGAATTTCATGATTGAATGGATATTTGAACTTGGACACAAATGTGTCATATGAATCATAATGTCAGGTTTCGAGGTCAGCTGCATTTACTCTAGTGCTGACACATAACTAATGTAAGAGGTTATTCTTTATTCTGGCATATTTGCTTATTCATTGTAAACGTTTTTCTTTTTTTTCACATCTTCTGCAACCATTTTATAAACAATTAAAGTTACATTTTTCTTTGAATCTTTCAGACAAAGATGTCAATAAGAGCACTTTGGAAAACTGAGAATAATAAGCAACATTGGAAAAGAAAGCGAAGCCACACGGAAATCAAAATATTTTCCATTTCCTTCAGAAAACCACAAATTTCTTCTCCTTTCCCAGCAGTTGAGAGACAAAGGAAAGAAAATTAAGAGGAGATTTCAAGCTAGAAAAAAGCTAGAAAAGATTTCAAGCTGGGAAACTCAAGAATACATTACATGAAAGATCAAGGGAGATTATATTTCATTCAGAAAAAGAGGGGTATCTCTGGAAATGAGTGGGGAGAAAAAGGTCTATAGGACAGCCACACAGGGCTGACAGTGATGCAGGCCTGGCCCTGTGAGGAGGAAAACAGCTGGAATTAAAGCACCAGTAAACAAATGATCACACATATATTTGACCCCAAGAATATCAGTGTTGGAAAAGCTCCTATTGCGGGAAAAGTACAGATTGTAAATCACAACTGATTATGCACGAGAGGATCCAAATTGTAGAAAAGCCAATGGTTTAGTCTGAACAGCTCTCTTGTGGTTCATCAAAGAACACATACAGGACAGATGGCCTGCAAGTGCTTTCAGTGTAGTAAATACTTTAGCAAGCACAGCAACATCAGAGGACTCACAACAGGGAGAAACTATAAGTGCCTAGTTTGAGGGAAAAATTTCATTAGTAGAAATTCCCACCTCATGAGACACCTGAAGAGTCATCCCGGGGACAAACTCTTTGAATGTCCTGACTGTGGGAAAATTTTCAGTCACAATTCCACCCTGGTAATACACCGGAAGACTCACATGGGAGAGACACCCTTTCCATGTCCTGACTGTGGGAAAAGTTTCAGTCAGAATTCCCACCTGGTGGTACACCAGAGGACTCACAAAGGAGAGAAACCATATGAGTGTCCTGAGTGTGGGAAAAGGTTCAGTAATAATGCCAGCCTTGTGACACATCAGAGGACTCACACAGGAGAAAAACCATATGAATGTTCAGAATGTGGGAAATGTTTCAGTAAGAATTCCAACCTGGTGTCACACCAGATGACTCACACAGGAGAGAAACCCTTTACATGTCCTGACTGTGGGAAACATTTCAGTAGAAATTCCCACCTGGTGACACACCAGAGGACTCATACCCTGGAGAAACCATATGAATGTCCTGTGTGTGGAAAAAGTTTCAGATGGAATTCCAACCTGGTATCACATCAAACGACTCACACGGGAGAGAAACCATATGAGTGTCGAGAGTGTGGGAAATGTTTCAGTAATAATTCCGACCAGGTGACACACCAGAGGACTCACACAGGAGAGAAACCGTATGAATGTCCTGAGTGTGGGAAAAGTTTCAGTCATATTTCCAGTCTGATAAGACACCAGAGGATTCACACGGGAGAAAAACCATATGAATGTTCAGAATGTGGGAAATGTTTCAGTAATAATTCCGACCAGGTGACACACCAGAGGACTCACACAGGAGAGAAACCATATGTGTGTCCAGAGTGTGGGAAAAGTTTCAGTCAGAATTCCAACCTGGTGACACACCAGAGGTCTCACACAGGAGGGAAACAGAATGAGTGTCCAAAGTGTGGGAAAAGTTTCAGTCATATTTCCAGTCTGATAAGGCACCAGAGGATTCACACAGGAGAAAAACCGTATGAATGTCCTCAGTGTGGGAAAAGTTTCAGTCACATTTCCAGTCTGAAAAGACACCAGAGGACTCACACAGAGGACAAACTGTATGATTATCCAGATTGTGGCAAAAGTTTCAGTCAGAATTCTGGCCTAATTACACACCAGAGGACTCATTCCGAGGACAAATTGTATGAATGTTGAGAGTGTAAGAAAAGTTTCAGTCATAATTCCAGCCTTGTGAAACACCAGAGGACTCACACAGGAGAGAAACATAGAACATAGAGGTGAAGGGAGACATAAGAAAATTGGATGACAAAATGGAAAAGATTCAGGAATCAATAGCAAACAATGAACAAAAAATAAATGTAATAGAGACTAACGTAGAGAGAACCGAAAAGAAACTAGAAGCTGCAGAAGAGAGATGGGAAATGGAGAAAAAGGAATTGGAGGAGACAGTGACCCGTCTTGAGCTAGAGAGATCCTCTTATTACTTAAGATTTCAAAATGTGGTAGAAAACAGAGAAGAGGATCTATATAAAGTCATAGTGGAATTGCTAGCAGAACCCCTATATATAGATAGACAGGAATTAGGGAACAGTATTGATGAGGCTTACTGAATTTATACAAATTATGTGAAACAACATAGACTACCACGTGAAATTCATGTCAGATTCACAAAGAAATCAATTCGGGATGAAATTTATAGAAAGACAAGGGAAGACAATCTGCGGTTTAAAGGGAAGGAGATCATAATATTAAAACAATTACCCAAAAGAATTCGTGAGCAACAGAGGAATTATCAATTGCTCTCTGCTAAATTGACCAATCATAGAATCATGTTCCGATGGTTAATACCAGAGGGCATGTTAATATCCTGGGAAGACAAAAAAATAAGAATAGATTTGGTAGAAAAGGCGCAGGAATTCAGTGAACAAAACTTTGGAGAAGAATTAGAAAATAGAGAGGAATTAGAATCCAAAAGTCAAGAAGAAAATGAATCAAATCGAGGATCGGAAGAACAGTTAGAGACCGGAAACCAATACAGAGAGGGTGTAAGAACAAGACAGCAGAGGGGAGTAACACAAAAAAGGGAAGCAGGAAGGACAAATAAGTAATTTAATGAAGGAAGAGATGAATCTAATATCAATCAACATAAATGGATTGAATGCACCAATAAAACTAAAGCCTGTTATTAACATTCAGCTGTCTGCAATTACTGTAAGTTCGAATCTCACCAGGCTCAAGGTTGACTCAGCCTTCCATCCTTTCTAAGGTAGGTAAATTGAGGACCCAGTTTGTGGGGGCAATAAGCTGACTTTGTATAAAAAATACAAAAGTATGAAGGCTATTGCTTAACGCATTGTAAGCTGCCCTGAGTCTCCGGAGAAGGGCGACATATAAATCTAATTAAAAAAAAAAAACACCGAAGACAAACAATTACTAGACTCCAAAAATTGAACATGGAAATATTATGCCTACAAGAAGGAAGAAGGGCATACAAGGAATTTGTCTTGGTGCATATGCTCCAAAGAAAAAGAAAGAAAAGATACAGTCGTCAAGAATCATAAGGTACAACACTTAATGATAGTCATAGGGAACAAATAAGCAATTTAATCATATTGTCAATATAAATCTTAAGGATACCAGCAACAAGATTACAGTCATACAGTCATAAGTGGGAGGGGATGGATGATAGGAACAATGAGAAAATTAATAGTAATGCAGACTTAGTAACTAGTTTGACAGGGTTGAGGGAATTATTTAGCAGAGTGATGGCGTTCGGAAAAAAACCTGTTCTTGTGTCTAGTTGTTCTGGTGTGCAGTGCTCTATTGCGTCATTTTGAGGGTAGGAGTTTAATGGACTACTGTAACGCTCTCTACATGGGGCTCCCCTTGAAGAGCACTTGGAGGCTCCAACTGGTCCAGAATGCAGCCGCACGTGTGATTATGGGAGCGACACGGCGCTCCCATGTAACACCTCTCCTGTGCGAGCTGCACTGGCTCCCGGTGGTCTTCCGGGTGCGATTCAAGGTGTTGGTTACCATATTCAAAGCACTTAGGACCCGGATACTTATGAGATCGCCTTCTGCCACCGATGGCCTCCCACCGACCAACACGCTCCCACAGAGAGGGACTCCTCAGGGTGCCGTCGGTCAAACAATGTCGACCGGCGACACCCAGAGGGAGAGCCTTCTCTGTGGGGGCACCTGCCCTCTGGAATGAACTGCCCCCGGGAATATGTATGATTCCTGACCTACGTACCTTTCGCCGTGCCCTTAAGATCTTACTATTCCAACAGGCTGGGCTGGCTAAATAAGGAATTGGAATTGGGTGTTTTAATGTTTGAGTTTTTAATTTGGGGCCAAATTATTTAATTTGTTTTTAATTTGTTTTTAAATTTTGTATTGTATGTTGTTTTATTGTGGCTATACACCGCCTTGAGTCTTTCGGGAGAAGGGTGGTATAAAAATTTAAATAATAAATCAATAAAATAAATAATGTCCAGAGTGTGAGAAAAGTTTCAGTCAGAATTCCAGCCTCATGATACACCAGAGGACTCAAACAGGAGAGGGTTTCTCCTGGTATGTGTGTCCGGAGTATAGGAAATGTTTCAGTCAGAATTAAAGCCTGTGACACACCAGAGGACTCACAGCCTTGATAAAGGCTAACTATCTGTTTCTGGTGATTAGGAGAACTTTCTGGATATTTCCTTTTGCAGAAGTGTGGAGTTTCTCTAGAAGGCTTTTGGGTGGTGTTTTTTTATATTGATTATTGAATTTCCACAATTGGAGTTTCCATTTTCTACCTTGATGTCCTCCAGAGTCTGAGAGTCAGAATTTCCCAACCACCATACAAGTAGTTCTTGAGATATAAGAGTAATGGGTTGTAGGCATAGCCCAGACCCAGGCTTGCATTCCAAAGTCCTCCTCTACCTCAACCCAGTCCTTTCTCTTTTCCACAGGGTCCCTACTGGCTTCTTCCCCCGCAAGGTCTCCAAGGCTTTTTTCCACTCCCACTGGGTCCCTGCAGTCCTTAGACGTGACTCCCACTCCAGCAGGCCTCACAGCCTCCTCTTCCTTACCTTTTGAAGATCACTGAACCTCATTTTGGGGAAAGAGGAGAAGGGCATGCATTCCTGGACCACATGACTGTGTTATGGGAGCAGCCGTCATTGTGCCTGGAATTCATGGTGACAGCAGGGATCAAACATGTCATCAGTAATGAGTCCCTTCATTCTCACAAGAGATTTAAATCCAGCCCACCTTGAATTTCTTTGATTCTTATCTACTTCCAAATTGCTTTTTCCCCCAAATTTCAGCCAGCATATATATTTCTACACATTTATATTAAGTTGCAATCTGTCATTGTTCAGTAATTCCATGTTTTCTCTTATTGCTTTTATTTTATTATATAAAAGTGTATACACTGTTTCCCCTTTCTCTTATTTCTATCTCTTATTCTAACTTAATCATGTCACCCTATATTAAAAGACATTTTCTTTCTGTCCCACCTAGCTTCTAGTCGTGTCACCTACAAAAGAAAAGAGAGAGAAAAAGAAAAGCAAATCAGAACAACAAAAAAGAAAAATCATCTATCCATCGTCTCTTGCCCGCTTCAGTACTTTAATTGCTATGCTTTTTTTTGGGTTGCCTCCCATATTCCTCTCTTGGATCTTTATCACAGTCTGCATCTACTTCTTGGCAGTTCAATCTATGTTTTTCTCCCACCTCTACTCTCTTCCATTGCCTAGTTTTCAAAATTTCTACCCAGGCCCCTTTCTCCCTTTCAAAAGTATCTTCATGTTTCTCCAATTCTCTTCCCAACTCTCTTAATATATTTTCCCCTTGATTTAATTCATTGCTCACTGTTATTTTCATTGTAATCTCCTCCTTCTTTTCTTCTCTGGTTCTTCGGCACAATCATTTCTGTTGCAGTGGTTCTCAACCTGGGGGTCGCGACCCCTTTGAGGGTTGAACGGCCATTTCACACGGGCCGCCAAAGCCCTCTCTCACCCCCCCTCACGCCTTCACTCACCCTCACTCTCTGCCTCTGTTGGATCGCCGGCCATTCGCTTACCCCGCCCACTCCCAATCTATTGCTGCCTCATGAGTCCCAGCTGATGGCTAGAGGGAAAAAAACTGTTTAAATTCTTGCCGCAGGGCTTCAAAGGGCCACCCTACAGCTGATCAGTGTTAAAAGAAAACAAATGAGTAGACCGGTGCCTGCAAAAATAGAAAAAAACAGCCCCTTTCAGCTTCAGGATAGGTTAATTAGCACAAGTTGATTAGATCAGCCTCGGACTCTCAGCTGATTTGCTCTCAGCTGTTTTGCGCAGCGCTCTGTTGCTAGCTGCAAAAAAATCTCGAGCAGATTTTTCCCCCCGGCTATGCTGAAAAAACGAAACTGAAAGTAAAGCAGGGTCTTTGCTGCAAGGTGACAAAATGAGGCAGAGAGAGATTTCTTTTTCTTTTTCCTCACCAAAAAAAGGTAGGTGCAAAACTGCAAACAATGGGAAATTTAGGGCAAAAGAGGAGGTTCAAGATTTTAAAACACAAAAGAAAAAAAGCTCTATTTAACTAGGGAATTGTAATAATTGAGATACTATTAATTGTATATTGTGTTGAAAGCAGAAATGGTTAAGTTGTGGTTTGGAGGAATATATGGGGGAAATTATTTGGTTTATTATTGGTAAATATAATTAATTGATTTGTAAGAAATTGGATTGCATGGAAATAATTGGAATATTCATGTTCATATTGATTAATATACAAAAAAGATAGTTATATAACTAATTGATTTATATTAAAATGTTGAATTTGTATTAAACAACTGTATTACATAATTACATAATTAACCAATGTGAGGATGGATATAAAAATAGATGACAACGGGAAGGGGTATAATATAGAATAGAAGGGAAAAATTGAATTTGATTAAGATTAGAGATGAGGATGAAGGGTAATATTGTTTTTTTAAAAAAATAGATGAGGAATAAATATGGCAAAAAGGAAATATAGAAATTGTAAATTTAATTGAAATGAATAAACACTGTTTAAATTTGTGAACCGGCCAAATATTCTGTTCAAAGAAAATACATTGTATGTTTGTATGTGTGTTTCTAATTATTGCTATTTATTCATATTTGTTCTCTTTTATTCTTTAAAGTTTAACAATTCATTCTTTATCTTAATATCTTCATATTTGTTTGGGGTTGGTTTTCTTCCCTTTCATCTTTTTTATTGTACAGAAATCTTTCTCCTCAAACCTACCACCTCTCTCTTTTCTTTTCTTTTCTTTCCTTCTTACTTTCTCTTCCCCCCCTTCTCCTCCCTACTTCCTCTTCCTTTCTATTTCTCTTCCTCTCTTCCTCCCTCTCTTACCCTCACTCCTACTCTAATTTCCCTTCCCTTCCTTCATCCCTCTCTATTGCTGTATCCTTTTATGCATATGGACTACTCAGAGGGCTGAAAAAGTTATTTTTGACTGGTCCTTGCACTTTTGACCAGTCCTCGAACTTACGACATTTTACGTTTTTGCCCTATCTTGTCACCATGGTGAAGAGAAGCAGTTGTGAAATGAGTGACATGGTTGTTAAGGATGCTACAATGGGCATAAATGATGACCAGTCATAAGTGCGAAGACCGGTCAAAAGTGTGAGGACCTGTCAGAAATCACTTTTTTCAGCCCTCTGGGTAGTCCTTTTGTGCACATGGACTACTCAGAGGGCTGAAAAAGTTATTTTTGACTGGTCCTCACACTTTTGACCAGTTCTCGAATTTACGACTGTCCTCACATTTTACATTTTTTGCCCTATCTTATCACCATCATGAAAAGAACCAATTGTGAAATGAGTAACATGGTTGTTAAGAATGCTGCACGGGCATAAATGTGAGGATGGTCATAAGTGTGAGGACCAGTCAAAAGTGGGAGGACCTGTCAGAAATGACTTTTTTCAGCCCTCTGAGTAGTCCTTATACACATAGCCATAGCCACCAGGTCACATGACCAGCTAGCCATGCCCACCCAGTCACATGACCTCCAAGCCACGCCCAAAAATAAGCCACGCCCACAGAACCGGTAGTAAAAAAATTTAGAACCCACCCCTGGTTGGGGGTCACCACAACATGAGGAACTGTATTAAAGGGTCGCGGCATTAGGAAGGTTGAGAACCACTGTTCTGTTGGCTCCTCCCTTTCCTGGGCATCTTGGTCTTTATTCATCATCCCTTGTATTTTCCACTTTTCCCGTAATCTCCTTAAATCCTTTCTCCATGATGTCCTTTGTGTTTTGAAAAAGTAACACCATCTCCTTCAAAGTTCCAATCATTTCTTCCTTATAAAGCATCTTATTTTGTTTTAAAAAATTCAACTTTTGTCCAGCAATCCAAGAACTATTTATTTAGTCCTTAAATTGCCTTTCAAGGAGTGCACTAATCACAGTTCTTTATATCCCTTTGGTAAACAATCAGTACCATTTAAATAGTCCCAGAGGTTATCAAAAGGCTCTTTACATCCTCTTTACCGGTTCAAACTTCTAGGATAACATTCAGGGGTCCCTTTAAGTAGTCATAGGGTAGTTAGGAATAATCCAGTAAATATTTTCACAGTTCTTCATGTAAGTATTCCCAGACTTGTAAATTTTCTTTTCATCAGCAGGTGGCGCTCTCAACTTAAATTTCAGTATTGCTTTTAGTCAATCGTCATTTTAGTTGTAAATCAATTATAAAAGCAGAATAAGTTTTGTAAGTAAATGATTCCAGCATTTTAAAATGCCTTCCCAGTACCACTTCTTCCCAGTTTAAGAGTCCAATTTTCTGTTTATTTCAAAATTTATTATTTCTGTCTCTTGCGTCTTCCACTTCCGTTCTGATATTTTCTCAGAATGCTTAAACGCCACTTTAACAACTAGTTCTGAGCAAATAGTTTTAAATTGTTCCTTGGGGTTAAGTTTAAGGCAAAAAGGAATTCTCTTCCCTCAGTTTCAATCACTGTTCACCTACTTCGCTCCAGCACCAGTCTTAGTTGTTCCTCGGTTGTCCCAGCTTTGTGGCAGCCATCTTTAGGCTGTCTCCTTGCTATGGTTGAGAGGGAAAAAGAAGCCCTGGTCAGACAGGAGAGCTGCGACTCCGTGACCTTACAGGGCACCCCTCTTTGCTTCACCACCCCTACAGGGTGGCTTTGGCTCCTCTTGGAGCCCACAAACAGAGAGACACATTCCCTGTGTCTGATATCACCACAACATCAACCGGAAGTCTCATACTTCCAAATTGCTTTGATTGTTGTTCAGATTATTGCAGAGATCTTAAGATTGCAAGAAATCTTTATACCCATTTGAACAGTCTGGATCTTCTGATTTCCCTGGTGCTTGACAGGGAGCGCACTTTCCTTGACTCCCTCCCCCGCCCCTCCACAGCAACCCCCAGCAGGCATGGGAGCAAGCAGCCAAATTGGAAAAAGGATTGCAATTCTCATCCACAGAGACAGCCCCTCCCTGGAGAGAGGAATTCTTTTTTTTTTTTTTAATTTGATTTATATGCCACCCTTCTCCAGAGACTCAGGGCGGCTTACAATGCGTTAAGCAATAGCCTTCATACTTTTGTATATTTATACAAAGTCAGCTTATTGCCCCCACAAATTGGGTCCTCATTTCATCTACCTTAGAAAGGATGGAAGGCTGAGTCAACCTTGAGCCTGGTGAGATTCAAACTTATAGTAATTGCAGACAGCTGGTGTTAATTACAATGCTTTTAGTCTGCTAAGCCACCAGGCCCTTGTTAGGATCCTCCCCTAGAGTTCCTTTCCTGTTACTAATCCACATCAAGGAGCTTTTCTCCTGGAAATTCCTCTCCCCCATGTTTTTCCAGCCGCCATTCTTTGCCCCTCTGTTTTGTGCAGTCCTCCTGTTGCCTTCCCTGCCCCACATTCTTCCCTCAGAGCAGGTGGGTAGGTAAGGCTGAGCTGAGCTGGATCTTCCCTGCAGATCAGCTGATCAGAGGGTCCCAGGCAGGAGGTGCTGAGCCCCAAAGGAATTGCAGGCAACCCATGATCTCTCCATGGATACCTTGGAGAGACTAATCACTAGGATGAATTGCTCATCTGGGGAGACACGCCGCAGCTGGTGTCTTGGGGCGGAGAAAGTCCCCATATTCCTCTTGCCACCTTCATGGCTGCTTGCTGCTTTTGCACTTAAACTTAGCGTGCTGCACAATGGGAGAGATGGAGTCCCCTCCTCCTCCTCCTGGAGCCCATTATGACGTGAAGCATTGGCTGCAGCCGGGCAGGCGAGCCAGTGTCTAAGCGTGGAGAAAAGCCATGCATCTCCCAACAAGAGCTGGAAAAAGAGGCAAGTAGAGGGGCGCTTCGCTTCCACTCTGGAATATGGAGTGAGTCTCTCTCTGCCACCATCGCCCTTCTCTTCTCAGGACAGGTGAGGAGTGAGTGGGGAACAGCCAGCCGAAAGGGAACCACAGCAGGGGGACGAAAGAGCTTCATTTAACTGGGAACCTGAAATGACTCTTGATTTAAATCATATGGTAAAAAGCACCCAAAGAAGAAAGAACAACATCAGCAAAAAACCAAACCCAACCCTCGCCTGTTTTTGGAAAGGAATTTTGCAATGCATGGTTTATTTTGGTATCTTTCCAGAGACAGAAAGAATGTGGCTGAATTTCCTTAGTTATTCCATGGGGGTGGGGAGTGGGGGAGAGGGAGGGAGGAAGAGAGAGAGAAAGAAAGAAAGAGAGGAAGAGAAAGGGAAGAAGGAAGAGAAAGGAATTTTTGGATTTCACCACTAGTTTGTACAGATGATTGGTGGGGGAGGGGAATGCACGGCACTCTGGGATGGAGAGTGGGGCAAGAGAATGCTCCAATGTTCGCTTGGGTGGCGGAGGGAAACTCAAAGCATTGGGGGCTTCAGAAGGGGCAAAATGTGCTTTAAAATGTACAGCTCCTGGTTCTAATAGTGAGTGATGTCAAGTTGGCCACACCTATCCATTCACATGACCACCAAGCCACGTCCACAGAACTGGTAGCAAACATTTCACCCCTGTTCAAGTGGCCCTTTGAGTGTTTAAGGTTGCAGAACCCTGTCCCATACAATTTCAAAAAATGGCTGTCCAGTCCAGTCTCTTCTTGAAAGCCTCCATTGATGGAGCACCCTGAGCTACTGAAGGGAAGCCATTCCACTGATTAATTGTTCTCACTATCAGGAAACTTTACCTTAGTTTTAGCTTGCTTTCCTCCTCAATTAGTTCCCATCCATTGTTTCTTGTCTCGCCTTCTGCTGCTTTGGAAAATAGGTTGAACCCCTTTTTCTTTGTGGTAGCCCCTCAAATATTGGAACACTGCTATCATCTCACTACCATATCATTTTATTTTAATCTGAATTTTAGATCTTTTGTCCACACATTCTCCCATTGTTTAAGCATTATTTTATATGGAAAACATGCCTTTAAAGCAGGGGTGTCAAACTCAAGGCCCAGCGGTTGGATTCGGCCCATGGGGCTGCCCTCGAAACAGCGAAGGACTGGCCCTCGGTGCCTCTGCCAATGAAAACAGACCTTGCGAGGTCTGCGCGTGGGTTGTTTTTGTTGGCAGAGAGTTGTAGGAGGCCATCGTAGCTGAAAACAGAGCTCAGGAGCCCATTTTCTCTGGCAGAGCACTTGGGCCACTACAGGTCCCTGACATGAGTGACATCATGCTTGCCCACCTAGGCCACGTCCGCTCCGCCCCCACCGAGAGCAAACACAACCCTGGTGCGGCCAACAATGAAATCGAGTTTGATACCCCTGCCTTATACCGTTCCTCTCAGCCTCTCTGCAGCCACCGGTGCTTTACCAGACGTGAATGGACACACACACACACACACACACACACACACACGCACGAAACTTCAGTTCCAAAACCTGGTTTAATGAAAGCAACTACAGCGACGAACAGTAGGCACTGAGCTGCATAGTGAATCAAAGTCGGAGACGCCTCTGCTCTCTGCCTGGCTAGTTTTATGGGGCGTTATAGGGCATGGACATCGTTAACAGCCCAGCAGGCAATCTCTTTTAGCTGTTACAATCCAATCCGCCACTTGTTTCGTTTTATTCCTTTGCCGTTGGGTCGCAGCCCCTTGACGTCAGTCTTCTCCTCATACTCACTCCCTCAGACGCTGCTTCTTAGTCCAACCCCCACCCCCTCTTGTGTTCCGACCATCACCCACTATCAGTGTGTTGTTGTCCTAACGCAACACCCTCCTCCACCGTGGTTCATTGTTGGATTTTGTTCAGACATTCCGGATTCTCCAATGGTATTCCCCCCCCCCTTATGGTCTTCTATGCTGTTAAGGTGTGTGGTATCCATGCTGTTAAGATGTGTGGTGTCGAGGGGTATCTGACCTCGACAGTTCCAGACAATTGGCTGTCCAATCTCCTTTTAAAAACCTCCACTGATGGAGCACCCACAACTTCTAGAGCAGGGATGTCAGACTCAATTTCATTGAGGGCCGCATCAGGGTTGTGTTTGACCTCAGAGGGTGCATGTTGGGTGGGGGATAGGCGTGGCCATAGTGGGCGTGACATGAGACCACAGCTCCACACACATTGTTTTATAAACTTATAAAAATAGAGAGGTGTACATTTCTCTGATTTTGTTTTTTTTTAATATTACTTGATCTACTTGATCACCTTATGAGAGAGAGACCAGATCAAGAAACTAGAACTATAAATTATTGGCATAGGTTATAGTAGCAGAATCCTGCAAGCCTGAAAGGTAAAATATTTAACCTTTCCTCCCTTTTATAACCTTGTGAGTCAAGAATGGCCTCCTGGAGTCCCCGTTTTGGGCCTGGACAGCTTATTTTAATGGGCCTTTTGGATTTCTGTGTAAATGAGCCATTCCACTTTTCCCTCTTCTTATTTTTCCTATAAGCAGGGGTGTCAAACTCAATTTCATTGAGGGCCACATCGGGGGTGTTGTTTGACCTCAGGGGGTGTGTGGCCACCTCAACACCACTCCTCAATTGTGTCGAGGGCACCTGTAGTTTAACCTGTAGATCCGCTCGAGCTCCATTTTTGCTGGCAAAGTCACCACAGGCCAGTCCTTTGCTGTTTCCAGGCCAGCCCCGCCGGCCAGATGTAACCACCCCGTGGCAATTGTTTAAGGCTGCACCTACAAACAAGACCTTTATCAACTTTTATGATGCAGCAACTGCCTAATCTTGTGAATAGGGGAAAGCATCACTCTTCAAGCTTCCCTCAGTTGCAAATATAGTTTTGGAGAGTTATCCTGCACCCCAAGAGAAAGAGCTGGATGGAATAGTCTTCACGGATCCTCAAGGGAGGTGCACTTTGTCTCTGCCTGATGGCACATTGTGTTCTCTCCACGGATGATTTCCTTGGTTCAGTTCCTGCAAAAGAAGGTCCTGGCTGAGTTGGAGTGACAATGAGGGCATCCCTACCAGACCCCAAAGGACAGAAGGGCTTGACTCAAGAGCCTTCCATTCAACAGCTTCACTGTTACAGCTTCAATCATTTGCCAAGGCAGCTTTCCAAGACTTATCCTGCATCCCCTGAGATGTAAAATTGGCTGGAACAATCTTCATCAGCCCCCAAGGGAGGTGCACTTTCAGGTTGGATATTATAGTCATTCCCCTACTAGGACACTTTCCTTTGATTTAGTTGGAGCAAGAGGGAAAATGTGTGCGCCAGTGGTGGGTTCCTCCCGGTTCGGCCGATCCAGTAGCAGTGACAATATGACATCACTGAACCGGTTCTGCCCCCCCCCCCCCCGGTTATTCTTACCTTTTATTTGGCTCCACCCCCAATATATTGCTGCCTCCTGAGTCCCAGCTGATGGCTACAGGGGAAAAAACTGTTTAAACTCTTGCCGCAGGGCTTCAAAGGGCCGCCCTTGATCAGTGTTAAAAGAAAACAAATGAGTAGACCGGTGCCTGCAAAAATAAATGGGTAGACCCAGTGGTGGGATTCTACTTCGGTAGAACTGGTTGTTAAGTAGTTGAGTAGTTAAGTAGTTAAGCAGTTCAGAGAACCGGTTGTTAAAAGAAATCTCCTTTTTTTCCCCACTTTACAGGATTAATCCTGTAAGGATTAATTACAACATTTGGTGGTGTTTCCTAGCCTAATCTTTATTACAGAAACTGCCTCTCTGGCAGTATGGCTAGACTTACTGTCACTTCCAGTTCCGGAGGCTATTTTTTTGCTTGACTTTCTTAAAGAGGACGGATTGTTTTAAGCTTTTTACACTGCTGTTGGGAGGAAATACTCCCCTGTTGGAGTTCTTCCATCCAGGGTGCAATCATCAGCACTTTGAAGAAATAATTGAATCCTTTTGTGCATATGGACTACTCAGAGGGCTGAAAAAGTTACTTTTGACTGGTCCTCGCGCTTTTGACCAGTCCTAAAACTTACGACTGTCCTCACATTTTATGTTTTTCGTCCTATCTTGTCACCATGGTGAAGAGAAGCAGTTGTGAAATGAGTGACATGGTTGTTATGAATGCTGCACGGGCATAAATGTGAGGATGGTCATAAGTGTGAGGACAGTCAAAAGTGCAAGGACCTGTCAGAAACGATTTTTTTCAGCCGTCTGAGTAGTCCCTATACACATAGCCATGGCCACCCAGTCACATGACCTCCAAGCCACGCCCACAAAATGAACCACGCCCACAGAACCGGTAGTAAAAAATTTTAGAACCTACCCCTGGATGTGCCCTCTTGGGAGACCTGAAAAAAAAGGTACAGCATAGATCGTCATGGACGAAAGCTATTCCTGTGCTCGGTGGGAGTCGAATAAGACTTGATGGCATGGAAGTAAGGACGGAATCCATGAAAGCCCCTTGTAAATCCTCCAGGGTAGAGATAGGACGAGGGTGATTTTCAACCTTACGTCGCTAGATGGCGCTCTACAAACAAGCAACACTCGCGCCTTGAAAGCAGAGAATAAGAGAAAAGCAGCGGCATCGCTAGTATTGACATTACACCGGAGGGAGGGAGGCCGAGTTGGAACAAATTGGAACGATAGAGTATTAGATTGCTAGAGAGGAGGAAGAGGAGAGAGGAAGTTCCTCTTCCGGGTCACCCACGGGAGGAGGACGGAGGCGTCGGCGGAGCCCCTTGTGCTGCTCGGAGGGCGGAAGCGGCTCCTGGGAGGTGAGTGGAGGGAAGGTCGGAGGAGAAGCCTTTTGGGTTCCTGCAGGGCCTGGAAGCAGCGAAGGGACAGGAATGGAACATGAGGGCTGCTCCTGCTGCAGATTCTTTCTCTCCCCCAAATTCTTTTATTATCCTTTTTCTCCAGGATTTAAAGTTGCTGCCTGTGATTTTCTGCTGGGAGATTTTAAGAAATCTTATATATATATATATATCTTATATATATGAAATATATATATATATGAAATATATATATATGAAATATAAAGCCTTGTGGTTTTATTGACATGTCGTTTTCCTGGCAAGCGAGGAGTTTCATGGGCAAAAGGGATTTTGTCACCCTTTCCTCTCTCAGTGTCCCCACCTTTTAAAAAACAGATTAAAACATTTGAGCGAATTCCCTCCTGAGTCCTTTTGCAGACTGAAATACACATAATTGTTCACATGAATAAATTCTTAGGAGTTTATTTCTGTGTCAATAGGAACCCACGTTCAGCGCATTCGGACAGCATTCAGACCCCTTTCACTTCTGTCAACTTTGTTATTTTTCACCTGTTGAAATTCATTTTTTCTCATTTCTCATCTACCTCAATAATGACAAAGTGAAAACAGAATTTTAGAAATGCCTGTAAATCTATTAAAACAAAACAACCTGAAATATCTCATTGACATAAGTATTCAGATCCTTCCCTCAGTACTTTGTTGAAACACCTTTGGAGGCGATTACAGCCTCAAATCTTTTTGGATATGAGGCAATAAGCTTTGCACACCTGGATTGGGGTTTTTCTGCCATTCTTCCTTGCAAGTCCTCTCAAGCTCAGTCAGGTTGGGTGGAAACCATTGATGAAGAGCCATTTTTAGGTGCCTAAGAGTATTCAATAGGGTTCAAGTCAAAACTGTGGCAAGGGCCCCTCTAGGACATTCAGAGTTGTCCCTAAGCCACTCCTATGTTGTCTTGGCTGTGTCCCTTGTCATGTTGAGAAGTGAACCTTCGGCTCAGTGTGAGGTCCTGAGTGCTGTGGAACAGGTTTTCATTGAGGATATCCCTGTACTTTGCTCCATTCAGCTTTGCTCCACTCAACTCTGCCCCATCTCCACACAGGATCTCTGAAGCTCAGTCAGAGTAACCATCAGGTTCTTGGTCCCCTCTCTTACTAAGGCCCTTCTACCCCAATTGCTCAGTTTGACCGGACGACCAGCTCTTGGAAGAGTCCTGGTTGTGCCAAACTTTCTTCTCCATTTGAGAATTATGGAGGCCATTGTACCCTTAGGACCCTTTGGTGCAGCAGAAATTTTATGGTAGCCTTCCCCAGATCTGTGCCTTGCAATAATCCTGTCTCTGAAGTCTGCAGGCAGTTCCTTTGGCCTCATGGCTATTGTTCTGCTACAGTATGCATTGTCAGGTGAGAGGCCTTCTATGGAGAGTGTGTGCCTTTCCAAATCATGTCCAATCAGTTTAATTTACCACGGGTAGACTCCAATCAAGGTATAGAAACATGTCCGCACAATCAAGGGAAATGGGAGGCACCTGAGCTAAATTTCAAGTGCTGTTGCAAAGGGACTGAATACTTATGCCAATGTGATATTTCAGTTTTTTTCCTTTTACTAAATTTACAGACATTTTTACTTTGTCATTATGGGGTACTCTATGTAGATTAAGGAAGGGGAAAATGAAGTTCAACAGCCGTAGAATCAAGCTGCAGCATAACAAAATTGACAAAAGTAAAGGAGGTTTGAATACTTTCTGAATGCACTATATTTAGAAAGATAAGAACATTTCATGTTAAGTGACAGGCCTGGGTTGTATTGGGCAAAATGCCTGCAGAGCATTTTGGGGAAGAGAGACTGGTGTGCACAAGAGGCATGTTGGTTGAGCTCCAAAGAGGCTTCTATTGTTGGAATAAAATGCCCTGTGGAGAGTTTTTCTTTATATTCTGTTCATCCAGTCCTGCTTCCTCTAGTTATTCTATTATTTATTATTTATTTATTTATTTTATTCAATTTGTATACCGCCCTTCTCCTAGTGGACTCAGGGTGGTGCATAACCAAAACTAAAACACATACCAATACAAAATTTTAAATTTTAAAAGAATTACATAACTTTGGCCCAAAATTTAAAACATTCTTAAAAACACTCCTAAGAATTTATTCATGTAAACAATTATGTGTATTTTCTGTTTATGTGTATTTCAGTCTGCAAAAGGACTCAGAAGTGCATTCGCTCAAATGTTTTAGAAAGAAAGTTGGCATTGTGAAACAGAAGAAAGTTGGCATTGTGATATGACTTCATGTTTAATGATTGGGCTACTTACTGATACAGATGCCAATCAGAATTGCAGTCAGGGCAAAATTAGTACATAAAATCTTGTAGAGGGTTTAGGTATCATTTCATCAGGTAAAAACCCACACCTCTAAAGTTAGCTCAGAAGGTTCGACTATAACCATTTTGGAATAATTTTCAGACTAAAAACACATGGATTTTCCACATACATAGTTATAGGTGTGTGTATTTGTATTTCCCTCTGCATATATTTACAACTGTACAATCTATCCCCAGAATTTCCAGATATATTTAATGATAAGCTTTTGCACTGCTATGAATTTGTGAATCACCAAAGTGAAAATGATAATTCCTTGACTGAATGGATATTTGAACAAATGTGTCAAATAAATCATAACTAATGTAAAAGGTTATTCTTTATTGTGGCATGTTTGCTTATTGTAATGTATACTTTTTTTTTCTTCACATCTTTTCAGTCACAATTCCACCCTGGTAATACACCAGAAGACTCATATGGGAGAGACACCCTTTGCACGTCCTGACTGTGGGAAATGTTTCAGTAGGAATTCCCACCTGGTGACACACAAGAGAACTCATACCCTGGAGAAACTATATGAATGTCCTAAGTGTGGAAAAAGTTTCAGATGTAATTCCAACCTGGTATCACATCAGACAATTCACACAGGAGAGAAACCATATGAGTGTCGAGAGAGTGGGAAATTTTTCAGTCATAATTCCACTCTGGTATGGGAAAAGTTTCAGACATATTTCTAGTCTGATAAGACACCAGAGGATTCACACAGGAGAAAACCATATGAATGTTCAGAAGGTGGGAAATGTTTCAGTCAGAATTCCCATAATAATTCCAACCAGGTGACACACTAGAGTACTCACACAGAGGACAAACTACATGAGTGTCCAGATTGTGGCAAAAGTTTCAGTCAGAATTCCGGCCTAATGAGACACCAAAGGACTCAATACCAGGACAAATTATATCAATGTCCAGAGTGTAAGAAAAGTTTCAGTCATAATTCCAGCCTTGTGAAACACCAGAGGACTCACACAGGAGAGAAACCGTATGAGTGTCCAGAATGTGGGAAATGTTTCAGTAAGAATTCCACTCTCGTGATACACCAGAGGACACACACAGGAGAGAAACCGTATGAATGTCCAGAATGTGGGAAATGTTTCAGTCACAGTTCCAACCTGGTGACACACCAGAGGACTCATACAGGAGAGAAACCGTATGAATGCTTAGAATGTGGGAAAAGTTTCAGTAAGAATGCCAACCTTGTGAAACACCAGAGGACTCACACAGAAGAGAAACTGTATGAATGTCCAGAATGTGGGAAATGTTTCAGTAAGAATTCCAACCTGGTGACACACCAGAGGACTCACACAGGAGGGAGACCGTATGAATGTCCAGAATGTGGGAAATGTTTCAGTAAGAATTCCAACCTGGTGACACACCAGAGGACTCATACCCTGGAGAAACCATATGAATGTCCTGTGTGTGGAAAAAGTTTCAGATGGAATTCCAACCTGGTATCACATCAAACGACTCACACCGGAGAGAAACCGTATGAGTGTCCAGAGTGTGGGAAAAGTTTCAGTCATATTTCCAGTCTGATAAGACACCAGAGGATTCATACAGGAGAAAAACCGTATGAATGTCCCGAGTGTGGGAAAAGTTTCAGTCGTATTTCCAGTCTGATAAGACACCAGATGATTCACACAGGAGACTATATCAATGTTCAGAATGTGGGAAATGTTTCCGTAATAATTCCGACCTGATGATACACCAGAGGACTCACACAGAGGACAAACCGTATGAGAGTTCAGATTGTGGCAAAAGTTTCAGTCAGAATTACAGCCTAATGACACACCGGAGGACTCACAGCCTTGATAAAGGCTAATTACTTGTTTCTGGTGATCAGCAGAACTTTCATGATATTTCCTTTTGCAGAAGTGTGGAATTCTTCAAGAAGGCTTTTGGGTGGTGTTTTTTTATATTGATTATTGAATTCGCACGATTGGAGTTTCCATCTTCTACCTTGGTGTCCTCCAGATTTTGAATGCCAGAATTTTCCAACTACATACAAGTAGTCCTCGAGATATAAGGGTAATGGGGCCTATCTATTATGGTTTTATGTTGCAACCACAATTAGGGTTTTATGTTGCAATCACCGTTAAACGAGACTGCTTGGCTTAACTACCCCCACCCCCTTCTCTCCCTGGATCCATTCCAGTCAGGTTTCAGGCCCGGGTACAGCACGGAAACGGCATTGATCGCGTTGGTTGATGATCTCTGGAGGGCTCGGGACAGGGGGTGCTCCTCTGTCCTGGTCCTGTTAGACCTCTCAGCGGCTTTTGATACCATCGACCATGGTATCATGCTGCACCGGTTAGAAGAGTTAGGGGTGGGAGGCACTGTACTACGGTGGTTCTTCTCCTTTGTCTCCGGCCGGTTGCAGTCTGTGTTGGAGGGGGGCAGAGGTCGACCCCGAGGCCCCTCATATGTGGGGTGCCACAAGGGTCGGTCCTCTCGCCCCTTTTGTTCAACATTTATGTAAAGCCGCTGGGCAAGATCATCCGTGGTTTTGGGGTGAAGTACCACCAGTACTCTGATGACACCCAGCTGTACATCTCCACTCCGGACCACCCCAACGATGCCCTTGAAGTGATGTCTCGGTGTCTGGAGGCCGTGCGGATCTGGATGGGGAGGAACAGGCTCAGGCTCAACCCATCCAAGACTGAGTGGCTGTTGTTTCCGACGTCCCGATATAGTCAGTTGACGCCATCGCTGACTATTGGGGGCGAATCACTGGCCCCCACGGAGAGGGCTCGCAACTTGGGCGTCCTCCTGGATTCACGGCTGTCTTTAGAAGAGCACTTGACGGCCGTGACCGGGAGGATCTTTCATCAGGTTCGCCTGATTCGCCAGTTGCGTCCCTTTCTGGATCGGGACTCCCTACACACAGTCACTCATGCCCTCGTCACCTCCCGCCTGGACTATTGTAACGCTCTCTACATGGGGCTCCCCTTGAGGAGCACCCGGAGGCTCCAACTGGTGCAGAGTGCGGCCGCGCGGGTGGTTATGGGAGCAACATGGCGCTCCCGTGTGACACCTCTCCTGCGCGAGCTGCACTGGCTCCCGGTGGTCTTCCGGGTGCGCTTCAAGGTTTTGGTTACCACCTTTAGGGCGCTCCATGGCTTAGGACCTGGCTTCTTACAGGACCGCCTACTACCACAAACAGCCTCCCACCGGCCAGTACGCTCTTATAGAGAGGGGCTCCTCCAGGTGCCGTCAGCCAAACAATGTTGACTGGTGGCCCCTAGGGGGAGGGCCTTCTCTGTGGGGGCACCTACTATCTGGAACAAGCTCCCCCCGGAGATACGGAGGATCCCAGATCTGCACACTTTCCGCTGTGCTTTGAAGACACTCCTATTCCAGCAGGCCGGCCTGGCTTAATTTTCTCCCCTTCTTTTAAATCTTTTAAATTTTTAAATTGAAATTTTAATTGGTTTTAAATTATTGGGAATTTTAATTGTCTCGGGCAAAAATTATTTAATTTGGTTTTAATTATGTTTTTTAACTTTTGTATTTATGTGTTTTATTTTGTGCCTGTTCACCGCCCTGAGTCCTTCGGGAGTAGGGCGGTATACAAATTTAATAAAATGAAATGAAAAATGAAATGAAATAAAGCTGATCAATGAATGTGTGAGTTATTAAGTGGTGAAGATCACTGAACATTATTTTGGGAAAAGAGGATGCAGGACATGCATCCCTGGGCCACATGATTGTGTTGTGGAAGCAGCCATCATTTTCATTGTGCCTGGAATTCATGGTGACAGCAGGGATCAAACATGCCGTCAGTAATGAGTCCCTTCATGCCCACAAGAGATTTAAATCCAGCCCACCTTGAATTTCTTTGACTCTCATATACTTCCAAATTGCTTTTTTCCAAGTTTCAATCAACTTTTATATTTCTAATAATAATACACATATTAAGTTGCAGTCTGTCATTGTTCAGTTATTCCATGTTTTCTCTTATTGCTTTTATTTTATTATGTAAAAGTGTATACACTGTTTCCCCTTTCTCTTATTTCTATCTCTTATTCTAACTTTTAATCATGTCACCCTATATTAAAAGACATTTTCTTTCTGTCCTACCTAGCTTCTAGTCTTTTCACCTACCTAAAAAAACAAAAGAAAAGGGAGAGAAAAAGAAAAGCAAATAAGAACAACAAAAAAGAAAAATCATCTATCCATCGTCTCCTGCCCGCTTCAGTACTTTAATTACTCTGCTTTGTTTTGCTTACCTCCCATATTCCTCTCTTGGATCTTTATGCAGAAGTCTGCATTTACTTCTTGGCAATTCAGTCTACATTTTTCTCCCACCTCTACTCTCTTCCACTGCCTAGTTTCCAAAATTTTTACCCGGGCCTCTATCTCCCTTTCAAAAGTATCTTCCTGTATCTCCAATTCTCTTTTCAACTCTCTTAATATATTTTCCCCCTGATTTAATTCATCTGTTACTGTTATTTTCATTGTTATCTCCTCCTTAACTTCTTTTGTTCTCTGGTTCTTCGGTGCAGTCATTTCCTCCATTTCTTCTGTTGGCTCCTCCCTTTCCTGGGCAACTTGGTCTTCACTCATCATCCCTCGTATAGTATTTTCTATTTTTTTCCGTAATCTCCTTAAATCCTTTCTCCATGATGTCCTTTGTGTTTTGAAAAAGTAATGCCATCTCCTTCAAAGTTCCACTCATTTCTTCCTTATAAAGCATCTTATTTTGCTTTTTAAAATTCAACTTTTTTAAAAAAAAAAGTTTATTTTTTATTTTTTATACAAACATACAATGTATTTTTTCTGAGTGTTGGCCATTTCACAAATTTAAACAATTTATATATTTCCCCTTTTGCCTTAGTATTTATTCTAACTCTTTTTTTAGACCAATATTACCCTTCATCCTAACCACTAATCTTAACCAAATTCAATTTTTCCGTTCATCTCTATTTTAAACCCCTTCAATTTCAAATCTCACCACATAATGTAATTCCTAATATTTCCTTATATTCCCTTGATATAATCACTATTTTCAATTATCAATTATTTCAATATAATAGAATCTAGCATCTTAATAAAAGTCAATTAATTATGTAGTATTACAATCATGCATTTCTTATAAAAATAATAAACCAAATTGTTTTATACATTTCTTTAAATCTTATTCCAAATGACACAATCCATCATCTTAATAAAAATCAGTTAATTATATAACAGTCTTTCTCTTTATATAATAATAAATCAACTTGCTTTTCCTGAATCTTGCCTCTAATTTTCAATTACTTTGTCAAACATTTATATTTGTACCTCTTCAAACAACATCTTAATCATTTCTACTTTCACCACAACCTAGTTAGTTCATACTTTGTTTGTATTACATGTATTTTTATCGTTCGCTGTTCACCGCCCTGAGTCCCTTAGGAATAGGGCGGTATATAAATTTAATAAATAAATAAATAAATAAATACTTTGAACTAACTTTTTTTCTTTTTTAGATTCCAAATATGCAGTTAAAGATATTCCAGTTGTTAGTTTTTCTTAAGTTTAAAAATATTCCAGCTGTTAGTTCCAACAGTGCAATTTAAAATCTCATTTATTTAAACTTATATTATAAAACTTATTTCAATTCATTCATATATTCATATAATTTTCCATTATTTTATGTTACTTAATATCACAATCTCATCTTTTTCTAACAAATCTTTCTTCAATTCATATTTCAATTTTAAGTGTATACAACATATATCTCTTCATTTCTTTCTCCCTTTCTTTTTTTCTTTTTCTTCCTTTTTCTTTTCTTTTGGGCTTTAAAATCCTGAACTCTCCTGTTTTGCCCTGTATTTCCCGTTATTTTCCATCTCTTTTCCCTTTTTCTTCTTTCTGCACTGTTAGTCCCAGTGTAATCATTTTGTATTTTAAAATCCTGGACAATTCTATTTTGCCCTGTATTTCCCATAGTTTTCCATCCCTTTTCCCTCTTTCTTGTTTTCCCACTGTTAATCTCATTGTAATCTTTTAAATTTTTTATATTCTTTCTGTTCCACCCTTTCTTCCCTCTTTATCTCTTTCCATCCTTTCTGTTTTTTCCATTGTTAATCCCAATGTAATCTTTAACGTTGCGTTGTAGTTCTTTTTTTTTTTTAAATCATCAAAGTCAAGCCTTACAGACAAACAAACTCTCCTCAGAAGTTCTCACGGCCGTTGTCACTATCCGGATTCAAGGTTTTTCCAAAATAAAAGTTCAGCATTGTAATGATCTTATTTCTCCTGAAGATGTCTCTCTACAATCCACTCAATTCCAATCAGCAGCCTGAAAAAGTATCCATTTTGTTTGTAATCCAAATTAATAATCTTTGCTAATTTTTCCCTTTTTCTTTTTACCTTTATATACGTCAAATCAATTTAAAGTTTAGTTCAAATTACTAAATCCGTTTTTCTGCTTTTTTTTGTACAAAACTTCTATTTCAGGGCTTAATTTTCAGTTTCTCTTTAAGTTTTCTCCAACATTCAAAAAGGGTCGGCTTACTTTCTTTCCAATCTGCACATTTGAGGGGTTCTATTTCTTCTGCTTTTTAAAGTTCTCCAAATATTTTTATCCAAAAAGTCAATTTTCTTTTTGGGTTTTGTCCCTTTAAATTACCGCTTTAATCTTCTTCCTTCCTTTCCCCGATGCCCATTAGCTGCTGTTATATAACAAAAAATTCAACTTTTATCCAGCCATCCAAGAACTATTTATTCAATCCTTAAGTTGCCTTTCAAGGTGTGCACTAATCACAGTTCTTCATATCCCTTTGGTAAACATTCAGTACCATTTAAATAGTCCCAGAGGTTATCAAAAGGCTATTTTTGTCCCCTTTACAGGTTCAATCTTCTAGGATAACATTCAGGGGTCCCTTTAAGTAGTCATAGGGTAGTTAAGAATAATCCAGTAAATATTTTCACAGTTCTTCATGTAAGTATTCCCAGACTTGTAAATTTTCCTTTCATCAGCAGGTGGCGCTCTCAACTTAAATTTCAGTATTGCCTCTAGTCAATCATCATTTTAGTTGTAAATCATTTATAAAAGCAGAATAAGTTTTGTAAGTAAATGATTCCAGCATTTTAAAATGCCTTCCCAGTATCACATCTTCCCAGTTTAAGAGTCCAATTTTCTGTTTATTTCAAAATTTATTATTTTTGTCTCTTGCGTCTTCCCCTTCCATTCTGGTATTTTCTCAGAATGCTTAAACGCCACTTTAACAACTAGTTCTGAGCAAATAGTTTTAAATTGTTCCTTGGGGTTAAGTTTAAGGCAAAAAGGAATTCTCTTCCCTCAGTTTCAATCACTGTTCACCTACTTCGCTCCAACACCAGTCTTAGTTGTTCCTCGGTTGTCCCAGCTTTCTGGCAGCCATCCGGTCAGACTGGAGAGCTGCAACACCGCAACCTCACAGGGGGCCCCTCTTTGCTTCACCGGCTTTGGCTCCTCTTGGAGGCCACAAACAGGGAGAACTCAGCACAGGGAACATGGAAACACATTCCCTGTGTCTGACATCGCCACAACATTTGAACAGTCTGGATCTTCTGATTTCCCTGGTGCTTGACAGGGAGGGCATTTTCTCTCCTCTCCTTGGCTCCCTCTCCCACCCCCCCACAGCAATCCCAGCAGGCATGGGAGCAAGCAGCCAAATTGGAGAAAGGATTGCAGTTCTCATCCACAGAGACAAGCTCCTCCCTGGAGAGAGGAATTCTTGGGGAGGGATCCTCCGCTAGAGTTCCTGTCCTGATACTCATCCTCATCAAAGAGCTTTTTTCCTCAGTATCCCCTTCTCCATGGTTTTCCAGCCCCCATTCTTTGCCCCTCTGTTTTGTGCAGTCCTCCTGTTGCCTTCCCTGCCCCACATTCTTTCCTCAGAGCAGGTGGGTAGGTAAGGCTGAGCTGGGTTGTATCTTCTCTGCAGATCAGCTGATCAGAAGGTCCCAGGCAGGAGGTGCTGAGCCCCAAAGGAATTGCAGGCAACCCATGGTCTCTCCATGGATATCTTGGAGAGACTAGTCACTAGGATGAATTGCTCACCTCCCACAAGCCAGATAGTATTTTCCAAGTGAGGAGTTTTACTTGTTAAATAGACTTCAGCAACTGTCAGGCTCACCTCTGAGATAATTTTAGGCTGGACAAGCAGCTGTGACTGAATCTCATCTTCTGTGCCATCAATAGGGGAGAAGGAAACATTTCTAGAAAAACTTGATCAGGGCATCTTGTCATTTTGCAGAAGTGCAAAGAGCCAGAAATTTTTCCTTACTGGTCTGATAGATTGCAAAAAGAGAGAGCAGCTAATTTCGGGGCAGCAGCTCCTGCCTGGGATAGAGAAGGACTCATGCTGAAGATCTCCAGGAGACCCAGATGGTCCAACTGGCTGGATTATAAGCCAGCATCTTGAGAAACATGCATTAGTGCTCCTATTGGTTTCTGTCAAAGGGCAGAATTGTTAGCCATCAAGAGTTGCTGACCAGGGAAAAATGCAGAACAGTAGAAAATTCCTGGGGGTTCTTGAGGAATAATCAAGTTGAAACTCTCGTGTCAGGCCTGCCATCTCCAGCATACTCTGCTTCACTGGCATCCTGCCATAAAATGCAAGGAAGGGGGGAAGCAATTAGGGAAGTAAGGAATGGGCGTGGGAATGGGCAAAGAAGGGGAGGGGGATGACGGGGAGACAGGAACCAGAGTTCTCAATCTGGAATGATCAGGATCAAAGACAGAGCCTGCAAATGGAATGCGAAACTATACCAGAGAAATGCCAAACCTGAAAGCCCTTCACAAAACATCAAGAATGAAGCCTTGGTAGTACAGTGGTCTAAAGCACCCTGTTATTAAGACCAGCTGCCTGCAATTACTGCAGGTTCGAATCTCGCCAGGCTCAAGGTTGACTCAGCCTTCCATCCTTTCTAAGGTAGGTAAATTGAGGACCCAGTTTGTGGGGGCAATAAGCTGACTTTGTATAAATATACAAAAGTAGGAAGGCTATTGCTTAACGCATTGTAAGCCGCCCTGAGTCTACGGAGAAGGGCGGCATATAAATCAAATTAAAAAAAAAAAGGCTATTGGACACTGATGGAACCAAGGAGAAGGGGGCACAAACCCTTGTCAGGGGAAAAAACCTAATTAAGCATAGTTGCAGTTAATAACAATTGAACAGACAGCACACCATAAAGCATCTCACTTAGGATCCAGAGGTTTATTATAATTTAAAATATAGTAAACAAAGCCTTTCCTGTAGGCTGGGTGTTGGCAGCCCGTGGCTCCAGAGTAAAAAGAAACAAATGAGAAGAGAGGGAGAGAGAAAGGAGAGAGAAAGGGGGAGAGAGAAATAAGAAAATGATGGGTGAGAATGAGAGGGAAAGAAATGAGAGAGAAGGGGGAAAGGAAAAAAAGAGGGGGAGAGGAAAAAAGAAAAACAGGAGGGAGGGAGGGAGGAGTGGAAAGAGAGAGACCCATATCCCACAGAAAACACTGGGAGAGAGAAAACCTGGGTAGGCGTGGCTGGGGGGAGTGTCTACTGGGTGGGAGCGATATTGAGTTAGTCATGCCCACTCAGGTTTTGTAACGCCCGTTGTTTTCTGTGGGAAATGGGTCCAAAGGGTTCTTTGAGTGTTTAAGGTTGCAAACCGCTGTCCTGTACCATTTCATACAAGTGGCTGTCCAGTCTCTCCTTAAAAGCCTCCATTGATGGAGCACCCTGAGCTCCTGAAGGGAAGCCATTCCACTGATTGATTGTTCTCACTGTCAGGAAACTTTTCCTTACTTCTACAGTGGAGCAAGAAAGTATTTAGTCAGCCACCAATTGTGCAAGTTCTCCCACTTAACAAGATGAGAGAGGCCTGTAATTGACATCATAGGTAGACCTCAACTGTGAGAGACAAAATGAGAAAACAAATCCAGACAATCACATTGTCTGATTTGGAAAGTATTTATTTGCAAATTATGGTGGAAAATAAGTATTTGATCAATATCAAAAGTTCATCTCTATACTTTGTTATATATCCTTTGTTGGCAATGACAGAGGTCAAACGTTTTCTGTAAGTCTTCACAAGGTTGGCACACACTGTTGCTGGTATGTTGGCCCATTCCTCCATGCAGATCTCCTCTAGAGCAGTGATGTTTTGGGGCGGTCGCTGGGCAACACGGACTTTCAACTCCCTCCAAAGGTTTTCTATGGGGTTGAGATCTGGAGACTGGCTAGGCCACTCCAGGACCTTGAAATGCTTCTTACGAAGCCACTCCTTCGTTGCCCGGGCGGTGTGTTTGGGATCATTGTCATGCTGAAAGACCCAGCCACGTTTCATCTTCAATGCCCTTGCTGATGAAAGGAGGTTTACACTCAAAATCTCACGATACATGGCCCCATTCATTCTTTCCTGTGCACGGATCAGTCGTCCTGGTCCCTTTGCAGAGAAACAGCCCCAAAGCATGATGTTGCCACCCCCATGCTTCACAGTAGATATGGTGTTCTTTGGATGCAACTCAGCGTTCTCTCTCCTCCAAACACGATGAGTTGTGTTTCTACCAAACAGTTCTACTTTGGTTTCATCTGACCATATGACATTCTCCCAATCCTCTTCTGGATCATCCAAATGCTCTCTAGGAAACTTCAGATGGGCCCAGACATGTACTGGCTAAAGCAGGGGGACACGTCTGGCACTGCAGGATCTGAGTCCCTGGCGGTGTAGTGTGTTACTGATGGTAGCCTTTGTTACGTTGGTCCCAGCTCTCTGCAGGTCATTCACTAGGTCTCCCCATGCAGTTCTGGGATGTTTGCTCACCGTTCTTGTGATCATTTTGACCCTACAGGGTGAGATCTTGCGTGGAGCCCCAGATCAAAGGAGATTATCAGTGGTCTTGTATGTCTTCCATTTTCTAATTATTGCTCCCACAGTTGATTTCTTCACACCAAGCTGCTTGCCTATTGCAGATTCAGTCTTCCCAGCCTGGTGCAGGTCTACAATTTTGTTTCTGGTGCCCTTCGACAGCTCTTTGGTCTTCACCATAGTGGAGTTTGGAGTGTGACTGTTTGAGGTTGTGGACAGGTGTCTTTTATACTGATAACAAGTTCAAACAGGTGCCATTAATACAGGTAATGAGTGGAGGACAGAGGAGCCTCTTAAAGAAGAAGTTACAGGTCTGTGAGAGCCAGAAATCTTGCTTGTTTGTAGGTGACCAAATACTTATTTTCCACCATAATTTGCAAATGAATTCTTTCCAAATCACACAATGTGATTGACTGGATTTGTTTTCTCATTTTGTCTCTCACAGTTGAGGTCTACCTATGATGTCAATTACAGGCCTCTCTCATCTTTTTAAGTGGGAGAATTGCACAATTGGTGGCTGACTAAATACTTTTTTGCCCCACTGTATGTTGCTTGTCTCCTCAATTAGTTCCCACCCCTTGTTTCTTCTCTCACCTTCTGCTGCTTTGGAAAATAAGTTGAATGGCTGACTCTTGCAAACGCTTCAGGGTAGAGATAGGATGAGGGTGATTATCAACCTTATGACACTAGATGGCGCTGTAGAAAGAAGCAACAGTCGCGCCTTGATAGCAGAGAATAAGGGAACAGCAGCGGCATCGCTAGTATTGACACCAGCACCGAGGGAGAGAGGCCGAGCTGGAACGAATGGGAACGATAGAGTATTAGATTGCTAGAGAGGAGGAGAAGAGAGGACGTTCCTCTTCCGGGTCACCCACGGGAGGAGGATGGAGGCGTCGGCGGAGGCTCTTGTGCTGCTCGGAGGGCGGAAGCGGCTCCTGGGAGGTGAGTGGAGGGAAGGTCGGAGGAGAAGCCTTTTGGGTTCCTGCAGGGCCTGGAAGCAGCGAAGGGACAGGAATGAAACATGAGGGCTGCTCTTGCTGCAGATTCTTTCTCTCCCCAAATGTTTTTATTATCCTTTTTCTCCAGGATTTAAAGTTGCTGCCTGTGATTTTCTGCTGGGAGATTTTAAGAAATATATAAATATAATATATATATATATATATATGAAATATAAAACCTTGTGGTTTTATTGACATGTCGTTTTCCTGGCAAGCGAGGAGTTTCATGGGCAAAAGGGATTTTGTCACCATTTCCTCTCTCAGTGTCCCCAACTTTTAAAAAACAGATTAAAGCATTTGAGCGAATTCCCTCCTGAGTCCTTTTGCAGACTGAAATACACATAGTTGTTTACATGAATAAATTCTTAGGAGTGTATTTCTGTGTCAATAGGAACCCACGTTCAGTGCATTCGGACAGCATTCAGACCCCTTTCACTTCTGTCAACTTTGTTATTTTGCACCTGTTGAAATTCATTTTTTCTCATTTCTCATCTACCTCAATAATGACAAAGTGAAAACAGAATTTTAGAAATGCCTGTAAATCTATTAAAACAAAACAACCTGAAATATCTCATTGACATAAGTATTCAGATCCTTCCCTCAGTACTTTGTTGAAACACCTTTGGAGGCGATTACAGCCTCAAATCTTTTTGGATATGAGGCAATAAGCTTTGCACACCTGGATTGGGGTTTTTCTGCCATTCTTCCTTGCAAGTCCTCTCAAGCTCAGTCAGGTTGGGTGGCAACCATTGATGAAGAGCCATTTTTAGGTGCCTAAAAATATTCAATAGAGTTCAAGTCAGAACTGTGGCTGGGCCCCTCTAGGACATTCAAAGTTGTCCCTAAGCCACTCCTATGTTGTCTTGGCTGTGTCCCTTGTCATGTTGAGAAGTGAACCTTCGGCTCAGTGTGAGGTCCTGAGCGCTGTGGAACAGGTTTTCATTGAGGATATCCCTTTACTTTGCTCCATTCAGCTTTGCTCCACTCAACTCTGCCCCATCTCCACACAGGATCTCTGAAGCTCAGTCAGAGTAACCATCGGGTTCTTGGTCACCTCTCTTACTAAGGCCCTTCTACCCCAATTGCTCAGTTTGACCAGACGACCAGCTCTTGGAAGAGTCCTGGTTGTGCCAAACGTTCTTCTCCATTTGAGAATTATGGAGGCCACTGTGCCCTTAGGACCTTTGGTGCAGCAGAAATTTTATGGTAGCCTTTCCCAGATCTGTGCCTTGCAATAATCCTGTCTCTGAACTCTGCAGGCACTTTCTTTGACCTCATGGCTATTGTTCTGCTACAGTATGCATTGTCAGCTGAGAGGCCTTCTATGGAGAGTGTGTGCCTTTCCAAATCATGTCCAATCAGTTTAATTTACCACAGGTAGACTCCAATCAAGATATAGAAACATGTCAGCACAATCAAGGGAAATGGGAGGCACCTGAGCTAAATTTTAAGTGCTGTTGCAAAGGGTCTGAATACTTATGCCAATGTGATATTTCAGTTTTTTCCTTTTACTAAATTTACAGACATTTTTGCTTTGTCATTATGGGGTACTCTGTGTAGATTAAGGAGGGGAATAAATGAAGTTCAACAGCTCTAGAATCAAGCTTTTGTCAAGAAAATTGACAAAAGTAAAGGGAGTCTGAATACTCTCTGAATGCACTGTATTTAGAAAGATAAGAACATTTCATGTTAAGTGACAGGCCTGGGATGTCTTGGGCAAAATGCCTGCAGAGCATTTTGGGGAAGAGAGACTGGTGTGCACAAGAGGCAGGTTGGTTGAGCTCCAAAGTGGCTTCTGTTGTTGGAATAAAATGCCCTGTGGAGAGTTTATCTTTATATTCTGTTCATCCAGTCCTGCTTCCTCTAGTTATTCCATAGCCATCTTCCCTTTCCAATTTTCAGTTTTTCTCCAAATTCTGTCTGTTTAAGGCACAGAATTTCTCTGTGACTTTTCACCTTCACTTTCATGGCATTCCCTTTCTGTAAAACCAACAAGCATGGTATGTAAATTGGCATTGTCATATGACATCATGCTTAACCATTGGGCTCCTTACTGAGACAGATGCCAGTTCCAATTGCAGTCAGTAAGTGAAGACTACTTGAATTAGGATGTCACCAGAGTGGTTGTGAAAGTGCAGGAAAAGGAGTTGCAGCAATTGCAATTCAGATTAAAATGGTTGCATTATCTCAGAATCAAGGTCCTCATTTGTGACCTTCCCGGCTAATTTTTGACAAGCAAAATCAGTGGAGATGTCAGCAGGAAGTTGGAAGTCACAGTCATGTAAAATTGCCTTTAATAACCCACACCGATTTGAATAATAAATGCAGAGGAAGAGAAGAAAGTTGGCATTTTGATATGACATCATGTTTAATAATTGGGCTACTTACTGACACAGTTGCCAGTCCCAATTGCAGTCAGTAAGTGGGCAAAATTAGAACATCAAATCTCGTAGAAGGTTTAGATATCATTTCATCAAGTAAAAACCCACACCTCTAAAGTTAGCTTAGACGGTTCGACTGTAACCATTTTGGGATAATTTTCAGGCTAAAAACACATGGATTTTCCACATACATAGTTATAGGTGTGTGTATTTGTATTTCTCTCTGTGTGCATATATTTACAACTGTACAATCTATCCCCAGCATTCCCAGATATATTTAATGATAAGCCTTTCCGCTGCTAAGAATTTGTGAATCACCAAAGTGAAAAAGATAATTTCATGACTGAATGGATATTTGAACTTGGACACAAATGTGTCAAATAAATCATAACTAATGTAAGAGATTATTCTTTATTGTGGCATGTTTGCTTCTTGTAATGTATACTTTTTTCTTTTTTCACATCTTTTCAGTCACAACTGCACCCTGCTAATACACCAGAAGACTCATATGGAGAGACACCCTTTGCATGTACTGACTGGGAAATGTTTCAGTAGGAATTCCCACCTGGTGACACACAAGAGGACTCATACTCTGGAGTAACCATATCAATGTCCAGAGTGTGGGAAAAGTTTCAGATGTAATTCCAAACTGGTATCACATCAGACGATTCACACGGGAAAGAAACTGTACGAGTGTCGAGTGTTGGAAATTTTTCAGTCATAATTCCACGCTGGTGACACACCAGAGAACTCACACAGGAGAGAAGCCGTATAAATGTCCTGAGTGTGGGAAAAGTTTCAGTCATATTTCCAGTCTGATAAGACACCAGAGGATTCACACGGGAGAAAAACCATATGAATGTTCAGAATGTGGGAAATGTTTCAGTAATAATTCCGACCAGGTGACACACCAAAAGACTCACACACAGAACAAACCACACGTGTGTCCAGAATTCCGGCCTAATGAGACACCAAAGGACTCATTCCCAGGACAAATTATATCAACGTCCAGAGTGTAATAAAAGTTTCAGTCATAATTCTAGCCTTGTGAAACACCAGAGGACTCACACAGAGGACAAACTGTATGAGTGTGCAGAATGTGGGAAATGTTTCAGTAAGAATTCCAACCTGGTGACACACCAGAGGACTCACACAGGAGAGAAACCGTATGTGTGTCCAGAATGTGGGAAAAGTTTCAGTCATATTTCCAGTCTGATAAGACACCGGAGGACTCACACAGGAGAAAAACCATATGAATGTTCAGAATGTGGGAAATGTTTCAGTAATAATTCTGACCTGGTGAGACACCAGAGGACTCACACAGAGGACAAACTGTATGAGTGTGCAGAATGTGGGAAATGTTTCAGTAAGAATTCCAACCTGGTGACACACCAGAGGACTCACACAGGAGAGAAACCGTATATATGTACAGAATGTGGGGAAAGTTTCAATCATATTTCCAGTCTGATAAGACACCAGAGGATTCACACAGGAGAAAAACCGTATGAATGTTCAGAATGTGGGAAATGTTTCAGTAATAATTCCGACCTGGTGAGACACCAGAGGACTCACACAGAGAAGAAACTGTACGAGTGTGCAGATTGTGGGAAAAGTTTCAGTCACAATTCCAACCTTGTGAAACACCAGAGGACTCACACAGGAGAGAAATACTATGAATGTCCAGAATGTGGGAAATGTTTCAGTAAGAATTCCAACCTGGTGGCACACCAGAAGACTCACACAGGAGAGAAACCATATGTGTGTCCAGAATGTGGGAAAAGTTTCAGTCGTATTTCCAGTGTGATAAGACATGAGAGGACTCACACGGGAGAAAAACCGTATGAATGTCCTGAGTGTGGGAAAAGTTTCAGTCGTATTTCCAGTGTGATAAGACACCAGAGGATTCACACATGAGAAAAACCGTATGAATTCAGAATGTGCGAAATGTTTCTGTAATAATTCTGATCTGGTGACATACCAGAGGACTCACACAGAGGACAAACTGTATGAGTGTCCAGATTGTGGCAAAAGTTTCAGTCAGAATTCTGGCATCCCTGGGCCGCATGATTGTGTTGTGGAAGCAGCCATCATTTTCATTGTGCCTGGAATTCATGGTGACAGCAGGGATCAAACATGCCGTCAGTAATGAGTCCCTTCATGCCCACAAGAGATTTAAATCCAGCCCACCTTGAATTTTTTGACTCATATCTAATTCCAAATTGCTTTTTTCCAAGTTCAACCAACTTTTATATTTCTAATAATAATACACATATTAAGTTGCAGTCAGTCATTGTTCAGTTATTCCATGTTTTCTCTTATTGCTTTTATTTTATGATATAAAAGTGTATACACTGTTTCCCTTTTCTCTTATTTCTATCTCTTATTCTAACTTTTAATCATGTCACCCTATATTAAAAGACGTTTTCTTTCTGTCCTACCTACCTTCTAGTTGTGTCACCTACCTAAAAAAACAAAAGAGAGAAAAAGAAAAGCAAATCAGAACAACAACAAAAAAGAAAAATCATTTATCCATCGTCTCTTGCCCACTTCAGTACTTTAATTGCTCTGCTTTTTTTGTTTGCCTCCCATATTCCTCCCTTGGATCTTTATCTCAGTCTGCATCTACTTCTTGACAGTTCAATCTAGGTTTTTCTCCCACCTCTACTCTCTTCCATTGCCTAATTTCCAAAATTTTTACCCAGGCCCCTATCTCCCTTTCAAAAGTATCTTCCTGTATCTCCAATTCTCTTTTCAACTCTCTTAATATATTTTCCCCCTGATTTAATTCATCTGTTACTGTTATTTCCATTGTTATCTCGTTAACTTCTTTTGTTCTCTGGTTCTTCGGCGCAATCATTTCCTCCATTTCTTCTGTTGGCTCCTCCCTTTCCTGGGCATCTTGGTCTTCACTCATCATCCCTCGTATAGTATTTTCCATTTTTTCCGTAATCTCCTTAAATCCTTTCTCCATGATGTCCTTTGTGTTTTGAAAAAGTAATGCCATCTCCTTCAAAGTTCCACTCATTTGTTCCACTCATTTTTGTTTTTTTTTATTTTTTACACAAACATAGAATGTATTTTTTCTGAGTGTTGGCCATTTCACAAATTTAAACAATTTATATATTTCCCTTTTTGCCTTAGTATTTATTCTAACTCTTTTTTTTAGACCAATATTACCCTTCATCCTAACCACTAATCTTAACGAAATTCAATTTTTCCATTCATCTCTATTTTAAACCCCTTCAATTTCAAATCTCACCACATAATGTAATTCCTAATATTTCCTTATATTCCCTTGATATAATCACTATTTTCAATTATCAATTATTTCAACATAATAAGAATCCAGCATCTTAATAAAAGTCAATTAATTATGTAGTATTACAATCATGTATTTCTTATAAAAATAATAAACCAAATTGTTTTATACATTTCTTTAAATCTTATTTCAAATGATACAATCCATCATCTTAATAAAAATCAGTTAATTACATAACTGATATATCTTTCTCTTTATATAATAATAATAAATCAAATTGCTTTTCCTGAATCTTGTCTCTAATTTTCAATTACTTTGTCAAACATACATATTTGTATCTCTTGAAACAACATCTTAATCATTTCTATTTTCACCACAACCTAGTTAATTCATACTTTGAACTATTTTCTTTTTTAAAGATATTCCAGTTGTTAAGAGTTTTCCTTAAGTTTAAAAATATTCCAGCTGTTAGTTCCAACAGTGCAATTTAAAATCTCATTTATTTAAACATTCATATTCTAAAACTTATTTCAATTCATTCATATATCCATATAATTTTCCATTATTTTATATTACTTAATTAATATCACAATCTCATCTTTTTCTAACAATCTTACTTCAATTCATATTTCAATTCTAAGTGTATACAACATATAGCTCTTCATTTCTTTTTCCCTTTTTTATTTTTTTATTTTTCTTTCCCCTCCCCCTTTTTTTTTGTGCTTTAAAATCCTGAACGCTCCTGTTTTGCCCGCTATTTCCTGTTATTTTCCATCTCTTTTCCCTTTTTCTTATTTCTGCACTGTTAGTCCCAGTGTAATCATTTTGTATTTTAAAATCCTGGACAATTCTATTTTGCCCTGTATTTCCCATAGTTTTTCATCCCTTTTCCCTCTTTCTTGTTTTCCCACTGTTAATCTCATTGTAATCTTTTAAATTTTTTATATTCTTTCTCTTCCACCCTTTCTTGTCTCTTTGTCTCTTTCCACCCTTTCTGTTTTTTTCCATTGTTAATCCCAATGTACTCTTAACTTTCTCCTTTTTATTTTTACTACCCACATGATCATTTAATTTTTCGTAGTCAGTCTTGTTGTCTTTATCTTCCTCTTTATTTTCTATTTCTATTCCAAAACAAAAGTTCAGCGTTGTAATGATCTTATTTCTCCTGAAGATGTCTCTCTACAATCCACAATTCCAATCAGCAGCCTGAAAAAGTATCCATTTTGTTTGTAATCCACATTAAGAATCTTTGCTAATTTTTTCCCTTTTCTTCTTTTTATCTTTATATTCGCCAAATCAATTTAAATCTCAATCCAAATTACTAAATCCGTTTTTCTGCTCCTTTTTTTTTGTACAAAACTTCTATTACAGGGCTTAATTTTCAGTTTCTCTTTTAGTTTTCTCCAACATTCAGAAAGGGTCTGCTTACTTTCTTTCCAATCCTCTGCACATTTGTGGGATTCTATTTCTTCTGCTTTTTAAAGTTCTCTAAATATTGACAAAAAGTCAATTTTCTTTTTGGGTTTTGTCCCTTTAAATTACCGCTTTAATCTTCTTCCTTCCTTTCCCCCATGCCCATTAGCCGCTGTTATATAACAAAAATTCAACTTTTGTCCACCCGTCCAAGAACTATTTATTCAATCCTTAAGTTGCTCTTCAAGGAGTGCACTAATCACAGTTCTTTATATCCATAGGTAATAATAATAATAATAATAATAATAATAATAATAATAATAATAATAATTATTATTATTATTATTATTATTATTATTATTATTATTATTATTATTTTATTTCTATACCGCCCTTCTCCCGAAGGACTTAGGGCGGTGTACAGCCTATTTAAAAACACAAGACAAAACAGCGATTAAAATTTAAAATAATTAAATAGATTTGGCTCAAATTTAAAACCCCAGAAATTTAAATACCCCAATTTAAAACTATTATGTTGATAGCCCGGCCTGGCGGAACAACAGGATCTTCAGTGCGCAGCAAAACACCCGGAGGTCGGAGATCTTACATATTTCTGGGGGCAATTCGTTCCACAGGGCTGGGGCTCCCACAGAGAAGGCCCTCTCCCTGGGTGTCGCGAGCCGACATAACTTGGCCGATGGCACCCGGAGGAGACCCTCTCTGTGGAAGCGAACTGGTCGGTGGGAGGCTATTGGTGGCAGAAGATGGTCTCGAAGGTACCCGGGTCCTATGCCATGGAGCGCTTTAAAGGTGGTAACCAGCCGCACCCGGAAGACCACTGGGAGCCAGTGCAGCTCGCGCAGGAGGGGTGTCACGTGGGCACAACGAGTTGCGCCCATAACCACCCGCGCGGCCGCATTCTGGACCAGTTGGAGCCTCCGAGTGCTCTTCAAGGGGAGCCCCATGTAGAGAGCATTACAATAGTCCAACCAGGAAGTAACAAGGGCATGAGTGACCCTGCGCAGGGCGTCCCGGTCCAGAAAGGGCTGCAACTAGCGAATCAGGCGAACCTGATAAAAGGCCCCCCTGGCCACAGCCGTCATATGCTCTTCTAAAGACAGCCGTGCGTCCAGGAGGACACCCAGATTGCGAGCCCTCTCCGTGGGGGGCAAAAATTCACCCCCAATAATCAGCGATGGCACCTGCTGACTATATCGGGGCACCGACAGCCACAGCCACTCGGTCTTGGAGGGGTTGAGTCTGAGCCTGTTCCTCCCCATTCAGACCCGCACGGCCTCCAGGCAGCGAGACATCACATCAAGGGCATTATTGGGGTGGTCTGGGGTGGAGATGTACAGCTGAGTATCATCAGCGTACAGATGACACTTCACCCCAAAACCACGGATGATCTCACCCAGCGGCTTCACATAAATGTTGAACAGGAGGGGCGAGAGGACCAACCCTTGCGGCACTCCCCATGCGAGACGCCTCGAGGTCGACCTCTGTCCCCCTGCCAACACAAACTGCGAGCGGTTGGAGAGGAAGGAGGAGAACCACCGCAGAACGGTGCCCCCTATTCCTAACCCGCTCAATCGCTGCAGCATGATACCATGGTCGATGGTATCAAAAGCCGCTGAGAGATCTAATAGGACTAGGACAGAGGAGCAACCCCTGTCCCGAGCCCTCCAGAGATCATCCACCAACGCGACCAATGCCGTTTCTGTGCTCTACCCCTGCCTGAAGCCCGACTGGTACGGGTCTAGATAGACAGCTTCAGGTGCCGGGGAAGTTGTCGTGCCACATGCTCTCTCTTCGCCACAAAACGAAGGTTGGAGACTGGACGATAGTTGGCTAATTCAGCCGGGTCCAGGGAAGGCTTCTTGAGGAGGGGCCTCACTACCGCCTCTTTCAAGGCGGCAGGAAAGGCACCCTCACTCAGAGAAGCACCTATAATCCCCTGGAGCCAGCCTCGTGTAACCTCCCGGGAGGCCAGTACCAACCAGGAGGGACACGGGTCCAATAAACACGTGGCGGCACTAATCTTACCCAGAACCCTGTCCACATCCTCAGGAGTCACAGGATCAAACTCCTCCCAGATAACATTCTCAAGACCTGCCCTCATCTCTTCCCGTGGACTCATCCAATCGGAGTCCAAGCCATCCCGAATCCGAGCGACTTTATCGTGCAGGAATTGCACAAAATCCTCAGCACGACCCTGCAAGGGATCTTCCTGCACTCCCCCCCCGAAGAAGGGAGTGGGTCACCCTAAACAGGGCGGCTGGGCAGTTCTCTGCAGATGCGATAAGAGCGGAAAAATGGTTAGATTTCGCCGCTTTTATCGCCACTAGGTAGGTCTTGATATAAGACCTCACCTGTGTCCGGTCGGAATCGGATTGACTAGTCCTCCAAATGCTCTCTAGGCATCTTTTCCGACGCTTCATCTCTCTCAGCTCCTCAGAGAACCAAGGAGCCAATTGAGATCGGCATCGGGTCAGAGGCCGCAAAGGCACGACGCGGTCCAAAGCTCCAGCGGCTGCCCTTTCCCAGGCGGCCACCAGCTCTTCAGTCGAGTCGTGTGTTAGAGTCTCAGGAAACGGCCCAAGCTCCGTCAGGAACCTTTCGGGATCCATCAGGCGCCTGGGACGGAACCATCTGGTCGGTTCCATCTCCCTGCGGCGGGGGCAGGTGGTAGGAAAGTCTAATTGAAGGAGTGAATGATCTGTCCATGACAAGGGTTTGATATCTAGGTCCCCTCTACCAAGATCATTCAACCACTGACCAGAGACAAAAATCAAGTCCAGAGTGTGTCCCCCTATGTGAGTGGGGCCTTGAACTAACTGGGTCAGGTCCATGGCCGTCATGGAAGCCATGAACTCCCGAGCCACCTCTGACGCCTCACCCGCGGATGGAAGGTTGAAATCCCCCATGACAATAAGTCCAGTGGTATCAACTGCCACCCCGGCAATGACATCGAGTAGCTCGGGCAGGGTCGCTGCCATGTGGCAGGGAGCCAGGTACGTAGTCAGCAAACCCATCTGCACCCCACGGCCCCACTTCACACAAAGGGACTCACATCCGGCTATCTGAGGAATAGTGGTCTCCCTCGGACAAAGACCTTCCCTAATAATCACCGCCACTCCCCCACCCCTCCCCTGGGCCCTTGGCTGATGAAATGCACGGAAACCTGGCGGGCACATCTTGACGAGGGGGACCCCCCCTTGGCCCAACCAGGTCTCCGTAATACCTGCCAGGCCTGCATCCCCCTCCAAAATAAGATCACAAATGAGGGGGGCTTTATTAACCACCGACCTGGCATTACACAACATCAGCCGCGGATCCTGGGCCTGAGGCTCTACACAGCCCAGGACACGAGTCACGCATTGGGGGCTGGAGTGCGCAATCGCTCGGAGACCGCGCGTGTGCACCCCCGACACTTGATATGACCCCCTGCGCCCGTCATACCTGCCCCTCCCACTCATTATTTCAATTACACAGCCCTTCCTGTCGTCCCCCTGCTCCCCGGTTAAATTTCCTTTCGCAACCCCTCTGCTGCAGCTAATCGACCCATCTTCCCGCGCAGTCGCTATCTGGACCCCCCCCCAGGTCCGCTTTTACAACCCCCTCCCGCCCTCCCGGGTCCCCTTAAAATTTTCCTTAAAAATTTGGCTAAAAAACCCCTCAACCCCCTCTTCGCTACATGCCATCTCTCGGGGTTCCAAAGCCGTCATCAAGATAGGCCCTCGATTACGTGGAGGGCCAGGCCTGCGAGAGGGGGGAGTCTCGCAGCACAAGAAGGTCGGCTTTTTGGAGCATCAACCGAACCAAAGATGGGAAAAGAAAGGCCAGTCCGGGAGTCTATCATAGTCCAAGGGATAACTGAGCATAAAAGGTCACAAAATATCCATTTATTAAACAATCAGTACTATTTAAATAATCCTAGAGGTTATCAATGGCTCTTTACATCCCCTTTACAGGTTCAATCTTCTAGGATAACATTCAGGGGTCCCTTTAAGTAGTCATAGGGTAGTTAGGAATAATCCGGTAATTATTTTCCCAGTTCTTTATGTAAGTATTCCCAGAGTTGTGAATTTTCCTTTCATCAGCAGGTGGCGATCTCAACTTAAATTTCAGTATTGCCTCTAGGCAATCGTCATTTTACTTGTAAATCAATTATAAAAGCAGAATACCTTTTGTAAGTAAATGTGCTGTTCTCTAACAGCCTGACAGTCACTTCTTTTGCAATGCATGGTTTATTTTGATATCTTTCCAGAGACAGACAGAATGTGGCCAAATTTCCTTAGTTATTATCTGGGGGTGGGGGAGGGAGAGGGAGGGAGGGAGAGGAAGGAAGGACGGAAGAGGAAGGAATTTTTGGATTTCACCACTGGTTTCTATGGATGAATGGTGGGGGAGGGAAATGCGCGACACTCCAGGATGGAGAGTGGGGGGTGGCGGAGGGAAACTCAAAGTGTTGGAGGCTTCAGAAGGGGCAAAATGTGCTTTAAAATGTACAGCTCCTGGTTCTAATAGTGAGTGACGTCAAGTTAGCCACACCTATCCGTTCACATGACCACCAAGCCACGTCCACAGAACTGGTAGCAAACATTTCACCCCTGTTCAAGTGGCCCTTTGAGTGTTTAAGGTTGCAGAACCCTGTCCCATACGATTTCAAAAAATGGCTGTCCAATCCAGTCTCTTGAAAGCCTCCACTGATGGAGCACCCTGAGCTCCTGAAGGGAAGCCATTCCACTGATCAATTGTTCCCACTATCAGGAAACTTTTCCTTAGCTCTAGGTTGCTTGTCTCCTCAATTAGTTCCCATCCATTGTTTCTTGTCTCACCTTCTGCTGCTTTGGAAAATAGGTTGAACCCCTTTTTCTTTGTGGTAGCCCCTCAAATATTGGAACACTGCTATCATCTCACTACCATATCATTTTATTTTAATCTGAATTTTAGATCTTTTGTCCACACATTCTCCCATTGTTTAAGCATTATTTTATATGGAAAACATGCCTTTAAAGCAGGGGTGTCAAACTCAAGGCCCAGGGGTTGGATTAGGCCCACGGGGTGCTTATATCTGGCCCACAGAGCTGCCCTCGAAACAGCGGACTGGCCCTCGGGGCCTCTGCCAATGAAAACAGACCTTGCGAGGGCCGTGAGTGGGTCCACCCTAAGGCTGTTTTTGTTGGCAGAGAGTTGTAGGAGGCCATCGTAGCTGAAAACAGAGCTCAGGAGCCCATTTTCTCTGGCAGAGCGCTTGGGCCACCACAGGCGCCCCTGACACGAGTGACATTGTGCTTGCCCACCTAGTCCACGTCCGCTCTGCCCCCACCGAGATCAAACACAACCCTGGTGCGGCCATCAATGAAATCGAGTTTGACACTCCTGCCTTATACCGTTCCAGACAATTGGCTGCCCAATCTCCTCTTAAAAACCTCCACTGATGGAGCACCCACAACTTCTAGAGCAGGGATGTCAGACCTGCCGGCCAGATGTAACCACCCCGTGGCAATTGTTTAAGGTTTCCCCTACAAACAAGACCTTTATCAACTTTTATGATGCAGCACCTGCCTAATCTTGTGAATAGGGGAAAGCATCACTCTTCAAGCTTCCCTCAGTTGCAAATATAGTTTTGGAGAGTTATCCTGCACCCCAAGAGAAAGAACTGGATGGAATAGTCTTCACGGATCCTCAAGGGAGGTGTACTTTGTCTCTGCCTGATGGCACATTGTGTTCTCTCCACGGATGATTTCCTTGGTTCAGTTCCTGCAAAAGAATCTCCTGGCTGAGTTGAAGTGACAATGGGGGCATCCCTACCAGACCCCAAAGGACAGAAGGGCTTGACTCAAGAGCCTTCCATTCAACAGCTTCACTGTTACAGCTTCAATCATTTGCCAAGGCAGCTTTCCAAGACTTATCCTGCACGCCCCCAGATGTAAAAATTGGCTGGAACAATCTTCACCAGCCCCCAAGGGAGGTGCACTTTCAGGTTGGATATTATAGTTATTCCCCTCCTTGGACTAAGGTGACCAGATGTCCCGCTTTTGGCGGGACAGTCCCGATTTTGAACAATTTGTCCCGTGTCCTGCGGCGTTTTAAAAAAGTTCTGATTTTTGGACTGCGGACCTACCCTGTCCTGTAGGGACAGGGGAAGACTCAAAACAGAAGTGGGGTGAGAGGATATTGAATGGAGAGCCCCCTTCTTTCCTTACTTTCCTCCCTCCGCGGGAAACCTGAAGCCACCCTCTCCCTGGCCCAAAGTGAGCAAAGAAAATGAAAAGTTTCACCCTTAGCAAACCTGCGCAAGGATATTCTCTTCCACATCCATGGTGATGTGACTTGCAAAGGACAAGGAAGGGGAGGAGAGGGAAGGGCGGGCCGGAACTACTTCCCTAATGTCGGTGTCTATTTAACTTGCAATGTTCTGTGGCGTGCACTTCGCTCTTGTTGCAAATGTTTGTAAGTCGATCGCTCTATTGCTAACAGCAATTTTTTTTGTACTATGTTATTGAATTAACCCCTTCATACTGTAATTCTAGTAATTTTTTTGCATTAATTAGTATAAATATAAAACCAATCATTTAATATAGATTAGATCCCATTACTACGGTACCAATAACTTAGTAAAATAGTTGGACCACCTGTAAGGTCTCAACCCTTTACCTAAGTTAATTCATCAGAAGTAACCATAGCTGCTGATTCTGTATTAGAGTCTCAAATGAAAACCAAGACTTTACCATTCACCTTTAATGAAGACATATTAGCATTACAAAAATTCTTTAATTTTCCATTTTTCTCTAATGAAACAAATGGACAGTTTGTATGTTAAAATTTAGGAAATGTGAGAACAATAGAGTTTACTCCTGATGGGATAGAATCGTTCAAAAACAACCCAGCCTTAGACACACAAATACTATAAATAGGTTTATGGTAACTTCCCACTGCCTTGCATATAAAATGCAATCTTCTGAAGGCTGATCTTAATACACAAATGCATTTGAATGAAAACTTTGCAGAAGCCTGCCTCATTAATAAACTGCAGTCTTAAATACAAAACATTCTTCCAGCTACTCATTATCCATTCATATTTAGATCCTTAAATGATGTCTCAGAAATATAAGCAACAATGCTAAAAGATGGCATGCTATTGCCCTAAATATATGCAAGATAGATTACAATGATGTACATACTAGAATTTATTTAAGAATTTATTCCTTGAAGAGGTTATTCCTAAATGTTTAAAGTTTATTCAAGTTCCTTGAAGAGGTAAATTCCTAAATTTACTCATGCTACTGTAACTTCCAAAAATATTTCTCTAACATATTAGTATTAAGATTATTTTAAATGGTAAAATAAGACTATGCAAGCAGAAGCAAATGGCTTAATTCAGTCATAAGAAAGGGCCCTTGGTGCTGTGTGAGCTTGGTTGTTTTCTTGCAGATGATACATTACCCAATGAAATATGGGTCATATGTTACCTAGTTGAGGTAATGAAGAGTCTACCAAAAAAAACCCCAAATTCATAGAGCACCAAGGACCCCTCATTTCAAACCTGAGCTACAAATATTCTTTATCAGTCATAATGATCAGTGTTCTTCTCATGTACTTCTTTAGTTACCACTGCCTATTTCTGTTACAGTTACCTGTCTAAAGGAAAATTACCTACATGTATGGTTTTGAAACAATCTTATGCTTTTTAATAAAAGGTAAAAGTAAAATGTTGGAAAAAATAAAAAATATTTTGCAAAAAAAATAAATTTAAAAAAAGAAACAACACCCCCCCTCCCCCCGTCAATAGTGTCCCTCTTGACCAATGTTAAAATCTGGTCACCTTATATTATAGTCATTCCCCTCCCTAGGACGCTTTCCTTTGGTTTAGTTGGAGCAAGAGGGGAAATGACTGTGTCCTCTTGGGAGACCTGAAAGAAAAGGCACAGCGTAGATCGTCATGGACAAAAGCTATTCCTGTGCTCGGTGGGAGTCCAATAAGACTTGATAGCACCGAAGGAAGGACGGAATCCAGGAAAGCTTCTTCCAAACTTTCAACGTTATGTCGCTAGATGGCGCTCTACAAAGAAGCAACAATCGCGCCTTAGAAAGCAGAGAATAAGAGAACAGCAGCGGCATCGCTAGTATTGATATGACACCGGAGGGAGAGAGGCCGAGCTGGAGCGAATGGGAACAATAGATTATTAGATTGCTAGAGAGGAGGAGGAGAGAGGAAGTTCCTCTTCCGGGTCACCCACGGGAGGAGGACGGAGGCGTCGGCGGAGCCTCTTGTGCTGCTCGGAGGGCGGAAGCGGCTCCTGGGAGGTGAGTGGAGGGAAGGTCGGAGGAGAAGCCTTTTGGGTTCCTGCAGGGCCTGGAAGCAGCGAAGGGACAGGAATGAAACATGAGGGCTGCTCCTGCTGCAGATTCTTTCTCTCCCCCAAATTCTTTTATTATCCTTTTTCTCCAGGATATAAAGTTGCTGCCTGTGATTTTCTGCTGGGAGATTTTAAGAAATCTTTATATATATATATATATGAATGAAATATAAAGCCTTGTGGTTTTATTGACATGTCGTTTTCCTGGCAAGTGAGGAGTTTCATGGGCAAAAGGGATTTTTTCACCCTTTCCTCTCTCAGTGTCCCCACCTTTTAAAAAACAGATTAAAGCATTTGAGCGAATTCCCTCCTGAGTCCTTTTGCAGACTGAAATACACATAATTGTTCACATGAATAAGTTCTTAGGAGTTTATTTCTGTGTCAATAGGAACCCCCGTTCAGTGCATTCGGACAGTATTCAGACCCCTTTCACTTCTGTCAACTTTGTTATTTTGCCCTTGTTGAAATTCATTTTCTTTCATTTCTCATCTACATCAATAATGACAAAGTGAAAACAGAAGTCAGAACTGTGGCTGGGCCCCTCTAGGACATTCAGAGTTGTCCCTAAGCCACTCCTATGTTGTCTTGGCTGTGTCCCTTGTCATGTTGAGAAGTGAACCTTCGGCTCAATGTGAGGTCCTGAGCGCTGTGGAACAGGTTTTCATTGAGGATATCCCTGTACTTTGCTCCATTCAGCTTTGCTCCACTCAACTCTGCCCCATCTCCACACAGGATCTCTGAAGCTCAGTCAGAGTAACCATCGGGTTCTTGGTCCCCTCTCTTACTAAGGCCCTTCTACCCCAATTGCTCAGTTTGACCGGACGACCAGCTCTTGGAAGAGTCCTGGTTGTGCCAAACGTTCTTCTCCATTTGAGAATTACGGAGGCCACTGTGCCCTTAGGAACCTTTGGTGCAGCAGAAATTTTATGGTAGCCTTCCCCAGAACAGTGCCTTGCAATAATCCTGTCTCTGAACTCTGCAGGCAGTTCCTTTGGCCTCATGGCTATTGTTCTGCTACAGTATGCATTGTCAGCTGAGAGGCCTTCTTTGGAGAGTATGTGCCTTTCCAAATCATGTCCAATCACTTTAATTTACCACAGGTAGACTCCAATCAAGATATAGAAACATGTCAGCACAATCAAGGTAAATGGGAGGCACCTGAGCTAAATTTCAAGTGCTGTTGCAAAGGGTCTGAATACTTATGCCATTGTGATATTTCAGTTTTTTCCTTTTAATAAATTGACAGACATTTTTACTTTGTCATTATGGGGTACACTATGTAGATTAAGGAGGGGAATAAATGAAGTTCAACAGCTGTAGAATCAAGCTGCAGCATGAGAAAATTGACAAAAGTAAAGGGGGTTTGAATACTTTCTGAATGCACTGTATTTAGAAAGATAAGAACATTTCAGGTTAAGTGACAGGCCTGGGATGTCTTGGCCAAAATGCCTGCAGAGCATTTTGAGGAAGAGAGACTGGTGTGCACAAGAGGCAGGTTGGTTGAGCTCCAAAGTGGCTTCTGTTGTTGGAATAAAATGCCCTCTGGAGAGTTTATCTGTATATTCTGTTCACCCAGTCCGGCTTCCTCTAGTTATGCCATTACCATCTTCCCTTTCCAATTTTCAGTTTTTCTCCAAATTCTGTCTGTTTAAGGCACAGAATTTCTCTGTGACTTTCCACCTTCACTTTCATGGCATTCCCTTTCTGTAAAGCCAACAAGCATGATAGGTAAATTGGCATTGTCATATCCGGCTGGAGGGCCCGCGGGGGAGGGACTTCTCTGTGGCCACCCCAGTTCTCTGGAACCAGTTACCTCCTGAGGTCCGGACCATCCCCACCCTATTGGCCTTCCAAAAAGCGGTGAAGACCTGGCTTTTCAGGCAGGCCTGGGGCGGTTGATCTCGCTTTGCGATCTGGCAAGATCCGGCCATGAATGGTGTGAATGCGTTTTAAGGTTTTTAATTGTTTTTTAATTTGTAAATGTTTTTAGAATGGCTTTTGTTAAATGTATTGTGAGCGGCCTTGAGTCTTCGGAGATGGGCGGCACATAAATTTAAAAAATAAAATAAATAAAATAAATAAATATGTCATCATGCTTAAAGATTGGGCTCCTTACTGACACTGATGCCAGTCCCAATTGCAGTCAGTAAGTGAACACTACTTGAATTAAGATGTCACCAGAGTGGTTGTGAAAGTGCAGGAAAAGGAGTTGCAGCAATTGCAATTCAGATTCCCAATGGTGGCAGTATCTCAGAATCAAGGTCCTCATTTGTGACCTTCCCGGCTAATTTTTGACAAGCAAAATCAGTGGAGATGTCAGCAGGAAGTTGGAAGTCACAGTCATGTAAAATTGCCTTTAATAACCCACACCGATTTGCATAATAAATGCAGAGGAAAAGAAGAAAGTTGGCATTTTGATATGATCTCATGTTTAATGATTGGACTACTTACTGACACAGATGCCAGTCCGAAATGCAGTCAGTAAGTGGGCAAAATTAGAACATCAAATCTTGTAGAGGGTTTAGGTATCATTTCATCAGGAAAAAACCCACCGTTAGTTCAGAAGCTTAAACTATAACCATTTTGGGATAATTTTCAGGCTAAAAACACATTTATTTCCACATACGTAGTTATAGGTGTGTGTGTTTGTATTTCTCGCTGTGTGCATATATTTACAACTGTACAATCTATCCCCAGCATTTCCAGATATATTTAATGATAAGCTTTTGCCCTGCTAAGAATTTGTGAATCAGTAAAGTGAAAAAGATAATTTCATGACTGAATGGATATTGGAACTTGGACACAAATGTGTCAAATAAATCATAACTAATGTAAGAGATTATTCTTTATTGTGGCATGTTTGCTTATTGTAATGTATACTTTTTTCTTTTTTCACATCTTTTCAGTCACAACTCCACCCTGATAATACACCAGAAGACTCATATGGGAGAGACACCCTTTGCATGTACTGACTGGGAAATGTTTCAGTAGGAATTCCCACCTGGTGACACACAAGAGGACTCATACCCTGGAGAAACCATATGAATGTCCAGAGTGTGGGAAAAGTTTCAGATGTAATTCCAAACCGGTATGACATCAGACGATTCCCACGGCAGAGAAACCGTATGAGTATCGAGAGAGTGACAAATTTTTCAGTCATAATTCCACCCGGGTGACACACCAGAGAACTCACACAGGAGAGAAACCATATGTGTGTCCTTAGTGTGGGAAAAGTTTCAGTCGTATTTCCAGTGTGATAAGACACCAGAGGATTCACACATGAGAAAAACCGTATGATTGCTCAGAATGGGGGAAATATTTCCGTATTAATTCCGACCTGATGACACACCAGAGGACTCACACAGAGGACAAACCGTATGAGCGTCCAGATTGTGGCAAAGTTTCAGTCAGAATTGCGGCCTAATGACACACCAGAGGATTCATTTCCAGGACAAATTGTATGAATGTCGAGAGTGTAAGAAAAGTTTCAGTCATAATTCCAGCCTAGTGAAACACCAGAGGACTCACACAGGAGAGAAACCGTATGAATGTCCAGAATGTGGGAAAACTTTCAGCCAGAATTCCACCCTCGTGATACACCAGAGGACTCATACAGGAGAGAAACCGTATCAGTATCCAGATTGTGGGAAAAGTTTCAGTCACCCTTCCAACCTTGTGCAACACCAGAGGACTCACACAGGAGAGAAACTGTATGAATGTCCAGAATGTGGGAAAAGTTTCAGTCATAATTCCAGCCTTGTGAAACACCAGAGGACTCACACAGGAGAGAAACCATATGAATGTTCAGAATGTGGGAAATGTTTCAGTCAGACTTCCAACCTGGTGACACACCAGAGGACTCACACAGGAGAGAAACTGTATGAATGTCCAGAATGTGGGAAAAGTTTCAGTCAGACTTCCAACCTTATGAAACACCAGAGGACTCACACAGGAGAGAAACCGTATGAATGTTCAGAATGTGGGAAATGTTTCAGTAACACTTCCAACCTGGTGACACACCAGAGGACTCACACAGGAGAGAAACCGTATCAGTGTCCAGATTGTGGGAAAAGATTCAGGCACACCTCCAGCCTTGTGCAACACCAGAGGACTCACACAGGAGAGAAACCGTATGAATGTTCAGAATGTGGGAAATGTTCCAGTAACATTTCCAACTTGGTGACACACCAGAGGACTCATACAGGAGAGAAACCATATGAGTGTCCAGATTGTGGGAAAAGTTTCAGTAACACTTCCAACCTGGTGACACACCAGAGGACTCACACAGAGGACAAACTGTATGAGTGTGCAGAATGCGGGAAATGTTTCAGTCAGAATTCCAAACTTGTGAAACACCAGAGGACTCACACAGGACAGAAACTGTATGAATGTCCAGAATGCGGGAAATGTTTCAGTAAGAATTCCAACCTGGTGGCACACCAGAGGACTCACACAGGAGAGAAACCGTATCAGTGTCCAGATTGTGGGAAAAGTTTCAGGCTCACCTCCAGCCTTGTGAAACATCAGAGGACTCACACAGGAGAGAAACCGTATGAATGTTCTGAATGTGGGAAATGTTTCAGTAACACTTCCAACCTGGTGACACACCAGAGGACTCACACAGGAGAGAAACCGTATGAGTGTCCAGATTGTGGGAAAAGTTTCAGGCACACTTCCAGCCTTGTGCAACATCAGAGGACTCACACAGGAGAGAAACTGTATGAATGTCCAGAATGTGGGAAAAGTTTCAGTAACACTTCCAACCTGGTGACACACCAGAGAACTCACACAGGAGAGAAACTGTATGAATGTCCAGAATGTGGGAAAAGTTTCAGTAAGAATACCAACCTGGTGACACACCAGAGAACTCACACAGGAGAGAAACCGTATGAATGTCCAGAATGTGGGAAAAGTTTCTGTCATAATTCCAGCCTTGTGCAACACCAGAGGACTCACACAGGAGAGAAACTGTATGAATGTCCAGAATGTGGGAAATGTTTCAGTAAGAATACCAACCTGGTGACACACCAGAGAACTCACACAGGAGAGAAACCGTATGAATGTCCAGAATGTGGGAAATGTTTCAGTAAGAATTCCAACCTGGTGACACACCAAAGGACTCACACAGGAGAGAGACCGTATGTGTGTCCAGAGTGTGGGAAAAGTTTCAGTCATATTTCCAGTGTGATAAGACATCAGAGGACTCACACAGGAGAAAAACCGTATGAATGTCCTGAGTGTGGGAAAAATTACAGTCAGAATTCCAGCCTAATGAAACACCGGAGGACTCATTTCCGGGACAAATTGTATGAATGTCGAGAAAAGTTTCAGTCATAATTCTAACCTGATGAGACACTAAAGGACTCACAGCCTTGATATAGGCTAATTACCTTTTCTGGTGATCAGCAGAACTTTCATGATATTCCCTTTTGCAGAGGTGTGGAATTCTTCAAGAAGGCTTTTGGGTGGTATTTTTTTATATTGATTATTGAATTCCCATGATTGGAGTTTCCATCTTCTACCTTGGTGTCCTTCAGATTTTGAATGCCAGAATTTCCCAACTATATGCAAGTAGTCCTCGAGATATAAGGGTAATTGGGCCTATTTATTACGGTTTTATGTTGCAATCACAATTAGAGTTTTATGTTGCAATCACCATTAAATGAGACTGCTTTGCTTAATACGCCCACCCCCTTCTTTCCCTGATAAAGCTGATCATTGAATGTGTGAATTAAGCGGTGAAGATCACTGAACCTCATTTTGGGAAAAGAGGGCAGGACATGCATCCCTGGGCTGTATGATTGTGTTATGGAAGCAGCCGTCATTTTCATTTGCCTGGAATTCATGGTGACAGCAGGGATCAAACATGCCATCCGTAATGTGTCCCTTCGTGCCCACAAGAGATTTAAATCCAGCCCACCTTGAATTTTTTGACTCATATCTAATTCCAAATTGCTTTTTTCCAAGTTCAACCAACTTTTATATTTCTAATAATAATACACATATTAAGTTGCAGTCAGTCATTGTTCAGTTATTCCATGTTTTCTCTTATTGCTTTTATTTTATGATATAAAATGTATACACTGTTTCCCCTTTCTCTTATTTCTATCTCTTATTCTAAGTTTTAATCAGGACACCCTATATTAAAAGACATTTTCTTTCTGTCCTACCTAGCTTCTAGTCATTTCACCTACCTAAAAAAACAACAGAAAAGGGAGAGAAAAAGAAAAGCAAATCAGAACAACAACAAAAAAGAAAAATCATCTATCCATCGTCTCTTGCCCACTTCAGTACTTTAATTGCTATGCTTTTTTTTTTTTTTTTGGTTGCCTCCTATATTCCTCTCTTGGATTTTTATCTCAGTACAATGTATTTTTTCTGAGTGTTGGCCGTTTCACAAATTTAAACAATTTTTAGTCATTTCCACACAATTTATATATTCCTTTTTTGCCTTAGTATTTATTCTAACTCTTTTTTTTAGACCAATATTACCGTTCATCCTAATCACTAATCCTAACCAAATTCAATTTTTCCGTTCATCTCTATTTTAATCCCCTTCAATTTCAAATCTCACCACATAATGTAATTCCTAATATTTCCTTATATTCCCTTGATATAATCACTATTTCAATTATCAATTATTTCAATATAATAGAATCCAGCATCTTAATAAAAGTCAATTAATTATGAAGTATTACAATCATACATTTCTTATAAAAATAATAAACCAAATTGTTTTATACATTTCTTTATATCTTATTCCAAATTTATTTATTTATTATTATTTATTAATTAAACTTGTATGCCGCCCTCTCTCCAAAACGGACTCAGCGCAGCTCACAGCAATAAAACACATAAAATTCAATATTAAAATGTTAAAAACCATTAAAACTCCCCTTAAAACCCCTTCAGTCCAATTCAGGCCTGGCGAAATAACCATGTTTTGAGGTCACAGCGGAAAGAGTGAAGGTCAGGGGTCATCCGTAGCCCCAGGGGGAGTTGATTCCATAAGGTAGAAAGCCCGTTCCCTAGGAGTCGCCAACCGAGACTGCCTGGCCGATGGCACCCCAAGGAGGCCCTCCCTGTGGGAACGCACCGGTTGATGGGGAGCTGTCATTGGTTGCAGATGGTTTGTCAGGTACCCTGGGCCTAGGCCATGAAGGGCTTTATAGGTAATAACCAGCACCTTGAATCTCACCCGGAGGGCAACCGGTAGCCAATGCAGGTCGCGCAGGAGGGGTGTAACATGAGAGTGTTGGGACACTCCCATCACTACCCGCGCGGCCGCATTCTGCACCAGCTGAAGCCTCTGAGTGGTCTTCACTGGCAGCCCCATGTAGAGAGCATTGCAATAGTCAATCCGGGAGGTAACGAGCGCATGAGTGACTGCGGAGGTTATCTCGCTCCAGGTGGCGCAATTGGTGCAACAGACGAATCTGCAAATGCTCCCCTGGTCATGGTTGCAACATGATCTTCCAGAGTCAACCGTGAATCCAGGAGGATGCCTAAATTGCGCGCCCTTTCAACGGGACAACACCTCACCCCCTATGGCCAACGATGGAATATTCCCTTGGAACCGAGATGACGGTACCCACAGCTACTCCGTCTTGGCGGGGTTGAGCTGAAGCCTGTTCCTCCCTATCCAGAGCGACACCGCTTCCAGGCACCGGGACATCAAATGATACAATCCATCATCTTAATAAAAATCAGTTAATTATATAACCATCTTTCTCTTTAATAATAAATGAAATTGCTTTTTTTGAATCTTGTCTCTAAGTTTCAATTACTTTGTCAAACATATATATTTGTACCTCTTCAAACAACATCTTAATCATTTCTACTTTCACCACAACCTAGTTAGTTCATACTTTGAACTATTTTCTTTTTTAATTAGATTCCAAATATGCAGTTAAAGATATTCCAGTTGTTAGTTTTCCTTAAGTTTAAAAATATTCCAGCTGTTAGTTCCAACAGTGCAATTTAAAATCTCATTTATTTAAACTTCATATTATAAAACTTATTTCAGTTCATTAATATATCCATATAATTTTCCATTATTTTATATTACTTAATATCACTTTCACCACAACCTAGCTAGTTCATCCTTTGAACTAACTTTTTTCTTTTTTAATTAGATTCCAAATATGCAGTTAAAGATATTCCAGTTGTTAGTTTTCCTTAAGTTTAAAAATATTCCAGCTGTTAGTTCCAACAGTGCAATTTAAAATCTCATTTATTTAAATTTATTCATATTATAAAACTTATTTCAGTTCATTAATATACCCATATAATTTTCCATTATTTTATATTACTTAATATCACAATCTCATCTTTTTCTAACAAATCTTACTTCAATTCATATTTCAATTTTAAGTGTATACAATATATATCTCTTCATTTCTTTCTCTCTTTTTTCTTTTTTTCTTTTTTTCTTCCTCTTTCTTTTCTTTAAAATCCTGAACTCTCCTGTTTTGCCCTATATTTCCCATTATTTTCCATCTCTTTTCCCTTTTTCTTCTTTCTGCACTGTTAGTCCCAATGTAATCATTTTGTATTTTAAAATCCTGGACAATTCTATTTTGCCCTGTATTTCCCATAGTTTTCCATCCCTTTTCCCTCTTTCTTGTTTTCCCACTGTTAATCCCATTGTAATCTTTTAAATTATTTATATTCTTTCTGTTCCACCCTTTCTTCTCTCTTCGACTTTCCACCCTTTCTGTTTTTTCCATTGTTAATCCCAATGTAATCTTTAACTTTCTCCTTTTTATTTTTACTACCCACATGATCATTTAATTTTTTGTAGTCAATCTCGTTGTCTTTGTCTTCCTCTTTATTTTCAATTTCTATTTCTTGCTTCTTCATTATTTTCTTGTCGTTATTTTATTTTCTTGAGTGTTCTAACACAATTTTTGAATCATCGGGTTCGGTTTTCCATGCAACATTGTAATTTTTTTTCTAGTTTGATTTATATGCTGCCCTTCTCCGTAGACTCAGGGAGGCTTCCAATGCGTTAAGCAATAGCCTTCATACTTTTGTATATTTTATACAAAATCAGCTTATTGCCCCCACATACTGGGTCCTCAATTTAGTTACCTTAGAAAGGATGGAAGGCTGAGTCAACCTTGAGCCTGGTGAGATTTGAACTTACATTAATTGCAGACAGCTGGAGTTAATTACAATGCATTAGTCTGCTGAGCTATCCAGGCTCATGTAAGTATTCACAGACTTGTAAATTTTCCTTTCGTCAGCAGGTGGCGCTCTCAACTTAAATTTCAGTATTGCCTCTAGTCAATCATCATTTTAGTTGTAAATCAATTATAAAAGCAGAATACATTTTGTAAGTAAATGATTCCAGCATTTTAAAATGCCTTCCCAGTACCACGTCTTCCCAGTTTAAGAGTCCAATTTTCTGTTTATTTCAAAATTTATTATTTCTGTCTCTTGCGTCTTCCCCTTCCGTTCTGGTATTTTCTCAGAATGCGTAAACGCCGCTTTAACAACTAGTTCTGAGCAAACAGTTTTAAATTGTTCCTTGGGGTTAAGTTTAAGGCAAAAAGGAATTGTCTCCCTCAGTTTCAATCACTGTTCACCTACTTCGCTCCAGCACCAGTCTTAGTTGTTCCTCGGTTGTCCCAGCTTTCTGGCAGCCATCTTTAGGCTGTCTCTTCTTACTATGGCTGAGAGGGAAAAAGAATCCCCGGTCAGACAGGAGAGCTGCAATTCCGCAACCACACAGGGCGCCCCTCTTTGCTTCACTGGCTTTGGCTCCTCTTGGAGGCCACAAACAGGGAGAATTCAGAACAGGGAACGTGGAGATCCATTCCCTGTGTCTGATATCGCCCCAACATCAATTGGAAGTGTCATACTTCCAAATTGCTTTGATCGTTCTTCAGATTATTGCAGAGATTTTAATCTTGCAATAAATCTTTATACCCATTTGAACAGCCTGGATCTTCTGATTTCCCTGGTACTTGACAGGGAGGGCACTTTCTCTCCACGCCTTGGCTCCCTCTTCCCCCCTCCACAGCAACCCCCAGCAGGCATGGAAGCAAGCAGCCAAATTGGAGAAAGGATTGCAATTCTCATCCACAGAGTCCGTCCCACCCTGAAGAGAGGAATTCTCTCCCCTAGAGTTCCTTTCCTGATACTCATCCTCATCAATGAGCTTTTCTCCTGGGTATCCCTCCCTCCATGGTTTTCCAGCCCCCATTCTTTGCCCCTCTGTTTTGTGCAGTCCTCCTGTTGCCTTCCTTACCCCATTCTTCCCTTGGAGCAGGTAGGCTGGTGAGGCTGAACTGGGCTGGATCTTCCCTGCAGATCAGCTGATCAGAAGGTCCCAGGAAGGAGGTGCTGAGCCCCAAAGGAATTGCAGGCAACCCATGATCTCTCCATGGATACCTTGGAAAGACTAGTCACTAGGATGAATTGCTCACCCCCCACAAGCCGGATAGTATTTTCCAAGTCTGGAGTTTTACTTGTTAAATAGACTTTAGCAACTGTCAGGCTCACCTCTGAGCTAATTTTAGGCTGGACAAGCAGCTGTGACTGAATCTCATCTTCTGTGCCATCAATAGGGGAGAAGGAAGCATTTCTAGAAAAAGCTTGATCAGGGCATCTTGTCATTTTGCAGAAGTGCAAAGAGCCAGAAATTTTTCCTTACTGGTCTGATAGATTGCAAAAAGAGAGAGCACCTAATTTTGGGGCAGCAGCTCCTGCCTGGGATAGAGAAGGACTCATGCTGAAGATCTCCAGGAGACCCAGATGGTCCAAGTGGCTGGATTATAACCCAGCATCTTGAGAAACATGCATTAGTGCCCCTATTGGTTTCTGTCAAAGGGCAGAATTTTTAGCCATCAAGAGTTGCTGACCAGGGAAAAATGCAGAACAGTAGCAAATTCCTGGGGGTTCTTGAGGAATAATCAAGTTGAAACACTCGTGTCAGGCCTGCCATCTCCAGCATACTCTGCTTCACTGGCATCCTGCCATAAAATGCAAGGAGGGGGGGAAGCAATTAGGGAAGTAAGGAATGGGCGTGGGAATGGGCAAAGAAGGGGAGGGGGATGACGGGGAGACAGGAACCAGAGTTGTCAATCTGGAATGAACAGGATCAAAGACAGAGCCTGCAAACGGAATGTGAAACTACACCAGAGAGATGCCAAACCTGAAAGCCCTTCACAAAACATCAAAAATGAAGGCTATTGGACACAGATGGAACCAAGAAGAAGGGGGCACAGACCCTCGTCAGGGAAAAAAACCTAAATTAAACAAAAATTAAAATATAGCAAACAAAGCCTTTCCTGTAGGCTGTGTGCTGGCAGCCAATGGCTCCAGAATAAAAAGAAACAAAGGAGAAAAAAGGAGAAGAGAGGGAGAGAGAAATAAGAAAATGATGGGTGTGAATGAGGGGGAAATAAATGAGAGAGAAGGGGGAAAGGAAAGAAAGAAAGAGGGGAAGAGGAGAAAAAGAGAAAAATGGGAGGGAGGGTGGGAGGAGGTGAGAGAGAGAGAGAACCATATCCCACAGAAAACACTGGGAGAGACAAAACCTGGGTAGGCGTGGCTGGGGGGGGTCTACTGGGTGGGAGCGATATTGAGTTAGTCATGCCCACTCAGGTTTTGTAACGCCCAGTGTTTTCTGTGGGAAATGGATCCAAATGGTTCTTTGTTTAAGGTTGCAAACCGCTGTCCTGTACCATGTCAGACAACCGGCTGTCCAATCTCTCCTTAAAAGCTTCCATTGATGAAGCACCCTGAGCTCCTGAAGGGAAGCCATTCCACTGATTGATTGTTCTCACTGTCAGGAAACTTTACCTTAGTTTTAGGTTGCTGTCCTCCTCAATTAGTTCCCATCCATTGTTTCTTGTCTCGCCTTCTGCTGCTTTGGAAAATAGGTTGAACCCCTTTTTCTTTGTGGTAGCCCCTCAAATATTGGAACACTGCTATCATCTCACTATCATCTCATTTTAATGTGAATTTTATAACTTTTGTCCACACATTCTGCCATTGTTTAAGCATTATATGGAAAACATGCCTCTAAAGCAGGGGCGTCAGACTCAAGGCCAAGGGGTTGGATTCGGCCCACGGGGTGCTTAGATCTGGCCCACGGGGCTGCCCTCGAAAAAGGCAAAGGACTGGCCCTCGGTGCCTCTGCCAACGAAAACAGAGCCTGCGAGGGCCACGCGCTGGTCCTCCCTAGTGCTATTTTTGTTGACAGAGGGTTGTAGGCCATCGTAGCTGAAAACAGAGCTCAGGAGCCCATTTTCTCTGGCAGAGCGCTTGGGCCACCACAGGCGCCCCTGACACAAGTGACATCGTGCTCACCACGCCCACCCTGACCACGTCCACTCCGCCCCCACTGAGATCAAACACAACCCTGGTGCGGCCATCAATGAAATCGAGTTGGACACTCCTGCCTTATACCGTTCCAGACAATTGGCTGCCCAATCTCCTCTTAAAAACGTCCACTGATGGAGCACCCACAACTTCTAGAGCAGGGATGTCAGATTCAATTTCATTGAGGGCCGCATCAGGGTTGTGTTTGACCTCAGAGGGTGCATGTTGGGTGCGGGGTAGGTGTGGCCATGGTGGGCGTGACACAAGACCACAGCTCCACACACATTGTTTTATACACTTATAAAAATAAAGAGGTGTACATTTCTCTGATTTTGTTTTTTTTTAATACTTACTTGATCTACTTGATCACCTTATGAGAGAGAGACCAGATCAAGAAACTAGAACTAGAACTATAAATTATTGACATAGGCTATAGTAGCAGAATCCTGCAAGCCTGAAAGGTAAAATATTTAACCTTTCCTCCCTTCTGTAACCTTCTGAGTCAAGAATGTCCTCCTGGAGCCCTCTGGAGTCCCCATTTTGGGCCTGGACAGCCTCCTGCAGCCCTTTTCATGAGTGCTGAAAAGTACACATAGGTTTTAATTCATCATGCCATTCCTTCTGGAAAGTACCTGATTGGGAAGGGAAGGGGTCCCTTTCTTGTGAATAAACAAGCAAAAGGCTTATTTTAATGGGCCTTTTGGATCTTTTTGTAAATGAGCCATTCCACTTTTCCCTCTTATTTTTCCTATAAGCAGGGATGTCAAACTCAATTTCATTGAGGGCCAAATCGGGGGTTGTGTTTGACCTCAGGGTGTGTGTGGCCACCTCAACAACACTCCTCAATTGTGTGTCCCTCCCGAGCTCCGTTTTTGCTGGCAAAGTCACCACAGGCCAGTCCTTTGTGTTTCCAGGGTGACCCCAGGGTGACCCCGCCAGCCAGATGTAACCACCCCGTGGCAATTGTTCACCTACAAACAAGACCTTTATCAACTTTTATGATGCAGCACCTGCCTAATCTTGTGAAGCTAAGTAGGGGAAAGCATCACTCTTCAAGCTTCCCTCAGTTGCAAATATAGTTTTGGAGAGTTATCCTGCACCCCAAGAGAAAGAGCTGGACGGAATAGACTTCACGGATCCTCAAGGGAGGTGCACTTTGTCTCTGCCTGATGGCACATTGTGTTCTCTCCACGGATGATTTCCTTGGTTCAGTTCCTGCAAAAGAATCTCCTGGCTGAGTTGGAGTGACAATGAGGGCATCCCTACCAGACCCCAAAGGACAGAAGGGCTTGACTCAAGAGCCTTCCATTCAACAGCTTCACTGTTACAGCTTCAATCATTTGCCAAGGCAGCTTTCCAAGACTTATTCTGCACCCCCTGAGATGTAAAATTGGCTGGAACAATCTTCACCAGCCCCCAAGGGAGGCGCACTTTCAGGTTGGATATTATAGTCCTTCCCCTCCTTGGACGTTTTCCTTTGGTTTAGTTGGAGCAAGAGGGAAAATGAGTCTGCCCTCTTGAGAGACCTGAAAGAGAAGGTAAAGCATAGATTGTGATGGATGAAAGCTATTCCTGTGCTCGGTGGGAGTCCAATAAGACTTGATGGCTGACTCTTGCAAACGCTTCACGGTAGAGATAGGACGAGGGTGATTATCAACCTTATGACACTAGATGGCGCTGCAGAAAGAAGCAACAGTCGCGCCTCGATAGCAGAGAATAAGAGAAAAGCAGCGGCATCGCTAGTATTGACATCACCACCGAGGGAGAGAGGCCGAGCTGGAAAGAATGGGAACGATAGAGTATTAGATTGCTAGAGGGGAGGAGGAGGAGGAGAGAGGAAGTTCCTCTTCCGGGTCACCCACCGGAGGAGGATAATGGCGTCGGCGGAGCCTCTTGTGCTGCTCGGAGGGCGGAAGCGGCTCCTGGGAGGTGAGTGGAGGGAAGGTCGGAGGAGAAGCCTTTTGGGTTCCTGCAGGGCCTGGAAGCAGCGAAGGGACAGGAATGAAACATGAGGGCTGCTCCTGCTGCAGATTCTTTCTCTCCCCCAAATTCTTTTATTATCCTTTTGCTGCAGGATTTAAAGCTGCTGCCTGTGATTTTCTGCTGGGAGATTTTAAGAAATCTTTATATATATATATAATATATATATAAGAGTGGCCCAATGAAGGTGTGATAAACCCTGATAGAGAGCAAGTGAGTAGGTTAGGGAAACAGCAGAATGAGGAAGATGGGGGGGGAGGGTAAGGAAGAACAACGCAGACCCATCACAAGATCATGGGCAAAACAAATAGGTTCAGAGGAGGCAACGTGTATGCCTAAACGGGAAAGGCATAACAATGAGGGAGAGAGAGCCGGGAGAAATACCTTCAAAGCAATGCCTGATAACCCTGCCTTACCACCCAGGGAGAGAAAGAAGCAACACATAATGGGGAAGGAGGCAGGGGGAAGTGCATCGTCATCTGTCAGCATGACTAAGGCAGAAAGAAAGTTAATTACAGGGGGAACGCAGGGGTGTGGGCCTGTTACGCGTGCCAGGACTAAATTGATCAGCATTACATAAAAGCAAGCAGCTCCTCAATGGGGATTTTATACTCTGACGAAGTCGGTAGGGGCCGACGAAAGCTTAGTACAAGTTTTAAAATAAAAAAAAAATTTTTTTTTGTAAACTTTTAAAACTTTTAAACGTTCCAGAGATCGTGATGTCTATCGCCTCTTCTATAACTATACCTGGAACTCGCATTTTTAGGACAATATAATATATATTCTAGCCATATATATATGGCTAGAAGAAAAACACACATAAACCTTACGAAGAAGTAAGAAAATTTATATATATATATATATGTATGTATGTATGTATGTATGTATATGTATGTATGTATGTATGTATATATATGTATGTATGTATGTATGTATGTATATATGTATGTATGTATGTATGTATGTATGTGTATATATATATATATATATATATGAAATATAAAACCTTGTGGTTTTATTGATGTCGTTTTCCTGGCAAGCGAGGAGTTTCATGGGCAAAAGGGATTTTTTCACCATTTCATCTCTCAATGTCCCCACCTTTTAAAAAACAGATTAAAACATTTGAGCGAATTCCCTCCTGAGTCCTTTTGCAGACTGAAATACACATAATTGTTCACATGAATAAGTTCTTAGGAGTTTATTTCTGTGTCAATAGGAACCCACATTCAGTGCATTCAGACAGCATTCAGACCCCTTTCACTTCTGTCAACTTTGTTATTTTACACTTGTTGAAATTCATTTTTTCTCATCTGCCTCAATAATGACAAAGTGAAAACAGAATTTTAGAAATGCCTGTAAATCTATTAAAACAAAACAACCTGAAATATCATATTGACATAAGTATTCAGATCCTTCGCTCAGTACTTTGTTGAAACACCTTTGGCAGCGATTACAGCCTCAAATCTTTTTGGGTATGAGGCAATAATGCACACATGGATTGGGGTTTTTCTGCCATTCTTCCTTGCAAGTCCTCTCAAGCTCAGTCAGGTTGGATGGCAACCATTGATGGAAAGCCATTTTTAGGTGCCTAAAAATATTAAATAGGGTTCAAGTCAGAACTGTGGCAAGGGCCCCTCTAGGACATTCAGAGTTGTCCCTAAGCCACTCCTATGTTGTCTTGGCTGTGTCCCTTGTCATGTTGAGAAGTGAACCTTCGGCTCAGTGTGAGGTCCTGAGCGCTGTGGAACAGGTTTTCATTGAGGATATCCCTGTACTTTGCTCCATTCAGCTTTGCTCCACTCAACTCTGCCCCATCTCCACACAGGATATCTGAAGCTCAGTCAGAGTAACCATCGAGTTCTTGGTCCCCTCTCTTACTAAGGCCCTTCTACCCCAATTGCTCAGTTTGACCGGACGACCAGCTCTTGGAAGAGTCCTGGTTGTGCCAAATGTTCTTCTCCATTTGAGAATTATGGAGGCCACTGTGCCCTTAGGAACCTTTGGTGCAGCAGAAATTTTATGGTAGCCTTCCCCAGATCTGTGCCTTACAATAATCCTGTCTCTGAACTCTGCAGGCACTTTCTTTGACCTCATGGCTATTGTTCTGCTACAGTATGCATTGTCAGCTGAGAGGCCTTCTATGGAGAGTGTGTGCCTTTCCAAATCATGTCCAATCAGTTTAATTTACCACAGGTAGACTCCAATCAAGGTATAGAAACATGTCAGCACAATCAAGGGAAATGGGAGGCACCTGAGCTAAATTTCAAGTGCTGTTGCAAAGGGTCTGAATACTTATGCCAATGTGATATTTCAGTTTTTTTCCTTTTTTTCCTGTAGATTAAGGCGGGGAAAAATGAAGTTCAACAGCTGTAGAATCAAGCTTTTGTCAACAAAATTGACAAAAGTAAAGGGAGTCTGAATACTTTCTGAATGAACTGTATTTAGAAAGATAAGAACATTTCAGGTTAAGTGACAGGCCTGGGATGTCTTGGCCAAAATGCCTGCAGAGCATTTTGAGGAAGAGAGACTGGTGTGCACAAGAGGCAGGTTGGTTGAGCTCCAAAGTGGCTTCTGTTGTTGGAATAAAATGCCCTTTGCAGAGTTTATCTGTATATTCTGTTCACCCAGTCTAGTTATTCCATTACCATCTTCCCTTTCCAATTTTCAGTTTTTCTCCAAATTCTGTCTGTTTAAGGCACAGAATTTTTCTGTGACTTTCCACCTTCACTTTCATGGCATTCCCTTTCTGTAAAACCAACAAGCATGGTATGAAAATTGGCATTGTCATATCTGGCTGGCGGGGGAGGGACTTCTCTGTGGCCACCCCAGCTCTCTGGAACCAGTTACCTCCTGAGGTCCGGACCATCCCCACCCTATTGGCCTTCCAAAAAGCAGTGAAGACCTGGCTTTTCTGGCAGGCCTGGGGCGGTTGATCTCGCTTTGCGATCTGGCGAGATCCGGCCATGAATGGTGTGAATGCATTTTAAAGTTTTTAATTGTTTTTTAATTTTGTTAATTAAAATGTTTTTAGAATGGTTTTTTTTTTAAATGTATTGTGAGCCGCCCTGAGTCTTCGGAGATGGACGGCATATAAATTTAAAAAATAAAATAAATAAAATAAATAAATATGACACCATGCTTAAAGATTGGGCTGACACAGATGCTGAATGGATATTTGAAATTGGACACAAATGTGTCAAATAAATCATAACTAATGTAAGAGATTATTCTTTATTGTGGCATGTTTGCTTATTGTAATGTATACTTTTTTCTTTTTTCAAATCTTTTCAGTCACAACTCCACCCTGGTAATACACCAGAAGACTCATATGGGAGGGACACCCTTTGCATGTCCTGACTGTGGCAAATGTTTCAGTAGGAATTCCCACCTGGTGACACACAAGAGGATTCATACCCTGAAGAAACCATATGAATGTCCAGAGTGTGGGAAAAGTTTCAGATGTAATTCCAAACTGATATCACATCAGACGATTCACGCGGGAGAGAAACCGTATGAGTGTCGAGAGTGTGAGAAATTTTTCAGTCATAATTCCACCCGGGTGACACACCAGAGAACTCACACAGAGGAGAGAAACCATATGTGTGTCCTTAGTGAGGGAAAAGTTTCAGTCGTATTTCCAGTGTGATAAGACACCAGAGGATTCACACATGAGAAAAACCGTATGATTGCTCAGAATGGGGAAAATATTTCCGTAATAATTCCGACCTGATGACACACCAGAGGACTCACACAGAGGACAAACTGTATGAGCGTCCAGATTGTGGGAAAAATTTCAGTCAGAATTGCGGCCTAATGACACACCAGAGGATTCATTTCCAGGACAAATTGTATGAATGTCGAGAGTGTAAGAAAAGTTTCAGTCATAATTCCAGCCTAGTGAAACACCAGAGGACTCACACAGGAGAGAAACCGTATGAATGTTCAGAATGTGGGAAATGTTTCAGTCAGACTTCCAACCTGGTGACACACCAGAGGACTCACACAGGACAGAAACTGTATGAATGTCCAGAATGTGGGAAAAGTTTCAGTCAGACTTCCAACCTTGTGAAACACCAGAGGACTCATACAGGAGAGAAACCGTATGAATGTTCAGAATGTGGGAAATGTTTCAGTAACACTTCCAACCTGGTGGCACACCAGAGAACTCACACAGGAGAGAAACCGTATCAGTGTCCAGATTGTGGGAAAAGTTTCAGGCACACCTCCAGCCTTGTGCAACACCAGAGGACTCACACAGGAGAGAAACCGTATGAATGTTCAGAATGTGGGAAATGTTTCAGTAACACTTCCAACCTGGTGACACACCAGAGGACTCATACAGGAGAGAAACCATATGAGTGTCCAGATTGTGGGAAAAGTTTCAGTAACACTTCCAACCTGGTGACACACCAGAGGACTCACACAGAGGACAAACTGTATAGGTGTGCAGAATGCGGGAAATGTTTCAGTCAGAATTCCAAACTTGTGCAACACCAGAGGATTCACAAAGGAGAGAAACTGTATGAATGTCCAGAATGCGGGAAATGCTTCAGTAAGAATTCCAACCTGGTGGCACACCAGAGGATTCACACAGGAGAGAAACCGTATGTGTGTCCAGAATGTGGGAAAAGTTTCAGCCGCAATTCCAACCTGGTGAAACACCAGAGGACTCACACAGGAGAGAAACTGTATGTGTGTCCAGAATGTGGGAAAAGTTTCAGCCAGAATTCCAATCTCGTGACACACCAGAGGACTCACACAGAGGACAAACTGTATGAGTGTGCAGAATGTGGGAAATGTTTCAGTTACAATTCCAACCTGGTGAGACACCAGAGGATTCACACAGGAGAGAAACCGTATATGTGTCCAGAATGTGGGGAAAGTTTCAATCATATTTCTAGTCTGATAAGACACCAGAGGATTCACACAGGAGAAAAACCGTATGAATGTTCAGAATGTAGGAAATGTTTCAGTAATAATTCCGAGCTGGTGACACACCAGAGGACTCACACAGGAGAGAAACCGTATGAATGTTCAGAATGTGGGAAAAGGTTTATTAATAATTCCAGCCTTGGGAAACACCAGAGGACTCACACAGGAGAGAAACCTTATGAATGTTTAGTATGTGGGAAATGTTTCAGTTGGTATTCCAACCTGGTGACACACCAGAGGACTCACACAGGAGAAAAACCGTATGTGTGTCCAGAATGCGGGAAAAGTTTCAGTCATATTTCCAGTCTGAGAAAACACCAGACAATTCACACAGGAGAAAAACCATATGAATGTCCAGAATGCGGGAAATGTTTCAGCAGTAATTCCAACCTGGTGATGCACCAGACGACTCACACAGGAGAGAAACTGTATGAATGTCCAGAATGTGGGAAATGTTTCAGTAGGAGTTCCAACCTGGTGACACACCAGAGGATTCACACAGGAGAGAAACCATATGTGTGTCCAGAATGTGGGAAAAGTTTCAGTCATATTTCCAGTATGGTAAGACATGAGAGGACTCACACAGGAGAAAAACCGTATGAATGTCCTGAGTGTGGGAAAAGTTTCAGTCAGAATTCCAGCCTAATGAAACACCGGAGGACTCATTTCCAGGACAAATTGTATGAATGTCGAGAAAAGTTTCAGTCATAATTCTAACCTGATGAGAGACCAAAGGACTCACAGCCTTGATATAGGTTAATTACCTGTTTCTGGTGATGAGCAGAACTTTCATGATATTTCCTTTTGCAGAGGTGTGGAATTCTTCAAGAAGGCTTTTGGGTGGTATTTTTTTATATTGATTATTGAATTTCTGCGATTGGAGTTTCCATTTTCTACCTTGGTGTCCTCCAGATTTTGAATGCCAGAATTTCCCAACTAAATACAAGTAGTCCTCGAGATATAATGGTAATGGGGCCTATCTATTACGGTTTTATGGTCAATGAATGTGTGAGTTATTAAGCGGTGGAGATCACTGAACCTTATTTTGGGAAAAGAGGACAGGACATGGATCCCTGGGCCACATGATTGTGTTGTGGAAGCAGCCATCATTTTCATTGTGCCTGGAATTCATGGTGACAACAGGGATCAAACATGCCATCCGTAATGTGTCCCTTCATGCCCACAAGAGGTTTAAATCCAGCCCACCTTGAATTTCTTTGACTCTTATATACTTCCAAATTGCTTTTTTCCAAGTTTCAACCAACTTTTATATTTCTAATAATAATACACATATTAAATTGCGGTCTGTTATTGTTCAGTTATTTACTTATATATTTATTTATTAAATTTTTATACCACCCTTCTCCCGAAGGACTCAGGGCAGTGAACAGTCAGGGTTAAAATACATACAATATGAAAATTAAAATAGTTTAAAAAATAATTAAATCCAATTTGGCTTTCCAATTTTAAAACCCCTTACCCATAAAATTAATCAATTAAAATCTTTAGCCAGCTCGGCTCGCTGAAACAAGAAAGTCTTCAGAGCCTGGCGGAAAGTACAGAGGTCCGGTATCAGTCATATCCCTGGGGGTAGCTCGTTCCAGAGGGCAGGTGCCCCCACAGAGAACACTCTACACCTGGGGGTCGCCAGTCGACATTGCTGGACCGATGGCACCCTGAGGAGACCCTCTCTGTGGGAGCGTATTGGCCGGTAGGAGATTATTGGTGGCAGAAGGTGGTCTTGTGGATATCCAGGCTCTAAGCCATGGAGTTATTCCATGTTTTCTCTTATTACTTTTATTTTATGATATAAAAGTGTATACAATGTTTCCCTTTTCTCTTATTTCTATCTCTTATTCTAACTTTTAATCATGTCACCCTATATTAAAAGACATTTTCTTTCTGTCCTACCTACCTTCTAGTTGTGTCACCTACCTAAAAAAACAAAAGAAAAGAGAGAGAAAAAGAAAAGCAAATCAGAACGACAACAAAAAAGAAAAATCATTTATCCATCGTCACTTGCCCGCTTCAGTAGTTTAATTGCTCTGCTTTTTTTGGCTTGCCTCCCATATTCCTCCCTTGGATCTTTATCTCAATCTGCATCTACTTCTTGACAGTTTAATCTAGGTTTTTCTCCCACCTCTACTCTCTTCCATTGCGTAGTTTCCAAAATTTTTACCCGGGCCCCCATCTTCCTTTCAAAAGTATCTTCCTGTATCTCCAATTCTCTTTTCAACTCTCTTAATATATTTTCCCCCTGATTTAATTCATCTGTTACTGTTATTTCCATTGTTATCTCGTTAACTTCTTTTGTTCTCTGGTTCTTCGGCGCAATCATTTCCTCCACTTCTTCTGTTGGCTCCTCCCTTTCCTGGGCATCTTGGTCTTCACTCATCATCCCTCGTATAGTATTTTCCATTTTTTCCGTAATCTTCTTAAATCCTTTCTCCATGATGTCCTTTGTGTTTTGAAAAAGTAACAACATCTCCTTCAAAACATCTCCTCCTTATAAAGCATCTTAGTTTGTTTTTAAAATTCAACTTTTTTTTAATAAAAGTTTTTTTTATTTTTTACACAGACAAACAAACATATAATGTATTTTTTCTGAGTGTTGTCTGTTTCACAAATTTAAACAATTTTTAGTCATTTCAACACAATTTATATATTCCCTTTTTGCCTTAGTATTTATCCTCTCTAACTCTTTTTTTTAGACCAATATTACCCTTCATCCTAACCACTACTGTTAACCAAATTCAGTTTTTCCATTCATCTCTATTTTAAACCCCTTCAATTTCAAATCTCACCACATAATGTAATTCCTAATATTTCCTTATATTCCCTTGATATAATCACTATTTTCAATTATCAATTATTTCAATATAATAAGAATCCAGCATCTTAATAAAAGTCAGTTATGTAGTATTACAATCATGCATTTCTTATAAAAATAATAAACCAAATTGTTTTATGCATTTCTTTAAATCTTATTTCAAATGATACAATCCATCATCTTAATAAAAATCAGTTAATTACATAACTGATATATCTTTCTCTTTATATAATAATAAATCAAATTGCTTTTCCTGAATCTTGTCTCTAATTTTCAATTACTTTGTCAAACATACATATTTATATCTCTTCAAAAAACATCTTAATCATTTCTATTTTCACCACAACCTAGTTAGTTCATACTTTGAACTAACTTTTTTCTTTTTTAATTAGATTCCAAATATGCAGTTGAAGATATTCCAGTTGTTAGAGTTTTCCTTAAGTTTAAAAATATTCCAGCTGTTAGTTCCAACAGTGCAATTTAAAATCTCATTTATTTAAACATTCATATTCTAAAACTTATTTCAATTCATTCATATATCCATATAATTTTCCATTATTTTATATTACTTAATTAATATCACAATCTCATCTTTTTCTAACAAATCTTATTTCAATTCATATTTCAATTCTAAGTGTATACAACATATATCTCTTCATTTCTTTCTCCCTTTTTTCTTTTTTTCCCCATAGTTTTCCATCCCTTTTCCCTCTTTTTTGTTTTCCCACTGTTAATCCCATTGTAATCTTTTAAATTTTTTATATTCTTTCTCTTCCACCCTTTCTTCTCTCTTTGTCTCTTTCCACCCTTTCTGTTTTTTTCCATTGTTAATTCCAATGTACTCTTTAACTTTCTTTTTATTTTTACTACCCACATGATCATTTAATTTTTCGTAGTCAGTCTCATGGTCTTTATCTTCCTCTTTATTTTCTATTTCTATTTCTTGCTTCTTCGTTATTTTCTTGTCAACTTGAATGTGTTCTAACACAATTTTTGAATCATCGGGTTCGGTTTTCCATGCAACATTGTAATTATTTTCCTCACTTCCGTTTTCAGTGATAGATGCATCATTTTCATCATTTCCATAAATTCCTGCGCCATTTTATTCTTTCTTGGTTAGTATTATTCCAATTTAAAGTTGTGTTGTAGTTCTTTTTTTTTATCATCAAAGTCAAGTCTTACAGACAGACAAACCCTCCTCAGAAGTTCTCACGGCTGTTATCACTATCTGGATTCAAGGTTTTTCCAAAACAAATGTTCAGCGTTGAAATGATCTTATTTCTCCTGAAGATGTCTCTCTACAATCCACAATTCCAATCAGCAGCCTGAAAAAGTATCCATTTTGTTTGTTATCCACATTAAGAATCTTTGCTAATTTTTTCCCTTTTCTTCTTTTTATCTCACAACCTCACAGGGGGCCCTTCTTTGCTTCACCGGCTTTGGCTCCTTTTGGAGGCCACAAACAGGGAGAATTCAGCACAGGGAACGTGGAGACTCATTCCCTGTGTCTGATATCCCTGCAATGTCAACTGGAAGCTCATACTTACAAATTGCTTTCATCGTTGTTCAGATTCTTGCAGAGATCTCAAGCTTGCAATAAATCTTTATACCCATTTGAACAGTCTGGATCTTCCGATTTCCCTGGTGCTTGACAGGGAGGGCACTTTCCTTGGCTCCCTCTCTCCCTCCCCCCCAAAGCAACCCCCAGAAGGCATGGGAGGAAGCAGCCAAATTGGAGAAAGGATTGCAATTCTCATCCACAGAGACAGCCCCTCCCTGGAGAGAGGAATTCTTGGGGAGGATTCTTCCTCTAGAATTCCTTTCCCGTTACTCATCCACATCAAGGAGCTTTTCTCCTGGATATCCCCAGCCGCCATTCTTTGCCCCTCTGTTATGTGCAGTCCACCTGTTGCCTTCCCTGCCCCACATTCTGCCCTGCAGATCAGCTGATCAGAGGGTCCCAGGCAGGAGGTGCTGAGCCCCAAAGGAATTGCAGGCAACCCATGATCTCTCCATGGATACCTTGGAGAGACTAGTCACTAGGATGAATTGCTCATCTGGGGAGATGCGCCCCAGCCGGTGTCTCGGGGCAGAGAAAGTCCCCATATTCCTCTCGCCGCCTCCATGGCTGTTTACTGCTTTTGCACTTAAACTTAGCATGCTGCACAATGGAGGAGACGGGGTCCCCTCCTCCTCCTCCTGGAGTCCATTACGACGCGGAGCATTGGCTGCAGCCGGGCAGGCCAGCCAGTGTCCAGGTGTGGAGAAAGTTTGCGCATCTCCTAACAAGGGCTGGAAAAAGAGGCAAGTAGAGGGGCGCTTCGTTTCCACTCTGGAATACAGAGTGAGTCTCCATCTGCCACTGTCGCCCTTCTCTTCTCAGGACAGGTGAGGAGTGAGTGGGGGCAGCCAGCCATCAGGGAACCACAGCAGGGGGACGAAAGAGCTTCATTTATCTAGGAACCTGAAAAGACTCTTGATTTAAATCATACGGTAAAAAGCACCCAAAGAAGAAAGAACAAGATCAGCAAAAAAACCTCAAACAAACCCAACCCTCGCCCTTTTTTTGGAAATGGTTCAAGGGGGAACACGTGCGCGCACACACACACACACACACACACAAACAAGAGAGGGAGAAAGAGAGAGGGAGAAAGAGAAGGATGAGAGAGATGAGAGACAGGGTTGCCTGCTGTTTTCTGCTGCAGTGGGGAAGCGAGAGAGAGAGAGTGGGGGGAGAGAGATTCAGCTCCATCTGCTCCCCTTGAGGCAACCTCGTGGCGCTGTGCTCTAACAGCCTGACAGTCACTCCTTTTGCAATGCATGGTTTATTTTGGTATCTTTCCAGAGACAGAAAGAATGTGGCCAAATTTCCTTAGTTATTATCTGGGGGTGGGGGTGAGGAGTGGGGGAGAGGGAGCCATTTTCAAAAAATGGCTGTCCAGTCCAGTCTCTTCTTAAAAGCCTCCATTGATGGAGCACCCTGAGCTACTGAAGGGAAGCCATTCCACTGATTAATTGTTCTCACTATCAGGAAACTTTACCTTAGATTTAGGTTGCTTTCCTCCTCAATTAGTTCCCATCTATTGTTTCTTGTCTCACCTTCTGCTGCTTTGGAAAATAGGTTGAACCCCTTTTTCTTTGTGGTAGCCCCTCAAATATTGGAACACTTCTATCATCTCACTACCATATCATTTTATTTTAATCTGAATTTTAGATCTTTTGTCCACACATTCTCCCATTGTTTAAGCATTATTTTATATGGAAAACATGCCTTTAAAGCAGGGGTGTCAAACTCAAGGCCCAGGGGTTGGATTCGGCCCACGGGGTGCTTAGATCTGGCCCACAGGGCTGCCCTCGAAACAGCGGACTGGCCCTCGGGGCCTCTGCCAATGAAAACAGACCTTGCGAGGGCCGTGCGTGTCAGATAATTATCTAAAACAGTGCCCCTGAACCACACTGTCTGTACTGGAAGGATGGTTTGGTGTTTATACTTTCCCTCCATTTTGTCTAAGGGACTGAAGGGGAAGTGTCTTAGCCACTCTATAAATATGACCCCTTTTACCCACACACACATTGAGAGACACATAGGAGACAGGCAGAAGCAGAAGGAGAAAAGAGAAAAGAAGGGATTATGCTCTAGGCACATTTACCTCATTTACCTCAATGCTGATCTGAAAGAGGACATTTATGTCAAGGAGCCACCCGGTTTTGAAGGAAAAGAGGGCTTAACTTGGAAACTACAAAAGAGCCTATATGGTCTCCAACAATCAGGTCTTATGTGGTATGAACACTTCACCAAATTACTGAGGTCAATAGGTTTCACCACCTCGCCAGCTGACCAATGCCTGTTTACAAAAAGGGCACACAATATTTTTGAAAAAATATTAGTCTACGTGGATGACTTCCTTTACATAGGGCCAAACAAAGCCACATGCGATAAGTTTGCAGAAATTGTAGGGAGAAAATTTACTTTAAAATCCCTAGGTCAAGTAGATAGATACTTGGGCATCCAAATAACTCAAACTGAGAAGGGGCTTAGCCTTTCGCAAAAAGAAAAAAATAATTGAATTAATTGAAAGATGCAACATGGAAAACGTATGCCAAATGGTCAAAATAAATTTTGCATCTGTCATTTATATAAAAACAGAAGAACAAACTGCTGACATACTTACAAAGTCCTTGGCTAATATAGATCAGCATCTATATTTGTGTAAGAAGTTATGTTTGTCATTTTAATTGTATGCATATGTAATCTTGACTTTGGGTGACAGTATAGTTCGCTGTCAGAAGGGGAATTGTCAGATAATTATCTAAAACAGTGTCACTGAACCACACTGTCTATACCGGAAGGATGGTTTTGTGTTTATACTTTCCCTCCATTTTGTCTAAGGGACTGAAGGGGAAGTGGCTTAGCCACTCTATAAATATGACCCCTTTTACCCACGCACACATTGAGAGACACATAGGAGACAGGCAGAAGCAAAAGGAGAAAAGAGAGAAGAAGGGATTATGCTCTAGGCATATTTACCTCAGAAATAAATAAAGACCAAGATACATGTTCTGTGATTTAAAATGTAAAGAGTTTATTGATTTTAAATAAACAAAGTTTTTCTTGATAAAAGAAATCTGGCTTAATTGTAGCTGCTGGGACATTCCAAGATCTTATTGACCTCTACAACCTAAACTAAAAACTTTTCTAACAGTGTGTGGGTCCTCCTTAAGGCTGTTTTTGTTGGCAGAGAGTTGTAGGCCATCGTAGCTGAAAACAGAGCTCAGGAGCCCATTTTCTCTGGCAGAGCGCTTGGGCCACCACAGGCCACGTCCGCTCTGCCCCCACCGAGATCAAACACAACCCTGCTACGGCCATCAATGAAATCGAGTTTGACACCCCTGCCTTATACCGTTCCAGACAATTGGCTGTCCAATCTCCTCTTAAATACCCCCATTGATGGAGCACCTACAGCTTCTAGAGCAGGGATGTCAGACTCAATTTCATTGAGGGCTGCATCAGGGTTGTGTTTGACCTCAGGGGGTGTGTGGCCACCTCAAGGCCGTTTGTCAATCATGTTGGGGGCGCCTGTAGTGGCCTGGGCACTCTGCCAGCGAAAACAGAGATCGGGAGGGCCACACGTGGCCCTCTGGAGCTCCATTTTTGTTGGCAAAGTCACCACAGGCCAGTCCTTTGCTGTTTCCAGACCGGCCTTGGCGGCCAGATGTAACCACCCCATGGCAATTGCTTAAATAAATAAATAAATTTATTTCTATACCGCCCTTCTCCTGAAGGACTCATGGCGGTGTACAGCCTACTAAAAACACAAAGACAAACATCAGTTAAAAATAATTAAAATTATTACATAATTTCGGCTCAGATTTAAAACCCTAAACATTTAAAACACCCAATTTAAAAATCATGACATTGATAGCCCAGCTTGGCGGAACAGCAGGGTCTTTAAGGCTTCACCTACAAACAAGATCTTTATCAACTTTTATGATGCAGCACCTGCCTAATCTTGTGAAGGTAAATGTGGAAAGCATCACTCTTCAAGCTTCCCTCAGTTGCAAATATAGTTTTAGGGAGTTATCCTGCACCCCCAAGAGAGAGAACTGGAAGGAATAGACTTCACGGAGCCTCAAGGGAGGTGCACTTTGTCTCTGCCTGATGGCACATTGTGTTGTCTCCACGGATGATTTCCTTGGTTCAGTTCCTGCAAAAGAATCTCCTGGCTGAGTTGGAGTGACAATGAGGGCATCCCTACCAGACCCCAAAGGGCAGAAGGGCTTGACTCAAGAGCCTTCCATTCAACAGCTTCACTGTTACAGCTTCAATCATTTGCCAAGGCAGCTTTCCAAGACTTATCCTGCACCCCCTGAGATGTAAAAATTGGCTGGAACAATCTTCACCAGCCCCCAAGGGAGGCGCACTTTCAGGTTGGATATTATAGTCCTTCCCCTCCTTGGACGTTTTCCTTTGGTTTAGTTGGAGCAAGAGGGAAAATGACTGTGTCCTCTTGGGAGACCTGAAAGAGAAGGTAAAGCATAGATTGTCATGGACGAAAGCTATTCCTGTGCTCGGTGGGAGTCCAATAAGACTTGATGGCTGACTCTTACAAACGCTTCAGGGTAGAAATCGGACGACGGTGATTTTAAACTTTATGACACTAGATGGCGCTGTAGAAAGAAGCAACAGTCGCGCCTCGATAGCAGAGAATAAGAGAAAAGCAGCGGCATTGCTAGTATTGACATCACCACCGAGGGAGTGAGGCCGAGCTGGAACGAATGGGAACTATAGATTATTAGATTGCTAGAGAGGAGGAGGAGAGAGGAAGTTCCTCTTCCGGGTCACCCACGGGAGGAGGATGGAGGCGACGGCGGAGCCTCTTGTGCTGCTCGGAGGGCGGAAGCGGCTCCTGGGAGGTGAGTGGAGGGAAGGTCGGAGGAGAAGCCTTTTGGGTTCCTGCAGGGCCTGGAAGCAGCGAAGGGACAAGAATGAAACATGAGGGCTGCTCTTGCTGCAGGTTCTTTCTCTCCCCCAAATGTTTTTATTATCCTTTTGCTGCAGGATTTAAAGTTGCTGCCTGTGATTTTCTGCTGGGAGATTTTAAGAAATCTTTATATATATATATATTATGTATGTATGTATGTATGTATGTATATATCTATCTATATATATATATCTATATATATCTCTATCTATCTATCTATCTATCTATATATATATATATATATATGAGAAATATAAAGCCTTGTGGTTTTATTGACATGTCGTTTTCCTGGCAAGCGACGAGTTTCATGGGCAAAAGGGATTTTTTCACCATTTCCTCTCTCAGTGTCCCCAACTTTTAAAAAACAGATTAAAGCATTTGAGCGAATTCCCTCCTGAGTCCTTTTGCAGACTGAAATACACATAATTGTTCACATGAATAAGTTCTTAGGAGTTTATTTCTGTGTCAATAGGAACCCACGTTCAGTGCATTCGGACAGTATTCAGACCCCTTTCACTTCTGTCAACTTTGTTATTTTGCACTTGTTGAAATTCATTTTTTCTCATCTGCCTCAATAATGACAAAGTGAAAATAGAATTTTAGAAATGCCTGTAAATCTATTAAAACAAAACAACCTGAAATATCACATTGACATAAGTATTCAGATCCTTCGCTCAGTACTTTGTTGAAACACCTTTGGCAGCGATTACAGCCTCAAATCTTTGCACACCTGGATTGGGGGTTTTCTGCCATTCTTCCTTGCAAGTCCTCTCAAGCTCAGTCAGGTTGGGTGGCAACCATTGATGGAAAGCTATTTTTAGGTGCCTAAAAATATTCAATAGGGTTCAAGTCAGTTTTCATTGAGGATATCCCTGTACTTTGCTCCATTCAGCTTTGCTCCACTCAACTCTGCCCCATCTCCACACAGGATCTCTGAAACTCAGTCAGAGTAACCATTGGGTTCTTGGTCCCCTCTCTTACTAAGGACCTTGTACCCCAATTGCTCAGTTTGACCGGACGACCAGCTCTTGGAAGAGTCCTGGTTGTGCCAAATGTTCTTCTCCATTTGAGAATTATGGAGGCCACTGTGCCCTTAGGAACCTTTGGTGCAGCAGAAATTTTATGGTAGCCTTCCCCAGATCTGTGCCTTGCAATAATCCTGTCTCTGAACTCTGCAGGCACTTTCTTTGACCTCATGGCTATTGTTCTGCTACAGTATGCATTGTCATCTGAGAGGCCTTCTATGGAGAGTGTGTGCCTTTCCAAATCATGTCCAATCAGTTTAATTTACCACAGGTAGACTCCAATCAAGGTATAGAAACATGTCCGCACAATCAAGGGAAATGGGAGGCACCTGAGCTAAATTTCAAGTGCTGTTGCAAAGGATCTGAATACTTATGCCAATGTGATATTTCACTTTTTTTCCTTTTACTAAATTTACAGACATTTTTACTTTGTCATTATGGGGTACTCTATGTAGATTAAGGAGGGGAAAAATGAAGTTCAACAGCTGTAGAATCAAGCTTTTGTCAACAAAATTGACAAAAGTAAAGGGAGTCTGAATACTTTCTGAATGCACTGTATTTCGAAAGATAAGAACATTTCAGGTTAAGTGACAGGCCTGGGATGTCTTGGCCAAAATGCCTGCAGAGCATTTTGGGGAAGAGAGACTGGTGTGCACAAGAGGCAGGTTGATTGAGCTCCAAAGTGACTTCTGTTGTTGGAATAAAATGCCCTGTGGAGAGTTTATCTTTATATTCTGTTAACCCAGTCCTGCTTCCTCTAGTTATTCCACTACCATCTTCCCTTTCCAATTTAAGTTTTTTTTCCAAATTCTGTCTGTTTAAGGCACAGAATTTCTCTGTGACTTTCCACCTTCTCTTTCATGGCATTCCCTTTCTGTAAAACCAACAAGCATGGTATGTAAATTGGCATTGTCATATCCGGCTGGCGGGGGAGGGACTTCTCTGTGGCCACCCCAGGTCTCTGGAACCAGTTACCTCCTGAGGTCCGGACCATCCCCACCCTATTGGCCTTCTGAAAAGCGGTGAAGACCTGGCTTTTCTGGCAGGCCTGGGGCGGTTGATCTCACTTTGCGATCTGGCGAGATCCAGCCATGAATGGTGTGAATGCTTTTTAAAGTTTTTAATTGCTTTTTAATTTTTAAATCTTTTTAGAATGGTTTTTTTTTAAATGTATTGTGAGCCGCCCTGAGTCTTCGGAGATGGACGGCATATAAATTTAAAAAATAAAATAAATAAAATAAATAAATATGACACCATGCTTAAAGATTGGGCTGACACAGATGCTGAATGGATATTTGAAATTGGACACAAATGTGTCAAATAAATCATAACTAATGTAAGAGATTATTCTTTATTGTGGCATGTTTGCTTATTGTAATGTATACTTTTTTCTTTTTTCAAATCTTTTCAGTCACAACTCCACCCTGGTAATACACCAGAAGACTCATATGGGAGGGACACCCTTTGCATGTCCTGACTGTGGCAAATGTTTCAGTAGGAATTCCCACCTGGTGACACACAAGAGGACTCAATACCCTGGAGAAACCATATGAATGTCCAGAGTGTGGGAAAAGTTTCAGATGTAATTCCAAACTGATATCACATCAGACGATTCACGCGGGAGAGAAACCGTATGAGTGTCGAGTGTGAGAAATAATTCCACCCGGGTGACACACCAGAGAACTCACACAGGAGAGAAACCATATGTGTGTCCTTAGTGTGGGAAAAGTTTCAGTCGTATTTCGAGTGTGATAAGACACCAGAGGATTCACACATGAGAAAAACCGTATGATTGCTCAGAATAGGGGAAATATTTCCGTAATAATTCCGACCTGATGACACACCAGAGGACTCACACAGAGGACAAACCGTATGAGCGTCCAGATTGTGGGAAAAGTTTCAGTCATAATTCCAGCCTAGTGAAACACCAGAGGACTCACAAAGAAGAGAAAGTGTATAAATGTCCAGAATGCGGGATATGCTTCAGTAAGAATTCCAACCTGGTGGCACATCAGAGGACTCACACAGGAGAGAAACTGTATGAATGTCCAGAATGTGGGAAAAGTTTCAGTCAGACTTCCAACCTTGTGAAACACCAGAGGACTCACACAGGAGAGAAACCGTATGAATGTTCAGAATGTGGGAAATGTTTCAGTAACACATCCAACCTGGTGACACACCAGAGGACTCACACAGGAGAGAAACCGTATGAATGTCCAGATTGTGGGAAAAGTTTCAGGCACACTTCCAGCCTTGTGCAACATCAGAGGACTCACACAGGAGAGAAACCGTATGTGTGTCCAGAATGTGGGAAAAATTTCAGCCAGAATTCCAATCTCGTGACACACCAGAGGACTCACACAGAGGACAAACTGTATGAGTGTGCAGAATGTGGGAAATGTTTCAGTAAGAATTCCAACCTGGTGACACACCAGAGGATTCACACAGGAGAGAAACCGTATGTGTGTCCAGAATGTGGGGAAAGTTTCAATCATATTTCTAGTCTGAAAAGACACCAGAGGATTCACACAGGAGAAAAACCGTATGAATGTTCAGAATGTAGGAAATGTTTCAGTAATAATTCCGAGCTGGTGACACATCAGAGGATTCACACTGGAGAGAAACCGTATGAATGTTCAGAATGTGGGAAAAGGTTTATTAATAATTCCAGCCTTGGGAAACACCAGAGGACTCACACAGGAGAGAAACCGTATGAATGTTCAGAATGTGGGAAAAGGTTTATTAATAATGCCAGCCTGGTGAAACACCAGAGGACTCACACAGGAGAGAAACCTTATGAATGTTTAGTATGTGGGAAATGTTTCAGTCGGTATTCCAACCTGGTGACACACCACAGGACTCACACAGGAGAAAAACCGTATGTGTGTCCAGAATGCGGGAAAAGTTTCAGTCATATTTTCAGTCTGAGAAAACACCAGACAATTCACACAGGAGAAAAACCGTATGAATGTCCAGATTGCGGGAAATGTTTCAGTAGTAATTCCAACCTGGTGATGCATCAGACGACTCACACAGGAGAGAAACTGTATGAATGTCCAGAATGTGGGAAATGTTTCAGTAAGAGTTGCAACCTGGTGACACACCAGAGGATTCACACAGGAGAGAAACCATATGTGTGTCCAGAATGTGGGAAAAGTTTCAGTCATATTTCCAGTGTGGCAAGACACGAGAGGACTCACACAGGAGAAAAACCGTATGAATGTCCTGAGTGTGGGAAAAGTTTCAGTCAGAATTCCAGCCTAATGAAACACCGGAGGACTCATTTCCAGGACAAATTGTATGAATGTCGAGAAAAGTTTCAGTCATAATTCCAACCTGATGAGAGACCAAAGGACTCACAGCCTTGATAAAGCTAATTACCTGTTTCTGGTTTTCAGCAGAACTTTCATGATATTTCCTTTTGCAGAAGTGTGGAATTCTTCAAGAAGGCTTTTGGATGGTGTTTTTTTATATTGATTATTGAATTCCCACGATTGGAGTTTCCATCTTCTACCTTGGTGTCCTCCAGATTTTGAATGCCAGAATTTCCCACTACATACAAGTAGCCCTTGGAAGCAGCCGTCATTTTCATTCTGCCTAGAATTCATGGTGACAGCAGGGATCAAACATGCCATTAGTAATGTGTCCCTTCATGCCCACAAGAGGTTTAAATCCAGCCCACCTTGAATTTCTTTGATTCATATCTACTTCCAAATTGTTTTTTTCCAAGTTTCAACCAACTTTTATATTTCTAATAATAAACACATATTAAGTTGCAGTCTGTCATTGTTCAGTTATTCCATGTTTTCTCTTATTGCTTTTATTTTATTATATAAAATGTATACACTGTTTCCCCTTTCTCTTATTTCTATCTCTTATTCTAACTTTTAATCATGTCACCCTATATTAAAGGACATTTTCTTTCTGTCCTACCTAGCTTCTAGTCATATCACCTACCTAAAAAAACAAAAGAAAAGAGAGAGAAAAAGAAAAGCAAATCAGAACAACAACAAAAAGAAAACTCATCTATCCATCATCTCTTGCCCGCTTCAGTACTTTAATTGCTCTGCTTTATTTTTTTGCTTGCCTCTCATATTCCTCCCTTGGATCTTTATCTCAATCTGCATCTACTTCTTGACAGTTCAATCTAGGTTTTTCTCCCACCTCTACTCTCTTCCACTGCCTAGTTTCCAAAATTTTTACCCGGGCTCCTATGTCCCTTCCAAAAGTATCTTCCTGTATCTCCAATTCTCTTTTCAACTCTCTTAATATATTTTCCCCCTGATTTAATTCATCTGTTACTGTTATTTTCATTGTTATCTCCTCAACATCTTTTGTTCTCTGGTTCTTCGGCGCAATCATTTCCTCCATTTCTTCTGTTGGCTCCTCCCTTTCCTGGGCATCTTGGTCTTTACTCATCATCCCTTTAACAAGTAGTTCTGAGCAAATAGTTTTAAATTGTTCCTTGGGGTTACGTTTAAGGCAAAAAGGAATTCTCTCCCCCAGTTTCAATCACTGTTCACCTACTTCACTCCAGTACCAGTCTTAGTTGTTCCTCGGTTGTCCCAGCTTTGTGGCAGACAACTTTAGGATGTCTCTTCTTCTTACTATGGCTGAAAGGGAAAAAGAACCCCCGGTCAGACAGGAGAGCTGCAATTCCACAACCTCACAGGGCGCCCCTCTTTGCTTCACCAGCTTTGGCTCCTCTTGGAGGCCACAATAGGGAGAACTCAGCCCAGGGAATGTGGAGACCCATTCCCTGTGTCTGATATCACCGCAACATCAACTGGAAGTGTCATACTTCCAAATTGCTTTGATTGTTGTTCAGATTATTGCAGAGATTTTAAGCTTGCAAGAAATCTTTATACCCATTTGAACAGTCTGGATCTTCTGATTTCCCTGGTATTTGACAGGGAGGGTACTTTCCTCTCCTTGGCTTCCTCTCCCCCCCCCCACAGCAACCCCCAGCAGGCATGGGAGCAAGCAGCCAAATTGGAGAAAGGTTTGCAATTCTCATCCACAGAGTCCGCCCCTCCCTGAAGAGAGGAATTCTTGGGGAGGGATCCTCCCCTAGAGTTCCTTTCCTGATACTCATCCTCATCAATGAGCTTTTTTCCTGGGTATCCCCCCCCCTCCATGGTTTTCCAGCCGCCATTCTTTGCCCCTCTGTTTTGTGCAGTCCTCCTGTTGCCTTCCCTGCCCCACATTCTTCCCTCAGAGCAGGTGGGTTAGTAAGGCTTAGCTATAGGGGTGAAATGCTCCCAGTAATTTGGACCGGCTCAGGCGAGTAGGTAGCGATGACAGCCAGTGGTTCGGAGAACCGGTAGCAATGGCAACCTGAGGCTCCGCACAGCCGCCTAGTCGTCATTACTTCCTGCTTTTACTTCCAGAGAACCGGTAGTAAAAAAATGCTTTAAAAGTTTAAAAAAAAACTTCCGACGATCGGCTGAGCGATGCATGATCGTAGGAACTTTTTTTTTTTTTTACTTTTTAAGCATTTTTTTCTACCGGTTCCGGAGAAACAAAGCGCTCGGCTACTCTCCCTTTTCACTCACCCGGAGCTTCCTGCTGTGGATTTTCATGCCTTGCTTCACACGCCCGGGATTGTCGCCCTCCTCCTCTTCTTCCTCCTCCTCTCCAAGTGGAAAAATGCCCAGGAGCGCAAAAAGAAGCGCTTGCTTGCTCCTGGCGTTTTTCCATTTGTAAGGAAGCTTTCGTACCTTGTGAAGGCAAGTCTGGCTTCCTGCGCTGCTCGCTAAAAACCTTACCAGTACTGCTGTGCACTCAGTGTGTGTCTTTTTGCTCCTGGTCTTTTGCAGAAGCCTGTGCCTGCCGTCCCATCCCCGGCTGGCTGAACCAGAGTTGGGGAATTCACCCCTTCAATCCACCCCCACCTTCATTCCTCTTTTCTTTGGAGGTCAACCTGAAGGAGCCTCAAGTCATTCAAAAGGTCTTTTAAAGCCTCCCCCCCTCTGTGTGTGTGTGTGTGTGTGTGTGTTTGTGTGTGTGTGTGTGTGTGTGTGCGCTGCACTGAATGTTGGTGCGGAGGCAGGGAGGGGGAGGGAAGTGACCCCTCCAATCCACCCCCGCCTTCATTCAAAGGTCTTTTAAAGCCTGTGTGTGTTTGCTTCTGGTCTTCGCAGCAGCCCATGCCAGACATCCACACACACACACACAAGCCGCACGCACAGCGGTATTGGTGAGATTTTTAGCACAGGAAGCCAGACTTGCCTTCACAAGGTACGAAAGCTTCCTTACAAATGGAAAAACGGCAGGAGCAAGCAAGCGCTTCTTTTTGCGCTCCTGGCATTTTTCCACTTGGAGAGGAGGAGGAAGAAGATGAGGGTGATAATCCCGGGCGTGTGAAGCAAGGCGTGAAAATCCACAACAGGAAGCTCGGGCTGAGTGGAAAGGGACAGCAGCCGAGCAATTTGTTTCTCTCTCTCCCCACCCCACCCCGTCATCTCCCAGACTGGGTGGCCGAGGTAGAAAGGCTTGCAATCTTTGGGGCTAGGAGGCATTGGATCTGGCTTGGCGAGAGGGTCAGGCTGGTCAGGTGCTGATCATTGGAAACTTTTTTTTTTACTTTTTAAAGCATTTTTTACTAGTTAAAAATGCTTTAAAAAGTAAAAAAACAAAATGGCCACACCCACCCAGCCACATGACCACTACCAGGCCACACACACCCAACCCATGCCCACAGAACTGGTGGCAAAAAAAATTAGATTTCACCCCTGCTTAGCTGGGCTGGATCTTCCCTGCAGATCAGCTGATCAAAGGGTCCCAGGCAGGAGGTGCTGAGCCCCAAAGGAATTGCAGGCAGCCCATGATCTCTCCATGGATACCTTGGAGAGACTAATCACTAGGATGAATTGCTCATCCCCCACAAGCCAGATAGTATTTTCCAAGCGTGGAGTTCTACTTGTTAAATAGACTTCAGCAACTGTCAGGCTCACCTCTGAAGATAATTTTAGGCTGGACAAGCAGCTGTGACTGAATCTCATCTTCTGTGCCATCAATAGGGGAGAAGGAAGCATTTCTAGAAAAACTTGATCAGGGCATCTTGTCATTTTGCAGAAGTGCAAAGAGCCAGAAATTTTTCCTTACTGGTCTGACAGATTGCAAAAAGAGAGAACAGCTAATTTTGGGGCAGCAGCTCCTGCCTGGGATAGAGAAAGACTCATGCTGAAGATCTCCAGGAGACCCAGATGGTCCAACTGGCTGGATTATAAGCCAGCATCTTGAGAAACATGCATTAGTGCTCCTATTGGTTTGTGTTAAAGGGCAGAATTGTTAGCCATCAAGAGTTGCTGACCAGGGAAAAATGCAGAACAGTAGAAAATTCCTGGGGGTTCTTGAGGAATAATCAAGTTGAAACTCTCGTGTCAGGCCTGCCATCTCCAGCATACTCTGCTTCGCTGGCACCCTGCCATAAAATGCAAGGAAGGGGGGAAGCAATTAGGGAAGTAAGGAATGGGCGTGGGAATGGGCAAAGAAGGGGAGGGGGATGACAGGGAGACAGGAACCAGAGTTGTCAATCTGGAATGAACAGGATCAAAGACAGAGCCTGCAAACGGAATGCGAAACTACACCAGAGAGATGCCACACCTGAAAGCACTTCACAAAACATCAAAAATGAAGGCTATTGGACACTGATGGAACCAAGGAGAAGGGGGCACAGACCCTCGTCAGGGAAAAAAACCTAAATTAAAAAAAATTAAAATATAGCAAACAAAGCCTTTCCTGTAGGCTGGGTGTGGGCAGCCAATGGCTCCAGAGTAAAAAGAAACAGATGAGAAAAAAGGGGAAGAGAGGGAGAGAGAAATGAGAGAGAAAAGGGGAAAGAGAGAAATGGGAAAATGATGGGAGAAAATGAGAGGGAGGGGGGAAAGGAAAGAAAGAAAGAGGGGAAGAGGAGAAAAAGAAAAACATGGGAGGGAGGGAGGAGGTAAGAGAGAGAGAGACCCATATCCCACAGAAAACACTGGGAGACAAAACCTGGGTAGGCTGGGGGGGTGTCTACTGGGTGGGACTGATATTGAGTTAGTCATGCCCACTCAGGTTTGGTAACGCCCAGTGTTTTCCGTGGGAAATGGGTCCAAATGGTTCTTTGAGTGTTTAAGGTTGCAAACCGCTGTCCTGTACCATTTCATACAAGTGGCTGTCCAGTCTCTCCTTAAAAGCTTTCATTGATGGAGCACCCTGAGCTCCTGAAGGGAAGCCATTCCACTGATTGATTGTTCTGACAGGAAACTTTTTCTTAGCTCTATGTTGCTTAGTTCCCATCCATTGTTTCTTGTCTCGCCTTCTGCTGCTTTGAAAAATAGGTTGAACCCCTTTTCTTTGTGGTAGCCCCTCAAATATTGGAACACTGCTATCATCTATCATCTCATTTTAATGTGAATTTTATAACTTTTATCCACACATTCTCCCATTGTTTAAGCATTGTATGCAAAACATGCCTCTAAAGCAGGGGCGTCAGACTCAAGGCCAAGGGGTTGGATTCGGCCCACGGGGTGCTTAGATTTGGCCCACAGGGCTTCCCTCGAAAAAGGTAAAGGCCTGGCCCTCGGTGCCTCTGCCAACGAAAACAGACCTTGCGAGGGCCACGCGCTGGTCCTCCCTAATGCTATTTTTGTTGGCAGAGGGTTGTAGGCCATCATAGCTGAAAACAGAGCTCAGGAGCCCATTTTCTCTGGCAGAACGCTTGGGCAACCACAGGCGCCCCTGACACAAGTGACATCGTGCTCACCACGCCCACCCTGGCCACGTCCACTCCGCCCCCACTGAGATCAAACACAACCCTGGTGTGGCCATCAATGAAATCGAGCTTGACACCCCTGCCTTATATCGTTCCAGACAATTGGCTGCCCAATCTCCTCTTAAAAACGTCCACTGATGGAGCACCCACAACTTCTAGAGCAGGGATGTCAGATTCAATTTCATTGAGGGCCGCATCAGGGTTGTGTTTGACCTCAGAGGGTGCATGTTGGGTGCGGGGTAGGTGTGGCCATGGTGGGCGTGACACAAGACCACAGCTCCACACACATTGTTTTATACACTTATAAAAATAAAGAGGTGTACATTTCTCTGATTTTGTTTTTTTTTAATACTTACTTGATCTACTTGATCACCTTATGAGAGAGAGACCAGATCAAGAAACTAGAACTAGAATTATAAATTATTGGCATAGGCTATAGTAGCAGAATCCTGCAAGCCTGAAAGGTAAAATATTTAACCTTTCCTCCCTTTTATAACCTTCTGAGTCAAGAATGGCCTCCTGGAGCCCTCTGGAGTCCCCGTTTTGGGCCTGGACAGCCTCCTGCAGCCCTTTTCATGAATGCTGAAAAGTACAGATAGGTTTTAATTCATCATGCCATTCCTTCTGGAAAGTGCCTGATTGGGAAGGGAAGGGGTCGCTTTCTTGTGAATAAACAAGCAAAAGGCTTATTTTAATGAGCCATTCCACTTTTCCCTCTTATTTTTCCTATAAGCAGGGGTGTCAAACTTAATTTCATTGAGGGCCACATCAGGGTTGTGTTTGACCTCAGGGGGGGCATGGCCACCTCAACACCACTCCTCAATTGTGTGGCCCTCCCGAGCTCTGTTTTTGCTGGCAAAGTCACCACAGGCCAGTCCTTTGTGTTTCCAGGGTGACCCTGCCAGCCAGATGTAACCACCTTGTGGCAATTGTTTAAGGCTGCACCTACAAACAAGACCTTTATCAACTTTTATGATACAGCATCTGCCTAATCTTGTGAAGGTAAATGGGGTAAGCATCATTCTTTTTTTTTAACTGAAAAGTTTTATAGAATATACAAACATTTTCTCCCTCCCTCCCATCCCTCCTCCCTCACCCACCCACCCACCCTTTCCCCCTCCCCCTTCCCCCCCAACCCCCTCCCTTGACTTCCCAGAACAAGCACAGGGTATAGCATTCACAAACGTAAAACTAAATACAGTCCTTGACTAGCTCTGTTTCTGAATCTATTTCCACTAATACATTGTACAACCTTTTTATATGCATTTGACTTTTATCTCTTATTTGTTTTATCAAATTCTCATCCTGTTGCACAATACCAATTTTTTGGTCTTCTCTCCATCTGGCCTGCAGCTGTCCATACTGAAACCAAGTTCTAATTATTCCTTCTTCTCTTAATTGTTCCATACATTTTAATTGTAATCTACCTCCTTCTTTACAAAGGAGTTCCTTGTATGTAATCTCATTTTGTTTTTGCTCCACATTTATGTTCTCTATCGCGTGTCTGGGTACTGTCCATATTGATAATTTATCGTTTAATTTGTATTGATACTTTTTCCAGACACGCAATAAAGCATTCCTTAATATATGACTTTTAAAAGTCATATCTACTTTCTTGTCATACAGTAAATAAGCATGCCAGCCGTAGACCAGACCATATCCTTCAATATTTAATATCCTTTCCTCCGTTAAATTTATCCAATCAGTAACTGCTGAGAGGGCAGCGGCTTCGTAATACAATCTTAAATTGGGCATTTTAAGACCTCCTCTTTCTCGTGTGTCTTGCATTATCTTTTGATTTACTCACGGTTTCTTCCCTGCCCAAACAAACTTGTTTATGCCCTTCTGCCATTCCTTCAAATTTTCATCTTTTTTCAATATAGGTATCATTTGAAAAAGAAATAAAAACCTTGGTAATACATTCATTTTTACTGCAGCTATCCTTCCCAGCAAAGACAATTGTAATTTTTTCCACTTTTCCATCTCATTCTGTATTTTTTGCCACAACGGTTCATAATTATACTGATATAGTTTCATATTTGTGATCATGATATAAACCCCTAAATATGTAACCTTCTTTACTATCTCAAATCCTGTTACTCTTTCTATCTCTTCTTTTTGGCTTCTAGTCATATTTTTAGCTATTATCTTTGTTTTAGCTGTATTTGTTTTAAAACCACATACTTGTCCATTTGAGTTAATTATATCCATCAAGGCTGTAATCGATTGTGCTGGTTGGGCTAAGGTAACAACCAGGTCATCCGCAAATGCTCGTAACTTATACTCGTGCTGTCTAATTTTAATTCCCTTTATTGTATCTGTCCCACGTATTTTACTCAGTAAGATTTCCAGCGTCAAAATAAACAATAATGGAGACAAGGGACAACCTTGCCTTGTTCCTTTTTCTATATTAAAAATACCTGTTAAACCTCCATTAATTATTATTTGTGCTGCTTGTTTCTGATATATTGCCTTAATTAATTAAGGGAATTAAGGTATTAAAGCATCATTCTTCAAGCTTCCCTCAGCCACAAATATAGTTTTGGGGAGTTATCCTGCATCCCCAAGAAAGAGAACTGGAAGGAATAGCCTTCACTGGGTCTCAAGGGAGGTGCGCTTTGTCCCTGCCCGATGGCACATTGTGTTTTACCCAGGGATGCTTTCCTTAGTTCAGTTCCTGCAAAAGAAGCTCCTGGCTCAGTTGGCGTGACAATGTGGTCATCCCTACCAGAGAGGGACAGACTAGGGCTAGACTAGAGCCCCCAGATGTAAAAATTGGCTGGAACAATCTTCACCAGCCCCCAAGGGAGGCGCACTTTCAGGTTGCATATTATAGTCATTCCCCTCCCTAGGACGCTTTCCTCTGGTTTAGTTGGAGCAAGAGGGAAAATGACTGTGTCCTCTTGGGAGACCTGAAAGAAAAGGTACAGCGTAGATCGTCATGGACAAAAGCTATTCCTGTGCTCGGTGGGAGTCCAATAAGACTTGATGGCACCGAAGGAAGGACGGAATCCATAAAAGCCTCTTGCAAATTTTCAACGTTCTGTCGCTAGATGGCGCTCTACAAAGAAGCAACACTCGCGCCTTAGAAAGCAGTGAATAGAGTACAGGAGCGGCATCGCTAGTATTCACATGACACCGGAAGGAGAAAGGCCGAGCTCGAACGAATGGGAACGATAGATTATTAGATTGCTAGAGAGGAGGAGGAGAGAAGAAGTTCCTCTTCCGGTTCACCCACGGGAGGAGGACGGAGGCGTCGGCGGAGCCTCTTGTGCTGCTCGGAGGGCGGAAGCGGCTCCTGGGAGGTGAGTGGAGGGAAGGTCGGAGGAGAAGCCTTTTGGGTTCCTGCAGGGCCTGGAAGCAGCGAAGGGACAGGAATGAAACATGAGGGCTGCTCCTGCTGCAGATTCTTTCTCTCCCCCAAATTCTTTTATTATCCTTTTTCTCCAGGATATAAAGTTGCTGCCTATGAAAAATGAAGTTCAACAGCTGTAGAATCAAGCTGCCGCATAAGAAAATTGACAAAAGTAAAGGGAGTCTGAATACTTTCTGAATGCACTGTATTTAGAAAGATAAGAACATTTCAGGTTAAGTGACAGGCCTGGGATGTCTTGGCCAAAATGCCTGCAGAGCATTTTGGGGAAGAGAGACTGATGTGCACAAGAGGCAGGTTGGTTGAGCTCCAAAGTGGCTTCAGTTGTTGGAATAAAATGCCCTCTGGAGAGTTCTGTTCACCCAGTCCTGCTTCCTCTAGTTATTCCATTACCATCTTCCCTTTCCAATTTTCAGTTTTTCTCCAAATTCTGTCGGTTTAAGGCACAGAATTTCTCTGTGTCTTTCCACCTTTGCTTTCATGGCATTCCCTTTCTGTAAAGCCAACAAGCATGGTATGTAAGTTGGCATTGTCATATGACATCATGCTTAAAGATTGGGCTCCTTATTGACACAGATGCCAGTTCCAATTGCAGTCAGTAAGTGAACACTACTTGAATTAGGATGTCTGCAGAGTGGTTGTGAAAGTGCAGGAAAAGGAGTTGCAGCAATTGCAATTCAGATTTACAGTGGTTGCAGTATGTCAGAATCAAGATCCTCATTTGTGACCTTCCCGGCTAATTTTTGACAAGCAAAATCAGTGGAGATGTCAGCAGGAAGTTGGAAGTCACAGTCATGTAAAATTGCCTTTAACAACCCAGACAGATTTGCATAATAAACGCAGAGAAACAGAAGAAAGTTGGCATTTTGATATGATATCATGTTTAATGATTGGGCTACTTACTGACACAGATGCCAGTCCGAATTGCAGTCAGTAAGTGGGCAAAATTATTACATCAAATCTTGTAGAGGGTTTAGGTATCATTTCATCAGGTAAAAATCCACACCTCTAAATTTAACTCAGAAGATTCAACTGTAACCATTTTGGGATAATTTTCAGGCTAAAAACACATGGATTTTCCACATACATAGTTATAGGTGTGTGTATTTATATTTCTCTCTGTGTGCATATATTTACAACTGTACAATCTATCCCCAGCATTTCCAGATATATTTAATGATAAGCTTTTGCATTGCTAAGAATTTGTGAATCACCAAAGTGAAAAAGATAATTTCATGACTGAATGGATATTTGAACTTGGACACAAATGTGTCAAATAAATCATAACTAATGTAAGAGGTTATTCTTTATTGTGGTATGTTTACTTATTGTAATGTATACTTTTTTCTTTTTTCCGCATCTTTTCAGTCACAATTCCACCCTGGTAATACACCAGAAGACTCATATGGGAGAGACATCCTTTCCATGTCCTGACTGTGGGAAAAGTTTCAGTCAGACTTCCAACCTTGTGAAACACCAGAGGACTCACACAGGAGAGAAACCGTATGAATGTTCAGAATGTGGGAAATGTTTCAGTAACACTTCCAACCTGGTGACACACCAGAGGACTCACACAGGAGAGAAACCGTATGAGTATCCAGATTGTGGGAAAAGTTTCAGGCACACTTCCAGTCTTGTGCAACATCAGAGGACTCACACAGAAGAGAAGCCGTATGAATGTCCTGAGTGTGGGAAAAGTTTCAGTAATAATTCCAGCCTTGTGAAACACCAGAGAACTCACACAGGAGAGAAACCGTATGAATGTCCCGAGTGTGGGAAAAGTTTTAGATGTAATTCCAGCCTGGTATCACACCAGACGATTCACACAGGAGAGAAACGATATGTTTGTCCAGAATGTGGGAAAAGTTTCAGTCGTATTTCCAGTGTGATAAGACACAAGAGGACACACACAGGAGACAAACCATATGAATGTACTGAGTGTGGGAAAAGTTTCAGTCATATTTCCAGTCTGATAAGACACCAGAGGATTCACACAGGAGAAAAACCGTATGAATGTTCAGAATGTGGGAAATGTTTCAGTAGTAATTCTGACCTGGTGTCACACCAGAAGACTCATTCCCAGGACAAATTATATCAATGTCCAGAGTGTAAGAAAAGTTTCAGTCATAATTCCCGCCTTGTGACACACCAGAGGACTCACACAGGAGAGAAACCGTATGAATGTCCAGAATGTGGGAAAAGTTTCAGCCAGAATTCCACCCTCATGATACACCAGAGGACTCATACAGGAGAGAAACCGTATCACTGTCCAGATTGTGGGAAAAGTTTCAGTCACCCTTCCAACCTTGTGCGACATCAGAGGACTCACACAGGAGAGAAACTTTATGAATGTCCAGAATGTGGGAAAAGTTTCAGTCATAATTCCAGCCTTGTGAAACACCAGAGAACTCACACAGGAGAGAAACCGTATGAATGTCCAGAATGTGGGAAAACTTTCAGCCAGAATTCCACCCTCGTGATACACCAGAGGATTCACACAGGAGAGAAACCAAATGAGTGTCCAGATTGTGGGAAAAGTTTCAGTCATATTTCCAGTCTGATAATACACCAGAGGATTCACACAGGGGAAAAACCGTATGAATGTTCAGAATGTGGGAAAAGGTTCATTAGTAATGCCAGCCTGGTGACACACCAGAGGACTCACACAGGAGAGAAACCTTATGAATGTTCAGAATGTGGGAAATGTTTCAGTCAGTATTCCACCCTGGTGGCACACCAGATGACTCATACAGAGGACAAACCACATGAGTGTCTAGATTGTGGCAAAAGTTTCAGTCATAATTCCACCCTCGTGATACACCAGAGGACTCACACAGGAGAGAAACCTTATGAATGTTCAGAATGTGGGAAATGTTTCAGTCAGTATTCCAACCTGGTGACACACCAGAGGATTCACACAGGAGAGAAACCGTATGAATGTCCAGAATGTGGGAAAAGTTTCAGCCGGAATTCCACCCTCGTGATACACCAGAGGACTCACACAGGAGAGAAACCGTATGAGTGTCCAGATTGTGGGAAAAGTTTCAGTCATATTTCCAGTCTGATAATACACCAGAGGATTCACACAGTATGAATGTTCAGAATGTGGGAAAAGGTTCATTAATAATGCCAGCCTGGTGACACACCAGAGTTTTCACACAGGAGAGAAACCGTATGAATGTTCAGAATGTGGGAAATATTTCAGTCAGAATTGCAACCTGGTGACACACCAGAGGACTCACACAGGAGAAAAACCGTATGTGTGTCCAGAATGTGGGAAAAGTTTCAGTCGTATTTCCAGTGTAATAAGACACGAGAGGACACACACAGGAGACAAACCATATGAATGTACTGAGTGTGGGAAAAGTTTCAGTCATAGTTCCAGTGTGATGAGACACCAGAGGATTCCCACATGAGAAAAACCGTATGAATGTTCAGAATGTGGGAAATGTTTCCGTAATAATTCAGACCTGGTGACACACCAGAGAACTCACACAGAGGACAAACCGTATGAGTGTCCAGATTGTGGCAAAAGTTTCAGTCATAATTCCGGCCTAATGACACACCGGAGGACTCATTTCCAGGACAAATTGTATGAATGTCGAGAGTGTAAGAAAAGTTTCAGTCATAATTCCAACGTGATGAGACACCAAAGGACTCACAGCCTTGATAAAGGCTAATTACCTGTTTCTGGTTTTCGGCAGAACTTTCATGATATTTCCTTTTGCAGAAGTGTGGAATTTTTCAAGAAGCCTTTTGGGTGGTATTTTTTATATTGATTATTGAATTCCCATGATTGGAGTTTCCATCTTTTACCTTGGTGTCCTCCAGATTTTGAATGCCAGAATTTCCCAACTACATACAATTAGTCCTCGAAATATAAGGGTAATGGGGCCTATCTATTATAGTTTTATGTTGCAATCACAATTAGGGTTTTATGTTGCAATCACTGTTAAAGGAGACGGCTTTGCTTAACTACCCCCACCCCCTTCTCTCCCTGATAAAGCTGGTCAATGAATGTGTGAGTTACTAAACGATGAAGATCACTGAACTTTATTTTGGGAAAAGAGGGCAGGACATGCATCCCTGGGCTGCATGATTGTGTTGTGGAAGCAGCTGTCATTTTCATTGTGCCTGGAATTCATGGTGACAGCAGGGATCAAACATGCCATCCGTAATGTGTCCCTTCATGCGCACAAGAGGTTTAAATCCAGCCCACCTTGAATTTCTTTGACTCTTATATACTTCCAAATTGCTTTTTTCCAAGTTTCAACCAACTTTTATATTTCTAATCATAAACACATATTAAGTTGCAGTCTTGTCATTGTTCAGTTATTTCATGTTTTCTCTTATTGCTTTTATTTTATGATATAAAAGTGTATACTGTTTCCCCTTTCTCTTATTTCTATCTCTTATTCTAACTTTTAATCATGTCACCCTATATTAAAAGACATTTTCTTTCTGTCCTACCCAGCTTCTAGTCGTGTCACCTACCTAAAAAAACAAAAGAAAAGAGAGAGAAAAAGAAAAGCAAATCAGAATAACAAAAAAGAAAAATCATTTATCCATCGTCTCTTGCCCGCTTCAGTACTTTAATTGCTCTGCTTTTCTTTGCTTGCCCCCCTTATTCTTCCCTTGGATCTTTATCTCAGTCTGCATCTACTTCTTGGCAGTTCAATCCTAGTTTCCAAAATTTTTACCCGGGCCCCTATCTCCCTTTCAAAAGTATCTTCCTGTATCTCCAATTCTCTTTTCAACTCTCTTAATATATTTCCCCTCCAATTTAATTCACCTGTTACTGTTATTTTCATTGTTATCTCCTCCTTAACTTCTTCTTTTGTTCTCTGGTTCTTCGGCGCAATCATTTCCTCCATTTCTTCTGTTGGCTCCTCCCTTTCCTGGGCATCTTGGTCTTTACTCATCATCCCTCCTATGGTATTTTCCATTTTTTCCATAATCTCCTTAAATCCTTTCTCCATGATGTCCTTTGTGTTTTGAAAAAGTAACACCATCTCCTTCAAAGTTCCACTCATTTCTTCCTTATAAAGCATCTTATTTTGTTTTTAAAATTCAACTTTTTTTAATCAGAGTTTTTTTTATTTTTTACACAAACAGACAAACAAACATACAATGTATTCTTTTTGAGTGTTGGCCATTTCACAAATTTAAACAATTTTTAGTCATTTCAACACAAGTTATATTTTCTCTTTTTGCCTTAGTATTTATCCTCTCTAACTCTTTTTTTTAGACCAATATTACCCTTCATCCTAATCACTAATCTTAACCAAATTCAATTTTTCCATTCATCTCTATTTTAAACCCCTTCAATTTCAAATTTCACCACATAATGTAATTCCTGATATTTCCTTATATTCCCTTGATATAATCACTATTTTTAATTATAAATTATTTCAATATAATAGAATCCAGCATCTCAGTAAAAATCAATTATGTAGTATTACAATCATGCATTTCTTATAAAAATAATAAACCAAATTGTTTTATACATTTTTTTAAATCTTATTTCAAATGATACAATCCATCATCTTAATAAAAATCAGTTAATTATATAACAATCTTTCTCTTTATATAATAATAATAAATCAAATTGCTTTTCCTGAATCTTGTCTCTAATTTTCAATTACTTTGTCAAACATACATATTTGTATCTCTTCAAACATCTTAATCATTTCTATTTTCACTGCAACCTAGTTAGTTCATACTTTGAACTGTTTTCTTTTTTAATTAGATTCCAAATATGCAGTTAATGATATTCCAGTTGTTCGAGTTTTCGGTAAATTTAAAAATATTCCAGCTGTTAGTTCCAACAGTGAAATTTAAAATCTTATTTAAACTTATTCATATTCTAAAACGTATTTCAATTCATTCATATATCCATATAATTTTCCATTATTTTATATTACTTAATTAATATCACAAACTCATCTTTTTCTAACAAATCTTACTTCAATTCATATTTCAATTCTAAGTGTATACAGCATATATCTCTTCATTTCTTTCTCCCTTTTTTTTTTATTTTTCTTCCCCTTTCGTTCGTTCTTTCTTTTTTTTTTTTTTTTTGTGCTTTAAAATCCTGAATCCTCCTGTTTTGCCCTGTATTTCCCTGGTTTCCATCTCTTTTCCCTTTTTCTTATTTCTGCACTGTTAGTCCCGGTGTAATCTTTTTGTACAGTATTTTAAAATCCTGGACAATTCTTTTTTGCCCTGAATTTCCCATAGTTTTCCATCCCTTTTCCCTCCTCCTTGTTTTCCCACTGTTAATCCCATTGTAATCTTTTAAATTTTTTATATTCTTTCTGTTCCACCCTTTCTTCTCTCTTTGTCTCTTTCCACCCTTTCTGTTTTTTTCCATTGTTAATCCCAATGTACTCTTTAACTTTCTCCTTTTTATTTTTACTACCCACATGATCATTTAATTTTTCGTAGTCAGTCTCGTCTTTTTTTTGTTTTTTTTTTTGTTTTTTTTAATTTGATTTATATGCCGCCCTTCTCCGGAGACTCAGGGCGGCTTACAGTGCGTTAAGCAATAGCCTTCATACTTTTGTATATTTATACAAAGTCAGCTTATTGCCCCCACAAACTGGGTCCTCATTTAACCTACCTTAGAAAGGATGGAAGGCTGAGTCAACCTTGAGCCTTGGAGAGATTCGAACCAGCAGTAAATTGCAGGCAGCTGTGTTAATAACAGGGTGCTTTAAACCACTGTAGTACCAAGGCTCTTGTCTTCCTCTTTATTTTCAATTTCTATTTCTTGCTTCTTCGTTATTTTCTTGTCAACTTGAATGTGTTCTAACACAATTTTTGAATCATCGGGTTCAGTTTTCCATGCAACATTGTAATTATTTCCTTCACTTCCGTTTTCAGTGATAGATGCATCATTTTCATCATTTCCATAAGTTCCTGCGCCATTTTATTCTTTCTCGGTTAGTATTATTCCAATTTAAAGTTGTGTTGTAGTTCTTTTTTTTTTTTTATCATCAAGCCTTACAGACAGACAAACCCTCCTCAGAAGTTCTCAAGGCTGTTATCGCTATCCGGATTCAAGGTTTTTCCAAAACAAAAATTCAGCGTTGAAATGATCTTATTTCTTCTGAAGATGTCTCTCTACAATCCACAATTCCAATCAGCAGCCTGAAAAAGTATCCATTTTGTTTGTAATCCACATTAAGAATCTTTGCTAATTTTTTCCCTTTTCTTCTTTTTATCTCACAACCTCACAGGGGGCCCTTCTTTGCTTCACCGGCTTTGGCTCTTCTTGGAGGCCACAAACAGGGAAAATTCAGCACAGGGAACGTGGAGACTCATTCCCTGTGTCTGATATCCCCGCAATGTCAACTGGAAGTCTCATACTTACAAATTGCTTTGATCGTTGTTCAGATTCTTTCAGAGATCTCAAGCTTGCAATAAATCTTTATTCCCATTTGAACAGTCTGGATCTTCCGATTTCCCTGGTGCTTGACAGGGAGGGCACTTTCCTTGGCTCCCTCTCTCCCTCCCCCCCAAAGCAACCCCCAGCAGGCATGGGAGCAAGCAGCCAAATTGGAGAAAGGATTGCAATTCTCATCCACAGAGACCTCTCCTCCCTGGAGAGAGGAATTCTTGGGGAGGGATCCTCCAGAGTTCCTTTCCCGTTACTCATCCACATCAAGGAGCTTTTCTCCTGGATATCCCCAGCCGCCATTCTTTGCCCCTCTGTTTTGTGCAGTCCTCCTGTTGCCTTCCCTGCCCCACATTCTTCCCTGCAGATCAGATGATCAGAGGGTCCCGGGCAGGAGGTGCTGAGCCCCAAAGGAATTGCAGGCAACCCATGATCTCTCCATGGATACCTCTCCATGGAGAGACTAGTCACTAGGATGAATTGCTCCTCTGGGGAGATGCGCCCCAGCCAGTGTCTCGGGGCAGAGAAAGTCCCCATATTCCTCTCGCCGCCTCCATGGCTGTTTACTGCTTTTGCACTTAAACTTAGCATGCTGCACAATGGAGGAGACAGGGTCCCCTCCTCCTCCTCCTGAAGTCCATTACGACGCGGAGCATTGGCTGCAGCCGGGCAGGCCAGCCAGTGTCCAGGTGTGGAGAAAGTTTGCGCATCTCCTAACAAGGGCTGGAAAAAGAGGCAAGTAGAGGGGCGCTTCGTTTCCACTCTGGAATACAGAGTGAGTCTCCATCTGCCACTGTCGCCCTTCTCAGGACAGGTGAGGAGTGAGTGGGGGCAGCCAGCCATCAGGGAACCACAGCAGGGGGACGAAAGAGCTTCATTTATCTAGGAACCTGAAATGACTCTTGATTTAAATCATACGGTAAAAGGCACCCAAAGAAGCAAGAACAAGATCAGCGAAAAACCCCCAAACAAACCCAACCCTTGCCGTTTTTTAGGAAATGGTTCAAGGGGGAACACACACACGCCGCACACACATACCCACACACACAAACAAGAGAGGGAGAAAGAGAGAGGGAGAAAGAGAGGGAGAAAGAGAAGGATGAGAGAGATGAGAGACAGGGCTGCCTGCTGTTTCCTGCTGCAGTCGGGGGGAGAGAGAGAGAGAGAGAGATTCAGCTCCGTCTGCTCCCCTCGAGGCAACCTCGTGGCGCTGTGCTCTAACAGCCTGACAGTCACTCCTTTTGCAATGCATGGTTTATTTTGGTATCTTTCCAGAGACAGACAGAATGTGGCCGAATTTCCTTAGTTATTATCTGGGGGTGGGGGTGAGGAATGGGGGAGAGAGAGGGAGGAAGAGAAAGGAAGGAAGGAAGGAAGAGGAAGGAATTTTTGGATTTCACCACTGGTTTCTATGGATGAATGGTCGGGGAGGGGAATGCGCGACACTCTGGGATGGAGAGTGGGGCAAGAGAATGCTCCAATGTTCGCTTGGGTGGCGGAGGGAAACTCAAAGCGTTGGGGGCTTCAGAAGAGGCAAAATGTGCTTTAAAATGTACAGCTCCTGGTTCTAATAGAGAGTGATGTCAAGTTGGCCACACCCACCTGGTCACATGACCACCAAGCCACGTCCACAGAACTGGTAGCAAACATTTCACCCCTGTTCAAGTGGCCCTTTGAGTGTTTAAGGTTGCAGAACCCTGTCCCATACGATTTCAAAAAATGGCTGTCCAGTCCAGTCTCTTCTTGAAAGCCTCCATTGATGGAGCACCCTGAGCTCCTGAAGGGAAGCCATTCCACTGATTAATTGTTCCCACTATCAGGAAACTTTACCTTAGTTTTAGGTTGCTTTCCTCCTCAATTAGTTCCCATCCATTGTTTCTTGTCTCACCTTCTGCTGCTTTGGAAAATAGGTTGAACCCCCTTTTTCTTTGTGGTAGCCCCTCAAATATTGGAACACTGCTATCATCTCACTACCATATCATTTTATTTTAATCTGAATTTTAGATCTTTTGTCCACACATTCTCCCATTGTTTAAGCATTATTTTATATGGAAAACATGCCTTTAAAGCAGGGGTGTCAAACTCAAGGCCCAGGGGTTGGATTCGGCCCACGGGGTGCTTAGATCTGGCCCACAGGGCTGCCCTCGAAACAGCGGACTGGCCCTCGGGGCCTCTGCCAATGAAAACAGACCTTGCGAGGGCCGTGCGTGGGTCCTCCCTAAGGCTGTTTTTGTTGGCAGAGAGTTGTAGGAGGCCATCGTAGCTGAAAACAGAGCTCAGGAGCCCATTTTCTCTGGCAGAGCGCTTGGGCCACTACAGGTGCCCCTGACACGAGTGACATCGTGCTTGCCCACCTAGGCCACGTCCACTCCGCCCCCACCGAGATCAAACACAACCCTGGTGCGGCCATCAATGAAATCGAGTTTGACACCCCTGCTTTATACCGTTCCAGACAATTGGCTGCCCAATCTCCTCTTAAAAACCTCCACTGATGGAGCACCCACAACTTGTAGAGCAGGGATGTCAGACCTGCCGGCCAGATGTAACCACCCCGTGGCAATTGTTTAAGGTTTCCCCTACAAACAAGACCTTTATCAACTTTTATGATGCAGCACCTCCCTAATCTTGTGAATAGGGGAAAGCATCACTCTTCAAGCTTCCCTCAGTTGCAAATATAGTTTTGGGGAGTTATCCTGCATCCCCAAGAGAAAGAACTGGATGGAATAGACTTCACAGAGCCTCAAGGGAGGTGCGCTTTGTCCCTGCCTGATGGCACATTGTGTTCTCTCCACGGATGATTTCCTTGGTTCAGTTCCTGCAAAAGAATCTCCTGGCTGAGTTGGAGTGACAATGAGGGCATCCCTACCAGACCCCAAAGGACAGAAGGGCTTGACTCAAGAGCCTTCCATTCAACAGCTTCACTCTTACAGCTTTAATCAATTGCCAAGGCAGCTTTCCAAGACTTATCCTGCACGCCCCCAGATGTAAAATTGGCTGGAACAATCTTCACCAGCCCCCAAGGGAGGTGCACTTTCAGGTTGGATATTATAGTCCTTCCCCTCCTTGGACGTTTTCCTTTGGTTTAGTTGGAGCAAGAGGGAAAATGAGTCTGCCCTCTTGGGAGACCTGAAAGAGAAGGTAAAGCATAGATTGTCATGGACGAAAGCTGTTTCTGTGCTCGGTGGGAGTCCAATAAGACTTGATGGCTGACTCTTGCAAACGCTTCAGGGTAGAGATAGGACGAGGGTGATTATCAACCTTATGACACTAGATGGCGCTCTAGAAACATAGCAGAGAATAAGAGAACAGCAGCGGCATCGCAAGTATTGACATTACACCGGAGGGAGAGAGGCCGAGCTCGAACGAATGGGAACGATAGATTATTAGATTGCTAGAGAGGAGGAGGAGAGAGGAAGTTCCTCTTCCGGGTCACCCACGGGAGGAGGACGGAGGCGTCGGCGGAGCCCCTTGTGCTGCTCGGAGGGCGGAAGCGGCTCCTGGGAGGTGAGTGGAGGGAAGGTCGGAGGAGAAGCCTTTTGGGTTCCTGCAGGGCCTGGAAGCAGCGAAGGGACAGGAATGAAACATGAGGGCTGCTCCTGCTGCAGATTCTTTCTCTCCCCCAAATTCTTTTATTATCCTTTTTCTCCAGGATTTAAAGTTGCTGCCTGTGATTTTCTGCTGGGAGATTTTAAGAATATATATATATATATATGAAATATATATATATATGAAATATAAAGCCTTGTGATTTTATTGACATGTCGTTTTCCTGGCAAGCGAGGAGTTTCATGGGCAAAAGGGATTTTTTCACCATTTCCTCTCTCAGTGTCCCCAACTTTTAAAAAACAGATGAAAACATTTGAGCGAATTCCCTCCTGAGTCCTTTTGCAGACTGAAATACACATAATTGTTCACATGAATAAGTTCTTAGGAGTTTATTTCTGTGTCAATAGGAACCCACGTTCAGCGCATTCGGACAGCATTCAGACCCCTTTCACTTCTGTCAACTTTGTTATTTTGCCCTTGTTGAAATTCATTTTTTCTCATTTCTCATCTACATCAGTGGTTCTCAACCTTCCTAATGCCGCGACCCTTTAATACAGTTCCTCATGTTGTGGTGACTCCCAACCAGGGGTGGGTTGTAAATTTTTTTGCTACTGGTTCTGTGGGCGTGGCTTATTTTGTGGGCGTGGCTTGGGGGGGTCATGTGACTGGGCATGGCTAGTTGGTCATGTGACCTGGTGGCCATGGCTATGTGTATAGGGACTACTCAGAGGGCTGAAAAAAGTGATCTCTGACAGGTCCTCGCACTTTTGACCGGTCTTCGCAGTTATGACTGGTCATCATTTATGCCCATTGTAGCATTCTTAACAACCGTGTCACTCATTTCACAACTGCTTCTCTTCACCATGGTGACAAGATAGGGCAAAAAACGTAAAATGTGAGGACAGTCGTAAGTTCGAGGACTGGTCAAAAGTGCGAGGACCAGTCAGAAATAACTTTTTCAGCCCTCTGAGTAGTCCATATGCATAAAAGGATACAGCAATAGAGAGGGATGAAGGAAGGGAAGGGAAATTAGAGTAGGAGTGAGGGTAAGAGAGGGAGGAAGAGAGGAGGAGGAGGAGAAAGGAAGAGGAAGTAGGGAGGAGAAGAAGAGGGGGAGGAAGAGAAAGTAAGAAGGAAAGAAAAGAGAGAGGTGGTAGGTTTGAGGAGAAAGATTGCTGTACAATAAAAAAGATGAAAGGGAAGAAAGCCAACCCCAAACAAATATAAAGATATTAAGATAAAGAATGAATTGTTAAACTTTAAAGAATAAAAGAGAACAAATATGAATAAATAACAATAATTAGAAACACACATACAAACATACAATGTATTTTCTTTGAACAGAGTATTTGGCCGGTTCATAAATTTAAACAGTGTTTAGTCATTTCAATTAAATTTACAATTTCTATATTTCCTTTTTGCCATATTTATTCCTCATCTATTTTTGTAAAAAACCAATATTACCCTTCATCCTCATCTCTAATCTTAATCAAATTCAATTTTTCCCTTCTATTCTATATTATACCCCTTCCCATTGTCATCTATTTTTATATCCATCCTCACATTGGTTAATTATGTAATATTACAGTTGTTTAATATAAATTCAACATTTTAATATAAATCAATTAGTTATATAACTACCTTTTCTGTATATTAATCAATATGAACATGAATATTCCAATTATTTCCATGCAATCCAATTTCTTACAAATCAATTAATTATATTTACCAATAATAATAAACCAAATAATTTCCCCCATATATTCCTCCAAACCACAACTTAACCATTTCTGCTTTCAACACAATATACAATTAATAGTATCTCAATTATTACAATTCCCTAGTTAAATAGAGCTTTTTTTCTTTTGTGTTTTAAAATCCCCTTTTTCCCTAAATTTCCCGTTGTTTGCACCTACCTTTTTTGGTGAGGAAAAAGAAAAGAAATCTGCCTGCCTAATTTTCCAAGTTGCAGCAACAGCAAAGCAGTTTCAGTTTCATTTTTCAGCATAGATAGGGGGGAAAAAAAATCTGCACTCTTTCCAAGCAAGCAGCAGAGCCCTGAGCAAAACAGCTGAGAGCAAATCAGCTGGGGGTCGGGAGCCAATCAAAGCAAGGGCTAATTAGCTTATGCTGAAGCTCCGCAGGCCAATAAAATTACAAAAAAACACCGAACCATTTGTTAAATTGCTGGCTCGCCTGCCCTCACCCACCACTATTTATTGGCAATAAATAGTGGTGCGGAGGGGCGGGGGAAGCCAGCAATTTAACAAACGGTTCGGCTGCACCACTGGCTATAGGGCGGCCCTTTGAAGCCCCGCGGCAGGAATTTAAACAGTTTTTTTTCTCTAGCCATCGGAGGCAGGAATAGATTGGGAGTGGGCGGGGTAAACGAATGGCCGGCGATCCAACAGAGCAGAGAGAGAGGGTGAGTGAAGGCGGGGGGGTGGCGAGAGAGGGCTTTGGCGACCACTGTGAAATGGCCGTTCGACACCCAAAGGGGTCGTGACCCCCAGGTTGAGAACCGCTGATCTAGTTATTCCATTACCATCTTCCCTTTCCAATTTTCAGTTTTTCTCCAAATTCTGTCGGTTTAAGGCACAGAATTTCTCTGTGTCTTTCCACCTTTGCTTTCATGGCATTCCCCTTCTGTAAAGCCAACAAGCATGGTATGTAAATTGGCATTGTCATATGACACCATGCTTAAAGATTGGGCTCCTTACTGACACATATGCCAGTCCCAATTCCAGTCAGTAAGTGAAGACTACTTGAATTAGGATGTCACCAGAGTGGTTGTGAAAGTGCAGGAAAAGGAGTTGCAGCAATTGCAATTCAGATTTACAATGGTTGTATTATCTCAGAATCAAGGTCCTCATTTGTGACCTTCCCAGCTAATTTTTGACAAGCAAAATCAGTGAAGATGTCAGCAGGATGTTGGAAGTCACAGTCATGTAAAATTGCCTTTAATAACCCACACCGATTTGCATAATAAATGCAGAGGAACAGAAGAAAGTTGGCATTTTGATATGACATCATGTTTAATGATTGGACTACTTACTGACACAGATGCCAGTCCGAATTGCAGTCAGTAAGTGGGCAAAATTAGTACATCAAATCTTGTAGAGGGTTTAGGTATCATTTCATCAGGTAAAAACCCACACCTCTAAAGTTAGTTCAGAAGGTTCAACTGTAACCATTTTGGGATAATTTTCAGGCTAAAAACACATGGATTTTCCACGTACATAGTTATAGGTGTGTGTGTTTGCATTTCTCTCTGTGTGCATATATTTACAACTGTACAATCTATCCCCAGCATTTCCAGATATACTGTATTTAATGATAAGCCTTTCTGCTGCTAAGAATTTGTGAATCACCAAAGTGGAAAAGGTAATTTCATGACTGAATGGATATTTGAACTTGGATACAAATGTGTCAAATAAATCATAACTAATGCAAGAGGTTATTCTTTATTGTGGCATGTTTGCTTATTGTAATGTATACTTTTTTCTTTTTTTCACATCTTTTCAGTCACAATTCCACCCTGGTAATACACCAGAAGACTCATATGGGAGAGACATCCTTTGCATCTCCTGATTGTGGGAAATGTTTCAGTAGGAATTCCCACCCGGTGACACACCAGAGGACTCACACAGAGGACAAACCACACGTGTGTCCAGAATTCCGGCCTAATGAGACACCAAAGGATTCATTCCCAGGACAAATTATATCAACGTCCAGAGTGTAAGAAAAGTTTCAGTCATAATTCCAGCCTTGTGAAAAACCAGAGGACTCACACAGAAGAGAAACCGTATGAATGTTCAGAATGTGGGAAATGTTTCAGTAATAATTCCAACCTGGTGAGACACCAGAGGACTCACACAGGAGAGAAACCGTATGTGTGTCCAGAATGTGGGAAAAGTTTCAGCCACAATTCCAACCTGGTGACACACCAGAGGACTCACACAGGAGAGAAACCGTATGTGTGTCCAGAATGTGGGAAAAGTTTCAGCCAGAATTCCAATCTGGTGACACACCAGAGGACACACACAGAGGACAAACTGTATGCGTGTGCAGAATGTGGGAAATGTTTCAGTAAGAATTCCATCCTGGTGACACACCAGAGGACTCACACAGGAGAGAAACCGTATATGTGTCCAGAATGTGGGGAAAGTTTCAATCATATTTCCAGTCTGATAAGACACCAGAGGATTCACACAGGAGAAAAACCGTATGAATGTTCAGAATGTGGGAAATGTTTCAGTAATAATTCCGACCTGGTGAGACACCAGAGGACTCACACAGAGAACAAACTGTATGAGTGTGCAGATTGTGGGAAAAGTTTCCGTCAGAATTCCAACCTTGTGAAACACCAGAGGACTCACACAGGAGAGAAACACTATGAATGTCCAGAATGTGGGAAAAGGTTTATTAATAATGCCAGCCTGGTGAAACACCAGAGGACTCACACAGGAGAGAAACCTTATGAATGTTCAGAATGTGGGAAATGTTTTAGTCAGAATTACAACCTGGTGACACACCAGAGGACTCACACAGGAGAAAAACCGTATGTGTGTTCAGAATGTGGGAAAAGTTTCAGTCATATTTCCAGTCTGAGAAAACACCAGACAATTCACACAGGAGAAAAACCGTATGAATGTTCAGAATGTGGGAAATGTTTCAGTAATAATTCCAACCTGGTGACACACCAGAGGATTCACACAGGAGAGAAACTGTATGAATGTCCAGAATGTGCGAAATGTTTCAGTAAGAATTCCAACCTGATGACACACCAGAGGACTCACACTGGAGAGAAACCATATGTGTGTCCAGAATGTGGGAAAACTTTCAGTCGTATTTCCAGTGTGATAAGACACAAGAGGACTCACACAGGAGAAAAACCGTATGAATGTCCTGAGTGTGGGAAAAGTTTCAGTCGTATTTCCAGTGTGATAAGACACCAGAGGATTCACACGTGAGAAAAACGTATGAATGTTCAGAATGGGGAACATGTTTCCGTAATAATTCCGATCTGGTGACACACCAGAGGACTCACACAGAGGAGCTGTTTCTGGTGATCAGCAGAACTTTCATGATATTTCCTTTTGCAGAAGTGTGGAATTCTTCAAGAAGGCTTTTGGGTGGTGTTTTTTTACATTGATTATTGAATTCCCACGATTGGAGTTTCCATCTTCTACCTTGGTGTCCTTTTGAATGCCAGCTACATACAATCCCAACTACATACAAGTAGTCCTTGAGATATAAGGGTAATGGGGCCTATCTATTAAGGTTTTATGTTGCAATCACAATTAGGGTTTTATGTTGCAATCATAAACGAGACTGCTTTGCTTAACTACCCCCACCCCCTTCTCTCCCTGATAAATCTGGTCAATGAATGTGTGAGTTATTAAGCGGTGGAGATCACTGAACCTTATTTTGGGAAAAGAGGGCAGGACATGGATCCCTGGGCCGCATGATTGTGTTGTGGAAGCAGCCGTCATTTTCGTTATGCCTGGAATTCATGGTGACAGCAGGGATCAAACATGCCATCCGTAATGTGTCCCTTCATGCCCACAGGAGGTTTAAATCCAGCCCACCTTGAATTTCTTTGACTCATATCTACTTCCAAATTGCTTTTTTCCAAGTTTCAACCAACTTTTATATTTCTAATAATAATACACATATTAAGTTGCACTCTGTCATTGTTCAGTTATTCCATGTTTTCTCTAATTGCTTTTCTTTTATGATATAACAGTGTATACACTGTTTCCCCTTTCTCTTATTTCTATCTCTTATTCTAACTTTTAATCATGTAAGCCTATATTAAAAGACATTTTATTTCTGCCGTACCTAGCTTCTAGTCGTGTCACTTACCTAAAAAAACAAAAGGAAAGAGTGAGAAAAAGAAAAGCAAATCAGAACAACAACAAAAAGCCTGTAGTACAGTGGACTAAGCACTGTTATTAACAACTGCTGCTTGCAATTACTGCAAGTTTGAATCTCACCAGGCTCAAGGTTGACTGAGCCTTCCATCCTTTCTAAGGTAGGTGAAATGAGGACCCAGATTATGGGGGCAATAAGCTGACTTTGTATAAATATACAAAAGTATGAAGACTATTGCTTAACGCATTGTAAGCCGCCCTGAGTCTCCGGAGAAGGGCAGCATATAAATTAAAGCAAAAAAAGAAAAGAAAAGAAAAATCATTTATCCATCGTCTCTTGCCCGCTTCAGTACTTTAATTGCTCTGCTTTTTTTTGCTTGCCTCCCATATTCCTCCCTTGAATCTTTATCTCAGTCTGCATCTACTTCTTGGCAGGTCAATCTAGGTTTTTCTCCCACCTCTACTCTCTTCCACTGCCTAGTTTCCAAAATTTTTACCTGGGCCCCAATCTCCCTTTCAAAAGTATCTTCCTGTATCTCCAATTCTCTTTTCAACTCTCTTAATATATTTTCCCCCTGATTTAATTCATCTGTTACTGTTATTTTCATTGTTATCTCCTCCTTAACGTCTTCTTTTGTTCTCTGGTTCTTCGGGGCAATCATTTCCTCCATTTCTTCTGTTAGCTCCTCCCTTTCATGGGCATCTTGGTCTTTACTCATCATCCCTTTAATAAGTAGTTCTGAGCAAATAGTTTTAAATTGTTCCTTGGGGTTAAGTTTAAGGCAAAAAGGAATTCTCTCCCCCAGTTTCAATCCCTGTTCACCTACTTCACTCCAGTACCAGACTTAGTTGTTCCTCGGTTGTCCCAACTTTGTGGCATCCATCTTTAGGCTGTCTCTTCTTCTTACTATGGCTGAGAGGGAAAAAGAACCCCCAGTCAGGCAGGACAGCTGTAACTCCGCAACCTCACAGGGCGCCCCTCTTTGCTTCACCGGCTTTGGCTCCTCTTGGAGGCCACAAACAGGGAGAACTCCACACAGGGAACGTGGACACCCATTCCTTGTGTCTGATAACACCGCAACATCAACTGGAATTCTCATACTGCCAAATTGCTTTGATTGTTGTTCAGATTATTGCAGAGATTTTAAGCTTGTAAGAAATCTTTATACCCATTTGAACAGTCTGGATCTTCTGATTTCCCTGGTGCTTGACAGGGAGGGTACTTTCTCTCCTCTCCTTGACTCCCTCTTCTCCCCCCACCCCAGAGCAACCCCCAGCAAGCAGGGAGAAGGAAGCATTTCTAGAAAAACTTGATCAGGGCATCTTGTCATTTTGCAGAAGTGCAAAGAGCCAGAAATTTTTCCTTACTGGTCTGATAGATTGCAAAAAGAGAGAACAGCTAATTTTGGGGCAGCAGCTCCTGCCTGGGATAGAGAAGGACTCATGCTGAAGATCTCCAAGAGACCCAGATGGTCCAAGTGGCTGGGTTTTAACTCAGCATCTTGAGAAACATGCATTAGTGCCTCTATTGGTTTCTGTCAAAGGGCAGAATTGTTAGCCATCAAGAGTTGCTGACCAGGGAAAAATGCAATACAGTAGAAAATTCCTGGGGGTTCTTGAGGAATAATCAAGTTGAAACTCTCGTGTCAGGCCTGCCATCTCCAGCATACTCTGCTTCACTGGCACCCTGCCATAAAATGCAAGGAAGGGGGGAAGCAATTAGGGAAGTAAGGAATGAGCGTGGGAATGGGCAAAGAAGGGGAGGGGGATGACGGGGAGACAGGAACCAGAGTTCTCAATCTGGAATGAACAGGATCAAAGACAGCCTGCAAACGGAATGCGCAACTACACCAGAGAGATGCCAAACCTGAAAGCCCTTCACAAAACATCAAAAATGAAGGCTATTGGACACTGATGGAACCAAGAAGAAGGGGGCACAGACCCTTGTCAGGGAAAAAAACTTAATTAAGCATAATTGCACTTAACAATTGAACAGACAGCACACCATAAAGCATTTCACTTAGGATCGAGAGGTTTATTATAATTTAAAATATAGCAAACAAAGCCTTTCCTGTAGGCTGGGTGTTGGCAGCCCGTGGCTCCAGAGTAAAAAGAAACAAATTTGAAAAAAGGGGAAGAGAGGGAGAGAGAAATGAGAGAAAAAAGAGGAGAAAGAGAGAAATGAGAAAATGATGCGAGAGAATGAGAGGCAAATAAAAGAGAAGGGGGAAAGGAAAAAGGGGGGGAGAGGAAAAAAAGAAAAACATGGATGGGAAGGAGGGAGGGAGGGAGGGAGGAGGTGAGTGACAAAACCTGGGTAGGTGTGGCTGGGGGGGTGTCTACTGGGTGGGAGTGATACAGGGGTGGGTTCAAAATTTTTTGACTACCAGTTCTGTTGTGTTTTATTTTGTGGGTGAGGGTTGTAGGCCATTGTAGCTGAAAACAGAGCTCAGGAGCCCATTTTCTCTGGCAGAGCGCTTGGGCCACCACAGGCGCCCCTGACACGAGTGACATTGTGCTCACCACGCCCACCCTGGCCACGTCCACTCCGCCCCCACCGAGATCAAACACAACCCTGGTGCGGCCATCAATGAAATCAAGTTTGACACTCCTGCCTTATACCGTTCCAGACAATTGGCTGCCCAATCTCCTCTTAAAAACCTCCACTGATGGAGCACCCACAACTTCTAGAGCAGGGATGTCAGATTCAATTTCATTGAGGGCCACATTAGGGTTGTGTTTGACCTCAGGGGGTGTGTGGCCACCTCAACACCACTCCTCAATTGTGTGTCCCTCCCGAGCTCCGTTTTTGCTGGCAAAGTCACCACAGGCCAGTCCTTTGTGTTTCCAGGGTGACCCCGCCAGCCAGATGTAACCACCCTGTGGCAATTGTTTAAGGCTGCACCTACAAATAAGACCTTTATCAACTTTTATGATTTTATTTTTATTTATTTATTTATTAGATTTCTATACCGCCCTACTCCCGAAGGACTCAGGGCGGTGCACAGCCAAACAATAAAAACACATACAATACAAAATTTAAAAAATAGAATAAAATCAAATTAAATAATTTTGGCCCCGACAAATTTAAAACCCCAAACTTTTAAAACCAATTTAAAATTGAATATATAAATACTAAAAAATATTTAAAATTTTAAAAATCTTTTATAAAAGAGGGGGAAAATTAGGCCAGGCCGGCCTGGTGAAATAGTAAGGTCTTTAAGGCGCGGCGGAAGGTGCGCAGATCCGGGATCCTCCGTATCTCTGGGGGGAGCTCGTTCCAGATAGTAGGTGCCCCCACAGAGAAGGCTCTCCCCCTGGGGGCCGCCAGTCGGCATTGTTTGGCTGACGGCACCCGGAGGAGCCCCTCTCTATGGGAGCGTACCGGCCGGTGGGAGGCTATTGGTGGTAGTAGGCGGTCCCGCAAGTACCCGGGTCCTAAGCCATGGAGCGCTTTAAAGGTGGTAACCAAAACCTTGAAGCGCACCCGGAAGACCACCGGGAGCCAGTGCAGCTCGCGCAGGAGAGGTGTTACATGGGAACGCCATGTCGCTCCCATTACCACCCGCGCGGCCGCACTCTGCGCCAGTTGGAGCCTCCGGGTGCTCCTCAAGGGGAGCCCCATGTAGAGAGCGTTGCAATAGTCCAGGCGGGAGGTGACAAGGGCATGAGTGACCGTGCGTAAAGAGTCCCGATCCAGAAAGGGACGCAACTGGCGAATCAGGCGAACCTGATGAAAAATCCTCCCGGTCACGGCCGTCAAGTGCTCTTCTAAAGACAGCCGTGAGTCCAGGAGGACGCCCAAGTTGCGAGCCCTCTCCGTGGGGGCCAATGATTCGCCCCCAATAGTCAGTGATGGCGTCAACTGACTATATCGGGACGTCGGAAACCACAGCCACTCTGTCTTGGATGGGTTGAGCCTGAGCCTGTTCCTCCCCATCCAGATCCGTACGGCCTCCAGGCACCGGGACATCACTTCAAGGGCATCGTTGGGGTGATCCGGGGTGGAGATGTACAGCTGGGTGTCGTCAGCGTACTGATGGTACTCCACCCCGAAACCACGGATGATCTCGCCCAGCGGCTTCACATAAATGTTGAACAGGAGAGGCGAGAGGACCGACCCTTGCGGCACCCCACATATGAGGGGCCTCGGGGTCGACCTCTGTCCCCCTGTCAACACAGACTGCGACCGGTCAGAGAGAAAGGAGGAGAACCACCGCAACACAGTGCCTCCCACCCCCAACTCTTCCAACCGGTGCAGCATGATACCATGGTCAATGGTATCAAAAGCCGCTGAGAGATCTAACAGGACCAGGACAGAGGAGCACCCCCTGTCCCGAGCCCTCCAGAGATCATCAACCAACGCGACCAATGCCGTTTCCGTGCTGTACCCGGGCCTGAAGCCCGACTGGAACGGATCCAGATACGTCGTTTCATCCAGGTGCTGGGGGAGCTGTTGCGCGACCACACTCTCAACAACCTTCGCAACAAAGCGAAGATTGGAGACCGGACGATAATTTACCAACATTGCCGGGTCCAGGGAAGGCTTCTTGAGGAGAGGCCTCACCACCGCCTCTTTCAAGGCGGCGGGAAAGTCACCCTCACTCAGCGAAGCGTTTATAATCCCCTGGAGCCAGCCTCGTGTCACTTCCCGGGAAGCCAGTACTAACCAGGAAGGACACGGGTCCAATAAACAAGTGGTCGCGTTCAGTCTACCCAGAATCCTGTCCACGTCCTCAGGGGTCACAGGATCAAACTCATCCCAGATAACATTCTCAAGACCTGCCCCTGTCTCTCCCCCTGAGACTACCCAGTCGGAGTCCAAATCTTCCCGAATCTGAGTGATTTTGTCATACAGATACTGAACAAAATCCTCGGCTCTACCCTCCAAGGGGTCCTCCCGCGCTTCCTGGTGGAGCAGGGAGCGGGTCACCCTAAAGAGGGCGGCCGGGCGATTATCTGATGACGCAATAAGAGCAGCAAAATAACTACATTTCGCTGCTTTTATCGCCACTAAGTAATTCCTAATGTGGGATCTTACTAGTGTCCGGTCAGATTCAAGAAGACTGGCCCTCCAACTACTCTCTAGGCGTCTTTTCCGGCGCTTCAACTCCCTCAGCTCCTCGGTAAACCAAGGAGCCAATTGAGATCGGCGCCGGGTCAGAGGCCGCAAAGGCACGACCCGATCCAGAGCACCAGCAGCTGCCCTATCCCAGGCGGCCACCAGGTCTCCAGTCGAGGCGTGTGCCAGAACCTCAGGAAATGGCCCAAGCTCCGTCTGGAATCTGTCAGGTTCCATCAGGCGCCTGGGGCGGAACCATCTGACCGGCTCCGCCTCCCTGCGGCGGGGTGCAGCGGTTTGAAAGTCGAGACGAAGGAGAGAGTGATCTGACCATGACAAGGGTTCAGTAACTATATCCCCTATATCAAGATCCCTCAACCACTGTCCAGAGACAAAAACCAGATCCAGCGTGTTTCCCCCTGTGTGGGTAGGGCCATGAATTAACTGGGTCAGGTCCATAGCTGTCATGGAAGCCATGAACTCCCGAGCCATCTCTGACGTCTCACCCACGGACGGCAGGTTGAAATCCCCCATAACCATAAGCTTAGGGGTATCAACCGCCACCGCGGCGATGACGTTGAGTAGCTCGGGCAGGGCTGTTGCCACGTGGCAGGGAGCCAGCATGATACAGCATCTGCCTAATTTTGTGAAGGTAAATAGGGATAAGCATCCTTCTTCAAGCTTCCCTCAGTCGCAAATATAGTTTTGGGGCGTTATCCTGCATCCCCAAGAGAGAGAACTGGAAGGAATAGCCTTCACTGAGCCTCAAGGGAGGTGCATTTGTCCCTGCCCGATGGCACATTGTGTTTTACCCACGGATGATTTCCTTAGTTCAGTTCCTGCAAAAGAAGCTCCTGGTTCAGTTGGCGTGACAATGTGGTCATCCCTACCAGAGAGGGACAGACTAGGGCTAGACTAGCGCCCCCAGATGTAAAAATTGGCTGGAACAATCTTCACCAGCCCCCAAGGGAGGCGCACTTTCTGGTTCCATATTATAGTCATTCCCCTCCCTAGGACGCTTTCCTCTGGTTTAGTTGGAGCAAGAGGGAAAATGACTGTGTCCTCTTGGGAGACCTGAAAGAAAAGGTACAGCGTAGATCGTCATGGACAAAAGCTATTCCTGTGCTCGGTGGGAGTCCAATAAGACTTGATGGCACCGAAGGAAGGACGGAATCCATAAAAGCCTCTTGCAAATTTTCAACGTTCTGTCGCTAGATGGCGCTCTACAAAGAAGCAACATTCGCGCCTTAGAAAGGAGTGAATAGAGTACAGGAGCGGCATCGCTAGTATTCACATGACACCGGAAGGCGAAAACCCGAGCTTGAACGAGTGGGAACGATAGAGTATAAGATTGCTAGAGAGGAGAAAGAGGAGGAGAGAGGACGTTCCGCTTCCGGGTCACCCACGGGAGGAGGACGGAGGCGTCGGCGGAGCCTCTTGTGCTGCTCGTAGGGCGGAAGCGGCTCCTGGGAGGTGAGTGGAGGGAAGGTCGGAGGAGAAGCCTTTTGGGTTCCTGCAGGGCCTGGAAGCAGCGAAGGGACAGGAATGAAACATGAGGGCTGCTCCTGCTGCAGATTCTTTCTCTCCCCCAAATTCTTTTATTATCCTTTTTCTCCAGGATTTAAAGCTGCTGCCTATGATTTTCTGCTGGGAGATTTTAAGAAATCTTTATATATATATATATATGAATGAAATATAAAACCTTGTGGTTTTATTGACATGTCGTTTTCCTGGCAAGCGAGGAGTTTCATGGGCAAAAGGGATTTTTTCACCATTTCCTCTCTCAGTGTCCCCAACTTTTAAAAAACAGATTAAAGCATTTGAGCGAATTCCCTCCTGAGTCCTTTTGCAGACTGAAATACACATAATTGTTCACATGAATAAGTTCTTAGGAGTTTATTTCTCTGTCAATAGGAACCCACGTTCAGTGCATTCGGACAGTATTCAGACCCCTTTCACTTCTGTCAACTTTGTTATTTTGCACTTGTTGAAATTCATTTTTTCTCATCTACATCAATAATGACAAAGTGAAAACAGAAGTCAGAACTGTGGCAAGGGCCCCTCTAGGACATTCAGAGTTGTCCCTAAGCCACTCCTATGTGGTCTTGGCTGTGTCCCTTGTCATGTTGAGAAGTGAACCTTCGGCTCAGTGTGAGGTCCTGAGCGCTGTGGAACAGGTTTTCATTGAGGATATCCCTGTACTTTGCTCCATTCAACTTTGCTCCACTCAACTCTGCCCCATCTCCACACAGGATCTCTGAAGCTCAGTCAGAGGAACCATCGGGTTCTTGGTCCCCTCTCTTACTAAGGCCCTTCTACCCCAATTGCTCAGTTTGACCGGACGACCAGCTCTTGGAAGAGTCCTGGTTGTGCCAAACGTTCTTCTCCATTTGAGAATTACGGAGGCCACTGTGCCCTTAGGAACCTTTGGTGCAGCAGAAATTTTATGGTAGCCTTCCCCAGATCTGTGCCTTGCAATAATCCTGTCTCTGAAGTCTGCAGGCAGTTCCTTTGGCCTCATGGCTATTGTTCTGCTACAGTATGCATTGTCATCTGAGAGGCCTTCTATGGAGAGTGTGTGCCTTTCCAAATCATGTCCAATCAGTTTAATTTACCACAGGTAGACTCCAATCAAGGTATAGAAACATGTCCGCACAATCAAGGGAAATGGGAGGCACCTGAGCTAAATTTCAAGTGCTGTTGCAAAGGGACTGAATACTTATGCCAATGTGATATTTCAGTTTTTTTCCTTTTACTAAATTTACAGACATTTCTACTTTCTCATTATGGGGTACTCTATGTAGATTAAGGAAGGGAAAAATGAAGTTCAACAGCTGTAGAATCAAGCTTTTGTCAACAAAATTGACAAAAGTAAAGGGAGTCTGAATACTTTCTGAATGCACTGTATTTAGAAAGATAAGAACATTTCAGGTTAAGTGACAGGCCTGGGATGTCTTGGCCAAAATGCCTGCAGAGCATTTTGAGGAAGAGAGACTGGTGTGCACAAGAGGCAGGTTGGTTGAGCTCCAAAGTGGCTTCTGTTGTTGGAATAAAATGCCCTGTGGAGAGTTTATCTTTATATTCTGTTAACCCAGTCCTGCTTCCTCTAGTTATTCCATTACCATCTTCCCTTTCCAATTTTCAGTTTTTCTCCAAATTCTGTCGGTTTAAGGCACAGAATTTCTCTGTGACTTTCCACCTTCGCTTTCATGGCATTCCCTTTCTGTAAAGCCGACAAGCATGGTATGTAAATTGGCATTGTTATATCTGTCTGGCGGGCCCACGGGGGAGGGACTTCTTTGTGGCCACCCCAGCTTTCTGGAACCAGTTACCTCCTGAGGTCCGGACCACCCTATTGGCCTTCCGAAAAGCGGTGAAAACCTGGCTTTTCTGGCAGGCCTGGAGCGGTTGATCTCGCTTTGCGATCTGGCGAAATCCGGCCATGAATGGTGTGAATGCGTTTTAAGGTTTTTAATTGTTTTTTAATTTGTAAATGTTTTTAGAATGGTTTTTTTAAAAATGTATTGTGAGCAGCCCTGAGTCTTCGGAGATGGGCGGCATATAAATTTAAAAAATAAAATAAATAAAATAAATAAATATGACACCATGCTTAAAGATTGGGCTCCTTACTGACACAGATGCCAGTCCCAATTGCAGTCAATAAGTGAACGCTACTTGAATTAGGATGTCACCAGAGTGGTTGTGAAAGTGCAGGAAAAGGAGTTGCAGCAATTGCAATTCAGATTTACAGTGGTTGCAGTATCTCTGAATCAAGGTCCTCATTTGTGACCTTCCTGGCTAATTTTTGACAAGCAGAATCAGTGGAGATGTCAGCAGGAAGTTGGAAGTCACAGTCATGTAAAATTGCCTTTAATAACCCACACCGATTAGCATAATAAATGCAGAGGAACAGAAAAAAGTTGGCATTTTGATATGATATCATGTTAAATGATTGGACTACTTACTGACACAGATGCCAGTCCGAATTGCAGTCAGTAAGTGAGCAAAATTAGAACATCAAATCCTGTAGAGGGTTTAGGTATCATTTCATCAGGTAAAAACCCAAACCTCTAAAGTTCAGAAGGTTCAACTGTAACCATTTTGGGATAATTTTCAGGCTAAAAACACATAGATTTTCCACATACATAGTTATAGGTGTGTGTATTTGTATTTCTCTCCGTGTGCATATATTTACAACTGTACAATCTATCCCCAGCATTTCCAGATATATTTAATGATGAGCCTTTGCACTGCTAAGAATATGTGAATCACTAAAGTGAAAAAGATAATTTCATGACTGAATGGATATTTGAACTTGGACACAAATGTGTCAAATAAATCATAACTAATGCAAGAGATTATTCTTTATTGTGGCATGTTTGCTTATTGTAATGTATACTTTTTTCTTTTTTCATATCTTTTCAGTCATAACTCCACCCTGGTAATACACTAGAAGACTCATATGGGACGGATACCCTTTGCATGTCCTGACTGTGGGAAATGTTTCAGTAGGAATTCCCACCTGGTGACACACAAGAGGACTCATACCCTGGAGAAACCATATGAAGGTCCAGAGTGTGGGAAAAGTTTCAGATGTAATTCCAAACTGGTATCACATCAGACGATTCACACGGGAGAGAAACCGTATGAGTGTTGAGAGAGTGAGAAATTTTTCAGTCATAATTCCACCCGGGTGACACACCAGAGAACTCACACAGGAGAGAAACCATATGTGTGTCCTTAGTGTGGGAAAAGTTTCAGTCGTATTTCCAGTGTGATAAGACACCAGAGGATTCACACATGAGAAAAACCGTATGATTGCTCAAAATGGGGGAAATATTTCCATAATAATTCCAACCTGATGACACACCAGAGGACTCACACAGAGGACAAACCATATAAGCGTCCAGATTGTGGGAAAAGTTTCAGTCAGAATTGCGGCCTAATGACACACCAGAAGATTCATTTCCAGGACAAATTGTATGAATGTCAAGACTGTAAGAAAAGTTTCAGTCATAATTCCAGCCTAGTGAAACACCAGAGGACTCACACAGGAGAGAAACCGTATGAATGTCCAGAATGTGGGAAAACTTTCAGCCAGAATTCCAACCTGGTGACACACCAGAAAACTCACACAGGAGAGAAACTGTATGAATGTCCAGAATGTGGGAAAAGTTTCAGTCAGACTTCCAACCTTGTGAAACACCAGAGGACTCACACAGGAGAGAAACCGTATGAATGTTCAGAATGTGGGAAATGTTTCAGTAACACTTCCAACCTGGTGGCACACCAGAGGACTCACACAGGAGAGAAACCGTATCAGTGTCCAGATTGTGGGAAAAGTTTCAGGCACACCTCCAGCCTTGTGCAACACCAGAGGACTCACACAGGAGAGAAACCGTATGAATGTTCAGAATGTGGGAAATGTTTCAGTAACACTTCCAACCTGGTGACACACCAGAGGACTCATACAGGAGAGAAACCATATGAATGTCCAGATTGTGGGAAAAGTTTCAGTAACACTTCCAACCTGGTGGCACACCAGAGGACTCACACAGAGGACAAACTGTATGGCTGTGCAGAATGCGGGAAATGTTTCAGTCAGAATTCCAAACTTGTGCAACACCAGAGGACTCACAAAGAAGAGAAAGTGTATAAATGTCCAGAATGCGGGAAATGCTTCAGTAAGAATTCCAACCTGGTGGCACATCAGAGGACTCACACAGGAGAGAAACTCTATGAATGTCCAGAATGTGGGAAAAGTTTCAGTCAGACTTCCAACCTTGTGAAACACCAGAGGACTCACACAGGAGAGAAACCGTATGAATGTTCAGAATGTGGGAAATGTTTCAGTAACACATCCAACCTGGTGACACACCAGAGGACTCACACAGGAGAGAAACCGTATGAATGTCCAGATTGTGGGAAAAGTTTCAGGCACACTTCCAGCCTTGTGCAACATCAGAGGACTCACACAGGAGAGAAACTGTATGAATGTCCAGAATGTAGGAAAAGTTTCAGTCACCCTTCCAACCTTGTGCAACACCAGAGGACTCACACAGGAGAGAAACTCTATGAATGTCCAGAATGTGGGAAAAGTTTCAGTCATAATTCCAGCCTTGTGAAACACCAGAGGACTCACACAGGAGAGAAACCATATGAATGTTCAGAATGTGGGAAATGTTTCAGTCAGACTTCCAACTTTGTGAAACACCAGAGGACTCACACAGGAGAGAAACCGTATGAATGTTCAGAATGTGGGAAATGTTTCGGTAACACTTCCAACCTGGTGACACACCAGAGGACTCACACAGGAGAGAAACCGTATGTGTGTCCAGAATGTGGGAAAAGTTTCAATCATATTTCCAGTCTGATAACACACCAGAGGATTCACACAGGAGAAAAACCGTATGAATGTTCAGAATGTGGGAAATGTTTCAGTAACACTTCCAACCTGGTGACACACCAGAGGACTCACACAGGAGAGAAACCGTATGTGTGTCCAGAATGTGGGAAAAGTTTCAGTCATATTTCCAGTCTGATAACACACCAGAGGATTCACACAGGAGAAAAACCATATGAATGTTCAGAATGTGGGAAATGTTTCAGTAAGAATTCCAACCTGGTGACACACCAGACGACTCACACAGGAGAGAAACTGTATGAATGTCCAGAATGTGGGAAATGTTTTAGTAAGAATTCCAACCTTGTGACACACCAGAGGACTCACACAGGAGAGAAACCATATGTGTGTCCAGAATGTTGGAAAAGTTTTAGTCATATTTCCAGTCTGGTAAGACACCAGAGGACTCACACAGGAGAAAAACCATATGAATGTCCTGAGTGTGGGAAAAATTTCAGTCGTATTTCCAGTGTGGTAAGACACCAGAGGATTCACACGTGAGAAAAACTGTATGAATGTTCAGAATGGGAGAAATGTTTCCATAATAATTCCGACCTGGTGACACACCAGAGGAGTCACACAGAGGAGCTGTTTCTGGTGATCAGCAGAATTTTTATGATTTTCCTTTTGCAGAAGTGTGGAATTCTTCTAGAAGGCTTTTGGGTGGTATTTTTTTATATTGATTATTGAATTCCCACGATTGGAGTTTCCATCTTCTACCTTGGTGTCCTCCAGATTTTGAATGCCAGACTACATACAAGTAGTCCTCGAGATATAAGGGTAATGGGTCCTATCTATAATGGTTTTATGTTGCAATCACAATTAGGGTTTTATGTTGCAATCATAAACGAGACTGCTTTGCTTAACTACCCCCACCCCCTTCTCTCCCTGATAAATCTAGTCAATGAATGTGTGAGTTATTAAGCGGTGGAGATCAGTGAACCTTATTTTGGGAAAAGAGGGCAGGACATGCATCCCTGGCCGTATGATTGTGTTGTGGAAGCAGCCGTCATTTTCATTGTGCCTGGAATTCATGGTGACAGCAGGGATCAAACATGCCATCCGTAATGTGTCCCTTCATGCCCACAAGAGGTTTAAATCCAGCCCACCTTGAATTTCTTTGACTCTTATATACTTCCAAATTACTTTTTTCCAAGTTTCAACCAACTTTTATATTTCTAATAATAATACACATATTAAGTTGCGGTCTGTTATTGTTCAGTTATTTATTTATTTGTTTGTTTGTTTGTTTGTTTGTTTAATTTTTATGCTGCCCTTCTCCCAAAGGACTCAGGGCAGTGAACAGCCGGAGTTAAAATACATACAATATGAAAATTAAAATAGTTTAAAAAATAATTAAATCCAATTTGGCTTTCCAATTTTAAAACCCCTTACCCATAAAATTAATCAATTAAAATCTTAAGCCAGCCCGGCTCGCTGAAACAAGAAAGTCTTCAGAGCCCAGCGGAAAGTACGGAGGTCCGGGATCAGTCATATTCCTGGGGGCAGCTCTTTCCATAGGGCGGGTGCCCCCACAGAGAACGCTCTCCCCCTGGGGGTCGCCAGTCGACATTGCTTGGCAATGGCGATGGCACCCTGAGGAGACCCTCTCTGTGGGAGCGTATTGGCCAGTGGGAGGTTATCGGTGTTGTGGCCCCGCCCTCTGAGCCTATCTCATCGGAGGAAGAAGGCTCCGAACATGAGGGAGAGGAGTCAGCCAGGCTTCCCTCTCCAGGCCCTTCCCCTCTGGCACTGTCTCAGGTGCCGGCCGAGGGAGAGGAGATTAGCCAGGAGCCAGGTGTCTCGGATGAGAGCGAGGAAGGAGAGCCGTCGTTCCTGGATGCACGCCAATGAAGGCGTGATAAACGGTTGCAGCAGTTAAGGAGGCATGCTAGGGATTAGAACTGAGTCACTGGACCACACCCCAGAGACTACATAAGAGAGGATGGTGGCTGGTAAAACTCTGTGACGAACAAAAAACTAACTTTGGCTAGTCACTTGAACAACGCCTGAAGCTGCCGAAGGGATATTGTTTTTGCTGGACTATTTACAATGCGTATGTAATGTTATGTTATCTGTTGCAGTAAAGCTCTTGGCAGACGGTGCTTATATTGTTGCCAAGTTTGAGATAACGACCTGTGTGCGTGCCAAGTGCTTTCTTAACCCTCGGCTGGTTGTATTTGTGTGTGTGTGGAGATGGGGACAGATCAATTGGTGCCAGAAGGTGGTCTCGTAGATATTCAGGCCCTAAGCCATGGAGTTATTCCATGTTTTATCTTATTACTTTTATTTTATTATATAAAAGTGTATACAATGTTTCCCCTTTCTCTTATTTCTATCTCTTATTCTAAGTTTTAATCATGTCACCCTATATTAAAAGTCATTTTCTTTCTGTCCTACCTAGCTTCTAGTCATGTTACCTACCTAAAAAAACAAAAGAGAGAGAAAAAGAAAAGCAAATCAGAACAACAACAAAAAAGAAAAATCATTTATCCATTGTCTCTTGCCCGCTTCAGTACTTTAATTGCTCTGCTTTTTTTTGCTTGCCTCCCATATTCCTCCCTTGGATTTTTATCTCAGTCTGCATCTACTTGGCAGGTCAATCTAGGTTTTTCTCCCACCTCTACTCTCTTCCATTGCGTAGTTTCCAAAATTTTTACCCGGGCCCCCATCTTCCTTTCAAAAGTATCTTCCTGTATCTCCAATTCTCTTTTCAACTCTCTTAATATATTTTCCCCCTGATTTAATTCATCTGTTACTGTTATTTTCATTGTTATCTCCTCCTTAACGTCTTTTGTTCTCTGGTTCTTTGGCGCAATCATTTCCTCCATTTCTTCTGTTGGCTCTTCCCTTTCCTGGGCATCTTGGTCTTCACTCATCATCCCTCATTTAGTATTTTCCATTTTTTCCGTAATCTTCTTAAATCCTTTCTCCATGATGTCCTTTGTGTTTTGAAAAAGTAACGCCATCTCCTTCAAAGTTCCACTCATTTCTTCCTTATAAAGCATCTTAGTTTGTTTTTAAAATTCAACTTTTTTTAATAATTTTTTTTTATTTTTTACACAAACAGTCAAACAAACATATAATGTATTTTTTCTGAGTGTTGGCCATTTCACAAATTTAAACAATTTTTAGTCATTTCAACACAATTTATATATTCCCTTTTTGCCTTAGTATTTATTCTCTCTAACTTTTTTTAGACCAATATTACCCTTCATCCTAACCACTACTGTTAACCAAATTCAGTTTTTCCATTCATCTCTATTTTAAACCCCTTCAATTTCAAATCTCACCACATAATGTAATTCCTAATATTTCCTTATATTCCCTTGATATAATCACTATTTTCAATTATCAATTATTTCAATATAATAAGAATCTAGCATCTTAATAAAAGTCAATTAATTATGTAGTATTACAATTATGCATTTCTTATAAAAATAATAAACCAATTGTTTTATACATTTCTTTAAATCTTATTTCAAATGATACAATCCATCATCTTAATAAAAATCAGTTAATTACATAACTGATATATCTTTCTCTTTATATGATAATAATAAATCAAATTGCTTTTCCTGAATCTGAGTCTCTAATTTTCAATTACTTTGTCAAACATACATATTTGTATCTCTTCAAACATCTTAATCATTTCTATTTTTACCACAACCTAGTTAGTTCATACTTTGAACTAACTTTTTTCTTTTTTAATTAGATTCCAAATATGTATTAAAGATATTCCAGTTGTTAGTTTTCCTTAAGTTTAAAAATATTCCAGCTGTTAGTTCCAACAGTGCAATTTAAAATCTCATTTATTTAAACATTCATATTGGAAAACTTATTTCAATTCATTCATATATCCATATAATTTTCCATTATTTTATATTACTTAATTAATATCACAATCTCATCTTTTTCTAACAAATCTTACTTCAATTCATATTTCAATTCTAAGTGTATACAACATATATCTCTTCATTTCTTTCTCCCTTTCTTTTTTCTTTTTCTCCCCCCCCCTTTTTTTTGTGTGCTTTAAAATCCTGAACTCTCCTGTTTTGCCCCGTATTTCCCGTTATTTTCCATCTCTTTTCCCTTTTTCTTATTTCTGCACTGTTAGTCCCAGTGTAATCATTTTGTATTTTAAAATCCTGGACAATTCTATTTTGCCCTGTATTTCCCATAGTTTTCCATCCCTTTTCCCTCTTTCTTGTTTTCCCACTCTTAATCCCATTGTAATCTTTTAAATTTTTTATATTCTTTCTGTTCCACCCTTTCTTCTCTCTTTGTCTCTTTCCACCCTTTCTGTTTTTTTCCATTGTTAATCCCAATGTACTCTTTAACTTTCTCCTTTTTATTTTTACTACCCACATGATCATTTAATTTTTCGTAGTCAGTCTCGTCTTTGTCTTCCTCTTTATTTTCAATTTCTATTTCTTGCTTCTTCGTTATTTTCTTGTCAACTTGAGTGTGTCCTAACACAATTTTTGAATCATCGGGTTCGGTTTTCCATGCAATATTGTAATTATTTCCTTCACTTCCGTTTTCAGTGATAGATGCATCATTTTCATCATTTCCATAAATTCCTGTGCCATTTTATTCTTTCTCGGTTAGTATTATTCCAATTTAAAGTTGTGTTGTAGTTCTTTTTTTTTTATCATCAAAGTCAAGCCTTACAGACAAACAAACCCTCCTCACGGCTGTTATCACTATCCGGATTCAAGGTTTTTCCAAAACAAAAGTTCAGCATTGTAATGATCTTATTTTCCAGAGTGCTGCGGCTCCACTCCATAGATGGGATTTCCCCTCCATTCTGACAGCAACTGAGAGAAATTGCAACTTAATTTACCCGCCCTCTGTGCTCTAGCCACGCCCCTGCTCCTAACCCCCAGTCTTTCTCTCAGTTGTTGAGACTGAGGTGTGTACGTCGCTCTGTGCTTTTTTAGGGTTGTTCTTTCATCCCTTTAGGTCTTTTTCTTTCATTTTGAGTAGTTTTTTATTCTTTTCGGGTGAGAGCAGCAGTTTGCTGCAGTGTTTACCGACTGCCAGCTGGTTTGCCGGCTACGCGCCTGCGAGAGCAGGTCGGGCCGAAGCCCTGCGCCTCAGCGCTTCCAGCTCCCGGATTCTGACCCTTTGAGGCAGATCCGGCCGTTTGTGTCATGGGTAGACATCGTGTCGGAAAGTTTGTCTTGTGTTACCAGATCATTCTGTGGGCCCGACGACATGCTCGACCTTTACATTGGCTCCTGCTCCCGCATCAACGGGCGGGTCGCACCAGCTCGTCCAGGAAGGTGTCTGTGCCCCCTCAGGTCCGTTTGTCCCTGCGTTGGTGGAAGTTTCCGGCCATTCGGCAGGGCTGTCACTTTCTTGCTCTGGACCGCATAGTAATCACCACAGATGTCAGCCTTCACGGTTGGGGGGCCCACCTCTCGAATCTGCTCGCTCAAGGCCTCTGGACTCCGACCGAGCGCACCCTCAGCATCAACCTACTAGAACTACGGGCAATTCGGTTGGCCCTCCTCCGATTTCGATCAGTGATTCAGGGGAATCACGTCTTGGTCCTCATGGACAACATGTCGGCAAAAGCACATGTGAATCGGGAAGGAGACCAAGTCTCATGCCTTGATGCTCGAGTCGGAGAGACTTTTCAGTTGGGCGGAGCGGCATCTTCTGTCGATTCGGGCGGACCGTATCTCCGGGGAGGACAACAGGCAGGTGGACTGGCTCAGCAGGGAGTTGATCGACCAGGCCGAGTGGCAGTTACATTCACGACTGTTTCGGGAACTTTGCCTCCGATTCGGGGACTCGCTGGTCGATCTCTTTGCCACTCCCACCAATGCGCACCTTCCTCGCTTCATCTCTCGTTATCCAACACCGTTGGCCGTGGACGCCTTGAGGTGCCATTGGCTGCCCGGACTGTTGTACGCCTCCCCCCCGATCACATTGCTTCCACAAGTGATCAGGAAGGTCATCGCGGAAAAGGTGACAGTACTGTTGGTGGCGCCACATTGGCCCCGCCGGCCTTGGTTCCTGGATCTTCTGCAGCTGTCCGTGTCCAGGCTGTGGGTGATCCCGTCCCATCGGATTGCCCTGTGCCAAGGGGCTGTTTGCCATCCAGATTCGCAGTGGCTACAGTTGGCTGTTTGGTCCTTGAAGGGGTCATGCTGCGGAAAGGACATTTACCGGACTCTGTGATCGGCACCATTCAGGCGGCTTGCCGACCTTCCACAATGCGAATTTACGAGGCTTCTTGGAAGGCCTTTTGCCACTGGTCCGCTGACCATCATGTGGACCCAACGACGGCTTCAATTCAGGACGTTCTAGGGTTTCTGCAATCCGGCTTGGATAAAGGTCTGGCGCCTACCACTCTACGGCGTCAAGTTGCAGCCCTTTCCATGGTCATTTCATTACCGCCTTACCAGTCCTTGGCTCACCACCCATGGGTCCGGGGGTTTCTCCATGGAGCCACGAACTTACGGCCGGCCGTGGTCCATCATTACCCAACGTGGGACTTGCCTCTGGTATTGCAGGTGCTCATTGGTCCTCCGTTCGAGCCCCTAGGTTCTATTTCTCTTAGGTTTTTATCGTTTAAGGTGGCCTTTCTGTTGGTGATCACATTGGCTCGGAGGATTTCCGAGCTGGCTGCGTTGTCAGTCAGGGAGGATTTGTGCATTTTTCATCCTAATTCTGTGGTTCTTCGTTTAGATCCGGCGTTCACGCCCAAAGTTAATTCATGATTTCCTCATTTGCAGGAGATTATTCTACCTAACTTTTGCCCTTCCCCTCGTCACGATCACGAAGTCCTATGGCATACCTTAGATGTTCGACGGGCATTACGGTGCTACATTTGGCGGACAGCGTCTTTTTGGAAGACGGAGGCCTTACTGGTATCTTTCCACCCAGCCTCCATGGGGCGAAAGGTCTCATCGGCTACCGTCGGCCGGTGGATCAAAGCTTGTATCTCAACAGCCTACGAGCGCCAGGCACGACCAGCCCCATCTAGGATTCTGCCCCACTCCACACGGAGTGCTGCCACCTCGTCTGCTTGGGCGACGCATGCTTCCGTGTTGGACATATGTCGGGTGGCCACCTTTACTTCTTTGTCGCTATTCATTAAACATTATAAAATTGACTTCTATGTGTCTGCTGACGCATCGTTCGGTTGGAGGGTTTTAGAAAAAGTTTCTGGGCCGTCAGGGGGGAGCAGTCAGCCACCCGGTCCTGTTGTTTGAGTTTGGGTATATCCCATCTATGGAGTGGAGCCGCAGCGCTCTGGAAAACGGATGTTGCCTTACCTGAACGTCCCTTTTCGGGGCGCTGCGGATCCACTCCATTCCCTCCCTATTCTGATTTCTGGGCTGCCTGCTCTGGGGTTCAGTGTTTTGGTTGTGTTGGAATTGTTTGTCTTAAATAAAGTTTGTTTACCTTTCTATGCTGCGCCTTCGTTCAAGATTGGGGATTAGGAGCAGGGGCGTGGCTAGAGCACAGAGGGTGGGTAAATTAAGTTGCAATTTCTCTCAGTTGCTGTCAGAATGAAGGGGAAATCCCATCTATGGAGTGGATCCGCAGCGCCCCGAAAAGGGACGTTCAGGTAAGGCAACGTCCGTTTCTCCTGAAGATGTCTCCCTACAATCCACAATTCCAATCAGCAGCCTGAAAAAGTATCCATTTTGTTTGTAATCCACATTAAGAATCTTTGCTAATTTTTCCCTTTTCTTCTTTTTATCTTTATATTCGCCAAATCAATTTAAATCTCAATCCAAATTACTAAATCAGTTTTTCTGCTCCTTTTTTTTTGTACAAAACTTCTATTACAGGGCTTAATTTTCAGTTTCTCTTAGTTTTCTCCAACATTCAGAAAGGGTCTGCTTACTTTCTTTCCAATCCTCTGCAGATTTGTGGGATTCTATTTCTTCTGCTTTTTAAAGTTCTCCAAATATTTTTATACAAAAAGTCAATTTTCTTTTTGGGTTTTGTCCCTTTAAATTACCGCTTTAATCTTCTTCCTTCCTTTCCCCCATGCCCATTAGCCGCTGTTATATAACAAAAAATTCAACTTTTGTCCACCCGTCCAAGAATTATTTATTCAATCCTTAAGTTGCTCTTCAAGGAGTGCACTAATCACAGTTCTTTATATCCCATAGGTAAACAATCAGTACTATTTAAATAGTCCCACAGGTTCTCAATGGCTCTTTACATCCCCTTTACAGGTTCAATCTTCTAGGATAACATTCAGAGGTCCCTTTAAGTAGTCATAGGGTAGTTAGGAATAATCCGGTAATTATTTTCCCAGTTCTTCATGTAAGTATTCCCAGAGTTGTAAATTTTCCTTTCATCAGCAGGTGGCGATCTCAACTTAAATTTCAGTATTGCCTCTAGTCAATCGTCATTTTAGTTGTAAGTCAATTATAAAAGCAGAATAAATTTTGTAAGTAAATGATTCCAGCATTTTAAGGGAAGCCACTATCAGGAAACTTTACCTTAGCTTTAGGTTGCTTTCCTCCTCAATTAGTTCCCATCCATTGTTTCTTGTCTCACGTTTTGCTGCTTTGGAAAATAGGTTGAACCCCTTTTTCTTTGTGGTAGCCCCTCAAATATTGGAACACTGCTATCATCTCACTACCATCTCATTTTATTTTAATCTGAATTTTAGATCTTTTGTCCACACATTCCCCCATTGTTTAAGCATTATTTTATATGGAAAACATGCCTTTAAAGCAGGGGTGTCAAACTCAAGGCCCAGGGGTTGGATTAGGCCCACGGGGTGCTTAGATCTGGCCTACAGGGCTGCCCTCGAAACAGCGGACTGGCCCTCAGGGCCTCTGCCAATGAAAACAGACCTTGCAAGGGCCGTGCGTGGGTCCTCCCTAAGGCTGTTTTGTTGGCAGAGAGCTCAGGAGCCCATTTTCTCTGGCAGAGCGCTTGGGCCACCACAGGCGCCCCTGACACGAGTGACATCGTGCTTGCCCACCTAGGCCACGTCCACTCCGCCCCCACCGAGATCAAACACAACCCTGGTGCGGCCATCAATGAAATCGAGTTTGACACTCCTGCCTTATACCGTTCCAGACAATTGGCTGTCCAATCTCCTCTTAAAAACCTCCACTGATGGCGCACTCACAACTTCTAGAGCAGGGATGTCAGACTTGCCGGCCAGATGTAACCACCCCGTGGCAATTGTTTAAGGTTTCCCCTACAAACAAGACCTTTATCAACTTTTATTTTATTTTATTAAAGAATTTTACCAAAAAAATTTTTTTTTACAAATATTTCCCCATCTCCCCCATCCCTTCCTTACCCTCCCCCCACCCACCCCAAATTTCCCAGAACAAAATACAGGGTATAACAATTAACAATCATATACTAAACTAAGCTATCTATCTATGAGCTCCTATCCCCCCTTCACACTTTAACTCCCCTTTTACTTAACTAAATATGAATACTCTTAATTTTTCTATTCATTCATAAGCTATTTGATATTTTTTAGTCCGATATTTGTTTTGAATATAATCAATCCATCTTCTCCATTCCGATATATATCTTTCTTGTGAATAATCTTCTAAATATGCTGAAATTTTTGCCATTTCTGCTAAATTCGCTACTTTTAATGTCCATTCTTCAATACTAGGTAGTTCTTCCTTCTTCCAATATTGTGCCACCAAAAGTCTACCTGCAGTTATTAAATTTAAAATCAATTTAGTCTCTATAACCGTACAATCTGTAATTATACCCAACAAAAACAACTGTGGAGTAAACCTTATCTTCTTTTTAAGGATATTTTGGATAATCCACCATATTTTAATCCAAAATGCTTTAACTTTTTTACAAGTCACCATATATGATAATAGGTGGCATCATCACAATCGCATCACCAACACTTAGATTGCAAATTCAGATACATACAAGGTAACTTTTTAGGATCTAAATGCCATCTGTAAAATATTTTATAAAGATTTTCTCTTAAATTTTGCTCTTGGGTAAATTTCACATTGCTAACTCATATTATCAACTTTTATGATGCAGCACCTGCCTAATCTTGTGAATAGGGGAAAGCATCACTCTTCAAGCTTCTCTCAGTTGCAAATATAGTTTTAGGGAGTTATCCTGCACCCCAAGAGAAAGAGCTGGACGGAATAGTCTTCACGGATCCTCAAGGGAGGTGCACTTTGTCTCTGCCTGATGGCACATTGTGTTCTCTCCACGGATGCTTTCCTTAGTTCAGTTCCTGCAAAAGAATCTCCTGGCTGAGTTGGAGTGACAATGAGGGCATCCCTACCAGACCCCAAAGGACAGAAGGGCTTGACTCAAGAGCCTTCCATTCAACAGCTTCACTCTTACAGCTTTAATCATTTGCCAAGGCAGCTTTCCGAGACTTATCCTGCACCCCCTGAGATGTAAAATTGGCTGGAACAATCTTCACCAGCCCCCAAGGGAGGTGCACTTTCAGGTTGCATATTATAGTCATTCCCCTCCTTGGACACTTTCCTTTGGTTTATTTATTTATTAAATTTATTTATTTATTAAATTTATATCCCGCCCTTCTCCCCGAAGGGACTCAGGGCGGTGAACAGGTTTAGTTGGAGCAAGAGGGAAAATGACTGTGTCCTCTTGGGAGACCTGAAAGAGAAGGTACAGCATAGATTGTGATGGACGAAAGCTATTCCTGTGCTCGGTGGGAGTCCAATAAGACTTGATGGCTGACTCTTGCAAACGCTTCAGGGTAGAGATAGGACGAGGGTGATTATCAACCTTATGACACTAGATGGCGCTCTAGAAACATAGCAGAGAATAAGAGAACAGCAGCGGCATCACTAGTAATGACATTACACCGGAGGGAGAGAGGCTGAGCTGGAACAAATTGGAACGATAGAGTATTAGATTGCTAGAGAGGAGGAGGAGAGAGGACGTTCCTCTTCCGGGTCACCCACGGGAGGAGGACGGAGGCGTCGGCGGAGCCTCTTGTGCTGCTCGTAGGGCGGAAGCGGCTCCTGGGAGGTGAGTGGAGGGAAGGTCGGAGGAGAAGCCTTTTGGGTTCCTGCAGGGCCTGGAAGCAGCGAAGGGACAGGAATGGAACATGAGGGCTGCTCCTGCTGCAGGTTCTTTCTCTCCCCCAAATGTTTTTATTATCCTTTTGCTGCAGGATTTAAAGTTGCTGCCTATGAAAAATGAAGCTCAACAGCTGTAGAATCAAGCTGCCGCATAACAAAATAGACAAAAGTAAAGGGAGTCTGAATACTTTCTGAATGAACTGTATTTAGAAAGATAAGAACATTTCAGGTTAAGTGACAGGCCTGGGATGTCTTGGCCAAAATGCCTGCAGAGCATTTTGGGGAAGAGAGACTGGTGTGAACAAGAGGCAGGTTGGTTGAGCTCCAAAGTGGCTTCAGTTGTTGGAATAAAATGCCCTGTGGAGAGTTTATCTTTATATTCTGTTCACCCAGTCCTGCTTCCTCTAGTTATTCCATTACCATCTTCCCTTTCCAATTTTCAATTTTTCTCCAAATTCTGTCTGTTTAAGGCACAGAATTTCTCGGTGTCTTTCCACCTTCGCTTTCATGGCATTCCCTTTCTGTAAAGCCAACAAGCATGGTATGTAGAGCCTTGGTGGTGCAGTGGACAAAGTAGCTGTTATGTAGCACTTAGCTGACAGCTGCCTGCAATTAGTGTGAGTTCAAATCTCACCAGACTCAAGGCTGACTCAAACTTCTATCCTTCAAGGTAGGTAAACTGAGGACCCAGATTGTTGGAGGCAATAAGCTGACTTTGTAAAAACACTGCTTGGAGGGGGGGGGCAAAAGCCCTAATAAGCAGGTATAAACAAAAGAATGAAGGCTATTGCTATAGTGCATTGTAAGCCGCCCTGAGTCTTTGGAGAAGGGTGGCATATAAATTGAATGAATGAATGAATGAATGAATGAATGAATGAATGAATGAATGTAAATTGGCATTCTCCTATGAAATCATGCTTACCCATTGGGCTCCTTACTGAGACAGATGCCAGTCCCAATTGCAGTCAGTAAAGTGAACACTACTTGAATTAGGATATCACCAGAGTGGTTGTGAAAGTGCAGGAAAAGGAGTTGCAGCAATTGCAATTCAGATTTACAATGGTTGCAGTATGTCAGAATCAAGATCCTCATTTGTGACCTTCCCGGCTAATTTTTGACAAGCAAAATCAGTGGGGATGTCAGCAGGAAGTTGGACAACCCAGACAGATTTTCATAATCTGGAATAGAAAAAAGTTGGCATTGTGATATGACGTCATATTTAATGATTGGGCTACTTACTGACACACATGCCAGTCCGAATTGCAGTCAGTAAGCGGGCAAAATTATTACATCAAATCTTGTAGAGGGTTTAGGTATCATTTCATCAGGTAAAAACCCAAACCTCTAAAGTTAGCTCAAAAGGTTCAACTGTAACCATTTTGGGATAATTTTCAGGCTAAAAACACATTCATTTTCCATAAAAAGTATAATTTCATGACTGAATGGATATTTGAACTTGGACACAAATGTGTCAAATAAATCATAACTAATGTAAGAGGTTATTCTTTATTGTTTGCTTATTGTAATGTATACTTTTTTTTCGCATCTTTTCAGTCACAATTCCACCCTGGTAATACACCAGAAGACTCATATGGGAGAGACACCCTTTCCATGTCCTGTGGGAAAAGTTTCAGTCATAATTCTAGCCTTGTGAAACACCAGAGGACTCACACAGAGGAGAAACCGTATGAATGTTCAGAATGTGGGAAAAGTTTCAGCAAGAATTCTACCCTCATGATACACCAGAGGACTCACACAGGAGAGAAACTGTATGTGTGTCCAGAATGTGGGAAAAGTTTCAGCCACAATTCCAACCTGGTGACCCACCAGAGGACTCACACAGGAGAGAAACCGTATGTATGTCCAGAATGTGGGAAAAGTTTCAGCCAGAATTCCAATCTGGTGACACACCAGAGGACTCACACAGAGGACAAACTGTATGAGTGTGCAGAATGTGGGAAATGTTTCAGTAAGAATTCCAACCTGGTGACACACCAGAGGACTCACACAGGAGAGAAACCGTATATGTGTCCAGAATGTGGGGAAAGTTTCAATCATATTTCCAGTCTGATAAGACACCAGAGGATTCACACAGGAGAGAAACCATATGAATGTTCAGAATGTGGGAAATGTTTCAGTAATAATTCCGACCTGGTGACACACCAGAGGACTCACACAGGAGAGAAACCGTATGAATGTTCAGAATGTGGGAAAAGGTTCATTAATAATGCCAGCCTGGTGACACACCAAAGAACTCACACAGGAGAGAAACCTTTTGAATGTTCAGAATGTGGGAAATGTTTCAGTCAGAATTGCAACCTCGTGACACACCAGAGGACTCACACAGGAGAAAAACCGTATGTGTGTCCAGAATGTGGGAAAAGTTTCAGTCATATTTCCAGTCTGAGAAAACACCAGAAGGTTCACACAGGAGAAAAACCATATGAATGTTCAGAATGTGGGAAATGTTTCAGTAATAATTCCAACCTGGTGACACACCAGAGGACTCACACAGGAGAGAAACTGTATGAATGTCCAGAATGTGCGAAATGTTTCAGTAAAAATTCCAACCTGGTGACACACCAGAGGACTCACACAGGAGAGAAACCATACGTGTGTCCAGAATGTGGGAAAAGTTTCAGTCATATTTCCAGTGTGATAAGACACGAGAGGACTCACACAGGAGAAAAACCGTATGAATGTCCTGAGTGTGGGAAAAGTTTCAGTTGTATTTCCAGTGTGATAAGACACCAGAGGATTCACACGTGAGAAAAACCATATGAATGTTCAGGCTCTTGATAAAAGTCAATTAATTATGTAGTATTACAATCATGCATTTCTTATAAAAATAATAAACCAAACTGTTTTATATATTTCTTTAAATCTTATTTCAAATGATACAATCCATCATCTTAATAAAAATCAGTTAATTATATAACAATCTTTCTCTCTATATAATAATAATAAATCAATTTGCTTTTCCTGAATCTTGTCTCTAATTTTCAATTACTTTGTCAAACATATATATTTGTATCTCTTCAAACAACATCTTAATCATTTCTCTTTTCACCACAACCTAGTTAGATCGTACTTTGAACTAACTTTTTTCTTTTATAATTAGATTCCAAATATACAGTTAAAGATATTCGAGTTGTTAGAGTTTTCCTTAAGTTTAAAAATATTCCAGGTGTTATTTCCAACAGCGCAATTTAAAATATCATTTATTTAAACTTATTCATATTCTAAAACTTATTTCAATTCATTCACATATCCATATAATTTTCTATAATTTTCTATTACTTAATATCACAATCTCATCTTTTTCTAACAAATCCTACTTCAATTCATATTTCAATTCTAAGTGTATACAACATATATATCTTCATTTCTTTCTCCCTTTCTTTTTTTTTAATTTTTCTTCCCCCCCCCCCTTTTTTTTTGTGCTTTAAAATCCTGAACCCTCCTATTTTGCCCTGTATTTCCTGTTATTTTCCATCTCTTTTCCCTTTTTCTTATTTCTGCATTGTTAGTCCCCGTGAAATCATTTTGTATTTTAAAATCCTGGACAATTCTATTTTGCCCTGTATTTCCCATAGTTTTCCATCCGTTTGGTGGGGTTCTATTCTGCTTTTTAAAGTTCTCCAAATATTTTTATACAAAAAGTCAATTTTCTTTTTGGGTTTTGTCCCTTTAAATTACCGCTTTAATCTTCCTTCCTTTCTCCCATGCCCATTAGCTGCTGTTATATAACAAAAAATTCAACTTTTGTTCAGCCGTCCAAGATCTATTTATTCAATCTTTAAATTCCTCTTCAAGGAGTGCACTAATCAGAGTTCTGTATATATCCCTTAGGTAAACAATCAGTACTATTTAAATAGTCCCAGAGGTTATCAATGGCTCTTTACATCCCCTTTACAGGTTCAATCTTCTAGGATAACATTCAGGGGTCCCTTTAAGTAGTCATAGGGTAGTTAGGAATAATCCAGTAAATATTTTCACAGTTCTTCATGTAAGTATTCCCAGACTTGTAAATTTTCCTTTCATCAGCAGGTGGCGCTCCTCAACCTAAATTTCAGTATTGCCTCTAGTCAATCGTCATTTTAGTTGTAAATATGAGCCTGGTGGCACAGCAGACTAATGTGCTATTAAGTAACATCAGCTGCCTGCAATTACTGCAGGTTCAAATCTCACCAGGCTCAAGGTTGACTCAGCCTTCCATCCTTTCGAAGGATGGAAGGTAAAATGGGGTAAAAGGATGGAAGGTAAAATAGGTAAAATGAGGACCCGAATTGTGGGGGCAATAAGCTGACTCTGTATAAAAAAGAACACCGCTTGGGGGGAGGGCGCGAAAGCCCTACAAAGCAGATATATACAAAAGTATGAAGGTTATTGCTTAATGCATTGTAAGCCGCCCTGAGTCTCCGGAGAAGGGCGGCATATTAATTGAACCAACAAATAAATAAATTAATTAATTATAAAAGCAGAATAAGTTTTGTAAGTAAATGATTCCAGCATTTTAAAATGCCTTCCCAGTACCACGTTTTCCCAGTTTAAGAGTCCAATTTTCTGTTTATTTCAAAATTCATTATTTCTGTCTCTTGCGTCTTCCCCTTCCGTTCTGGTATTTTCTCAGAATGCTTAAATGCCGCTTTAACAACTAGTTCTGAGCAAATAGTTTTAAATTGTTCCCTGGGGTTAAGTTAAGGCAAAAAGGAATTCTCTCCCCCAGTTTCAATCACTGTTCACCTACTTCGCTCCAGCACTAGTGTTAGTTGTTCCTCGGTTGTCCCAGCTTTGTGGCAGCCGTCTTTAGGCTGTCTCTTCGTCTTTCTATGGCTGAGCGGGAAAAAGAAGCCCTGGTCAGACAGGAGAGCTGCAACTCCGCGACCTCACAGGGGGCCCTTCTTTGCTTCACCATCCCTACAGGGTGGTTTTGGCTCCTTTTGGAGCCCACAAACAGGGAGACACATTCCCTGTGTCTGATATCCCCGCAATGTCAACTGGAAGTCTCATACTTCCAAATTGCTTTGATCGTTGTTCAGATTCTTGCAGAGATCTTAAGCTTGCAATAAATCTTTATTTAAATCTTTATATAAAAAAAATCTTTATACCCATTTGAACAGTCTGGATCTTCTGATTTCCCTGGTGCTTGACAGGGAGGGCACTTTCCTTGGCTCCCTCTCCCCCCCCCACAGCCACCCCCAGCAGGCGTGGAAGCAAGCAGCCAAATTGGAGAAAGGATTGCAATTCTCGTCCACAGAGACAGCCCCTCCCTGGAGAGAGGAATTCTTGGGGAGGGATCCTCCACATCAAGGAGGTTTTCTCCTGGATATCCCCAGCTGCCATTCTTTGCCGCTCTGTTTTGTGCAGTCCTCCTGTTGCCTTCCCTGCCCCACATTCTTCCCTCAGAGCAGGTGGGTAGGTAAGGCTGAGCTGGGCTGTATCTTCCCTGCAGAACAGCTGATCAGAGGGTCCCAGGCAGGAGGTGCTGAGCCCCAAAGGAATTGCAGGCAACCCATGATCTCTCCATGGATACCTTGGAGAGACTAGTCACTAGGATGAACTGCTCATCTGGGGAGATGCGCCCCAGCCGGTGTCTCGGGGCAGAGAAAATCCCCATATTCCTCTCGCTGCCTCCATGGCTGCTTACAACTTTTGCACTTAAACTTAGCGTGCTGCACAATGGGGGAGACGGGGTCCTCTCTTCCTCCTCCTGGAGACCATAACGACGCAGAGCATTGGCTGCAGCCGGGCAGGCCAGCCAATGTCCAGGTGTGGAGAAAGTTCGCACATGTCCCAACAAGGACTGGAAAAAAAGGCACTCTTCGCTTCCACTCTGGAATACGGAGTGAGTCTCCATCTGCCACCGTCGCCCTTCTCTTCTCAGGACAGGTGAGGAGTGAGTGAGGGGCAGCCAGCCAACAGGGAACCAAAGCAGGGGGACGAAAGAGCTTCATTTATCTGGGAACCAGAAATGACTTGATTTAAATCATATGGTAAAAGGCACCCAAAGAAGAAAGAACAAGATCAGCGAAAAAACCCCAAAGAAACCCAACCCTCGCCCCTTTTTTGGAAATGGTTCAAGGGGGAACGTGCGTGCGCGCACACACGCACACACACACACACACACACACACACACGAGGGAAAAAGAGAAGGATGAGAGAGATGAGAGACAGGGCTGCCTGCTGTTTCCTGCTGCAGTCGGGAAGAGAGAGAGATTCAGCTCCGTCTGCTCCCCTCGAGGCAACCTCGTGGCGCTGTGCTCTAACAGCCTGACAGTCACTCCTTTTGCAATGCATGGTTTATTTTGGTATCTTTCCAGAGACAGAAAGAATGTGGCCGAATTTCCTTAGTTATTATCTGGGGGTGGGGATGAGGAATGGGGGAGAGAGAGGGAGGAAGAGAAAGGAAGGAAGGAAGAGGAAGGAATTTTTGGATTTCACCACTGGTTTCTATGGATGAATGGGGGGGAGGGGAATGCACGACACTCTGGGATGGAGAGTGGGGCAAGAGAATGCTCCAATGGTCGCTTGGGTGGCGGAGGGAAACTCAAAGCGTTGGGGGCTTCAGAAGAGGCAAAATGTGCTTTAAAATGTACAGCTCCTGGTTCTAATAGCGAGTGACGTCAAATTGGCCACACCCACCCGGTCACATGACCACCAAGCCACGTCCACAGAACCAGTAGCAAACATTTCACCCCTGTTCAAGTGGCCCTTTGAGTGTTTAAGGTTGCAGAACCCTGTCCCATACGATTTCAAAAAATGGCTGTCCAGTCCAGTCTCTTCTTGAAAGCCTCCATTGATGGAGCACCCTGAGCTACTGAAGGGAAGCCATTCCACTGATTAATTGTTCCCACTATCAGGAAACTTTACCTTAGCTTTAGGTTGCTTTCCTCCTCAATTAGTTCCCATCCATTGTTTCTTGTCTCAACTTCTGCTGCTTTGGAAAATAGGTTGAACCCCCTTTTTCTTTGTGGTAGCTCCTCAAATATTGGAACACTGCTATCATCTCACTACCGTCCCACCTAGGCCACGTCCACTCCGCCCCCACGAGATCAAACACAACCCTGGTGCGGCCATCAATGAAATCGAGTTTGACACTCCTGCCTTATACCGTTCCAGACAATTGGCTGCCCAATCTTCTCTTAAAAACCTCCACTGATGGAGCACCCACAACTTCTAGAGCAGGGATGTCAGACCTGCCGGCCAGATGTAACCACCCCGTGGCAATTGTTTAAGGTTTCCCCTACAAACAAGACCTTTATCAACTTTTTTTTAATTTTATTAAAGAATTTTACCAAAAAAAATTTTTTTTTTACAAATATTTCCCCATCTCCCCCATCCCTTCCTTACCCTCCCCCCACCCACCCCAAACTTCCCGGAACAAAATACAGGGTATAACAATTAACAATCATATACTAAACTAAGCTATCTATCCATGAGCTCCTATCCCCCCCTTCACACTTTAACTCCCCTTTTACTTAACTAAATATGAATACTCTTAATTTTTCTATTCATTCATAAGCTATTTGATATTTTTTAGTCCGATATTTGTTTTGAATATAATCAATCCATCTTCTCCATTCCGATATATATCTTTCTTGTGAATAATCTTCCAAATATGCTGAAATTTTTGCCATTTCTGCTAAATTTGCTACTTTTAATGTCCATTCTTCAATACTAGGCAGTTCTTCCTTCTTCCAATATTGTGCCACCAAAAGTCTACCTGCAGTTATTAAATTTAAAATCAATTTAGTCTCTATAACCGTACAATCTGTAATTATACCCAACAAAAACAACTGTGGAGTAAACCTTAACTTCTTTTTAAGGATATTTTGGATAATCCACCATATTTTAATCCAAAATGCTTTAACTTTTTTACAAGTCACCATATATGATAATCGGTGGCATCATCACAATCGCATCACCAACACTTAGATTGCAAATTCGGATACATACAAGGTAACTTTTTAGGATCTAAATGCCATCTGTAAAATATTTTATAAAAATCTTCTCTTAAATTTTGCGCTTGGGTAAATTTCACATTGCTAACTCATATTATCAACTTTTATGATGCAGCACCTGCCTAATCTTCTGAATAGGGGAAAGCATCACTCTTCAAGCTTCTCTCAGTTGCAAATATAGTTTAGGGAGTTATCCTGCACCCCCAAGAGAAAGAGCTGGATGGAATAGTCTTCACGGATCCTCAAGGGAGGTGCACTTTGTCTCTGCCTGATGGCACATTGTGTTCTCTCCACGGATGCTTTCCTTAGTTCAGTTCCTGCAAAAGAATCTCCTGGCTGAGTTGGAGTGACAATGAGGGCATCCCTACCAGACCCCAAAGGACAGAAGGGCTTGACTCAAGAGCCTTCCATTCAACAGCTTCACTCTTACAGCTTCAATCATTTGCCAAGGCAGCTTTCCAAGACTTATCCTGCACCCCCTGAGATGTAAAATTGGCTGGAACAATCTTCACCAGCCCCCAAGGGAGGTGCACTTTCAGGTTGCATATTATAGTCATTCCCCTCCTTGGACACTTTCCTTTGGTTTATTTATTTATTAAATTTATTTATTTATTAAATTTATATCCCGCCCTTCTCCCCGAAGGGACTCAGGGCGGTGAACAGGTTTAGTTGGAGCAAGAGGGAAAATGACTCTGTCCTCTTGGGAGACCTGAAAGAGAAGGTAAAGCATAGACTGTGATGGACGAAAGCTATTCCTGTGCTCGGTGGGAGTCCAATAAGACTTGATGGCTGACTCTTGCAAAGGCTTCAGGGTAGAGATCGGACGACGGTGATTTTCAACTTTATGACACTAGATGGCGCTGTAGAAAGAAGCAACACTCGCGCCTCGATAGCCGAGAATAAGAGAATAGTAGCGGCATTGCTAGTATTGATGTGACACCGGCGGGATAGAGGCCGAACTGGAACGAATTGGAATTGTAGAGTATTAGATTGCTAGAGAGGAAGAGGAGGAGAGAGGAAGTTCCTCTTCCGGGTCACCCACGGGAGGAGGATGGAGGCGACGGCGGAGCCTCTTGTGCTGCTCGGAGGGCGGAAGCGGCTCCTGGGAGGTGAGTGGAGGGAAGGTCGGAGGAGAAGCCTTTTGGGTTCCTGCAGGGCCTGGAAGCAGCGAAGGGACAGGAATGAAACATGAGGGCTGCTCCTGCTGCAGATTCTTTCTCTCCCCCAAATGTTTTTATTATCCTTTTACTGCAGCATTTAAAGTTGCTGCCTGTGATTTTCTACTGAGAGATTTTAAGAAATCTTTATATATATATATATATATATATATATTATGTATATAAATATATTATATATATTATGTATATATATATATGAAATATAAAACCTTGTGGTTTTATTGACATGTCGTTTTCCTGGCAAGCGAGGAGTTTCATGGGCAAAAGGGATTTTGTCACCATTTCATCTCTCAATGTCCCCACCTTTTAAAAAACAGATTAAAACATTTGAGCGAATTCCCTCCTGAGTCCTTTTGCAGACTGAAATACACATAATTTTTTACATGAATAAATTCTTAGGAGTTTATTTCTGTGTCAATAGGAACCCACGTTCAGTGCATTCGGACAGCATTCAGACCCCTTTCACTTCTGTCACCTTTGTTATTTTGCACCTGTTGAAATTCATTTTTTCTCATTTCTCATCTACATCAATAATGACAAAGTGAAAACAGAATTTTAGAAGTGGCAGCGATTACAGCCTCAAATCTTTTTGGGTATGAGGCTATAATGCACACCTGGATTGGGGTTTTTCTGCCATTCTTCCTTGCAAGTCCTCTCAAGCTCAGTCAGGTTGGATGGCAACCATTGATGGAGAGCCATTTTTAGGTGCCTAAAAATATTAAATAGGGTTCAAGTCAGAACTGTGGCTGGGCCCCTCTAGGACATTCAGAGTTGTCCCTAAGCCACTCCTATGTGGTCTTGGCTGTGTCCCTTGTCATGTTGAGAAGTGAACCTTCGGCTCAGTGTGAGGTCCTGAGCGCTGTGGAACAGGTTTTCATTGAGGATATCCCTGTACTTTGCTCCATTCAGCTTTGCTCCACTCAACTCTGCCCCATCTCCACACAGGATCTCTGAAGCTCAGTCAGAGTAACCATCGGATTCTTGGTCCCCTCTCTTACTAAGGCCCTTCTACCCCAATTGCTCAGTTTGACCGGACGACCAGCTCTTGGAAGAGTCCTGGTTGTGCCAAACTTTCTTCTCCATTTGAGAATTATGGAGGCCACGGTGCCGTTAGGAACCTTTGGTGCAGCAGAAATTTTATGGTAGCCTTCCCCAGATCTGTGCCTTGCAATAATCCTGTCTCTGAACTCTGCAGGCAGTTCCTTTGGCCCCATGGCTATTGTTCTGCTACAGTATGCATTGTCAGCTGAGAGGCCTTCTATGGAGAGTGTGTGCCTTTCCAAATCATGTCCAATCAGTTTAATTTACCACAGGTAGACTCCAATCAAGGTATAGAAACATGTCAGCACAATCAAGGGAAATGGGAGGTACCTGAGCTAAATTTCAAGTGCTGTTGCAAAGGATCTGAATACTTATGCCAATGTGATATTTCAGTTTTTTTCCTTTTACTAAATTTACAGACATTTTTACTTTGTCATTATGGGGTACTATGTAGATTAAGGAGGGGAAAAATGAAGTTCAACAGCTGTAGAATCAAGCTGCAGCATAACAAAATTGACAAAAGTAAAGGGGGTTTGAATACTTTCTGAATGCACTATATTTTGAAAGATAAGAACATTTCAGGTTAAGTGACAGGCCTGGGATGTCTTGGCCAAAATGCCTGCAGAGCATTTTGGGGAAGAGAGACTGGTGTGCACAAGAGGCAGGTTGGTTGAGCTCCAAAGAGGCTTCTGTTGTTGGAATAAAATGCCCTGTGGAGAGTTTATCTTTATATTCTGTTCACCCAGTCTGGCTTCCTCTAGTTATTCCATTACCATCTTCCCTTTCCAATTTTCAGTTTTTCTCCAAATTCTGTCTGTTTAAGGCACATAATTTCTCTGTGTCTTTCCACCTTCGCTTTCATGGCATTCCCTTTCTGTAAAGCCAACAAGCATGATATGTAAATTGCATTGTCATATCCGGTTGGCGGGCCCGCGGGGGAGGGACTTCTCTGTGGCAACCCCAGCTCTCTGGAACCAGTTACCTCCTGAGGTCCAGACCATCCCCACCCTATTGGCCTTCCGAAAAGCGGTGAAGACCTGGCTTTTCTGGCAGGCCTGGGGCGGTTGATCTCGCTTTGCGATCTGGCGAGATCTGGCCATAAATGGTGTGAATGCGTTTTAAGGTTTTTAATTGTTTTTTAATTTTTAAATGTTTTTAGAATGTTTTTTTTAAATGTATTGTGAGCCGCCCTGAGTCTTCGGACATGGGCGGCATATAAATTTTAAAAATAAAATAAATAAAATAAATAAATATGTCATCATGCTTAAAGATTGGGCTCCTTACTGACACAGATGCCAGTCCCAAATTGCAGTCAGTAAGTGAACACTACTTGAATTAGGATATCACCAGAATGGTTGTGAAAGTGCAGGAAAAGGAGTTGCAGCAATTGCAATTCAGATTTACAATGGTGGCAGTATCTCAGAATCAAGGTCCTCATTTGTGACCTTCCCAGCTAATTTTTGACAAGCAAAATCAGTGAAGATGTCAGCAGGATGTTGGAAGTCACAGTCATGTAAAATTGCCTTTAATAACCCACACCGATTAGCATAATAAATTCAGAGGAACAGAAGAAAGTTGGCATTTTGATATGATATCATGTTTAATGATTGGACTACTTACTGACACAGATGCCAGTCCGAATTGCAGTCAGTAAGCGGGCAAAATTAGAATATCAAATCCTGTAGAGGGTTTAGGTATCATTTCATCAGGTAAAAACCCACACCTCTAAAGTTAGTTCAGAAGGTTCAACTGTAACCATTTTGGGATAATTTTCAGGCTAAAAACACATAGATTTTCCACATACATAGTTATAGGTGTGTGTGTTTGTATTTCTCTCTGTGTGCATATATTTACAACTGTACAATCTATCCCCAGCATTTCCAGATATATTTAATGATAAGCCTTTGCACTGCTAAGAATTTGTGAATCACTAAAGTGAAAAAGGTAATTTCATGACTGAATGGATATTTGAACTTGGACACAAATGTGTCAAATAAATCATAACTAATGTAAAAGATTATTCTTTATTGTGGCATGTTTGCTTATTGTAATGTATACTTTTTTCTTTTTTCACATCTTTTCAGTCACAACTCCACCCTGGTAATACACCAGAAGACTCATATGGGAGAGACACCCTTTGCATGTCCTGACTGTGGCAAATGTTTCAGTAGGAATTCCCACCTGGTGACACACAAGAGGACTCATACCCTGGAGAAACCATATGAAGGTCCAGAGTGTGGGAAAAGTTTCAGATGTAATTCCAAACTGATATCACATCAGACGATTTACATGGGAGAGAAACCGTATGAGTGTCGAGAGAGTGAGAAATTTTTCAGTCATAATTCCACCCGGGTGACACACCAGAGAGAAACCGTATGATTGCTCACAATGGGGGAAATGTTTCCGTAATAATTCCGACCTGATGACACACCAGATGACTCACACAGAGGATAAACCGTATGAGCGTCCAGATTGTGGGAAAAATTTCAGTCAGAATTCCGTCCTAATGACACACCAGAGGATTCATTTCCAGGCCAAATTGTATGAATGTCAGGAGTGTAAGAAAAGTTTCAGTCATAATTCCAGCCTCGTGAAACACCAGAGGACTCACACAGGAGAGAAACCGTATGAATGTTCAGAATGTGGGAAAACTTTCAGCCAGAATTCTACCCTCGTGATACACCAGAGGACTCATACAGGAGAGAAACCGTATCAGTGTCCAGATTGTGGGAAAAGTTTCAGTCACCCTTCCAATCTTGTGCAACACCAGAGGACTCACACAGGAGAGAAACTGTATGAATGTCTAGAATGTGGGAAAAGTTTCAGTCATAATTCCAGCCTTGTGAAACACCAGAGGACTCACACAGGAGAGAAACCGTATGAATGTTCAGAATGTGGGAAATGTTTCAGTAACACTTCCAACCTGGTGACACACCAGAGGACTCACACAGGAGAGAAACTGTATGAATGTCCAGAATGTGGGAAAAGTTTCAGTCAGACTTCCAACCTTGTGAAACACCATAGGACTCACACAGGAGAGAAACCGTATGAATGTCCAGAATGTGGGAAATGTTTCAGTAACACTTCCAACCTGGTGACCCACCAGAGGACTCACACAGGAGAGAAACCGTATCAATGTCCAGATTGTGGGAAAAGTTTCAGGTACACTTCCAGCCTTGTGCAACACCAGAGGACTCACACAGGAGAAAAACCGTATGAATGTTCAGAATGTGGGAAATGTTTCAGTAACACTTCCAACCTGGTGACACACCAGAGGACTCATACAGGAGAGAAACCATATGAGTGTCCAGATTGTGGGAAAAGTTTCAGTAACACTTCCAATCTGGTGACACACCAGAGGACTCACACAGAGGACAAACTGTATGAGTGTGCAGAATGTGGGAAATGTTTCAGTAAGAATACCAACCTGGTGACACACCAGAGAACTCACACAGGAGAGAAACCGTATGAATGTCCAGAATGTGGGAAAAGTTTCAGTCATCATTCCAGCCTTGTGCAACACCAGAGGACTCACACAGGAGAGAAACTGTATGAATGTCCAGAATGTGGGAAATGTTTCACTAAGAATACCAACCTGTTGACACACCAGAGAACTCACACAGGAGAGAAACCGTATGAATGTCCAGAATGTGGGAAATGTTTCAGTAAGAATTCCAACCTGGTGACACACCAAAGGACTCACACAGGAGAGAGACTGTATGTGTGTCCAGAATGTGGGAAAAGTTTCAGTCATATTTCCAGTGTGATAAGACATCAGAGGACTCACACAGGAGAAAAACCATATGAATGTCCTGAGTGTGGCAAAAGTTTCAGTCAGAATTCCAGCCTAATGAAACACCGGAGGACTCATTTCCAGGACAAATTGTATGAATGTAGAGAAAAGTTTCAGTCATAATTCTAATCTGATGAGACACCAAAGGACTCACAGCCTTGATAAAGCTAATTACCTGTTTCTGGTGATCAGCAGAACTTTCATGATATTTCCTTTTGCAGAAGGCTTTTGGGGGTATTTTTTTATATTGATTATTGAATTCCCACGATTGGAGTTTGCATCTTCTACCTTGGTGTCCTCCAGATTTTGAATGCCAGAATTTCCCAACTATATGCAAGTAGTCCTCGAGATATAATGGTAATGGGGCCTATCTATTACGGTTTTATGTTGCAATCACAATTAGGGTGTTATGTTGCAATCACCATTAAATGAGACTGCTTTGCTTAATTACGCCCACTCCCTTCTCTCCCTGATAAAGCTGATCAATGAATGTGTGAATTAAGCGGTGAAGATCACTGAACCTCATTTTGGGAAAAGAGGGCAGGACATGCATCCCTGGGCCGCATGATTTTGTTATGGAAGCAGCCATCATTTTCATTGTGCCTGGAATTCATGGTGACAGCAGGGATCAAACATGCCGTCAGTAATGTGTCCCTTCGTGCCCACAAAAGATTTAAATCTAGCCCACCTTGAATTTTTTGACTCATATCTAATTCCAAATTGCTTTTTTCCAAGTTTCAACCAACTTTTATATTTCTAATAATAATACACATATTAAGTTGCAGTCAGTCATTGTTCAGTTATTCCATGTTTTCTCTTATTGCTTTTATTTTGTGATATAAAAGTGTATACACTGTTTCCCTTTTCTCTTATTTCTATCTCTTATTCTAACTTTTAATCATGTCACCCTATATTAAAAGACATTTTCTTTCTGTCCTACCTAGCTTCTAGTCATGTCACCTACCTAAAAAAACAAAAGAAAAGGGAGAGAAAAAGAAAAGCAAATCAGAACAACAACAAAAAAGAAAAATCATCTATCCATCGTCTCTTGACCACTTCAGTACTTTAATTGCTATGCTTTTTTTTTTTTTTTGGTTGCCTCCTATATTCCTCTCTTGGATCTTTATCTCAGTACAATGTATTTTTTCTGAGTGTTGGCCGTTTCACAAATTTAAACAAGTTTTAGTCATTTCCACACAATTTATATATTCCTTTTTTGCCTTAGTATTTATTCTAACTCTTTTTTTAGACCAATATTACCGTTCATCCTAATCACTAATCTTCACCAAATTCAATTTTTCCGTTCATCTCTATTTTAATCCCCTTCAATTTCAAATCTCACCACATAATGTAATTCCTAATATTTCCTTATAGTTCCTTGATATAATCACTATTTTCAATTATCAATTATTTCTATATAAGAGAATCCAGCATCTTAATAAAAGTCAATTAATTATGTAGCATTACAATCATACATTTCTTATAAAAATAATAAACCAAATTGTTTTATACATTTCTTTATATCTTATTCCAAATTTATTTATTTATTATTATTTATTAATTAAACTTGTATGCCGCCCTCTCTCCGAAAAGGACTCAGGGCAGCTCACAGCAATAAAACACATAAAATTCAATATTAAAATGTTAAAAGCCATTAAAACTCCCCTTCAGTCCAATCCGGCCTGGCGAAATAACCATGTTTTGAGGTCACAGCGGAAAGAGCAAAGGTCAGGGGCCATCCGTAGCCCCAGGGGGAGTTGATTCCATAAGGTAGGTGCACCCACAGAGAAAGCCCATTCCCTAGGAGTCGCCAACCGACACTGCCTGGCCAATGGCACCCCAAGGAGGCCCTCCCTGTGGGAACGCACCGGGCGATGGGGAGCTGTCATTGGTCGCAGATGGTTCGTCAGGTACCCCGGGCCTAGGCCATGTAGGTCTTTATAGGTAATAACCAGTACCTTGAATCTCGCCCGGAGGGCAACCGGTAGCCAATGCAGGTCGCGCAGGAGGGGTGTAACAGAGTGTCGGGACACTCCCATCACTACCCGTGCGGCCGGATTCTGCACCAGCTGAAGCCTCCGAGTGGTCTTCATGGGCAGCCCCATGTAGAGAGCATTGCAGTAGTCGATCCAGGAGGTAACGAGCTCATGAGTGACTGCGCAGGTCATCTCAGTCCAAGTAGGGGCGCAGTTGGCGCACCAGACGAATCTGTGCAAATGCCCCCCTGGTCACAGTTGCAACATGATCTTCCAGAGTCAACCGTGAATACAGGAGGACGCCTAACCCTTTCAACGGGACAACACCTCACCCCCTATGGCCAACGATGGAATATTCCCTTGGAACTGAGATGACGGTAGCCACAGCCACTCCGTCTTGGCGGGGTTGAGCTGAAGCCTGTTCTTCCCCATCGAGAACTGCACCGCTTCCAGGCACCGGGACATCAAATGATACAATCCATCATCTTAATAAAAAACAGTTAATTATTTAACAATCTTTCTCTTTATATAATAATAATAAATGAAATTGCTTTTCTTGAATCTTGTCTCTAAGTTTCAATTACTTTGTCAAACATATATATTTGTACCTCTTCAAACAACATCTTAATCATTTCTACTTTCACCACAACCTAGTTAGTTCATACTTTGAACTATTTTCTTTTTTAGATTCCAAATATGCAGTTAAAGATATTCCAGTTGTTAGTTTTCCTTAAGTTTAAAAATATTCCAGCTGTTAGTTCCAACAGTGCAATTTAAAATCTAATTTATTTAAACTTATTATGATCATTTAATTTTTCATAGTCAGTCTCGTTGTCTTTGTCTTCCTCTTTATTGTCAATTTCTATTTCTTGCTTCGTTATTTTCTTGTCATTATTTTATTTTCTTGAGTGTGTTCTAACACAATTTTTGAATCAGGTTCGGTTTGGTTTTCTATGCAACATTGTAATTATTTCCTTCACTTCCATTTTCAGTGATAGATGCATCATTTTCATCATTTCCATAAATTCCTGTGCCATTTTATTCTTTTTCGGTTAGTATTATACCAATTTAAAGTTGCATTGTAGTTCTTTTTTTTTTTAATCATCAAAGTCAAGTTACAGACAAACAAACCCTCCACAGAAGTTCTCACGGCTTTATCACTATCCGGATTCAAGGTTTTTCCAAAACAAAAGTTCAGCGTTGTAATGAACTTATTTCTCCTGAAGATGTCTCTCTACAATCCACAATTCCAATCAGCAGTCTGAAAAAGTATCCATTTTGTTTGTAGTCCACATTAAGAATCTTTGCTAATTTTTCCCTTTTTCTTTTTACCTTTATATACGTCAAATCAATTTAAAGTTTAGTTCCAATTACTAAATCCGTTTTTCTGCTTTTTTTTTGCACAAAACTTCTATTTCAGGGCTTAATTTTCAGTTTCTCTTTTAGTTTTCTCCAACATTCAGAAAGGGTCTGCTTACTTTCTTTCCAATCCTCTGCATATTTGTGGGATTCTATTTCTTCTGCTTTTTAAAGTTCTCCAAATATTTTTATACAAAAAGTCAATTTTCTTTTTGGGTTTTGTCCCTTTAAATTACCGCTTTAATCTTCTTCCTTCCTTTCCCCCATGCCCATTAACCGCTGTTATATAACAAAAAATTCAACTTTTGTCCAGCCGTCCAAGAACTATTTATTCAGTCCTTAAATTGCTCTTCAAGGAGTGCACTAATCACAGTTCTTTATATCCCATAGATAAACAATCAGTACTATTTAAATAGTTACAGAGGTTCTCAATGGCTCTTTACATCCCCTTTACAGGTTCAATCTTCTAGGATAACATTCAGGGGTCCCTTTAAATAGTGATAGGGTAGTTAGGAATAATCCAGAAAATATTTTCACAGTTCTTCATGTAAATATTCCCAGACTTGTAAATTTTCCTTTCATCACCAGGTGGCGCTCTTAACTTAAATTTCAGTATTGCCTCTAGTCAATCGTCATTTTAGTTGTAAATCAATTATAAAAGCAGAATAAATTTTGTAAGTAAATGATTCCAGCATTTTAAAATGCCTTCCCAGTACCACATCTTCCCAGTTTAAGAGTCCAATTTTCTGTTTATTTCAAAAATCATTATTTCTGTCTCTTGTGTCTTCCCCTTCCATTATGGTATTTTCTCAGAATGCTTAAACGCCACTTTAACAACTAGTTCTGAGCAAATAGTTTTAAATTGTTCCTCGGGGTTAAGTTTAAGGCAAAAAGGAATTCTCTCCCCCAGTTTCAATCACTGTTCACCTACTTCGCTCCAGCACCAGTCTTAGTTGTTCCTCGGTTGTCCCAGCTTTGTGGCAGCCATCTTTAGGCTGTCTCTTTTTCTTACTGTGGCTGAGAGGGAAAAAGAACCCCCGGTCAGGCAGGAGAGCTGCAACTCTGCAACCTCACAGGGGGCCCCTCTTTGCTTCACCGGCTTTGGCTCCTCTTGGAGGCCACAAACAGGGAGAACTCAGCACAGGGAATGTGGAGACCCATTCCCTGTGTCTGATATCGCCCCAACATCAACTGGAATTCTCATACTTCCAAATTGCTTTGATTGTTGTTCAGATTATTGCAGAGATTTTAAGCTTCCAATAAATCTTTATACCCATTTGAACAGCCTGGATCTTCTGATTTCTCTGGTGCTTGACAGGGAGGGTACTTTCTCTCCTCTCCTTGGCTCCCTCTTCCCCCCCCCCACAGCAACCCCCAGCAGGCATGGGAGCAAGCAGCCAAATTGGAGAAAGGATTGCAATTCTCATCCACAGAGTCCGTCCCTCCCTGGAGAGAGGAATTGTTCACCTCCCACAAGCCAGATAGTATTTTCCAAGCGTGGAGTTCTACTTGTTAAATAGACCAGCAACTGTCAGGCTCACCTGAGATAATTTTAGGCTGGACAAGCAGCTGTGACTGAATCTCATCTTCTGTGCCATCAATAGGGGAGAAGGAAGCATTTCTAGAAAAACTTGATCAGGGCATCTTGTCATTTTGCAGAAGTGTAAAGAGCCAGAAATTTTTCCTTACTGGTCTGATAGATTGCAAAAAGAGAGAACAGCTAATTTTGGGGCAGCAGCTCCTGCCTGGGATAGAGAAGGACTCATGCTGAAGATCTCCATGGGGGTGGGAATGGGCAAAGAAGGGGAGGGGGATGACAGGGAGACAGGAACCAGAGTTCTCAATCTGGAATGAACAGGATCAAAGACAGAGCCTGCAAACAGAATGCGAAATTACACCAGAGAGATGCCAAACCTGAAAGCCCTTCACAAAACATCAAAAATGAAGGCTATTGGACACTGATGGAACCAAGGAGAAGGGGGCACAGACCCTCGTCAGGGGAAAAAACCTAATTAAGCATAATTGCACTTAACAATTGAACAGACAGCACATCATAAAGCATCTCACTTAGGATCCAGAGGTTTATTATAATTTAAAATATAGCAAACAAAGCCTTTCCTGTAGGCTGGGTGTTGGCAGCCCGTGGCTCCAGAGTAAAGAGAAACAAATGAGAAAAAAGGGGAAGAGAGGGAGAGAGAAATGAGAGAAAAAAGGGGAGAAAGAGAGGCCTGCTGATCATGTACCTCGCTCCCTGCTACGTGGCAGCGGCCCTCCCCGAGCTGCCTGATGTGATAGCCGGGGTGGCGGTTGGTACCCCCAAGCTGATGGTCGTGGAGGATTTCAACCTGCCATCGGTCGGTGACACATCAATGGCAGCCCGGGAGTTCATGGCTTCCATGATGGCCTTGGACCTGACCCAGTTAGTTCGAGGCCCTACTCGCACGGGGGGACAGACTCCGGATCTGATTTTTGTCTCTGGTCAGTGGCAGAATGATCTAGAAATAGGGATTTAGTTACGCAGCCCTTGTCATGGTCTGATCATTCACTCCTTCGACAGGATCTTCGAACCGCTACCCCTCGCCACAGGGAGACGGAACCGATTAGATCAGCGGTTCTCAACCTGGGGGTCGCGACCCCTTTGGGGGTCGAACAGCCATTTCACAGGGGTCGCCAAAGCCCTCTCACCCCCCCCCCCACGCCTTCACTCACCCTCACCCTCTGAACCGGTTCCCGGCCCGGTCACTGTTCGCTTACCCCGCCCACTCCCAATCTATTGCTGCCTCCTGAGTCCCAGCTGATGGCTAGAGGGAAAAAAAACTGTTTAAATTCTTGCCGCGGGGCTTCAAAGGGCTGCCCTACAGCTGATCAGTGTTAAAAGAAAACAAATGAGTAGACCGATGCCCCCACATGTAAAATTGGCTGGAACAATCTTCATCAGCCCCCAAGGGAGGTGCACTTTCAGGTTGGATATTATAATCATTCCCCTCCTTGGACAGTTTCCTTTGGTTTAGTTGGAGCAAGAGGGAAAATGAGTCTGCCCTCTTGGGAGACCTGAAAGAAAAGGTACAGCATAGATTGTGATGGATGAAAGCTATTCCTGTGCTCGGTGGGAGTCCAATAAGACTTGATAGACACTTGCAAACCCTTCAGGGTCAAGATAGGAAGAGGGTGATTTTCAACCTTATGACACTAGATGGCGCTCTACAAAGAAGCAACACTCGCGCCTCGATAGCAGAGAATAGGAGAACAGTAGCGGCATTGCTAGTATTGACATTACACCAGAGGGAGAAAGGCCGAGCTGGAACAAATTGGAACGATAGAGTATTAGATTGCTAGAGAGGAAGAGGAGGAGAGAGGACGTTCCTCTTCCGGGTCACCCACGGGAGGAGGATGGAGGCGTCGGCGGAGCCTCTTGTGCTGCTCGGAGGGCGGAAGCGGCTCCTGGGAGGTGAGTGGAGGGAAGGTCGGAGGAGAAGCCTTTTGGGTTCCTGCAGGGCCTGGAAGCAGCGAAGGGACAAGAATGGAACATGAGGGCTGCTCCTGCTGCAGATTCTTTCTCTCCCCCAAATTCTTTTATTATCCTTTTTCTCCAGGATTTAAAGTTGCTGCCTGTGATTTTCTGCTGGGAGATTTGGGAGATTTAAAGAAATCTTGATACATTTTTCATATTTCTCAACCACCCGCCTCCCTCACCCTCCCCGTAACACTTGGATCCTTGTGGTTTTATTGACATGTCGTTTTCCTGGCAAGCGAGGAGTTTCATGGGCAAAAGGGATTTTTTCACCATTTCCTCTCTCAGTGTCCCCAACTTTTAAAAAACAGATTAAAGCATTTGAGCGAATTCCCTCCTGAGTCCTTTTGCAGACTGAAATACACATAATTGTTCACATGAATAAATTCTTAGGAGTGTATTTCTGTGTCAATAGGAACCCACATTCAGTGCATTCAGACAGCATTCAGACCCCTTTCACTTCTGTCAACTTTGTTATGCTGCAGCCTGATTTTGCACTTGTTGAAATTCATTTTTCCTCATTCGTGTCTCAGATTTTCAATTTAAAATTTAGTTCTTTTATAGACTGTAGAATGTATTCTGGAAAAGAAGCTCTCTGCTGTTTTTTACAAACAGCTTTGTAAAGAGATCAAGAGGCTTGTGTGAAATAATTAGAAAGGTAAAAGATTCTCAGGTCAAAGGAGAGGCCTGGGAGCTCTAATAACTGCCTGCAGAGCATTTTGGGGAAGAGAGCCTGGTGTGCACAAGAGGCAGGTTGGTTGAGCTCCAAAGAGGCTTCAGTTGTTGGAATAAAATGCCCTGTGGAGAGTTTTTCTTTATATTTTGTTAACCCAGTCCTGCTTTCTCTAGGTATTCCATTACCATCTTCCCTTTCCAATTTTCAGTTTTTCACCAAATTCTGTCTGTTTAAGGCACAGAATGTCTGTGTCTTTCCACCTTCACTTTCATAGCATTCTCTTTCTGTAAAGCCAACAAACATGGTATGTAAGTTGGCATTGTCATATGACATAATGCTTAAAGATTGGGCTCCTTACTGACATAGATGCCAGTGGCAATTGCAGTCAGTAAGTGAACACTACTTGAATTAGGATGTCACCAGAGTGGTTGTGGAAAATATTTCCTGTCCTTACTTGGAGCTGAGGAGTTCCATGGGCAAAACTAGTACATGAAATCTTGCAGAGGGTTTAGGTATCATTTCATCAGGTAAAAACCCACATTTTTTAGAAAATCTCTAAAATTAGCAGATTCGACTGTAACCATTTTGGGATAATTTTCAGGCTAAAAGCACAGTGATCTTCCACATATATACAGTTATAGGTCTGTGTATTTGTATTTCTCTTTGTGTGCATATATTTACAACTGTACAATCTATCCCCAGCATTTCCAGATATATTTAATGATAAGCCTTTGCACTGCTAAAATTTGTGAATCACTAAAGTGAAAAAGGTAATTTCATGACTGAATGGATATTTGAACTTGGACACAAATGTGTCAAATAAATCGTAACTAATGTAAGAGATTATTCTTTATTGTGGCATGTTTCCTTATTTATTGTTATGTATACATTTTTTCACATCTTCTGCAACCATTTTATAAACAATTAAAGTTACATTTTCCTTTGAATCTTATAGACAAAGAAGAAGTCCATAAGAGCACTCTGGAAAACTGAGAATTACAAGCAACATTGGAAAATAAAGTAAAACGAGCCAGAAATCAAAATATTTTTGATTTTCTTCAGAAAACCACAAATTTCTTCTCCTTTCCCAGCAGTTGAGAGACAAAGGAGAGAAAATTAAGAGGAGATTTCAAACTAGAAAAAGTGGAATCTAAGAAACTCGAGAATACATTACATGAAAGATCAAGGGAGATTCTATTTCATTCAGAAAAAGAGGGGTATCTCTGGAAGTGAGTGGGGAGAAAAAGGTCTTTTGGATAGCCACACAGGGCTGACAGTGATGCAGGCCTGGCCCTGTGAGGAAGAGAACAGCTGGAATTAAAGCACCAGTAAACAAATGATCACACATATATTTGACCTCAAAAATATCAGTGTTCGAAAAGCTCCTATTGTACCTATTGTGGGAAAAGTACAGATTGTAAATCACAACTGATTATGCACGAGAGAATGCACATTGTAAAAAAGCCATAGCAATGCTATAAATATGAGAAATGGTTTAGTCCGAACAGCTCTCTTGTGGTTCATCGAAGGACACATATAGGACAGATGGCTTTCAGTGTGATAAATACTTTAGCAAGCATAGCAACATCAGAGGACTCACACCAGGGAAAAACTGTTAAGTGCCCAGTTTGAAGGAAAAGTTTCATTAGAAATTCCCACCTCATGAGACAACTGAAGAGTCACCCCGGGAAGAAACCCTTGGAATGTTTTGACTGTGGGAAAATTTTCAGTCACAATTCCACCCTGGTAATACACCAGAAGACTCACATGGGAGAGACACCCTTTGCATATCCTGACTGGGGGAAAAGTTTCAGTAGAAATTCCAGCCTCATGACACACAGAAGGACTCACACAGGAAAGAAACCATATGAATGCCGAAAGTGTGGGAAAAGTTTCAGATGGAATTCCCACTTGGTATCACATCAGAAGACTCACACGGGAGAGAAACCATATGAGTGTCCAGAATGTGGGAAAAGGTTCATTAATAAAGCCAGCCTGGTGACACACCAGAGGATTCATACAGGAGAAAAACCATATGAATGTCCAGAGTGTGGGAAATATTTCAGTAGAAATTCCAACCTGGTGATACACCAGAGGACTCACACAGGAGACAAACCGTATGTGTGTCCAGAGTGTGGGAAAAGTTTCAGTCATAATTCCAGACTTGTGACACACCAGAGGACTCACACAGGAGAGAAACCGTATGAATGTCCAGTGTGTGGGGAAAGTTTCAGTCATAATTCCCACCTGGTGACACACCAGAGGACTCACACAGGAGAGAAACCATATGAGTGTCCAGAGTGTGGGAAAAGTTTCAGTCATAAGTGGACCCTGGTGACACACCAGAGGACTCACACAGGGGACAAACCATATAAATGTCCAGATTGTTGCAAAAGTTTCAGTCAGAATTCCAGCCTTGTGACACACCAGAGGACTCATTCCCAGGACAAATTGTATGAATGTCCAGAGTGTAAGAAAAGGTTCAGTAATAATGCCAGCCTGGTGACACACCAGAGGACTCACAAAGGAGAGAAATCGTATGAGTGTCCAGAGTGTGGGAAAAGTTTCAGATGGAATTCCCATTTGGTATCACATCAGAAGACTCACACGGGAGAGAAACCATATGAGTGTCCAGAGTGTGGGAAAAGGTTCAGTAATAATGCCAGCCTGGTGACACACCAGAGGATTCACACAGGAGAAAAACCATATGAATGTCCAGAGTGTGGGAAATATTTCAGTAGAAATTCCAACCTGGTGACACACCAGAGGACTCACACGGGAGAGAAACCGTTTGAGTGTCCAGTGTGTGGGAAAAGTTTCAGTCATAAGTGCAGCCTGGTGACACACCAGAGGACTCACACCGGGGACAAACCGTATGAATGTCCAGATTGTTGCAAAAGTTTCAGTCGGAATTCCCACCTGGTGACACACCAGAGGACTCATTCCCAGGACAAATTGTATGAATGTCCAGAGTGTAAGAAAAGGTTCAGTAATAATGCCAGCCTCATGACACATCAGAGGACTCACACAAGAGAGAAACCGTATGAGTGTCCAGAGTGTGGGAAAAGGTTCAGTCATAAGTGCACCCTGGTGACACACCAGAGGACTCACACAGGGGGCAAACTGTATGAATGTCCAGATTGTTGCAAAAGTTTCAGTCAGAATTCCAACCTGGTGACACACCAGAGGACTCACACGGGAGACAAACCATATGTGTGTCCAGAGTGTTGCAAAAGTTTCAGTCATAATTCCAGACTCGTGACACACCAGAGGACACACACAGGAGAGAAACCATATGAGTGCCCAGAGTGTGGGAAAAGTTTCAGTCATAAGTGCACCCTGGTGATACACCAGAGGACTCACACAGGGGACAAACCATATGAATGTCCAGATTGTTGCAAAAGTTTCAGTCAGAATTCCCACCTGGTGACACATCAGAGGACTCATTCCCAGGACAAATTGTATGAATGTCCAGAGTGTAAGAAAAGGTTCAGTAATAATGCCAGTCTGGTGACACACCAGAGGACTCACAAAGGAGAAAAACTGTATGAGTGTCCAGAGTGTGGGAAAAGTTTCAGTCATATTTCCAGTCTGATAAGACACCAAAGGACTCACATGGAACAAACTGTATGAGTGTCAAGATTGTGGCAAACATTTCAGTCAGAATTCCCCCCTGGTGACACACCAGAGGACTCATACCCTGGAGAAACTATATCAGTGATGGCTAATTTTTTCTAGACCGAGTGCCCAATGTGCGGCCGAACCCCCATGCGCATACAACCTGAACACCAGCTGGACAGTGGGAGGCATGCGCGCATGTGCAGCGGAGCTAAGCTGGGGTGACAGCTCACATGCCATCAGAGAGGGCGCTGCGTGCCAGCTCTGGCACACTTGCCATAGGTTCGCCATCTCAGAACTATATGTATGTCCTGAGTGTGGCAAAAGTTTCAGATGGAATTCCCACTTGGTATCATATTAGAAGACTCACATGGGAGTCGACAACTGTTCATATGATGGTCTGGCCATTGGTCTCCGGTAGTTCCACAATGAAGTCCATGGCTATTTCCTCCCATCGCTGGATTGGGTTGACCATGGAATGTAGGAGGCCAGGTGGTTTCTTTATATGGGGTTTTGCGGTCGCACAGACCGGGCAGCTGTTGATGTAGTCCCTTATGTCGTGTGGCATCCTGGGTCACCAGAACTCTTTTGGCCAAATGCAGGGTTTTTAGGAAACCGAAGTGCCTCGCCTGTTTTATGTCATGGCACCTCTGTAGCACTTGCGACCTCAGGGAGTAGGGCACATACCATTTACTGCTGTTCCATGCCACCCCATCCCGATGGGTGAGCAGGGTCCAGTGGTCCAAAAACAAAGGGTCCGTTAGCAGTTCAGTCTGTAACCAACAGATCAATTCGTCTGCATTCTCAACCGGTCGCCAGGCTGAGATCTGTGCAGCCTGTTGTGCTGAAGGGGGAATTATGGTGTGCACCACCACCTCTCTGTGATTGTTGTACTGTGGCATCCTAGATAACACGTCCACCAGGAAGTTCCTTCCCCCAGGGATGTACTTCAAGTTGAAACAAAAACGTTGTAAGTACTGTGCCCACTGCACCTGTTTCGGCGACAGATGCCGTGGGGCTTGGAGTGCCTTGAGGTTTTTATGGTCTGTCCACACCTCAAATTTATTTTATTTATTTATTTATAATTAAATTTATATACCGCCCTACTCCCGAAGGACTCAGGACTTCTGACGGTGAACAGCCAGAAAGTAAAATATACATAATACAAATGTTAAAAACCATTTAAAATACATTAAATACTTTGGCCAGATTTAAAACACCCCAATTATAAAACTAATTTAAAAACAATTAAAAAGGGAGGTTAGGCCAGACCAGCCTGCTGGAATAAGAATGTTTTGAGGACGCAGCGGAAAATGCGCAGATCTGGGATCCTCTGTATCTCCCGAGTAAAATGTAAAATGGCACTTTACTCCCCTACAGGAGAAGGCGCCATGTCATGAGGGCCCACTGGACCGCGAAAGCCTCCTCCCAGATAGCCCAATGCCATTCGGTTTCTATGAGTTTCCGGGAGGTGTACGCACACAACTGTAGCTTCCCCATTCGTTCGCCTCGACTACAAAGACTTGGTCAAGATCTGGATGTTTCAGCATTGGCTCTTTGACGAACAGAGCTTTTAGGCAGAGGTGGGTTTCAGCTGGTTCGGATGAACTGGTTGTTAAAATTTTTGCGCAGTTCGGAGAAATAATTAAATAATTAAAAAACACATAATAAAAAAAGGGGAGCTACTCAATATTTCGCACCACTGGCTGGCCCCGCCCACCCTCCCAGTCCTTATCTTGCCTCACCCACCTTGGCCATGGCAAATCAGCTGTTCTCTGGCTCCCTCATTCGCTAGCTCTCTTGCCTCGACCATGTGGCCCCCGCAGCCCAACCCACTTGCATGCCTTCACCCCAGCCTTCCGCATGGGCTAGTTACCTGCCTGTCTGGTGAGCCTTCCTTTGCCTCTTTGCTTGTGCGAATGGCCTTCTGCTACAGGGCCTTCCTAGAGCTCCCCTAGCCCTTACATCTCCCTGTACATCTCCACCCGGGACCACCCCAACGATGCCCTTGATGTGATGTCTCGCTGCCTGGAGGCCGTGCGGGTCTGGATGGGGAGGAAGAGGCTCAGACTCAACCCCTCCAAGACCGAGTGGCTGTGGCTTCCGGCGCCCCGATATAGTCAGCAGGTGCCATCGCTGACTATTGGGGGTGAATCTTTGCCCCCCACGGAGAGGGCTCGCAATCTGGGTGTCCTCCTGGACGCATGGCTGTCTTTAGAAGAGCATATGATGGCCGTGGCCAGGGGGGCCTTTTATCAGGTTCGCCTGATCCGCCAGTTGCAGCCCTTTCTGGACCGGGACGCCCTGCGCACGGTCACTCACGCCCTTGTTACCTCCCGGCTGGACTATTGTAATGCCCTCTATATGGGGCTCCCCTTGAAGAGCACTCGGAAGTTCCAGCTGGTCCAGAATGCAGCTGCGCGGGTGGTTATGGGCGCAACTCGTTGTGCCCATGTGACACCCCTCCTGCGCGAGCTGCACTGGCTCCCAGTGGTCTTCACGGTGCGATTCAAGGTGTTGGTTACCACCTTTAAAGCGCTCCATGGCATAGGACCCGGGTACCTTCGAGACCGTCTTCTGCCACCAATAGCCTCCCACCGACCAGTCCGCTCCCACAGAGAGGGTCTCCTCAGGGTGCCATCGGCCAAGTTATGTCGGCTGGCGGCGCCCAGGGGGAGGGCCTTCTCTGTGGGAGCCCCAGCCCTGTGGAATGAACTGCCCCCAGAAATACGTAAGATCTCCGACCTCCGGGTGTTTTGCTGTGCACTGAAGACCCTGTTGTTCCGCCAGGCCAGGCTATCAACATAATAGTTTTAAATTGGGGTATTTTAAATTTTGGGGTTTTAATTGAGCCAAATTTATTTAATCATTTTAAATTTTAATTGATGTTTTGTCTTGTGTTTTGTTTTTAAATAGGCTGAACACTGCCCTGAGTCCTTCGGGAGAAGGGCGGTATAGAAATAAAATTATTATTATTATTATTATTATTATTATTATTATTATTATTATTATTATTATTATTATTATTATTATTATTATTATTATTACAAGCTGAAATGGAGGGTCCCAGGGCCCAATCCGCCCCCCTAGGCCCCGTCTGGGACTTTCTAGGGCTCTCCTGGCCTCCTACAGGCTGAAATGGAGTGTCTCTGGGCCCAATCCATCCTCCCCACCCCATTTCGTAGCTTTACTTACTTTTCGAAGAGCTATAGAAGAGGCTGAGCCATGTGGCAGAGAAGCCAAAGTCTTTTATTCAGAAGCTGGTGAAGCTGTAAGAACATGAGATATAAGGAAAACAGCTTTCCCCATCTGAATAAAAGACTTTGGCTTCTCTGCCATGAGGGCCTGTAGGCTTAGTTTGGACCCAATCTGCTTGTTGCTGACTAGCTAGTTCGAATGAGCAGCTTCAGGGATTGGGGCGAGACAGCCAATCAACAAGGGCCTTGCAGTTCAGCCTGATGAGACAAAGGAAGCAACTTCCCTTTTCATTGGCTGCTGCTGCCTCAATCCCTGAAGCAGGAGGCTGCTGTGGCCCAGTCCAGGCCTAGGTCTGCTAGCCACATGGCTCAGCCAAGTCTTTAACTCAGAAGCTGGTGAAAATGTTTTCCTTAAATTTCACGTTCTTACAGCTTCACCACCATCTGAATAAAACACTTTGGCTTCTCTCCCAATGGGTCAGCCTCTTATGGACCTCTGGAGATCTTCAAAAAAGTAACATCTTCAAAATGTAAATAAAGTAAATGTCATGATTTAACATTTCCATTATTTTCAGTGGGAAGTAAAGGTAATTAAGTTAGCATGAATATACTGTAACCTATTAAGGTTGTGTTTAAAAATATAAAAACTATATGTTAAAAATGTCCCTGATTTGCAACTAAATCATTTATATCCATCCTTTGATTTTTGCAGTAAATTGTACATAATTGTTTCGATAGAAGCAAAGTGAATATTCATTGAGAATCAGTCTGTTTCTTCAGAGTACTTCCTCTCTCACCATCTTCTAAAACTCTACTCCTTAACTGATTTTTCTTAATAATTTGTCTATTTAGAACAATATAAAGGAAGCAGAAAAAAGGCAACAGAATTTCTAAGGGAGCAAAATCCCTACAGCTATATAATGAATGGTCTCTAAAGTGGTCTTATTACCACAGTAAAAAGCAGTAAAAAAAAAAAAACCTTTAAAGTACAGCTATTACTGTTTCCAAAATACATACTGGTACTTGCTAAATTTTTAGAAGATACCTATGTTAACAGATACCTTGCTTGAGAGTCTGTGAGAAACCTTTTGCTAATGTTAGAATGAGACTTCACTGAACAACTAATATAGTTTTGTCTTCTTGTAGTTCTTGAAATCCATGTCACAGAATTCAATATTTCAAAGGTATTCATGTTATTTTTAGCCATTTTTGACATAAGATTAGATTTAAAAATTCTTGAGTGTTTAAACATTTCATGGAAAAGTCTCTTAATAATGCTATGATCAAGCATTGTACATTAGGCTTGTCAAATTTCTTGTTTCTGATCAGATTGTATTTCACAATGCTTCAAGTGTATAATGGTTTATTTAGTTATATTAACAGAATAGATATCTGTAAAAATTATACCTTTCTAACACAAAAAACAGAGTAATCCATGGGAAATGGGGTGGGGAGGAGTAAGTGGAATCTGAGATGCTAGCAAAGCAGGCCCAGTCTGTGGAGACCCAGCAGGGCAGGATGGTGTGGGGAAAGCAATTGTGCAGACTCCAGGGGAGCATGAGGTATCTCAGTGGATTGGGGGAGGCCTTGGATGGTCTCCTTCAGCACTAGATCCCACATACTGTTCTCCAGCCTTAGATACTTCATGTGCATTTAAAGACCTGCGTATTTGATTAACAAATGCATTGGGGAAAGCAGGGAGTGATCACGTTCATCCCGATACCCCAGGTAATCCAATCGGGTTTGGTGGAAATCGCACTTCAACAATTTAACATACAGGTTAGCAGCCAAAAGCTTCTTCAAGACCTGCCTCACCAGCTGGATGTGTTCAGCCATAGTCCGAGTGTAAATGGGGTTATCATCGAGATACACAAGCACCCCTTAATACAAATGCTCATGTAATATCTCATTGATTAGCTGCATGAATACAACAGGAGCCCCCTGCAGGCTGAAAGGCATCGCCCGGAATTGGAAGCTCCCCAAAGGACAGTTGAAAGTGGTCTTCCACTCGTCCCCCTCAATTCTCACCCTATAATATGCCTCCCAGAGATCCAGTTTCATTTCAGACAAGTGGATATCCAACCTCTCCTTAATTAATTTCCATCCATTGTTTCTTGTCCTGCCCTCTGTTGCTTTGGAAAATAAGTTGACTCTCCTATTCTTTGTGGTAGCCACTCAAATACTGGTATACAGCTATGATGTCACCCCGGGCCAGTGGTGGGATTCAAAATTTTTTACTACCGGTTCTGTGGGAGTGGCTTGGTGAACATGACTATGTGATCATGTGACCGTAGGTGTGGCAGGTGGTCTTGTGACTGGGTGGGCATGGCCAATTTAGCAGTCCATTAAACAATACACAGCAGCCCCCTTATCTATTCTTTTTAATACTGCATGAAGTTTTTGCTTTAGGGGTTTTTATTTTTTTACCGGGGGGAGAGGTTGGCAATGCCCGGGGAAGGAAAGGCATGCTTGTCTTCTAAAAACTAACAAATCTGTTTCCACTTCCTCCTTATAACCCAATACAGACAGCGTCCCTTACTTCAAGGCCAAAGGCTTAAACACCCACACACCCATCCATCCGAACATCAATGCAAAACCATAGCTCACCCTGTCCGAAATGGACCCTCCAAAAAGAACAGTTTTGTAGGCAGAGAACCAGACACAAATCCCAGGGAGGAAGAGGCAGCGGCGGGGAGCAGATTAACCCTCATTTCTGTAAATCCGAAAGTTAGCTCCCCTTAAAAGAGAAGACCTCTAGAAAGCACATACACACGTACATATATGTAAGCAAGCAAATAGGTTCGCTACAATCAGTCCTATAAGGGAGCGTGCTTCAGAATCTGACTGCGTGCAAAATGCATCTGGCTGCCCACATAACAGCTTGCCCTTTGCTGCTGCTCCATAAATCACATCCACGCCTATCGGATTGGGCTTTGGAGCAAAACCCCTCCGGGATAGCGACCATCCAGTCGCAGCACCACGCACCCTGGATACATACACACCCCGCACACGCAAGCGATGGCCCCGGCCTTTTGCACAGCTGTCCACACAAAAGGGTGCCAATGCATCACAAACCAACCCACACAGTAGGCACAATTCCTGGCCCTTCCCTTTCTCTGGGCCTCGGGGACCATGGGGAAGGCAGTGGGGGAAGCAGACAAGCGTGCAGGGCCTCCTGGACTCTGGGGTGATGTAGGAGGCAGCTAGGCCGGGATTTGCACCTTGCTGCTAGCAGTCATTCATCTAGACAGATCAGGGCAGCTCAACTGGGCCATGGGATGCAACTGAAGGCAGGCAAGCTGGCTGGCCCACAGAGACCCATGTGGTCGAGGCAAGCCAGGGAGCCAGATGGAGAGCAGCAGCAGCTATGCCGGGCGAGTGAATGAGATGAGTGACTGGACGGGGGAGGGCAGGGTGAACAAGATTTTTTATCACCAGTTCACCAGAACTGGCTGAATCCTACCACTGCTCCTGATCCCTATAAGTGTCCAGATTGTGGGAAAGGTTTCATTCAGAATTCCCACCTGGTGATACACCAGAGGATTCACACAGGCGAGAAACCCTTTGAATGTCGTGATTGTGGGAAAAGTTTCTGTGACAATTCCGCCCTGATGAAACACCAGAGAATGCACACAGGTGAGAAACCATATCAGTGTGGGAAATATTTCATTCGGAATTACAGCCTGGTGATACACCAGAGGACTCACCCAGGAGACAAACCCTTTGAATGTCCTGATTGTGGGAAAACTTTCAGTCACAATTCCAGCCTGGTGACACACCAGAGGACTCACATAGGTGAGAAACCATATCAGTGTCCTCATCGTGGGAAATGTTTCATTCGGAATTACAGCCTGGTGATACACCAGAGGACGCATGCGGGCGACAAACCATACCAGTGTCCTGATTGTGGGAAAAGTTTCAGTCGGAACTTCAGCCTAGTGATACACCAGAGTGCTCACACAGGAGGGAAAGCCTTTAAATGTCCTGACTGCGGGAAATGTTTTAGCCTGAATTCCAACCTGATGATACACCAGAGGATTCACACAGGAGAGAAACCCTTTAAATGCCCTATATGTGGGAAAAGTTTTAGTCAAAATTCCAGCTTGGTGAAATATCAGAGTACCCATACAAATGAAATATCCCATTGAATATGTCAGCGCGAAATTAACTATTTGAATTCTGGGTTGATTATTTTTACTCAAAACATGTCTCAGGATTAGACTGGTAGGTGGAGAGAAAAGGAAAATGGAAAAATGGCTAATTACCTGTTTCTGTTTATCAGCAGCAGTTTCTGGATATTTCCTTTTGCAGAAATAGTGGAATTCCTCAAATAGGCTTTTGGGTGGTGTTTTTTGTGTATCGATTATGGAATTCCCACATCTATTATTTCAACTTCTACCTTGATGTGTCCTCCAGCTTTTGAGCCTCACAATTCCCCCAGCCAGCAAAGAAGTAGTTCTCAAGATAAAAGTCTGATAAGGCTTGCCAATTATGGTTGCATGTTGCAATGGTGGTAAAGTGAGGTTACCTGACTTAACTACCCCACCTCCTTCTCTCCCTGATGAAGCAGTTAAAGAAACATGCGAGTCACTAAGTGGAACATTGGCTACCTCAGTGTTGGGGGCATAGCTTAGGCCCAGGCTTGCCTTCCAAAGGCCTCCCCTACTTTAACCCTTGGCAACCCCTCCCCTTTGGCCTTTCCCTCTCTCACAGGGTCCCCACAGACTTTTTCTCACTTCCACTGGGTCCCTGGAGTCCTTAAGCCTGACTCTCATACCACCAGGACTCACATCCTCCTCCTTAATCTTTAAAGATCTCTGATTCTCATATTAGGGAAGGAGGGCAAATCACACATCCCTGGGCCACATGACTGTGTCCAGGAAACAGCATCCCTGGGTCATGTGGAGGACTTGTAGAAGTGATTGCCATTTTGCCACACCTGCCTCGGGGCCAAAATGATGGCTGCTTCTGGATCACTGTCATGCGGGGAACACTGTTTTTCTACTATAACCCTGTGCAGACCGCCTTAAAGAATTTTGGGTGCACTAAAAATGATAGCTGCTTGCGGAAGATCTCCAAAAGATCAGTATGCAATGGGTGACGGGTATGCAGGAGTTGACCTGAGACCTAGTGAAAAAAAATTGGTTAATTTAAAATTTCACATGGAAAGGCTGTTCTGCCTTGCAGATGAACCTGATGGAGAAGAACTATAGGAATATTGAGGTGAGGAGAAAAGGGATTGTGACTTTGATCACAGGATCTCCAGGTTTCTTAGCAACTCCTGCTGTGATCTTGTTTTCTAGGAGGTGTCTGCTTGTTTCCCTTTGATGGCTGCTGGGTGATAGCAGCACCAGGATGCTGACATATTTGTTGTATCTCCCTTGGTGGTGGTTCTGTGAGAAAAAAAAACTGAACAGTGGAAAATCTATCATTTTTAATAATGCATTATTATTAAATGCTATCTATCAATAGCTTTTGACAAGGAAGAAAATGGATGATGTCACGGTTGCTATGATAATTAGAGTAAGGCAAGACACTCAGAGTTGCCTCAAACTGCGAAATGTGCAGTGAACAAGTTTAATAATAAATTTAATAACAAAATTGTAACAGGAGCCCTTTTCTCATTTCTTGCTCAGTGATGAGATCTCCAAACATACAATGGGTTACAGGTCTCTTGTGCATTGTGCATCTCTTATCTGTCTTCCTCAGCGTCCCTTCCCTCATTATAAATTTAAATTTTGAATTTGAATTGTACATCAGTCCAGTCACTCTGTGCCTCTGATGAGGTGAACTGCAGATAGGCTTCTGCCTCTTAATTTATTGTTGCACTGCTATCTGTCCCCAATCCTAAATTCTATGAAAATATAATATTTCTTTATGCCCAGTTTAAAAAATTAGAATGGCTAACCTGGATGTGTTTTGATTGGCATTCTTCTCAGATTCAAGGATGGTCTTCTCCATCATTGCCATTCTAAGAGATGGAAAGTAGGACATTTCAAAGAGGACAACTAAGCTATGGTTTCTCTCATAACTTAACAACCTCTAAAGCAGCTTTTGGTTCTTCCATTGAGTTTGCAGCTTTTGAAAGTCATAGAATTACAGAGGAAATCTATCTGACTTCCATGATGATTCTCCCAATTCTGAACCGGATCCAACAGACATTGTGAAAAGTTGAGGAACCCATGGATGGCAATAGTGAGAAGATACAAATGTTTCAAAAAACCTGGGGATTAATTCTTTTAACATAAGAAGAGCATAGTTGATCACTCTGAAACTTGTTCCTGAGTGTGGCACTATTTGAAGGTTCCTGTGACACCTTTTTGGTTTTTCTGGGCACTGTTCTCCTGATTCTGTTCCATCTTTTAAAAGAACGAGAACTTCTCGACTGATTTAATTAAAGGAAATATCTGTTTCTCTTTGCAATAATGCTTCTGGAGAAACAAAAACGAAGGGCAGCTGTAACTGAAGCCAGAATGGGTTTGTTAACCACACACAACTGTTGTGGCCCATTGGCTGCCAGCAGAGCTAGCAGCAGTATCAGAGGTGGTGGAGGGGGAACCTGGGCCAGTTTCGGAGCCTTTGGAAAGCTCTGATGAGGAAGCAGAATCAGAGGCAGATGCAGAGCTGGGGCCTTCTGTCCGTCCCCAGGTGGAGAGGCAGCTGTCTTCAGGGCCTGAGCTGAGTGAGGAGGAAGAACAGATGGGGCCCATCCCAGATGCACAGAGGAGAGGAGAGGAGAGCAACAGAAGGCAATAAACTGGCTCTCAGGGAAAAGGAAATGTAGACACTAGCCAGCCCCCTCCCTGGCTGGGAAATAAATAGTAGAGGTTTCGGAGTGGCCTGTGGTCACAGACAACCATTCATTTTCCAGTGTACATCAAGTGGGATTCCTTTGCCAGAAATTAGGGTTGCCAGGTGTCCACTATTTGAGCGGACAGTCCACTTTTTTCACATTATGTTCACTATTTTTTTTCACAAAATAGTGGACATTTTTTTTATTCAAAAAGCTTTATGATGAAATGGTACATAATCTAAAGCTGTACAGTCTAAGAGAATAAGGATAGGAGAATCGCGTTTTGTCTTTTTTTTTCCATAAATTAGAATGAGACAAAGATCGAATGCTCATTGCAATAATCACATTTTACACAACAGCGCAAAAAATGCATTCAAGCAGTTATCTTTTGATATCGAAAATGTAGTGCTGAAGGTTTTTGCCGAATTTTCGAATTCTGCAAAGAAACGAGAAGAGTTGAAATCATTTTTTGAGTTTTGCGAGTCAGAATTCCATGAAGTTTTGCGCCATGTTCCAACACGTATATATAATTTAATTGTAATTTTTTTTATTTTTTTATTACTTAACCCCCACCCCACCCACCCCGCTTGTCCGCTATTTTTTGGAAGCAGACCTGGCAACCCTATGCCAGAACCAGATTTGTCGGGACTGATTGCTCTGTATTTGAGGTGCCAATTGAGTCTCCCTGCTGGGAAAAAAATAGGTAGTGAATTTGCTGGTGTGAACAGGGACTGTTTCTGCTTGGCTTAATTATTGAAGGACTTTTTAGTTCTCATGTGATTATAGACTGTTTGTGCCCTGTTTCAGAAGGGGAAAAGACTTTCATTTGCAACTATCTTTGGTTTTGTCTATCCAACATGAATAAAGACTGTTCCTGTCCTGTTTTAAAAAGGGGGTAGTTTTACATGTGAGTAAGTGGTTTCTCATCGCTTGCAAAAGCTGGGTCAGAACAATAACACCAGACAAAACTTTGGACCAAGCATTAGAAGCAGCAGCCCTTCCTGCCGAAACCTCAGACCAAAAGGCTGAACTGATTGCCTTGATGAGAGCCTTAGCAATCATCCCATGGTGGTTTTTGTATGGACAGAAACGTACATAAGTATGTGTATAAGTACTTGCCAGCCTTTTGGTCAGGAATGTGCACTGGGGGGTGGGGGGATCTTTCCCTTTGTCAGAATCAGACAGAATCTAAGGAGGCTTCAATTGTTTGTGCACTTTGTGGAACCTCCTTAAAAAATGGAGGCACCTTTAAAAAAAAAAAAACAGTATCACCAGATTACAAGACTCAGAGGAGTTTGCCATGAGGCTCTGTAAGGAACTGATCCTATGGGACTTGGTGCTTCTTCAGAACAGAAAGGTAAATTAGGCATTGTTGGGCCCGAGAACAGGCTTGAATCCTGCAAGTTCTTGGATGGGATCTCCCTTTGATTGTTGGAGTTTTCAAACTCCGACTGCCCCATCTGCTTTCCATGCTGGTGTGATGCAAACGCTGTGCACTCTCATCTCTCCTTAATTGCTGGGTAGAAAGGAAGCTAAAGGACTGCAGGTATCCAAGGAAAAGTGGAACACAGGGTGCTTCAGGGGATGTGGATAGCCTTGGGAGGCCGGGGCAGGGAACCCTCACCCTGAGTAAGTCTCTGAAGGCCTCCCCCCCCCTCCAAAGCACACGGTGTTCCATTTAATGACTCTCCCGTTTGTTTAATGTTTACATCAGGGAGAGCAAACAATGGGGTCGTTAATTGAGGCTGTTTCAATTAATGACTTTTGCAGCTTACAACCATAATAGGCAGTCTCCATTATGGTCATATCTTGTGGACTACCTGTATTTGTTCCTATCACCCATCACCTCCCACTTATGACTGCATGACTGTAACTTTGTTGCTTGTATCCTTACGATTTATATTGTTTCCTAGTATGATTTGATTGCTTATTTGTACCCTATGACTATTATTAAGTGTGTACCTTATGATTCCTGACAAATGTATCTTGTCTTTTATGTACACTGAGAGCATATGCACCAAAGACAAATTCCTTGTGTGTCCAATCACACTTGGCCAATAAAGAATTCTATTTTATTCTATTCTGGTATGGACCTACAGTTTTTTTGGCAACAAAATTGGACTGATGTGCCACTCGTCTCTTCTGGGATTTTTTACTTTCATATCTAGCCAAAAAGCATAGTATTCATTATGTGTGCCCCATCTGTGTACTAACCAGGTTCAACTGTGCTTAACCAAGCACTTTTTAAAAAATAGCTATTGCGGACTGTTTGAGATTGTTCAGTTGTATAGATAGTTCTTACTTACCACTTGTTCCCTGAGCCTTCAAAGTTACCATGGCACTATAAAAGAAGACATACACCTGGTCCACAATTTTATGGTCATAGTAGCACTTGTTCAGTGACCGCACGTCAGCAATTCCTGTGGTTATGAAGGTGCAGGAAAAGGAGATGCACCAATTTGGGTTCTGTCAACTGGTGCACATATATGATGGTTGCAACATGCTCATGATCCCCATTTGTAACCTTCTCAGGTATCCTCTGACAAAAAAAAATCAGTGGGAATTGCAAGTCGCACAAATCTGAAGTTGCCTTTAACAACCCAGTGATTTGTTTAACAACTGCAGAGGAATAGATGTAAGTTGGCACACTGTCATGTGACATCATGTTTATGATTAAGCTGCTGTGAGATATAAGACCCAAATATTTTAATCGTCACAATTCATAAACAAGTCTGGTTCACAAAATCAAAGATTTATCGGAGATAAAATGAAGAAAAATAAAAAGCGGTTGCAAGCGCGGCCTCTTAGATCCTACCCAAGCGGATTGAGTTCAAAGAGCGCAAAAAGCAGTTTTCAAGCTGCACATTTTATACTTCTGCACATTGCACGCCATGCCTAAGAAGCCCTTCCAACTCTCCTTTATTCTCCTACGTCATTCTCCAAGTTGTTTTACACTTTAAAGGGTCATCTTGCCATTTCCTGCCTAACAACAACTATCTTATCATGTTTACTTTTAATTTTCACCTTGAGCGGATGTTCCTTTCTTACTGATAGTGGTCTTGCCCAAGGCGTAGGTTCCTGTCTCCAAGGGAGCTTTTAGCAAGTCATAACACATTGTCTCTACTAATTACAATTTGTGGTCAGTTTGCAACAGTAAGAACATCATAGCTTTTTACTACATTAAACACTTCTTTAAAAGAGTAGCTTATTATTCATTTCCTTCACTGCTTAGTGACACACTGTGCTGGCTGGAGAATTCTGGGAGTTGAAGTCCACAAGTCTTAAAGCGGCCAAGTTTGAAGACCTCTGCAGTAGGCAGCGTCTGTGGTTGAACTTAAAGGAGTTAAAACCATCGAGTATTGCATTGCTAGAAAAGATGGGAGGAGAGGAGAAGGGCAGAGAAACTTCCTCTTCCGGATCACTCATGGGCAGAAGGTGATCTGTCAAATGGCTTTTGTTCTTTTCCCAAGATTAAAACAGCAACTGGAAGGTGAGTGGAGGGCAGATCGTAGGAGAGGCTGGGAGCAAGTCGGGCTGTTTGGTTTCCTCCAGGATGTGTGAGCAGAGAAGCAACTAGGCTGAAGCATGTCAGCTGCTGTGCTGCATGTTCTTTCCCTGCCCAAATTTAAGCCTGCTAGTAGTGCACACTTTAACACTGCAATTTTCTGCTCGTGGGAAGATTTAAAAAGTCTCTTTCAAGACAGGGTTGATTCTTTGGGAATGGCTTCCCTCCAGTTGTGGGTGCTCCATCACTGAAGGTTTGTAGCAGAGTAATAGAGCTGGAAAAAATCTTGGAGGTCTTAATATCATTTCAGATAAATGGCTGTCCTGTCTCTGTTTAAAAGCCTGCAGTGATGGAGCACAACTTCTAAAGCAGTGGTTCTCAACCTGTGGGTCGGGACCCCTCTGGGGGTCGAACGACCCTTTCCTAGGGGTCGCCTAAAATCATCGGGAAAGACATATTTTCAATGGTTTTAGGAATAATTTTATGGTTGGGGGTCACCACAACATGAGGAACTGTATTAAAGGGTCGTGGCATTAGGAAGGTTGAGAACCACTGTTCTAAAGGCAAACGATTCTACTGGTTAACTGTTCTCACTGTTAGGAAACTTCAGGGTCTAGATTCATTCCAGTCTTCCCTTTATACCCAACTTGTTTACTCAGAATCCATGTGTAAATTTTGCCCCAGCCACATCAGGAACTTTACATCCTCACGCTTTGTTCCAAGACTCCATGAAAAGTGCAATCCACTACACTCCTTACGCCCATTAATGTTCTACCTGGTATCACCAACAATAAATCATTCACACATGCACTCAGAATCTTTTCTTATCAGTAGAACACACATTCCAGCAACGTTGAGTTTCCCAGTGAGCTCATAAAATGGTTAACAATGGTTGTCTTACAGGCCCTCTATATTCATAACTTGTGTTATATTTGTGATATATTCATAACACATCACATAAAATATGTAACAAAGATCCCTCTCGCAGTTACTGCTATTGAGCCATGTTCCACCTATTCTGTACCTTGACATTTGCTTTTTCTTGGTTAAGAGCAAAACCTTTTTTTCCCCCTCCATTGAATTTCATTTTGTTGCATAGGGCCCAGTATTCAGGTCTATCGAGATTCTTCTGTATCTTGAGCTTGTCTTCTGGGGTGTTGGCTATTCCTTCCAGCTTAGTGTCATCTCCAAATTTCATGAGTTCCCCTCCTGTTCCCTCATCTAAATTGTTTATGAAAATATTGAAGAATAGTGAGCCTAAAATAGAGCCTTGGGGTACCCTGCTGCTTACTTCCCTCCGTATAGATGTAGTTCCATTAAGGACTAACCATTGAATGTGGTTTGCTACCAATTGCAAAACCATCTGATAGTGATGCTATCTATCCCAAGTGGTCCCCAAACGTTTTCACACCTGGGACCAGTTTCATGAAAGACAAGTTTTCCATGGGGAGGGGAGGAGGGGGAATGATACCAGGATGATACACAGGGAAGCCTTCACTAAATTAGCCTTTCTTTTGCTCCAGGGTGAAAATCAGAAGAGACAGAGAAACCTTCACTTGAAGAGGCTCTCTGCTTCTGTTCCAGAGGAAACCCCCAATTAAAGACACAAGGAAGCAGAAAGAGGTGTGAATGACAACTGCCTGCACTTTTCAATAGCTGAGCATGATGTTTCTCTTCCAGATTACACCAGTGAGTTTCTGTTCCTAAGGAAGTGGGAAGGAAGTGGGGGAGTAGAGAGAATCCTAACAGCCTTCCAGCAAAACAAGCCAAAGACCCAGCACATTAAGGAAGTGCTGAGAAAAGAGACAGAGACAGAGAGAGTGAAAGCGCTCTGCATAGTGCAAAGAAACCTCAACCCCTGCAATTTGCTCCATTCCAACTCACCCCATAGGCGACCAAACACTTTTCGCCCGGACAGAGAAATGATGGAGACTCAAAGCTTTGTGTGCTTGCAAAGTGGACGGTTTGAAACGGAATGATTAGCTCCATTTCAAAGCATCTCCTTTGCAAGCAGAGGAAGCATCATCTTCCTCTGGGTGAAAAGTGCGCAGCAGAACAGGTGGAGGCAGAGGCGATACCAACATGCTGCCCACTCTTCCTACTGTCTCTCGGCTTGCCTGTGGCTGCGCTGACCAGGCATCCCAGTGGGATGTCAGGATCTCCTGCCTCCCCAATGCCTCTGCCTGCTGTCAGTGCCACTGCGCAAGCCTCCCATGAGTCAGGCAGCTGTGAAGCACCTCTGGATCGCCTGTCTTCCCCCCTGCCTCTGCCTCCGTGCTCAGACTTACCGGTATCTGTGCTCTGCCAAGGGGCCGGCAGGCTTTGGGATAACACCAGAGTGTTTGTGAACAGTATCTTCTGCCCTTATTTGGAGCTGAGGACTTCCATGAGCAAAATAGGTGCTTTTAACAGGTGCTTTAAAACTTGCAGAGGCCTTAGGCAACATTTCATCTATTAAAGCCCCACATCTCTCAAATTAGCTCAGAAAGTTTGTCTGTAACCATTATAGGACATTTTTTTCAGGCTTGAAAAACATCAATTTTCCATGTACATATAGGTGTGTGTATTTATATTTCTTTCTGTATGCATATATCTACAATTGTATAATCTATCTCTAGCACTTTCAGGTATATTTGATACTAACTCTTTGCAGTGCTAAGAAATTTTGATAGACCCAAATGAATGAGAGAATTTTACGATTGAATGGATATCAGGGTGGATAAAAATCAATGATTTTTTTTAAAAAATAAAAAAAAATCAGTTTCTATTTAAATTGGATTTTTTTTATTTAAATCGGATTTTTTTAATTTTTATCGAATTTATTTTAATAAAAAACTTTTGGGATAAAAATCTATCGTAAGATAGTTTTCTATTTAAGATACATAAATAATTTAGTTTATTCAGCATGAAATGGAGCTTAGTTATGTAGCATGAGGCTGTATATTCTGCAACACTGGGACTATCGGTGAGTCAACAGTGGGTCAAAGGAGTAGCAGAGATGACAGTTGCTCTTTAAAAATTAATGATTTACATCGAGTTGATTTAAATCAAGCCTTTTTACTAGTGATTTAAATCATGATTTAAATTGTGATTTAAATCAACTCGATTTAAATCAAATCCACCCTGATGGATATTTTAACTTGGATCTCAGTAATCTTCCATGTGTCAAATGAATTATAATTAATGTAAAAGGTTACTCTATCATTGTGGCATGCTTGCTTTTTCATTATCATATATAAAATATTTATATACCGTATTTTTCGGAGTATAAGACGCACCTTTTTCCCCTAAAAAAGAAGGTGAAAATATGGGTGCAGCTTATACTCCGAATGGACCCCACCCAGCTTCTCAAATGGAGGTTTCAGAGGCTGAAAAAAGCATCAGAAACGAAGCTTCAGAAAAGAAGCCCCCAAACAGAGCTTCAGAGGCTTTTTTTCTGAAGCTCTGTTTTGGAGGCTTTCAGAGGCAGGAAAAAAAGTTTTTTCTGAAACAGAGTTTCAGAAGTTTCAGAGGCAGAAAAAAAACAAAACAAAAAAAAAAGCAAGGCACAAAGCTCACAACCAAGGAACCTGTTGCTAAAATTCACTTCTCGGAACAGCTGATTGGGGGTTTCCGGGAGGCAGATCCACCTGCCAATCAGCTTTTTTCTTATTTTCTTCCACAAAAACTAAGGTGCGTCTTATACTCCAGTGCGTCTTATACTCCGAAAAATACATTATATATATAGATTTTTGTTTTTTTCCACATCTGCAACCATTTATGCACAATTAAAATTACACTTTTCTTTGAATCTTGTAGACATATTGCAATAAGAGCACTCTGGACAACTGAAAATAACAAGCAACGTTGAAAAGGAAAGAAAATAAAGCAAGACATCAAAATGTTTTCCATTTCTTTCAGAAACCCACAAAATTCTCCTTCTCCAGCAGCTGATAGACAAAAGAGAGAAAATTAAGAAAGATGTCAAGCTGGAATAAGTAGAGCATACGGAACTCAAGGATACATCACATGAAAAGTCAAGGGAGAATATTTTTATTCAGTAAAAGAGAGAAATATCTGGAAGTCCGTGGGGAGGAAAATGTCATTTGGAAAACCACATAAGGTGGACAATAATGCAGACTTTGCTCTGGGAGGAATTAAATGGCTTGAATCAAAGCACAACTAAACAAGGGATCATACATATTTTTGAATTCCACAGGAATATCAATAGTGGAAAAGTTCCATAGATGTGCCTATTGTGGGAAAGATACAGCTTGCAAATCACAGCTGATTATACCTGAGAGGATCCATTCTGGAGGAAAGCCATACAGATACTCTGAATTTGGCAAAATCTTTGGGCAGAATAGCTCACTTGTGCTACATGGAAGGACCCACACAGGAGAGAAACCATAAAAGTTCTCCCAATGTGGTAAATACTTTAGTGAGAATGGCAATGTGGTGATGCATCAGAGGACTCACCATGTAGGAATGTCTAGATTGTGTGAAAGTTTATTGGGAAATCCCCACCTCATGAGGCAACAGAGGACTCACACAGGAGAGAAACCCTTTGAATGCCCTATCTGTGGGAAAAGTTTCACTAAAAATTCCCACCTTATTAGCCACCAGAAGACACACACAGGAGAGAAACCATTTGAATGTCCTGATTGTGGAAAAAGTTTCAGTAGAAATTCCCACCTCATGAGACACCAGAGGACTCACACAGGCGAGAAACCCTTTGAATGTCCTGATTGTGGGAAAAGTTTCATTACTAATTCCCACCTTGTGAGACACCAGAGGACTCACACAGGAGAGAAACCCTTTCAGTGTCCTGATTGTGAGAAAAGTTTCAGTAAGAATTCCAGGCTGGTGAAACACCAGAGGACTCACACAGGAGAGAAACCCTTTGAATGTTCTGATTGTGGAAAAAGTTTCAGTCAGAGTTCCCACCTCATTCCACACCAGAGGACTCACACAGGGGAGAAACCCTTTGAATGTCCTGATTGTGGAAAAAGTTTCAGTCAGAGTTCCAACCTCGTTCCACACCAGAGGACTCATACAGGGGAGAAACCCTTTGAATGTCCTGATTGTGGGAAAAATTTCAGTCAGAATTCCAGCCTGGTAAGACACCAGAGGACTCACACAGGAGAGAAACCATACGAGTGTCCAGACTGTGGGAAAGATTTCAATACTAAGTCTAATCTTATAAATCATGTGCTTATACACATAGGGGAGAAACCATTTAAGTGCCCCAAGTGTGGACGGTGCTTCAGGAAGCAGTCCACCCTTATCGCACACAAGAAAATCCACCTGAGACCCAAAGTGATGAGTGTAGAGAAAGCTTGAATTTCATTTCGAATGTCCCATTGTAAGTCCAGCTGAGAAATTGACTATTTTAATTCTTTGTAGTTGCAAAGAATTTGCCCCGTTTTTTGTAAGCAAATATGTCGTGGTATTAGATGGGAAGGAGGAAATTAACAAGTGGAACATATTAGCTTGGTAATGGCTGTCTGGCCATCAGCAGCAGAAGTTGCTGGATATTTATTTTTGCAAAAATTGTGCAATTCTGTAAACTTTCTGGGAGTGTTCTTTGCATTTTTATCATGATAGATGATAGAAATGCCATGTGCAGAGTCCCAGCCTCCCTCTCCCTGTGTATCCTTGAGTATTTCAGTCCCAAAATTCCCCAAGCAGCATCTCTTCCTGATAGGAGCACTTAGACTAGTTAGAGATTATGGCTCCTCATATAAAGGAGAAAGCAGATTGTACAGTAGATAATGTTTTCGTTTCTAAAACAGCATTTTTATTTATTTATTTATTTTATTTCTATAGCATTGCATAAGAATGATAAATAGCTTTTGAAAAAAAAAAAGGAAACTCAGCATTTCTGTAAACATTGGGACAAGGTAATGAAAAGCTCTCTCCCCAACACATGGGAAACATTTCCTGTTCTTTCAGTTCTATCCCAGGACTCCTTAATTGTTTTCAAAAATGCCTTCAAATAAAGAGAGGAACGTTATTTGTAGCAGCGGAAGTGATATTTTAGCTATGCAGATGAATGATCCTGATTTTGCTGCGATTAGAAGACAGCAAAGAATTCAAAGATTGTATATTTCACCAACACAATTCAAAAAAGTTTCAATTTTTTTAGTAGGTCACGTTACACGTGATCCCTTTGTAGAAAGGACACAAAACAACCTGGACAAGGCAAGGTAAACCAAGAAACTCTTGGCTTGGGTCTCAAGGTCCAAGTGACTTTGAATTTAATGTGCAAAAATTTTAGGCTTTAAAATAGTAAAATGATATTTAATTTAACTACCAAGGAAGCCTTGGTAGTACAGTGGTCTAAAGCACCCTGTTATTAAGACCAGCTGCCTGCAATTACTGCAGGTTCGAATCTCGCCAGGCTCAAGGTTGACTCAGCCTTCCACCCTTTCTAAGGTAGGTAAACTGAGGACCCAGTTTGTGGGGGCAATAAGCTGACTTTGTATAAATATACAAAAGAATGAAGGCTATTGCTGAGCGCATTGTAAGCCGCCCTGAGTCTCCGGAGAAGGGCGGCATATAAATCAAATTTAAAAAAAATATATTCTTCCTTTTTTCTTTCCTTGGTGTCATATTTTAGTGCACATCTTTATCATGTCTCATACATGATAAGTTGGAAACCCTTGCAATGATCCCAAAACCTCCGGATCTCTCACAGGGCTATATAAAAATATCAAGCAAAATTAAATAAAGCCAACCTGAGTCAAAGGGGATGGTCTACAGTGCGCGGTCAAAAGCCATACATTCCCAATCAGAGGAACAGTCCATTTCCTCAGAATCAAAAGTTTGAAGCTCAGGTGTAAAGTAGGTATTGTTTGGAGGGTACTGGATCTTGAAAGCTGCAGCCTTGACTTTGGGGCTGGAGTAGCAGGAACAGCTGAATGGATAGATTTTGTGGGGAGGAAGAAGGCCCAGTCTGGTAGTCACCAGGGTAGAGCCTGAGAGATGCTCAGTTCCAGTCCTGCTTTAGGCACAAAGCCATCTCGGAGATCTTGGCCTGTCCTGTCCTCTCAGGCCTAGGAAAGTTGGAATCCACTTCCAAAAACTTTGCCAAGGAAACTGCAGGGAAGTGGGAGTGCAGGATAATCCCCAAAACCTACTTTTGCAACTGAGCGAACCTGGAAGAGTGAACCTTGACCTATTTAGCTTCTCAAGATTAGGGAGGTGTTGTGCTATAAACATTTATGAATGTCTTGTTTGTGTGCGCAGCCGCTTATGATATGCAGCTTCATCCTATCAATAGAATGAAACATTGAACAATAACTGAAAACATCCACTCCCCTTGCTTCTAAAACACATCTAGATAAAAGATATTATCTTTCTATCTGCATTTTTGCAGAGCCTAAATCTAAGGTGACCAGACGTCCCACTTTTGGCGGGACAGTCCCGATTTTTAGCAATTTGTCCCGCGTCCCGCAGCGTTTTAAAAAAGTCCCGATTTTTCATTCTGCCTTCTGAGTCCCGGCTGCCTCCTGAGTCCCAGCTGATGGCTAGAGGGAAAAAACTGTTTAAACTCTTGCCGCGGGGCTTCAAAAGGCCACCCTACAGGTGATCAGTGTTAAAAGAAAACAAATGAGTAGACCGATGCCTGCAAAAATAGAAAAAACAGCCCCTTACAGCTTCCGCATAGGTTAATTAGCACAAGTTGATTAGCTCGGCTTCCCCACCCTCAGCTGATTTGTTCTCAGCTGTTTTGCGCAGGGCTCTGTTCTGTTGCTAGCTGCAAAGAGTTCCTGGAGCAGATTTTTTTTTCCCCTAGCTATGCTGAAAAAGCGAAAGTGAAAGCAGGGTCTTTGCTGCAACGTGACAAAATGAGGCAGAGAGAGATTTCTTTTTCTTTTTCCTCACCAAAAAAAGTAGGTGCAAAACTGCAAACAATGGGAAATTTAGGGCAAAAAATTTAGGGGAAAGAACCGGTTCGGTGATGTCATATTGTCACTGCTACCAGCTTGCGGGAACCGGGCCGAACTGGGAGGAACCCATCCCTGGTCTGTAAATATTTTCCCAGCCCTCTTTTTGACTCATGCAGTATACAGGTCCTTAATGGAAGGCAGGTTGTTAGTAATTGTTTTTTCTGCAGTTCTAATTATCCTCTGAAGCCTGTGTCTGTCTTGTTCGGTTGCAGAACCAAACCAGACAGTTATAGAGGTGCAGATGAGAGACTCAATAATTCCCCGTAGAACTGTATCGGCTGCTCCTTGGCCAGTTTGAGCTTTCTGAGTTGGCGCAGAAAGAACATTCTTTGTTGTGCTTTTTTGATGAATTTTTGATGTTAAGTGTCCATTTTAGATCTTGTGATATGGTAGAACCTAGAAATTTGAAGGTCTCTACTGTTGATACTGTGTTGTCTAGTATTGTGAGAGGTGGAAGTATGGAAGGGTTTCTCCTAAAGTCTACCACTATTTCTACGGTTTTGAGTGTGTTCAGTTCCAGATTGTTCCGGTTGCACCACGAGGCTAGTTGTTCAACCTCCCATCTGTATGTGGATTCATCATTGTCTCAAATGAGACCGATCACTGTTGTGTCATCTGTGAACTTCAGTAGTTTAACAGATGGATCATTAGAGATGCAATCATTGGTATATAGAGAGAAGTGGAGAGAGCACACAACCTTGGGGGGGCCCTGTGCTAATTGTACAGGTATCTGATGTGATTCTGCTTAGCTTCATCTGCTGCTACCTGTTTGTTAGGAAGCTTATGATACACTTACAAGTGTGTTCAGGTACCTCTAGCTGATTTAGCTTAGTTAGGAGAGTGTCTGGAATGATGGTATTGAATGCTGAACTAAAGTCTACAAAGAGGACCCTTGCATAGGTCTTTGGAAATTCAAGGTGTTGTAGGATGTAGTGCAGAGCCATATTAACAGCATCAAGAGATGAGGGGAAAACATATTTCAACTCTGCAGCAGACAGATCCTATTTAGAAGAGACTTAAACCTTTTTTTTACGGGGGTGGAGTGGGGGGCTCCATTTTTAATTTAATTTAATTTAATTAATTCAATTTATATGCCGCCCCTTTCCGAAGACTCAGGGCGGCTCACAATACATTTTAAAAATCATTATAAAAAACATTTAAAAATTAAAAACATTAAGAACATTAAAAACTCATTCATGCCATTCATGGCCGGATCTCGCCAGATCAAAAGAGCTAGATCAATGGCCCCAGGCCTGCCGGAAAAGCCAGGTCTTCACTGCTTTTCGGAAGGCCAATAGGGTGGGGATGATCCGGACCTCAGGAGGTAACTGGTTCCAGAGAGCTGGGGCAGCCACAGAGAAGGCCCTCCCCTGTGGGCCCACCAGCCGGCATTGTTTAGCTGATGGGACCCGAAGGAGATCAACTCTGCGGGATCTTACCGGTTGCTGGGAGCTATGCGGCAGAAGGCAGTCTCGTAGATAACCTGGCCCTGAGCCATGTAGGGCTTTAAAAGTAATAACCAACACCTTGAATTGTGACTGGAGACCAATAGGGAGCCAGTGCAGCTCACGGATAATTGGTGTAATGTGGGTGTACCTAGGTGCACCCACGACAGCTCGCACGGCTGCGTTCTGGACCAACTGTAGTCTCTGAACACTTTTCAAGGGTTGCCCCATGTAGAGCGTGTTGCAATAATCTAACCATGAGGTGACAAGGGCATGAGTGACTGTGAGGAGAGCCTCCCGATCCAAGTAGGGTCTTTCTTTTAAATTTTAAATTGCAATTTTAATTTGTTTTAAATTTATTGGGATTCTAATTGTCGTGGGCCAATATTATTTAATTTGGTTTTAAATTGTTTTTAACTTTTGTATTTCTGTATTTTATCCTGTGCCTGTTCACCGCCCTGAGTCCTTCGGGAGTAGGCGGTATACAAATTTAATAAAACCTAAACCTAAACCTAAACCAGGCGAACCTGTGCAAAGGTCCCCCTAGCCACAGCTGTCAGATGTTGCTCTAATCTTAGCTGTGAGTCTAGGAGGACACCCAAATTGCGAGCCCATTCTGAGGGGGACAATTTCTTCCCCCCCCCAGAACCAAGCCTTCCCTGATGCCTTCTTGGCCTTCTAGGCCAAAAACAGGGGGAGGGGAGGCAAAAAACGGGGGGGGGTGTCCATTTTTGAAAGAGAGAAAAAGAAAGAAAGAAAGAAAGAAAGAAAGAAAGAAAGAAAGAAAGAAAGAAAGAAAGAAAGAAAGAAAGAAAGAAAGAAAGAAAGAAAGAAAGAAAGAAAGAAAGAAAGAAAGAAAGAAAGAAAGAAAGAAAGAAAGAAAGAAAGAAAGAAAGAAAGAAAGAAAGAAAGGAGGGAGGGAGGGAGGAAAAAAAAGAAAACCAGCCATATGAATACCATCTCATCACAGGACCCGCTTGCTGGGAAAAAAGTGACCATCACCCCACCACGTGACCTGTCTGCTGAGAGACTAACCACCACTCCACTACATGACACAGGCCAGTAGAGGTGCCTGAGCGAGGGACCAGAGTGGACTGGCAGCCATACCAAGAGGGATGAAGATACCAAGAGGAAGGAAAAAGGAGAGGAAGCGAAGGACTACAAACCTGGCACTAGACGCAGCTTCAGAGGATAATCCAGGGCTGGAAGGAACCTGGAGGTCATCTAGTCCAACCCTGCTCCAGCAGGACATTGTTAGTGAGTTTCTGTCTTTTGATCCCCCAGTCACATGGTTACATAGCCATGCCCACCCAGTCACATGACCCCACCAAGCCACCCCCACCAAGCTACATCCACAGAACCGGTAGGAAAGAAATTTAGATTTCACCACTGATGTTATCTCTCTGGAATGGAGTTCTTTTCTGACTGAGTTGCAAATTACTATCGCCTATCTCTAGTCTTTTCTGTTCTTCTAAAAGACTCCCAGTTTCCTAAGTCATAGTTAAATCACACTTGTTCATTAACTCAAGACTTATTACTAACATGTCCAAAACATCATCAAGGGAACTAAGCACAACATACACTTTGTATAATTCTAAAAACACCATTCCTCACTCTTCTAATTCAAGGAATATTTTCCTCATAAACTGAGGGTGATTTGGCACACTTTCTCCAGACTTCAGCCTTGCTCTATAAAGTTTTCTGGTGAGAGTTACTTTGATTTTTGCCATTTCTCTTACATAAATTCTGCATAAGGCCAGCCAGCAAACGTAAATTCATGCCCATGTATGACCTGCTATCTTCCAAGCACAAAATGATGCTGGCTACTGCTTTCTCATTTTGCCTTTGCCCCTCCTCATTGAGATCTGCTGGAGGATGCTTACAACTGTCAACAAATCCTTCCTTTACAGAAACATCTCCATCTTTATGCTCCCTGAGAGATAATTCATCTCCTTTAAGAGGAACTACAGGAAACCCTCCTCCCATTCCTGTAACACATAGCTGCCTTTAAAAGACCAATCATCCTCAACCTCCCTGAGGTTCACAAAGAAACTTTTACCTCAGAAAAAGTTTACTTCTGGCTCTTCAGGGCGCTTCTGGGCCCATAACCTGTCGGGGAATTGCAAAGCCGGGTTCCAAATGGAGTCATAGATGCTGACACAAACTTGTAGTTTTAAATAAATCCAGCTATATATTACAACTATATATACAGTAAATTAGATAGGGGCATCATCAGGTAAATCAACACAGCAGGAACATCATGAGGTAAATTACTGACAACATACACAGAGGAAAAAAGGCGGGAAACAAGGAAACTCCCCCTTTACACTCACAGCAACCAATCTCATCTTAGATTGCCTCATACAGCAACCAGCTCTCTTCAACCAACTAGCTATAACTGTGTGTTCTTACTCATTGTCTAACTAACCCTTCACAGCTATTAATTTAAATATTTTAACAAGCTGGTTCGCCTGGAGCATCTGGCCTGATGCTGCTGCAATGTCCTAAATCCTTGGGAGCCGCATTAAATCAGATTAACAGATTAACAGAGTTGGAAGGGACCTTGTAAATCATGTAATCCAACCCCTCGCCCAAGCAGGAGACCCTACACCATTTTTGACAGATGGCAGTCCAGTCTCTTCTTGAAAGCTTCCAGTGATGAAACTCCCACCACTTCCGAAGGCAACTTCTGTTCCATTGTTTGATTGCTCTCACTGTCAGAAAGTTCCTCCTTATTTCTAGGTTGAATCTCTCGTTTGATTTCCATCCATTATTCCTTGTCTTCAGGAGCTTTGGAAAACAGATTGACCCCTTCCTCTCTGTGGCAGCCCCTAAAATATTGGAAGACTGCTATCATGTCTCCTCTGGTCCTTCTCTTCACTAGACTAGCCATGCCCAGTTCCTGCAACCTTAATCATCCTGGTTGCTCTTCTCTAGTAACACTAGGAGACGAAGGAGGAAGGATGGTGGAGAGGGAGAAGGAGTGGCAGAGGAGAAGGAGAAGGGGAAAAAGAAGGAAAAGGAGAAGTGAAGGGGAGGAGAAACAATCAAGATACATTAAATGGATGTGTATATCTTTGCCTGTTTTTTTTTTGTTTTTTTTATTTTAATTTGATTTATATGCCGCCCTTCTCTGGAGACTCAGGGCAGCTTACAATGCGTTAAGCAATAGCCTTCATACTTTTGTATATTTATACAAAGTCAGCTTATTGCCCCCACAAACTGGGTCCTCATTTCACCTACTTTAGAAAGGATGGAAAGCTGAGTCAACCTTGAGCCTTGGAGAGATTCGAACCAGCAGTAATTGCAGGCAGCTGTGTTAATAACAGGGTGCTTAGACCACTGTACTATCAAGGCTCTGAGCAAGTTTGAGCAAGCAGAGAAATCAAATATTTGAGATGTAGAGAGGCATTGATTTCAGCTGAGAGTCACCCCTAGGAAAGCTTATTCTGCAATTCTGTAAAACCTTCATGAACTTTTAGGGCTCAGCACCTAATCTCCGTAAGCTAAATAGCATCACATTTCACTGTTTCACTTGGCTCAAAAGTCAGTACCAAGAAATCAAAAATGGCTTGATGGCATTTAATAGTGGAAACATCTTGCAAGTGCCTTAGGTAGATATGGGACAAACAGATGCGTTTTTCTGCCTCTGTCAGGAAGTGGCGATCAGGTAGGCAACATCTGTGCCTGAAAACCCCATAATATAATAGGGGGGGGCTGTGGTTGAGTTTAAGGAGTTAAAACCATAGAGTACTGTATTGCTAGAAAGGATGTGAGAAGAGAAGCACAGAGGAATTTCCTCTACCAGATCACTCAATGGGAGGAAGTTGGTGTGCAGAGTGTCTTTTGTGCTCTTCCCATGGTCGAAGCAGCAGCTGAAAGGTGAGTTGAGGGCAGGTGAGAGGAGAGTTCGGGAGCAAGTCGGTCTGTTTGGTTCCTTCCACGGCCTGGAAGCAGAGAAGCAACTAGTGTCCATGTCAGGTGGTGCAGCATGATCCTTCCCTCCCCAAATTTAAGCCCACTGGTGCTACATGCTGTACTGCACACTTTAACACTGATGACAGCTATTTTCTGCTGGTGAGAAGATTTAAAAAGTCTCTTTCAAGTTAAGGTTGTGGCTGCTCCCATCACTGGAGGCTTGTAACAGGGTTGGAAGGAACCTTGCAGGTCTTCTAGTCCAACCCCCTTCTCAAGCAGGAGACCCAGTACCACTTCAGACAAATGGCTGTCCAGTCTTTTCTTAAAACCTTCCAGTGATGGAGCCCCCACTGCTCTGTAGGGCGACCCGGGGTCCATTAACTGAGGCGAGACTAGGCTGGGTTCAACGGAACACTTTATTAGCTAACAGTAATGCGAACAGCTCAAGTAAAATAGAAAGGCAACTGGGGCGTTTGACAGCTATTTATACTATAGCTGTCAAACTATGTAACCAATAGGGGATCAGGATTCTCACGCCGGCAAGCCTGTGCGTCTTGGCCAATCAACCCCTGGAGGCTGGTTAATTATTCCACTAATTTAGTTACTTTGTCAAAGAATGAAATAAAATTGTTTGGCATGATCTGTTTTTGACAAACTCATGTTGGTTTCTGGTTATAACTTTGCTTGTTTCTAGGTATTTACAAATCTGTTGTTTGGTTACCTTTTCCACAATCTTCCCAGTATTGATGTCAGGCTGATTGGTCTGTAGTTTTGCGGTTCTCAACCCCCCCCCCCTTTTTTTTTTGAACAAGAGAACTACATCAGCTCTTTCCCAGATCACCGGTAGTTTCTTGGTGCTCAAAGATCTTTGAAAGATATGATTCAATGTTTTTGAGATCATGTCTGCCAGCTCCTTCAGAACTCTGGGATGTTCAATCTGGTCCTGGTGTTTAGAGCTAGTCTAGAGTGGACAGGTGTTCTCTTACCATTTTCTTGCTAGTCTGTCTTTTATGGGTTCTGTTTTTTTGTAGATTGGGCTAGTTTTTCTTTTTGTGTGAAGTCAGATGCAAAGAATGAACTAACCAGCTCTGCTTTGTCTCTACTGCCTGTTACTTCTTTGACATCTTCTCTCCTTAGTGGATGAACTGTTTCCTTGACTTCTTACTTGTTAACTTATATGTTAAAAAAAACTTTTGTTATTTTCTTTGAGTTTCGTTGCAAGTCTTAGCTCATTGTGAGCATGAGCTTTCCTGATTTCATCTTTGCAGATTCGGACTATACACTGGTATTCTGCCATAGTTATGTGTCCCTCCATTTTTTATACTTATCCTTTTTGTCTTTCAGTTTATCAGAGAGTTTTTTATGCAACCATCCTCGTTCCTTTTGGATTTTTTATTTTAATTTCTTAATAATATTGTTGGACTGGGCTTCTGTAACCATATTTTTCAAAGTTTCTCAAGCGTCTTGAGTTTCCCCTTTAAGATTTTAAAAATCCTTCCCAAGCTATCTCTAAGTTTGTTGATACCACCTCTTTTAAAGTCTAAGATGCTTGGTTAATTTTGCTCTATTGTTTGTGTCTGCATTGTATTAAATTCCAATATGACATGGTCACTTTCCCCAAAGTTCCTGACATTTTGACCCCCTCTATCATTTCATCACTGCTAGTAAGAATTTAGATAATTATAGGTGACCTGCTAGTTCTCTCGTCTATCTTTTGAATGACAATATTGTCAGATAAATTCATCAGCAATGTTTAAGATGAGATTGGACAGCTATTTGTCCAGAATGGTATAGGATCTCCAGCCTGAGCAAGGGATTGGACTAGAAGACATCCAAGCTCCCGTCCAACTCTGTTATTTTATTGTGGACTTGCTGTTTTTGTGGCAACAATATTATACTGATCTGGTACTGGTGTTTTCTGGGATTTTTTACTTACATGTATCACCAACAAGCACAGTATTTCCTATTGTTGCCCCATCCGTGTATTAGCCAGATTCAAGTGTTCTCAACCCAGCATTTTTAAAAAAGTGCAGAAAAAGGAGATGCACCAATTTGGGTACTACACAGTGGGGTAAATATATGATGGTTTCAGCATCCCACACTTGGGATTCCCATTTGTGATCTTCCCAGCTAGATTCTGACATGCAAAATAACTATTGCGGACCTTTGGGATGTACAGTTGAATAGGTAGTCCTCATTTACAATTTGTTCCCTGGGCCTTCAAAATTGCAATGGCAGTGTAAAAGCAGACTTACACCTAGTCACACAAATTTCTGGTCATCATAGCAATTGTTCAGTGACCACACGTCAGCAGTTCCTGTGATTATGAAGGTGCAAGAAAAGGAGTTACACCAATTTGTGTTCTGTCAACTGGTGCACATTTATGATGGTTGCTGCATCCCACACTCATATTCCCAATTTGTGACATTCGCTAGCTTCTGACAAGCAAAATCAATGGGTATACAGGCAGGAAATTAAATGTCCCAGTCATATGAAATTGCCTTTAATTAGGCAATTAAAGTAATTTTAATTGTAATTTAAATAGTAATTAGCTTAATTACACAGTAATTAGCTTAAGAACTATAGAGGAACAGATGTAAGTTGGCACTGACATGTGACATCATGCTTAATGATTGGGTTGTTTAGTGACGTTGATACCAGTTCCAATTGTGGTTGGTAAGTGAGGACTGCTTAAATTGGGATGTCACCAAAGTGTTTGTGGACGGTGTTTTCTGGCCTTATTTGGAGCTGAGGACTTCCATGAGGAAAACTGGTACCTCAAATCTTGCAGAGACTTTAGGCATCATTTCATCAGTTAAAGCCCCCACATGTCTAAAGTAAGCTCAGAAGGTTTGACCGTAACCATTTTGGGGCATTTGATTTTCTCCATTTATATATGTATGGATGTATCTGTATTTACCTCTGTATGCATGTGTCTACAATTATATAATCTATCCCCAGCAGTTCCAGATATATTTGATGATAACCCTTCGCACTGCTAAAAATTTGACCCAAATCAAGGAGAATTTCATGATTGATCAATGTAAGAGGTTATTCTAGCATTGTGACATCTTTGCTTTTTTGTTGTATACTTTTTTTCTTTTTCTCATATCTTCTGCAACCATTTTATAATTAACATTACACTTTTCTTTGAATCCTATAGACAAAAGAGGATGGCAATAAGAACACTCTGGACAACTGAGAATAACAAGCAATGTTGAAAAGGAAAGCAAATGGACCCAGAAATCAAACTATTTTCCATTTCCTTCAGAAAACCACACAATTCTCCTTCCCCGGCAGCTGCTAGACAAAAGAGAGAAAATCAAAAAAGATTCTGAACTGGAAAAAGTAGGTTATGTGGAAGGATACATTACATAAAAAGTCAAGGGAGATTATTTTTTTCATTCAGAAAAAGAGAGATATCTCTGGAAGTCAGTGGGGAGGAAAAGGCCAATTAGAAAGCAATGTAGAGCAGACAGTGATGCAGGCCTCGCTCTGGGAGGAAGGAAACGGCTTGAATCAAACCAGCACTAAACAAGGGATCATCCATGTGTTTGACCTACTCAGGAATATCAGTTGTGGAAAAACTCCATAGATGTGCCTGCTGTGGAAAAGAGAGAACTTGCAAAGCTGATTATGCATAAGAGGATCCACACAGGAGAAAAACCACACAATCACTCTGACTGTGGCAAAACTTTTGGTCAAAAAAGCTCTGTTGTGGTTCATGGAAGGACCCACACAGGAGAGAAGCCCTATAAATGCTCGAAATGTGGTAAATGCTTTGGTGAGCATGGCAAATTGGTGATACACCAGAGGACTCACACAGGAGAGAAAACATTTGAATGTCCTGATTGTGGGAAAAGCTTCAATAGAAATAGCCACCTTGTGAGACACCAGAGGACTCACACAGGAGAAAAACCATTTGAATGTCCTGACTGTGGGAAAAGCTTCATTAGAAATTGCCACCTTGTGAGACACCAGAGGACTCACACAGGAGAGAAACCCTTTGAATGTCCTGATTGTGGGAAAAGTTTCAGTGAGAATTCCAACCTGGTGAAACACCAGAGGACTCACACAGGAGAGAAACCCTTTGAATGTCCAGATTGTGGGAAAAGTTTCATTACAAATTCACACCTCATGAGACATCAGAGGATTCACACAGGAGAGAAACCCTTTGAATGTCCTGATTGTGGGAAAAGTTTCAATTGTAATTCTCACCTGGTGATACACCACAGGTCTCACACAGGAGAAAAACCTTTTGAATGTCCTGAGTGTGGGAAAAGTTTCAATTGTAATTCTCACCTGGTGATACACCAGAGGTCTCACACAGGAGAAAAACCTTTTGAATGTCCTGAGTGTGGGAAAAGTTTCAGTTGTAATTCGACCCTGGTAAAACATCAGAGGACTCACACAGGAGAAAAACCATTTGAATGTCCTGTTTGTGGGAAAAGTTTCAGTGAGAATTCCAGCCTGGTGAACCATCAGAGGACTCACACAGGAGAGAAACCGTATCAATGTCCTGATTGTGGGAAATGTTTCAGTCAGAATTCCAGCCTGGTGACACACCAGAGAACTCACACAGAGTTCAGTACATTCAAAGAGAAATGCTTTGAATGTACTGATTGTGGGGAAAGTTTCAATTGTAATTCTGACCTGGTGATACACCAGAGGTCTCGCACAGGAGAAAAACCTTTTGAATGTCCTGAGTGTGGGAAAAGTTTCAGTTGTAATTCGAGCCTGGTAAAACATCAGAGGACTCACACAGGAGAAAAACCATTTGAATGTCCTGTTTGTGGGAAAAGTTTCAGTGAAAATTCCAGCCTGGTGAACCACCAGAGGACTCACACAGGAGAGAAACCGTATCAATGTCCTGATTGTGGGAAACATTTCAGTCAGAATTCCAGCCTGGTGAAACACCGGAGAACTCACACAGGAGAGAAACCCTTTGAATGTCCTGATTGTGGGAAAAGTTTCTGTCAGAATTCTGTCCTGCTGAAACACCGGAGAACTCACACAGGAGAAAAACCATTTGAATGTCCTGTTTGTGGGAAAAGTTTCAGTGAGAATTCCAGCCTGGTGACACACCAGAGGACTCACACAGGAGAGAAACCGTATCAGTGTCCTGATTGTGAGAAACGTTTCAGTCAGAATTCCAGCCTGGTGAACCACCAGAGGACTCACACAGGAGAGAAACCTTATCAGTGTCCTAATTGTGGGAAAGGTTTCAGTCAGAATTCCAATCTGATGATACACCAAAGGACTCACACTGGGGAAAAACCTTTCAAATGTCCAGTCTGTGAACATTACTTCAGACATAAATCCTCCCTTATTGCACACAAGGAAATCCATATGAGGCAAAAGTAGAGAAGTGTAGAGAAGGCTTGAATTTCATTTGTGATTTGTTAGAAATTGATTACAAATAGTCCTCAACCTATGACCATAATTGACCCCAAAATTTATGTTACTGAGACATTTGTAAGTTAGTTTTGCTCCATGTTACAACCTTTCTTGCAACCGTTAAGTGAACCACAGGAGTTGTTAAGTTAGTGGCACCGTTATTAAGTGAATCTGGCTTCCGCACTCACTTTGCTTGCTAAGAATGTCATAAAAGGGGATCATATGATTCAAGGACACTGCAATGGTGATAAATATGAATCAGTTGCCAACCATATGAATTTTGATCTAATGACCATAGGGATGCTGCAATGGTCGTAAGTGTGAAAAATTGTCATAACTCACTTTTTTCAGGAATGGTGTAACTTTGAACAGTCACCAAATGAACTGTTGTAAGTTGAAGACTACCTGTATTTGAATTGTGGCCTGATTCTCTTTACTCAAATAAGTCTCAGGATTAGACTTGTAGGTGGAGAGAAAAGGAAAGTGGAAAAAGGCTAACTACCTATTTCTGGTGACCTCAAGATACAACTATTATTGGTTGCATGTTATAACGGCCGTTAAGTGAAACTGCTTTCCTTAACTACATGCATCCTCCTGCTCTCCCTGATGCAGCCATTAATTGAATGTGCAAGTCGCTAAGTGGAACACTGGGTACCTCAGGGCTGGGGAAAACTCTTGGAGGCCTAGAGCAGGGCCTGGCTTGCCTGCCACAGGCATCCCTCAGCCTTCCTCCAAGACACCCTGTGCTCTGTTTCTCAACCCTTGTGTCCCCTCGGCCCTTCACTCCTCCACATGGTCCCCCCAGTCCTGTTGCTTCCCCCGCCCCAAGGTCCCCACAAGGTTTTTTTTCCCACTCCTACTGGGTCTCTGCAATCCTTACGCCTGACTCCCATCCCACCAGGTCTCACACCCTCCACCTCCTTACCTTTTGAAGATCTCTGATCCTCATGTTGTGGAAGGAGTGGGGGACACGATCCTTGGATCTCATGACTGTGTCCTGGAAGCAGCCACTCTTCAGTAGGCCCTGGATTTGTTCCTGGGCCATGCAGTGGACTTGTGGAAGTGGCTGCTATTTTGCCACACGTCACGCAGAAGAGTAACAAATCTCTCTGTTTTGCTACCTTAACATGAGGGGGGGGGAATGTACAGTATTGAAAATGTTTCTTTTTAAAATGCATTATATTACAATTATTAGTAGCTTTTGGCATGTAAAAAATGGGTATTGTCAGTGTTGCTATGATCATTAGGGCAAGGCAAGACACTCAGAGTTGCCTCAAACTGTGAGATGAGTAGCGATTAAATTTAATAATAACTGCATTTAATTATGAAAAGGTAATGTAAAGCTCATTTCCCAACTCTTGCTCAGTGATGTGGACTCCACACATACAGTGGTTTTCTAACGCACTACAATTGTTAACTTGTAATCTCTCTGTGCATTCCACATCTCTATGACCAATCTGTCTTCCTCAGCTTCCCTTCCCTCCTCATTATAAATTTAGAATTTCAGTTTCAGTCATATATCAGCCCATGCACTCTGTGACTGATGATATGAACTGCAGTTAGGTTTCTGCCTCTAAATTTATTTGTTGCATTGCTATCTGCTCCAGTCCTAAATTCTGTGAAAGAATGGCATCTCATTAGGCACAGTTGAATTAGAATGGCTAAACTGGATCTGTTTTTATTGGCATTCTTCTCAGATTCAAGGATGGTCTTCTCCATCACTGCATACTGCAGTGCACACATCATAAAATCTTCCCCACATCATGAAATACATCGATTCCTCTCTTTTATTCTTTGTTTGGTCTTTCTCTTGTATCTATCGTTATAATTCACTATTAACCTGCATTAGTGGTTTATGTTCCTATTTCTATATTAGGTCACTCCAATTACTTCCTAGTCTTTTTTCCCTTTTCTATCTTCCAACCAAGTGTACCACTTTTCCCATATTAGATAGTAATCGTGTTCCTCTTTATCTTATAATTCCTTTGTGAGTCTGTCCATTTCTGCACATTCCATGATTTTACTAATTACTCTATCTTCTGTTGGTATGTCACTACTCTTCCAGTTTTGTGCAAAAATTATTCGTGCTGCTGTTGTTATATGAATGATTAAATATTTTATTTCCTTTTCGTATTGTCCATTTATTATGCCTAGTAGAAAGGTTTCTGGCCTCATTTCTATTCTTTGTTGTGCAATTTCTTCTATTTGTGTTCTGATCTTTTGCCAGTACTGTTTGGCCTTTGGGCAGGTCCACCACATGTGATAATAGGTTCCTTTATGAAGTTTGCATTTCCAGCATGTTGAAGAAGTATTGGGGAACATTCTTGCCAGTCTGGCCGGTGGGAGGTGCCACCTATAAAACATTTTGTACAGATTTTCTTTATAGGGTACAGACATTGTTAATTTATAATTTATTGTCCATAATTTTTCCCAATTGTCTAATTCAATATTATAGCCAAAATTCTTTGCCCAAATTATCATGTTTTCTTTAATCACCTCTTCTTCTAATTTATATCCTCGTAAATAATTATAAACTTTTTTTTATCAATTTGTCCTGTGATCCTTGTAAAATTTTATCTAATTCGTATTGGCCTTTTTGGAATCCAAATTGAGCCGAATCTTTCTTATACTTTGATTTTATTTGTAGGTATGGCCACCAGTCAATGTCTGTACCCATCTCCTTCAATTCTTGTTTTGTTCTTAGTTCCCCTTGGTTATTTAGCAAATCTTTATAGGTTCTCATTTTGGTGATATTCATGGCGTTTGGGTAGATCTGGGCTTCCATGGTCAATAACCATTATGGAATTTTATTGTAGTGTGCTTTTTTAATGCCCTGCCATGTCTGGTATAATGCTTGTCTGACAATATGTCTCTGAAAATATCCATGTTGTTTATCGGTGCCCTCCCATAGAAATGCGTGCCATCCTCGTTGTAGATCGAATCCTTCCAAATTCAATAATCCTTTATTTTTGAGTTCCATCCATTCCTTGATCCAAATTAGTGCTGATGCTTTTTAATATGTTTCCCATCCGGTAGTGCCAGTCCTCCTCTTTCTCTTGTATCTTGTAGGTATTTTATTTTAATTCTTGCTTTCTTCCCTTGCCAGATGTAGTCTGCTATTAATTTATTGAAATCCTTAAAGAAATTCTTCCCCGGTTTTATTGGGATCACTTGGAATAAGTATAAAATTCTAGGTAGGACATTCATTTTAATTGAAGCGATCTTTCCCAAAAGAGATAATTGTAGTTTTTTCCAAATTTCTAAGTCTTTTTTAATTTGTCTTGTCAATTTATCATAATTGTCTTCTCTAATTGATGAGGTTTTGTTGGTGAGCCATATTCCTAGATATTTTACCTTCTTTGTCGTTTGTATGCCTAATTCGTCTTCTAATTCCTTTTCTTGTTGATTAGTGAGATTTTTTGTTAGTACCTTGGTTTTTTGTTTATTGATTTTGAGTCCGGCTACTCTCCCATATTTTTCTATTTTATCTAATAATTTGGTGCCGGTTGTTATCGGTTGTTCTATAATAAATACAATGTCATCGGCAAAAGCTTGAAGTTTGTATTCCTCCTTTTTAATTTTCAGACCTTTTATTTCCTTATCTCTTCTAATTTCCTTTAAGAGAGTTTCTAAAGCTAATATGAATAACAGAGGAGACAGAGAGCACCCCTGTCTCACTCCTTTTGATATTGGAAATTGTTCTGTCAAGTCGCCATTTATTGTTATTTTTGAAGTTTGGGAGGAGTAAATTTTCTTTATCATATTTGTAAATTTATCACCGAATTTCATAGCTTCCAGTTGTAATGTAAGAAATTTCCAGTTTAGGTTGTCGAATGCATTCTGTGTGTCTAAAAAAATTAAGGCCGCTTGTTTGTCTGAATTTGCTTCATAATATTCTAATACGTCCATTATTAATCTCATATTGTTTTTTATCTGTCTCTTTGGGATAAAACCGTTTTAATCTGTCCTTAGGAATTAGGAATTAGGAATTATAGCTTCCAGAAGTGCATCATTAAGTACTCCGAGTAAAAGTTTTATAAAACTCTGCAGGTATACCGTCCGTTTATTTTCTGTTTTTTCCTCACCTCTATTAATTCTGTCATCGTGATTGGCCTGTCCAATAGGTCCCTGTGTGATTCTTCTAATTCTTTAATGTCGGCTTCGTTTAGGTATTGTTTGATGTTCTTTTCTGAAGACTCATCCTGTTCACATAATTTTTGGAAAAATGTTCTTGCTATGTTCTTTTTGTCCTTGTTCCTGTAATGTATGTCTCCTGTGTCGTCCTGTAATTGATATAGTATCCTTCTCTCTTTTTCTTTCTTCAATTTGTACGCCAACCATCGTCCTGTCTTATTCGCGTGTTCAAAATGATTTTGTTTTACTAATTTAATTTTCCTGGCTATTTCTGTTTGTGTGATCAAATTTATATTGTGTTTTGTCAAATTTATTTTTTCTTTGATCCTTTTGTTTTGGGGTTCATTCTGTAGCTCGGATTCATACTTTTGAGTTCCTTCAACAAATTGTCTTTCTTCTGTTGTTTTTCTTTGTTTTTCTTTGCCAAATATGCTATTGTCAAGCCTCTTATATAGGCTTTCGCCGTGTCCCATAAGTTTTGGAGGGAGGTTTGCTCTTTGATGTTGATCTCAAAAAATATTTTCATTTCTTTTTCTATCATTTGTACATAGTCTTTGTCTTTTAAAATTTTGGTGTTCATCATCCATCTCTTCTTCTTCCGATAGCCTTTCCAAGTTATTTTTACAGGACTATGGTCTGCCCATATTTTGTCATTATTTCTATTTCTTCTAAGTCTTTCCTAAGATCTGTTGTCATCCAGGCCATATCTATTCTAGACCAGGATAGATGTGGATTGGAATAGAACGTATACTGTTTTTTTTCTTTATTTATCTCCCTCCAAGCGTCCTGAAGGCATAGTTCTTGCGCCATTTCCTTAAAAGTGTCTGGGAGGGTCTTTTTCCTAGTTTTATTTTTTCTGGTACTCCAATAGTCTTTTTCTGTGTCCGAAATTGCATTGAAGTCGCCTACAATGCAAAAATTTTCATAATCCAAGTCTTTTACTTTGTTGTGTATATTTTTGAGGAAGGCACGTTGGTTCTCATTTGGTGCATAAATCGAAATCAATAATATTGTTTTTAATTCTGTTTGTATTTTGATCATTAGAACTCTTCCCTCATGATCTGCATATACTGTTTTGTTTTTAAGTGTTTCCTAATGTAAACTGCAATGCCTCTTTTTTTTTGTTTTGCTAGTGAAGTCTAAAGGTTTCCTAGTCTTGTATTTTCTAATATCTTTTGGTGTTGTTTTTTGATGTGGACTTCCTGTAGGTTTATAATATCTATCTCCAATTTTTGTAATTTAGTGAATGTCTGGGTTCTTTTAATTGGGGCATTTAATCCATTTATATTAATCAAAATCATTTTTATTTCCTGTTCCATTTTTCTTCCTATCTATTTGTTGTCTTTAGTTTCCTTGTGTTTCTTGTTATTCTTTGCGTTTTTCTCCTTGCTCCTTCTCTCTCCATTCTTTCTCTTTCCAATCTTCTCTTCTCCTCTTGTTCATCTTCTGTTTCTTCTATGGGTTATTCCTCTTGGCTCTTATTTTCCGATTCCTCTCTGGATTCTTGGTCTTCCTCAAGGACGAAATGTTGGTCGAAAAACTCCTGAGCTCCTTCCAGACTTATCTATCTTAAATTTCTTATCCTGCCACGAGATTAAGATGCCCTCTGGTAGTAGTCAATGGAACATCACTTTGTGTTTATTTAATTGTGTTGTGAGGAAGTTATAGTTTTTCCTCTGGTCCCTTATGTGTCTTGGAATTTGTTTCAGTGTTATTATTTCCTTCCCTTTATAAAAAATTGCCTCCTCTCTCATTTTTCTATATATTTCCTCTTTTATCGTTTTCTTTGTGAATCAGACGTGCACGTCCTTTGGCAGTTTGTTCCTACGTGCATAATTGGTGTGCACCCTGTAAACTTCATCAATATCCCTTCGTATATCATCTTTATGTCTCTGTATTGTTTCAGCGAAAATCTCCGTCATTATCTCTCCCAGGTCTTCCTGTTTGGTTTCTGCTATGTTCTGGATCCTTAAGTAAAATGATGCCTTCTCCATTTCCAAGTAAGTAAGTGAGTCTTCGAGCTGCCGATTACTTGCCATCTGTTGTTGTTCCAGCATTTCTACTTTCTTGACCATCTGTTCCTTTTTGAGTTTTGTCTTTTTTTTAAAAAAAAAAATGATTTATATGCCGCCCTTCTCCGGAGACTCAGGGCGGCTTACAATGCGTTAAGCAATAGCCTTCATACTTTTGTATATTTATACAAAGTCAGCTTATTGCCCCCACAAACTGGGTCCTCATTTAACCTACCTTAGAAAGGATGGAAGGCTGAGTCAACCTTGAGCCTGGTGAGATTCGAACTTACACTAATTGCCGACAGCTGGTGTTAATCACAATGCTTTTAGTCTGCTGAGCTACCAGGCTATCAGGCTTTTGAATCCTTTGTTCATTCTTGGCAATGTTCTGTTGGATCCTTTCTATCTTGTCATCCATTTTCTTTATGTTATCATTTATCTCTCCCACATCGGATTTCAAATCGTCGTGATTTCTTTTTGTCTCCTCATGATTATTAGCAATCAATTCCTGGGTCTTAGTCATCGCTTCCTGTATCATTGCCAAGACTGACTGAATATTTTGTATGCTGGAAATGGAACCCATCTTTTCTTTTTCTGTTCCAAGCATAGTATCTATAGATCTCTGTTGAGCAGGAGATGCTGTAAGGGAGGCTTGATTTGAAGTTATTTTCTTATTTGCTTTAGTTATAGTGGTTGTTCTGGTACTTGTCATCTTAACTCTTTTTTGTAGGTTCTCCCAAAATTTCATGCACTGAACTACTCTTATTATGTTTCAATTTCGTTATCTATAGTAGTATTTTTGTCAGTGTTTTTGTCAGTGATAGTGTCTAGAGTCTATGTTGTATAGATCTTCAAATAATAATTAATCTTGTTAAGTTATAAATTGCTTCTATAGATGTCCTTAACACTCAAAATTAAATCCAGCAAGAAGGTACTTCTGCATTAAAAAAAGAAAAGAAAGAAAAAGAAAAGTAAATAGAAAAATGGAAAAAGAACAACCAGGAGAACAGAAAAAGAAAAAATAATGTTCCAAAATATCACTCTTCCAAAATCTTCCAAAGTCTATAGATCTATCAAGTGAAGGTGTAAAATGAGAATACAAAAAAAAAAAAAAAAAAACTAGACAAAACAAAAGAGAAACAACTTTCAATCTTTTTTTCCTTTCTATGTCTTCCCCGTTCTGTTACAAAGTCACAAGACTACTTCTTATCAAAGTTTTCTTGCCAGTTTCCAAAACACTGTCCAAGGTTGTTTCACTCTGATCTATTCCTTTATTCTCTTAAATTTCTTCTGTCACCACTAGATGGCAACATACTCACTTGAAATAGTCTTAAAATATCAATTTACTTTTTTTCTTCAGCTTTAAACTCCCAGCTACAACGAATTTAAGTTTTCAAAATACAGTTCATTTGCCAAAGGAGCTTCTTTTCCCAATATGCTTCCAATTTTATTAAAGTTTTAAATTGTTTTTTCCATTTTTGTTAATTTGTCGTTATTAATGGCTTCCGCTTTTTCGCCGCTGTTCCGGAAGAGGGGAGGTAGCTTTGTTCCACTCTCTCCCCTCTCCTCTTTGCCAATTCTTTTTAATTTAAATACTTTTAAAGTTCAAGAGAGAAATTTTTTTTAAAGGAACCTTGTTTCCAGGACATCACTCTCTCACCCAGATGATCCTCACTTTTCCTCTTCTTGTTTGTGGCCACCACTGCTTTTGACAGCTCCGATGGCTGCCTTCCCTCGCTGCTGGGTCGAAGACTAATACCGGCACTTCAAGGGACTTGCACCTTCCTTCTCTGTGCCAGCCTGTGCCTCCGTTCTTCACTGTCCCTACAGGACAGCTATGATCCCAGGGGATCCCCAAAAATCAGGTGGGATATTGGTGTTTTCCCGAAGCACCGGAATCCACACTGTACCGCTGTGACGCTGGCCACGCCCCCCTACCGGGGATGAATTTCTTTAGCATAAGAAGAACTTGGCTGATCAGTCTGAAAGCTGGTCCTGAATGTGGCAGTTGGGGTATTTGGAGATGCCTGTGACCCCTCTTGGTTCTTCTAGGTTCAGTGCCCCTAAATTTATTCCTTCTTTTAAATGTTTGGGGATTTCACAACTTATTTAATTAAAACAAACTTCTCTTTCTGTTTCCACTAATGCTTCTGGAGAAATAGAAATGATGGGCAATTGTAACTGAAGCCAGAATGGATTTGCTAAAAACATATAATGCCAGAGAACCAAAACAGATTGCCATGTTTGATTAACTAAATTAGTGGATCTGTGAAATGTAAAGATAGTATACTTGGACTTCAGCAAGATATTTAACAAGATGGACCACAACTTACTTCTTGGTAAGTTGTGCTGTATTTGCGGTTGACTGACAAACCGCACTCAGTCGATGCTCTTCAATGAACTAGATTTACATGGAGAGAAGCATGCAGTGGGGTACCTCAAGGTTCAGGCTTGGGCCCAGTACTCTTCAACATTATAAATGAATTAGATGAGATAGAAGGGGAACTGATGAAATTTGCAGATGATACCAAGTTGGGTGGAAGAGCCAATATTTTAGTAGACTCAAGATCCAGAACTATAGAGACATGAGCATTGGGCCAACAAAATGCAGTTCAGTGGTGAGAAAAGTAAGGCTCTACCTTTAGGTAGGAAAAACCAAATGCACAGGTAAAGAATAGATAGTACCTGGCTCAACAGTATTAAGGGTGAGAAGAATCTTAAGTGTCCTATTGGAGAAGTATGAGCCAGTAGTGTGCTGTAGCTGCTAAAAAAAGTCAGTGTAGTCCTAGGCTGCATCAACAAAGGGATTGTGTCAAGACAACAAGAAGTAATAGTACTGCTTCACACTATACTAGTGAGACCATACTTAGAATACTGCATCCAGTTCTGGTCACCACAATACAGAAAAGAGATTAAGACCCTGGAAAGTGCAGAGAAGATCAATAAAGATGATAAAGGGTCTGGATGCTAAATCGTATGACCATCAGTTGAAGGAGGTAGGATAACTGGGCTATTGAAGAGAAGGATTAGAAGGAAGCATGGTAAGGGGGCTTTTAAGAACTGGCTGTGCTCCCTATGGCATCTTCTTGGGAAGAGCTCTGGCTCACAAACCCTTCCATTTGGGAGAGAGCCATCCATTTTTGTGCGCTCATAATCCCAAATGCCTCCATCAGTCCCAGAGGAAGGGGAGCTCCCAGAGCAGAAATATCTCACCACGATCCTTCACGATCCTTCACATCCTTCTGGATGTGAAGCTGGATAGAACCAGCTCCCCACGATGCTTCCAGCAAATGACATCCAGTGCAAATGACTTTTTTTCTGGGTGTAATACAGATAGTCCTCACTCACCATTTGCCTGGTTTAGCAACCATTCAAGATTATGATGGTATATAAAAAACAGTTCGGCGAAAAATCTTTGCATTTACCACCATCACCTTGTCCCCTGATTCTGTGATAGCCATTAACATGCTCCCCAACAAGCTTAAGATAAAATTCATGGGGAAGACAGAAATAAAATCAAAAGTAGCAGTCATTTGATATCTCAATGTCCACATTGATTCACTTAATGACCAGAAAAGAAGTGAGGTCAAAAGCCTGTTGCAATAAAGCGATTTGCCAGAATTGTCCATCACAATTGTGGTCACTACGTGAGGACTATCTGTGTTCATCAACACCCTACAGGCTTATTCTTCTTCCAGTTGATAGGGAGGAGACCAATGTGCAGTAGGAAGTCTCTCTGGATGGCTTTTCTATTGGAGAGCTGGGGTGCTGGCAAGGGTGAAGATACTGTTGCTGGACTAGAAGTGGGGACACCCAAGTTCCAGTCTCTCTACAGCCATGAAAGGTCCCTCAGGCTCAGCCTCACTTGATAGACCAGACCAAGAAATCAACTTCACAGGAAGACTCAACAGGTTTTTTTTTTTTATAAAGACTGAAGGTAATAAGAAAACCTTGCAAGTCTTGAGTGTGTTGTGCCTCCCACCCCCAACTTCTTATTAGGCTCCTGTGAATAAGAGAGGTGTTTGTCTGAGCCTATATGTAAAATTATTTTGTTTCGTATATTACTTTAAAAGTTTCAAATTTAAAAGGATATGCATTTCAAACAAAGAGTATGGCAACCTTTCATAGATTTTTGCATGTACTTTTACAATCCTCTGAAATGTCACTTTGGGGAGTTTGTTTTTTTTGTTTTTTTTTTGGCAGTACTTAGGCAGTCACCCCCTCTTTCTAGGCCCCCTTTTTCTAGATTCTGCTGCATATATTTTCTCTGGCTTTATCCTAATGGACATTTCTATGCAAGACAACTTACAGAAGCACGTGGCATTTAGCAGACTTAAACTTTCTTCCTTTAGAAATGAAACAAACCTGGGCGTGCTTGGAGGCAGTCTGGCCTGCAAGAATGAAGCTTGTTCCCTTGGGGTCTCTGGCCTGTTGATGCTCCCAGGTCCTAATTCTTTGGGAGCCACAGGAAACAAGTCATAAAAGTTTAGGATGTAGAGAGGTATTCATCTTTACTGAGAGCCAAACCCTACAAAAGTGGAGGAATTTATCGATCAGATTCCAATCTGCAAACTAACACCCTCCAAATATTCTGCTCAGGAATAATCAAGGCTGAATTCTTACTCTGGAAATTGGGGAGACTGCTCTAGTGAGATTCACTCCCCAATATTACAGATGGGGAATTAATGTTGCATGTTCCATTTATTACTGGAATCAAGCTAGCAAGCTGGCAATAATTTAGGGCGCCTGCACACAAATAAGTGCTTTGTGAGGTTTTTTTTTTTTTTTTTTTAATTTGATTTATATGCCGCCCTTCTCCGGAGACTCAGGGCGGCTTACAATGCGTTAAGCAATAGCCTTCATTCTTTTGTATGTTTATACAAAGTCAGCTTATTGCCCCCACAAACTGGGTCCTCATTTCACCTACCTTAGAAAGGATGGAAGGCTGAGTCAACCTTGAGCCTTGGAGAGATTCGAACCAGCAGAAATTGCAGGCAGCTGTGTTAATTACAGGGTGCACTAAACCCCTGTGCTATCAAGGCTCTTTTCAGGCTTTTAAGGCTCTTTTAAGGCTTTTTTTTCTTTCTTTCTTTTTTCTTTTTTTCTTTTTCTTTTAAGGCTCTTTTCAGGCTTTTAAGAATCTAGTTAATTTTGAAAAGCTAAGCAGGGTCAAGCTTCCATCTTCAAGCTTCTGTCTCTTGCAAAACTAAGCGTTCATGAGTTGTCCTGCACACACCCACACCTCAAGACATATAACTGGCTGGAACAGTCTTCACTGATCCTTAAAGGAGGTGCACTTTGGCCAGAGGTGGGTTTCAGCAGGTTCTGACCAGTTCTGGAGAACCGGTAGTGGAAATTTTGAGTAGTTTGGAGAACCAGTAGTAAAAATTCTGACTGGCCCTGCCCCCCATCTATTCTCTGCCTCCCAAGTCCCAGCTGATCAGGAGGAAATGGGGATTTTGCAGTAACCTTCACCTGGAGTGGGGAGGAAATGGAGATTTTCCTCTGCCCCGCCCACCAAGCCACACCCACCAAACCACGCCCACAGAACCAGTAGTAAAAAAAATTGAAACCCACCACTGGCTTTGACTGCTGTATGCATATAGCCCCCCCCCCCCTTCTTTCCCTCGGTATAGTTCTAGCTTCTTGCACGGGAAGCTATTTCTGTGGTGATGAGTGAATCCAGCGAACAAGTTAGGGATAATCATCATGGAGAAAGTGATCTGATCATTGGAGTCGACTTGACGGGAGCATGACCAATAAAAAAAAATATATTGCTACTGCCTTAGGTAGAGATAGAACATCCTGTTTTTCAGCTTTATGTCACTAGATGGCGCGCCATAGATAAGCAAACGGCGGCGCTAGACAACTTTCACCGCAAGTAGAGCATCGGTAATTGAGGCGAAAGGAGTTGAAACATTCCAATAGTAGATTCCTAGAGGGGATTTGGAGGAGAAGAGAACAACAGCAGGAGCGCTTCCTCTTCCGGCTCTCCGCTGAGAGGTTGGAGGTGGGGGGGGGGTGGCTCTCCTGGTCTTCCCAGGGTGGAAGCAGCAGATGAAAGGTGAGCTACGGACAGGTGGAGGAAAGGCCGGAAGCAAGTAGGGCTGTTTGGGTTTCCCCAGGGTGTAAAAAGCAGAGAAGCAACGAGGCTGAAACATGTCAGCTGCTACATATTCCTTCCCTCCCCGGATTTTATTCCACTGGTGGTGCATGCTTTAAAACTGGTGCCTGCATTTTTCTATCTGTTGGGAGATTTATTTATTTATTTTTAGTTTCCTCCGTGTTAGGGTTGACTCCTTGTAATTTTATGGGCATGTTCTTTTCTTGGCGACAATTAGGAACTGATCTGCCAGTGGTGTCTTCAGGAATTTTGTTTTTATTTATTTATTTATTTATTTATTTATTTGATTTGATTTGATTTCTATACCGCCCTACTCCCAAAGGACTCAGGGCGGTGAACAGCCAACAATAGAATCCATACATACAAAATTTAAAAGCAGAATTAAAATCAAATTAAATAGTTTTTGGCCCAGATCAAATTAAAACCCCAATCAATTTAAAACCAATTTTAAAATTTAAATATATAAAATACTAAAAAATATTAAAAATTAAAAATTCTTTTATAAAAGAGGGAGAAAATTGGGCCAGGCCCGCCTGGTGAAATAAAAAAGTCTTTAGAGCGCGGCGGAAGGTGCGCAGATCCGCTAGGTGCGCTAGATATGGAAATTTTTACTTCCATATCTAGCAAACAAACACAGGATTTCCTGGTGGTGTGCTGTCCATGGATTAATGTGGCACAAATGTGCTTAACCCAGATTTTTTTTTAAAAAAAAAATAGTTATTGAGCCCATTTAGGATGTTCGGTTTTATAGGTAAGCCTACCTTATTGCTTACAACTCAGTCTTCAAAGCTACGGTGGTGTTAAAAAGACAACTTTAAAGTGTTCCTCAAAGTTGTGGCTATCACAGTTATGTGAGAATGACACTAGCTTGCATTTACGGTTGTGGTGTCCCACAGTCACGGACTCAACATTTGGAACATTCACAACTGACTTCTAACAAACAAAATGAATTGGGAATTGACAGGAAGCTGCAAGTCACAGTTACGTTACACTGCACTGAGGAGACCATGGTGATTCACTTAATGACCATAGCTAGAACAGATGTTGTAAGTTGGCATGGTTAAGTGATGTCATACTTAATGACCATGCCATTTAGAAATAGACTTGCTGGTCCCAATGGCTGTCAGTAAGTGAGGACTACCTGAATTGGGTTGAATGCGTGATTGATCCAAGTCAACAAGTACATTTCCCTATTGAGTGGATATTTGAACTTGGATCTCACTAGACATGTATATTGAAAATGAATCGTACTTAATGCAAGAGGTTAAAATAGCATTTTGGCATCGTTGGCATGTTTTATTGTAATATACATGCTTTTTGCTCTTATTTTTTTCAAATGCTATGTAGCTATTTTATAAACCATAATTAAACTAACCCTTTTATGTGAATCTTATAGGCAAAAGAATGCCATTGAGAGCACTGGAGAACTGAGAATCACATGCAGCATTAAAATGCAAAGGAAACCAAGGCAACAATCAAAATCTTATTAGTTCCTCCGGAAAACCCCAAAACTCTTATTCTTCCCCAGCAGCTTACAGACAAGGAAGAGAAAACCAGGAAAAGAGTTTTGAGCTGGAGAAAAAAATAGAGTATCTGGAAGAAACACATCAAAATATCAAGGGGGATCATTTCCTAGTTCAGAAAAAGAGGGAAATATCTGGAAGTCGATGGGAAGGAAAAGGTCACTTGGACAGCCACATAAGGCAGATCACAATACAGGCCTCGACTGGTGAGGAAGCAAATAGTAGTTTGAATCAAAGTCCATCCAAGAAGGCATTCAGAGTGTTTTTGATGTCCTTGAGAATCCAAGAATGTCAGGGGTGGAAAAGATCCACAGATGTGCCTATTATGGGAAAAGCACAGATTGTAGATCACATCTGATTATGCATGAGAGGATTCATACTGGAGAAAAGCCATATCAATGCTCCCAATGCAGCAAAAGCTTTGATCAGAACAGTTCCCTGGTTGTTCATGAAAGGACTACTCACACCAGAGGGGAGCCCTACCAGAGCTCCCAATGCAGCAAAAACTATATCAAGCAGGACAAGCTGATAATCCCCCAGAGGACTGACACTATGGCGAAACCGTTTGAGTGTACAGATTGTGGGAAAGGTTTCAGTCAGAATTCCTACCTGGTGATACATAAGAGGATTCATACAGGGGAGAAACCTTATAAGTGTCTGGTTTGTGGGAAAAGTTTCATTCGGAATTTTGAACTGGTGATACACCAGAGGACTCACACAGGAGAGAAACCGTATGAATGTCCAGATTGTGGGAAAAGTTTCAGTCAGAATTCCAACCTGGTGATACACCAGACAACACACACAGGAGAGAAACCATATGAATGTCTGGTTTGTGGAAAAAAATTTCGTCGGAATTCCCACCTGATGATACACCAGAAGACTCACACAGGAGAGAAACCATACGAGTGTCCAGATTGTGGAATAAGTTTCAGTCAGAATTCTGATTTGGTGAGACACCAGAGGACTCACACAGGAGAGAAACCATATGAATGTCCAGATTGTAGAAAAAAATTCAGTCGAAATTCCAGCCTGGCAATACACCAGAGGACTCACACAGGAGAGAAAGCATATGAGTGTCTAGATTGTGGGAAAAGTTTCAGTCAGAATTCTCATCTAATGACACACAAGAAGATTCACAAAGGAGAGAAACCATATGAGTGTACAGATTGCGGGAAAAGTTTCTTTCGGAATTCAGACCTGGTGATACACCAGAGAAGTCACACAGGAGAGAAACCATATGAGTGTCCAGATTGTGGGAAAGATTTTAGCACTAGGTCTAGTCTTATAAATCATGTAGGTATACATACAGGGGAGAAACCATTCAAATGCCTGGAATGTGGACGGTGTTTCACAAAAAATTCCTCCCTTACTGCACACAAGAAAATCCACATGATGCAGGAGATGATAAGTTTAGAGAAGTCTTGAAATTCATTTCTAGTGTCCTATTGGAAGTCAAGATGAACAACTGATTACCGACTATGGCCTGATTCTTGTTAATCAAACATCTCATAAGACATCAAGGATGAGCATGAAAAAATGGAAAATGTTAGTTTGATAAAGACGAACAGTACATATCTGCCCATCAGCAGAAGTAACTGTATATTTACATTAACAGAAATGGTGCAATTTGCAAATTGAGCATTATAGAACATAGAAATGCAACATTCAGTTTTCATCCTTCTGCATCCTGAATGTCTTCCAGTTTTGAGGCCAGAATTTCCTAGCCAGCATATCCTTTGCACAAAATTTATGTGAGTCATAAGCGATGTTTCTGAGTGGTCTGCTGCTGAAGCTTCTAAAGAATACATTGTAAAAAAATATGCAGAGAGTAGCTTGTACCTTTAGCAGAAGAAGCATTGTGGTTTTGAGTACAGGGTTCTTCGGTTCATTAACAACCCCTGCTATGATCTTTTCTTCTTGGAGGTGCCTGCTTGTTTCCCCCCGTGGTAGCAGCATCAAGATGCTTATTTGTCTTATTTGTTGCAACTATTTATTTATTAATTCAATTTGTATGCCGCCCCTCTTCGAAGACTCAGGGCGGACTCAGCTCCAACACTGCCTTGGTGTTGGAGCTGTGAGAAATAAATTATATGGTACAAAATGTTTCATTTCTAAAAAACATTGTGTGGGTCTTTAAATAGCTTTTGAGAATGAAAAAAAAAAAGGGTATTGTCAGCATTGCTGTGAATGTGGGCGTTAAGATGTTTCCATTTCTTTCATTCCTCTCTCAGGACTTATTTTTAATATTTTCCAAATAATACATACAAGTAAAGAGAGGAACAATAATCGGAGCAGAGAGCTGGAATTTTAGCTATGCAAATGAATGAGCTGATTTTGCTGAGTTTAGAAGACACCAAAGAATTGCAAGTGTGTTCATTTCACTAACACAATTCAGAGGACTGGTTCCATATATTTTTTCTAGTGGGTCACTTTGCATTTGATGATTCCTCTGCAAAAGGACACCCACAACCAGGAGCAGGTCAGGGGTGAGGAGGAACCAAGAACCTCTTTTGGCCTGAGGCTCCAGCTCTAGGTAGCTTCAAGTTTGAAGTTTGAAAGTTTCTAAATTTTAAAACATTAAAATTATATTTAATGTTTCCTTTCACTCATTTTTGGTGTCTTTTTTTTTTTTTTTTTTTTGCATAGCTGTCGTCATGTCTCATGGTTTTTTAAAAAAACTTGAAATAGCCAAAGCTATAAATCTTTGACAGGACTTTACTGTAGTGCATAATCATGCATTCTAAAGCAATGCTTAGGATCCAACCCAATGAGGACAAATTATAGCAATAGCACTTAGACTTATATACCACTTTACAGTGCTTTACAGCCCTCTCTAAGTGGGTTACAGAGTCAGCGTATTGCCCCCAATTCTCTGGGTTCTCATTTTACCAACCTGGGAAGGATGGAAGGGTGAGTCAATCTTGAGCCAGTGAGATCCAAACTGCCAAACTGCTGGCAGCCGGTGATCAGCAGAAGTAGCCTGCGGTACTGCATTCTAACCCCTGTGCCACCTCGGCTCAATTATATTTATTAGCCATGGATTTCTTATTTCTTTGGGGAATAAAGTTGGACATTAAGACAGGGAAAAGAAGAACTTGAAAGTTTATGGCTTTGCTGGCTACTGCAAGAGTACATTGCAGAGTGCAATTTTTTTTCTTGGAAGTGTCTGATGCATGTACAACAAAAGCCCCAGAAAGCAAGAAAGGGGGGCATCGGTATGAATCTGGGCATAAAAATAATACTTTGTCATGATTAAGGATGAAGTGCAGAGCAGAAATATTAAGTGGAGTGAAGTGAAGGAGCCTGAGTGGCGTAGGAGGCTAATGCCTCCTACTAAGGCAGCATTTAACATCCAGCTGCCTGCAATTACTGCGAATTCAATTCTCACCAGGCTCAAGGTCGACTCAGCCTTCCATCCTTTCTAAGGTGGGTAAAATGAGGACCCTGTTTGTGGGGGCAATAAGCTGACTTTGTATAAAATATACAAAAGTATGAAGGCTATTGCTTAACGCATTGTAAACTGCCCTGAGTCTCCAGAGAAGGGCAGCATATAAAAATAAATAAAAAATAAAAAATAAAATAAATAAAAAAGTGAATTACAATATAGAAAGAAGACCCATTAAAACTAACATGAGAGAAATAGGAGTGTGAGAAGCCCCCCTCCTAGAACAATGAAATATTTTGGGGAATATTAAAAGAGGCAGAATATTATATTTCCCCAAAGGAGAAATGGAGAGACATGTTCTTAAAGGCAGCAACCTCAGTCTTTTTTAATAGCCCCCAGCAGATGCCTGAAATCTTTAGAGATGGCTATTTCGTGCCCATGAAGAAAGACTGGGCCAGCCTTTTCACAAACAGAACACCTTCACTTCCAGCAATGGGATTAAAATTTATATCCCCCTCCACCCAAATTCTAAGAACAGCACATGACCTTCAGGACATAATAGGATTAACCCACCAGCATTAGAACAGCAAGAGACAACAGGCTCACTACATTGTACAACCCCTGTAGCATTTCAGAAACTATAAAAACCCTTGCACTCATCCAGCTAATTTGTCAGTTGTCCCAGAACCACATGCTGTAGGTGGTTCTGTTCATCAATCTTCCTTCCAATCGGCCTCGTATTTTATTTCCAACGCCTTTCCACTAGCTTGGAACCGGACTGGATTTTTCTTCCAATAGAATACCCAACAATAATAAAAAAAACCTCTTTACAATAAAAAGATAAATTAGACCCTCAAAACTTACTAACACTACGTCTCTAACAAATTTGAGCAAATTAAAAGGCAGCCCAAACGCCACACAGGTCCAGGCCAGAAGCCACCAGCCCACAAAGGAAGTCTGAAGCTCAGGTTGAAAGACAGTAGTTATCTGGAAGGTAAGGACGAGCCAAATGCAAAGATGTTGGACTGTTGGAGCAGCAGGAACGGCTCAATGGGTACATTTTGTGGGGAAGAAGCAGCTCCAGGTTTGTGTAGTCGTGAAGGCACCAGGTTAGAGACTGGAAAATACTCCGTTCCAATCCTGCCTTAAGCCATCTGTGCAACTTTGGCCAGTCATATCAGGCCTAGACCTAAGCAAGAAAGGGGGAAAACTGCTTGACTCGACTGACTTAAAAGGCACCAAACTCAAACATCTAGTGTAAGGCTCAAGGAGACTGGATGGAAAGCCATGAGTTCTAATTCAGTGTTAGGTTAAGCATAAAGACGCCTTCCAGGAGCTATGAAATATTGAGAAACATAAAAAGCATGTCATAGTAAGTAGGCAGGTAGGCTAGAGGACATTTGCCCTGTAAATTACAGCATACTACTCAGAAAGGGCTTTATATGCCATCATGAGTTCCTGAATGAAAAGGTAATAAAAGTTTGGGGTTATTTTATTCCAGATTCCTATATACAACAGAGCCCAGAACCAATAGCCACTATCCTCACCATCCATACCGAGGAATTAATTAATCAGTTATCTTCGAGACCGCCTGCTGCTACCGACGGCCTCCCATCGACCTGTGCGCTCCCACAGAGAGGGCCTCCTCGGGGTGCCATCAGCCAAACAATGTAGGCTGGTGACCCCCAGGGGGAGGGCCTTCTCTGTGGGGGCACCTACCCTCTGGAATCAGCTGCCCCCAGAGATAAGGAGAATCCAAGACCTCGGTGCCTTCCGCCGTGCCCTTAAAACCTTCTTTTTCCAGCAAGCCGGGCTGGCCTAACACTTTTTAAAATGTTTTTAATTGTTTGTTATTGTTTTTAATCATGGGGCCAAATTTATATATATCTTTTTAATTGTATTTTAATGTTAGTAGTTTATGCTTTTACGTGGCTGTTCACCGCCCTGAGTCCTCAGGGAGAAAAGCGGTGTACAAATTTAAAATTAATTAATTAATTAATTAATTAAAAATGACATTGCAGGGTAGCTTTCTAAAAAAGGTTAGCCTGGTGATTAGCTAGCTATGTGGTTTGATGGGTTATTCTATTTTTGCCTTTTTTTTTTTTTTCAAATTTTTCGGGGAAACATTTCTTCTACCATATATAGGCAATCAGCCCCCCTTTCTTAGGCTCCATTTTTTAGGCTCTGCTATATTTTTCTCTGTGACCTAATGGAGACTTCAGTGCAAGCAAATTTACAGCAGCACATGGCATTTAGCAGATATAAAATTTCCTCCTTGAGCAATGAAGCAATCTGTGGTTGGTGCTTTTGGATGCAGCTTTGGTCAGCAAGAGTGAAGCTCTCTTCCCCTGGAGCATCTTGCCTGATGGTGCTGCCAGTGTCCTAAATCCTTGGGAGGCACAGGAAATATTTTAAGTTTTTGGATGTAGAGAGGCTTTGATTTCCACTGAGAGTCACCCCTAAGAAAGCTGATTGTGTAATTTTATAAAACCTTCATGAACTTTTAAGGCTCAGCATGAAGCTAATCTCCGTAAGCTAAGTAGCCTCACATTTCACTAGTTCATTTGTCTCAGTTGCAAAAGTCTGTTGCTAGAAGTCAATAACAATTTGATAGCATTTAATCAGCAAAAGCATCTTGCAAATGACTTAGGCAGAGGCGGGACAAGCATGTTTTTCTACCTCCCATCAGGACAGGAGGTGGCAGTCAGATAGGCAACATTTGTGCCTGAAAAAGTGCATAATACATAACAAAGGAGTTAAAACCACAGAGTACCATACTGCTAGAAAGGATGGGAGGAGAGAAGAAGAGCAGAGGAATTTCCGGCTCACTCATGGGCGGAAGGTGGTGTGCAGAGTGGCTTTTGTGCTCTTCCCCGGGTTGAAGGTGCAGCTGGCCAGGAGGTAAGATCCTCGAGGACAGGTTGGAGAAGAATCCAGGAAGCAAGTAGTGCTATGTGGTTTCTTCCACGGTCTGGAAGCAGAGAAGGAGCTGCTGCTGCTGCTGCTGCTGCAGGTTCCTTCCCTCCCCTGGTCCACTGGTGCTGCAGGCTGTGAAACTGGTGGCTGCAATTTTCTGCTGGTGGGAAGATCTAAAAAGTCTCTTTCAAGACAGGGTTTATGCTTTGGGGATGGCTTCCCTCCAGAGGTGGTGGGTGCTCCATCCCTGGAGGTTTGCAACAGAGGAGCTCATAGTTTGAAGGATCCTTGGAGGTCTTCTATTCCAACCCCCTGATCAAGCAGGAGACCCAATATCATTTCAGACAAATGGCTGTCCAGTCTCTGTTTAAAAGCCCCCAGTGATGGAGCACCCACAACTTCTGAAGGCAAACTGTTCCACTGGTTAATTGTTCTGGGTGTCAGGAAATTTCTCAGTCCTAGGCTCTTATCTCCTGGCTTAGTTTCCCTGGATAGAGATGTAGTTCCATTAAGGAACCTTGTAGTTCCATTAAGAGCCTTGGTAGTACAGGGGTTTAGGGCACCCTGTTATTAAGCTGGTTATTAAGACCAGCTGCCTGCAATTACTGCAGGGTTCGAATCTCGCCAAGGCTCAAGGTTGACTCAGCCTTCCATCCTTTCTAAGGTAGGTAAAATGAGGACCCAGTTGTGGGGGCAATAAGCTGACTTTGTATAAATATACAAAAGGATGAAGGCTATTGCTGAGCACATTGTAAGCCGCCCTGAGTCTTCGGAGAAGGACGGCATATAAATCAAATTAAAAAAAAAAAAAAAGGACTACACCTTGAGTGCGGTTTGTCAGCCAGTTACAAATATATGTGATGGTGATGCTATCTGTCCTACATTTTCTTCACTTACCAAGAAGTAGATTGTGGTCTACTTTATCAAGCGCCTTACTGAAATTCCAATATACTATGTCCACAGGATTTTTTTAAAAAAGTTTTTTATTTTTATTTCTCATAAACACATTTACATGTACAGTCATTTCCATCATTTTTCATTCATCTTTTCTTTTAACTTTCATTTTTACTTTTTTGGAACTGCTCTTTTACCTTTTACCTTGACTCCAACCTTTCTTCTCTTCCTTCCTCTTTCTCCTCCTACTTCCTTCGTTCTTCCTCTCCTTCTCTTTCCTACTTCCCTTTCTCTTCCCCCACTCCTCTCTTCTTCCCTCCTTCTAACCTCCTCCTCTGCTCCTCTTTCCCCCTCCCTTTTCTTCCTCTCCTTTTTCCTTTCTTCTTTCTCTTCTCCTCTCCCTTCCTCTCTCTCTACTCCTTCCCCTCTCTCCTGTTGTTTCCCTTTTCAGTTCAATCTAAAGTGGTATTTGAGCAGCCCCGATTTTCTAATTATCTTAATTCTCATTTCAATTTTTTATTCAATTATTATTTATTTTTATTTCATCATTTGCGTACATTTTTATAATATAAAAATTTATTAAAAAAAAATACAATTCTAGCCGCTGTTATTATATGAGTAATCAAATATGTATCTTCTTTACTATAATTCTCTGGTAAAATTCCCAATAAGAATATCTCTGGTTTTTACTCTATATATTGCTGCAACATTCCCTCTAACCATGTTTGTATTTTTTTGCTTCTTTACACAACCACCACATATAGATAGTATGATCCCGGCAACTGGTGACATTTCCAACACTTAGCTGATTTATCTTTAAACATCTTAGCTCATCTTTCCCACCCACCCCCCAAGCAGCGGCAGGCTCTGTGGGACAACAGGACCTCTCATTTTTCCCACAGCATGGTGTATGCTTGGTACCTCTACTTGTCTGCTTGCAAGCAATGATCTTCTCTGCTTCTCTCGGGATGCTGCAGCCTGCTTTACTTTCATTTTCTTTTTCAGCATAGCTTGATAATAGCACAAGGTAAAAAAAATCTGCTCCAGCAATTTACCTCTTGCAGCAAGCAGCAGAGCCCTGCAAAACAGCTGAGAGCAAATCAGCTGAGTCAGGAGGCCGATCCAATCAATTTGTACTAATTAGCCTGTGCTGAAGCTGAAAGGAGCTGTTTTTTCTTGCTGTTTGCTTGCAAGGAGGTAACTGCTGTGAGGCAAGGGCCAAAGGATGGGGGACAGTGGGTGGGCGGGGCTACATTTGGTGTATAAGACGCACCTAAATTTTCACCCCCTTTTAGGGGGCAAAAAGGTATGTCTAATACTCTGAAAAATATGGTAAGTAGCCCCACTTTCTCCTTGCTGCCAGTCACTTCCTTGCCATCTTCTCCCATTAGCAGACCTATTGTTTCCTTCACTTTCTTCTTGTACTTTACATGTTGAAATTTTTTAAAAAAATATTTTTGACATTTATGGCAAGTCTTTAGTTCATTCTGAGCCTTAGCTTTCCTGATTTCATTTTTGTAGATTCAGGGTAACTGCTGGTATGTCCCTCTTTCCATTTTTATAATTATCCTTTTGTCTTTCAGTTTATCTGACTCATTTCTTTTAGAATATATTTTTCTTTTTCACTAGTATTGTGCTGGACTGGGCTTTAGGTCACTATAGGAGACACCTAGTTTCCTCCTCTACTTTTTGGATGACAAAGTTGTTATCTAGATTTGTCAGGAACTTTTAAGACAATATTGGACAGCCATTTGTCCGGAATGGCATAGGGTCTCCTGCCTGAGCAGGAGATTGGTTAAGAGACCACCAAGGTCCCTTCCAATTCTGTTATTCTGTTATGGACTTGCTGTTTCTTGGAAACAAGATTGGACTGAATCTGCCACTGGTCTTTTTAGGGGATTTTTGTTTCTTTACCTCCGTGTCTTGCCAATAAGCAAGGTGTTTCATATTGGTGCTGCATTTGTGTATTAACCAGATTCAATTCTACTTAATCCAGCACTTTTTCAAAAATGGCTATTGAGGACCTTTTGGGATGTTCAGTTGTATATGCAGTTCTCACCACTTCTTCCCTGAGTCTTCAAAGTTACTATGGCATTGTAAAAGCAGACATACTACACCTGGTCCACACATTTATGGTCATCATAGCACTTGTTCATTGACAGCATGTCAGCAATTCCTGTAGCTATGAAGGTGCAGGAAAAGGAGATGCACCGATTTGGGTACTACACAAACTGTGCACTACGGTGCACAGATTTGATAGTTTCCGCATCCCACACTCATGATCCCCATTTGTGACCTTCCCAGCTAGCTTCTAACAATCAGTGAAAATCCCATATGCAAGTCATAGTCATGTGAAATTCCCTTTAACAACCCACAGTTATTTGCTTAACAGCTGCAAAGGATCAGATTTAAGTTGGCACTGTGATGTGACATCATGCTCACGATCGGGTTGCTTAGCAACACAAATGCCAGTCACAATTGAGGTCAGGAGATGAGGACTGCTTTAATTGGGATGTCACCTGTGTCATTATGAACAGTATTTTCTGCCCTTAAGAGCTGAGGACTTCCATGGGCAAAACTGGTGCTTCAAATCTTGCAGAAGCTTTAGGCCTCATTTCATCAATTAAAGCCCCACATTTCTAAAGTTAGCTTGGAAGGTTTGTAACCATTTGTGGACATTTTTCAGGCTTGAAAGACATGAATTTTCCCAATATATGCATTTGTAGGCATCTATATTTCTCTCTGTATGCATATATATAATTTATATCCAGTGCTTCCAGATATATTTTATGATAACCCTTTGCAGTGCTAAGAATTTGTGATTGACCCAAGTCAACTAGGGAATTTCATGATTGAGTGGATATTTTAAATTGGATCTTGGTAGTCTTCCATCTGTCAAATGAATCATAATTAATGTAAGAGGTAATTCTAGCATTGTCGCATGTTTGCTTTTTAGTTGTAATATATAATTTTTTTCTTTTTTTCACATCTTCTGCAACCATTTTATACACAATTAAAGTTAAACATTTCTTTCAATCTTATAGACAAAGGGGATAGCAATAAGAGCACTCCGGACAACTGAGAATAACAAGCAACATTGAAAGGGAATATAAATCAAGCCAGAAATCAAAATATTTTCCATTTCCTTCAGAAAACCACACAATTCTGCTCTCTAGCAGTTGATAGACAAAAGAGAAAACTAAGAAAAATGTCAAGCTGGAATAAGTAGAGCATATGGAACTCGAGAATATATTACATGAAAAGTCAAGGGAGAATATTTTTTATTCCACAAAAGAGGGAAATATCTGGTAGTTACTGGGAAGTAAAACATCATTTGGCGAGCCATGTAGGGCAGACAGTGATGCAGGCTTTGCTCTGGGAGGAAAAAAACGGCTTTAATCAAAACCTCACTAAAAAGGGATCACACATATTTTGACCTCAAGAATATAAGTAATGGAAAAGCTCCATAGATGTGCCTATTGTGAGAAAATCAGATTGCAAAACACAGCTGATTATGCATGAGAAGATCCACACAGAATAAAAGCCATAAAAGTGTGCCCAATGTGGTAAATACTTTAGTGAGCATGGCAACATGGTGATACATCAGAGGACTCACATCACATATGAGTGTCTGGATTGTATGAAAGTTTCATTCGAAATTCACACCTCATGAGACAACAGAGGACTCGCATGGAAGAGAAATCTTTTGAATGCCCTATCTGTGGCAAACGTTTCACTTACAATTCCAGGCTGGTGAAACACCAGAGGACTCACACAGGAGAGAAACCCTTTGAATGTTCTGATTGTGGAAAAAGTTTCAGTCAGAGTTCCCACCTCATTCCACACCAGAGGACTCACACAGGAGAGAAACCTTTTGTATGTCCTGATTGTGGCAAACATTTCAGTCGGAGTTCAAGCCTGGCGACACACAAAACGACTCACACAGGACAGAAACCCTTTGAATGTTCTGATTGTGGGAAAAGTTTCAGTCAGAATTCAAGCCTGGTGATTCATCAGAGGACTCACACAGGAGAGAAACCCTTTGAATGTCCTGATTGTGGGAAAGATTTCATTAGAAATTCCCATCTAGTGAGACACCAGAGCACTCACACAGGAGAGAAACCCTTTGAATGTCCTGATTGTGAAAAATGTTTCAGTCAAAATTCCAATCTGGTGATACACCAGAGGACTCACACAGGAGAGAAACCCTTTAAATGTCCTGATTGTGGGAAAAGTTTCAATAGAAATTCCCGCCTCATTAGCCACCAGAGGATTCACATAGAAAGGATAATCTTTGAATGTCCTGATTGTGGGAAATGTTTCAGTCACAATTCCAATCTGGTGTTACACCAGAGGAGTCACACAGGAGAGAAACCCTTTGAATGTGCTATCTGTGGGAAACGGTTCAGTCACAATTCCAACCGGTTGAAACACCAGAGGATGCACATAAGAAAGAAATCATATGAATGTCCTGATTGTGGAAAAAATTTCAGTAGCAATTCTAGACTGCTGACACACCAGAGGACTCACTCCAGGGAAAAAACATATCAGTGTCCAGATTGTGTGAAAAGTTTCCTTTGGAATTCTGAGCTTGTGAACCACCAGAGGACTCACACAGGAGTGAAACCTTTTGAATGTCCTGATTGTGGGAAAAAATTCAGTCAGAGTTCCAGCCTGGTGAGACACCAGAGGACTCACACAGGAGAGAAACTGTATGAGTGTCCAGAATGTGGGAAAGATTTCAGTACTAGGGCTAGCCTTTTAAATCATGTGCTTATACACACAGGGGAGAAACCATTTAAGTGCCCCGAGTGTGGACGGTGTTTCAGGAAACATTCCACCCTTATCACACACAAGAAAATCCACACCCAAAGTGATGAGTGTAGAGAAGATTTGAATTTTATTTCTAATGTCCCATTGTAAGTTCAGCTGAAAAATTGACTCTTTAATTTGAGTAAAAAGACTTTGCCTGATTTTTTGTAGTCAAATATGTCATGGTATTAGACAGGAAGGAGGAAAAAAATGGGTTATTACATATTAGTTTGATAATGGCTACCTGGCCATCAGCAGCAGAAGTTATTTTTGCAGAAATGATGTAATTTTTAAAAAATCTTTTTGGGAGTTTTATTTGCCTTTTTTATCATGATAAATGATAGAAATGCCAGATGTGGTTCCTCATATAATGAGAAAACGAGAGAAAAAGCAGAAGGGTTTCAAAGTCTTTTCTTAACAGTTCCAGGAATTCAGGGCACCAAGCATGTCTATTCAGATTTGTCAAGAATGTGGCACGCAAGTCGAAGAAAAAGTATGAACAGCACATATATTGGGGGAATTTGGGGCAGTGACAAAAGCAGTGTAAAATTTCAGATGTAAAGGCTGTTCTCCCTTGCGGAGTGACCTTCATGGAGAAGAGCTATAGGAATATAGAACTGCGAAGAAAGGGGGTTGTGATTTTGAGCACAAGATCTCCAGGTTTATTTGCAACTCCTACTGTGATCTCCTTTGCTTGGAGGAGCCTCCTCGTTAGCCTTTGATGGCTGGTGAGTGAGAGCGCACCAAGGGACTGATACTTTTGTGGTTCCCCCCCACTTGGTGGGGAGATGTGACAAAAATATTGTACAGTAGATGTTTCATTTCTAAAACAGCATTGCGTAAGAATCACGAATAGCTTTTGAAAAAGAAAAAAAAAGGAAAGTGTCAGTAGGCTTGTGGAGAAACCAAGAGGCTCTTGGACTGAGTCTCAACTCAAAGTTACTTTGAATTTAATGTGCAAAATTTCTAAACTTTAAAATAGTAAAATTATATTTAATAATTTTTCTTTTTTCTCTTTCCTTGGGGTCATAATTTAGTACATATATTCATCATGTCTTATTTTATTATGATTAGGAGTTAGAAATCCTTGCAATGATCCCAAAGCCTGTGAATCTCTTACAGCGCTATATAAAAATATTAAATAAATAAAGCCAACCCAAGAGTCAGAGGGGATAGTCTACAGGGCAAATTCAAAAGCCATAAATTCCCAACCAAACAAACAGTCCATTTCCTCAGGATCAAAATTTGAAGCTCAACTTCCTCCATGCAACAGACCTTAGAGCCAGTAGCTGAAACGGCTACTCTCACCATCCATACCTTATTAAATCTGCATTAAAAATGGCAGTGCAAGATGTCCCTCTAAAATGGTTAGCCTAGAGATCAGTCAGTCATGTGCTTTGATAAGGTATTCTATTTTTCCTTTTTCTTTCTTTTTATGTTTTCTGCAAACATTTCTTCTACCATATATAGACAATCGCCCCCTCTTTCTTAGTCCCCATTTTCTAGGCCTGCTGCATATTTTTCTCTCTGGAGGGAGAAAAGTAATGGAGAATTCCATGCAAGCAAATTTACAGAAGCACATGGCATTTAGCATTTAGCAGATACAAAATTTACTCTTTCAAGAATGAAGCTAGCATGGTGGGTGCTCTTGGATGCAACCCTGGCCAGTAGGAATGAAGCTGTGTTAGGGAATTGTGCAGCCAGTGTCCAAATGGAGTTAGAAGCACTGACACGAACTTGTAGTTTTAAATAAATAAATATAGCCAAATTATCTTCTGATGGACAATAAATTAGGTATATTATATTTTCTTTTACTGCTCCTCTGACTTTAGAATATTTTATGTCAATATGTTTGCTTCTGGTTTTTATTCTCTCACCTGTTGCCATTTGTATACATACCATGCTCTTTTTATTAAAAATTTTTAACAAGTATTACAGCATTTTTTCCCATCCCTCCTCCCCCTCCTCATTCTGCAAAATACCAATTTTCTGATCTTCTCTCCATCTAGCTTGCAACTGTACATATTGAAAGCATGTTTGAATTATCAATTCAAAGATTTTAATTGTAGTATACCTGCTGCCTTATTAAGAAGCTCTTTATAAGTAATCACATCTTGGTTTTGCTCTACACTTATATTCTCTATTGCGTGTCTGGGTATTGCCCACATTGGTAACTTATAGTTTAATTTATACTGATACTTTTTCCAGACACGCAATAAAGCATTCCTTAATATGTGACTTTTAAAAGCCTTATCCACTTTCTTATCATATAATAAATAAGCATGCCAACCGTAAACCAAATCATATCCCTCAATATTCAATATTCTTTCTTCTGTTAAGTTCATCCAGTCACTAATTGCTGACAGAGCAGCTGCCTCATAATATAATCTTAGGTTGGGCATTTTGAGACCTCCTCTTTCACGTATATCCTACATTATTTTTTGTTTTATTCTCTGTCTCTTCCCTGCCCAGACAAAATTATTAATACCCTTCTGCCATATCTTCAAATTCTCATCTTTTTAAAGTATTGGTATCATTTGAAAAAGAAACAAAAACCTAGGCAAAACATTCATTTTTACTGCTGCTATTCTTCCTAACAAGGATAATTGTAATTTTTCCAGTTTTCCATCTCTCTCTGTATTTTTTGCCACAACGGATCATAATTATGCTTAAATAGTTTCGCATTTGATGTCATAATATCGACCCCTAAATACTTAACTTTTTTTACAATTTCAAATCCTGTTAGTCTTTCTAATTCATCTTTTTGATTTATAGTCATATTTTTAGTTATCTTTGTTTTCCCTGCATTTATTTTAAATCCAGATACTTGTCCATATTGATTAATTATGTCCATTAAACCTACAACCGACTGTAATGATTGGGTTAAAGTAACAACCAAGTCGTCTGCGAATGCTCGTAATCTGTAGTCATACTGCCTAATTTTAATTCCATTTATTTTGTCCGACCCACATATCTTACTTAACAGAAATTCCAAGGTCAAGATAAACAATAATGGAGACAGAGGACATCCTTGTCTCGTTCCTTTTTCTATGTTAAAAGTATCTGTTAAACTACCATTAATTATTATTTGCGCTGTTTGTTTCTGATATATTGCATTAATAGATTGTGTAAAATATTCTCCAAACTGCATCTTTTCTATTATTTTCAATAAGAATTGCCAGTTCAATCGATCAAATGCTTTCTCCGCATCAAGAAATATCAGCACCACAGGGATTTGATTGTTCTTCCCCAAATACTCCAATAGGTTAACAACTTGCCTTACATTACTCTTCATTTGTCTACCATTTATAAAACCAGTTTGATCATTATGAATCATTTGTTGCATGACTGTCATTAACCTATTTGCTAGTATTTTAGCAAAAATCTTGTAATCTGTATTTAAAAGTGATATAGGCCTATAATTTTTTGGCTGAGTGTGGTCTTGCTCCTCCTTTGGAATCAGAGAAATATAAGCTGTCCTCCAGGATGGGGGTACAACTCCTCCCGATTGTATGTTGGTAAATAATTCTTTGAGTGGTCCCACCATTTCTGACTGCAAGTGTTTATAATAAGCAGCTTTCAAACCATCCGTCCCAGGAGCTTTACCCACTTTCAACTGCTTAATTGCAAACATAATTTCCTCCGAAGTTATTGGTTGATTTAGACCCTCCCTTTGCTCTTTTGTAATTGTAGGAATATTCTCTTTCTGTAAGTATCTATCTATATCTATACTTTGAATTTTATCACTAGCATACAACCTCGCATAAAATTCTAAAAATGCTTTTTTAATCATATTTTGCTGATAAACCTCTTTACCTTTATATTCTATTTTCTCTATGGTCCGTGACTTTTGTTTTTTCCTTAACAAATATGCTAACCATCTCCCTGGTTTATTAGCATTGCAAAAAGTATTATGTTTAGCATATTGCAAATTAGTTGCGACCTGATCTGCCATTAACATACTCTCCTTCTCGTAGTTTCTTTATTTCTACTCCAAAATAGTTTCTCTAGATACTTCTTGTAACTTTGATAAAAATGTTACATATCTTTACCACATCAGCTGTAAAAACTTTCTGGAGGAACACCTTTGTTTGCTCTTTCAGACCTCCTTGGTGTTTCACTGAAATCTCAGTTTTTAAACATTTCTCTGAACTATACTCTGACCCTGAGCTAATCCCCGATTTTTGCTCAGCGTACCTATGTGAATGCTCATCCACTGGAGACTCATAACAGACATTAAAATTTCAGAATTGGCATGTACCTGTTTCCAATTGTCATGTTCTAAAAAATTTATAGAACATGAGATATTTTTTTTGTGTCCATCTGTAAATCTATATGCCTTTGAGTCTGATAGATAACCTATACATTTTAATTTCCTTGCCTTTGGCTGTCTTGACTTCCTAATTGCCTTGGGAATGTGCACCCATGCACTGCTGCCAAAGATTCTTAAAAGTGTCAAAGATGGTTGCCTCCCATAGAACATGTATTGAGTTTAATTGCTGAACTCCATAAGCTATTGACCAAATATTGAGAGTTAACATTTCCTCACCCCAATACAGATTAATCATTCCTGCATAATCTGCTAGTAATGCATCTTTCATAGTCTGTAACCCACCATTACCACGTTCAACAACTACATTCTCTTCTGGAGTATAGCGTTTCATTCTTCTATGTGTTATGTCTTTCTTTCTGAACCACTGCTGAAACCTATTAGACATAAACTCTGTACCTCTGTTTGTAGTTGACATATCATTTGACTGTACCTCTCTACATACATTTGTTGTTGTTAGTTGCGAAGTTGTGCCTGACCCATCGCGACCCCATCGACAACGTTCCTCCAGGCTTTCCTGTTCTCTACCATCCTCAAGTCCATTTAAGCTCATGCCTACTGCTTCAGTGACTCCATCCAGCTACCCACTGCTTAAATGGTTGAAACACTTGTTTTGCTTTTTAGTAAATAACAAAAACCATACCTTGAGAAATCAATAATTACCAAAGCAAATTTGGCCACTTCCATTGATAGTGATAGAGCAGACATTTCAAACTCAAGGCCTGTGGAACAGTGAGTGGATGGCCCTGGCTGGGCATTCCCCCTGGGCGTGTACACAGGCGGTGAGTGCGTGGGGTCTTGCGGTGCCCAGCAGCAGTTGCAACTGATTAACATCACAGCATCTGGCCCCCTCTTGGCTCGGCCTCACAGAAGCAATTGCCAGGGGAGCGGGGCACCAAGCAAGTTGCAGTGGCAGCATGCAGAAGCGATCGCGGGGTGGTGGTGGTGGCACTGGGCAAGCAGCAGAGGCTTTTGATCAAGAACTACAGGTTGGAAGCTTTAGATTCAGCTCTGTCCTTGTCTTCTGGAGATAAAATTGTGCTAGGAGAGCTCTCCTACCATTACAATGGGGCAAGCCATTGCTACCACATTTGGGGATCTGTGTGGTGCCCGTGCTACTGAGGGAAAGCAAAACCTCAGGCAGGGCAGGCTTGGGCCTAATTTTCTACTCAGTAAACAATTCAGAGGCTTCATTTACATCTCCCTCCCAGTGCACCACTCGTGCACACTACCAGAATCAGCTCTCACATGGCCAGAATCATATTGCAGAGGTGAGGAGGGGAATCTAAATGACCGTGGCCTCCCACCCACTCTGCCTTGGCTTTCCTGCAGTCACAACAAAGCAGGCAGCCGTGCAGAGCATCAGGATTGCGTGTCTCCCACCCTGTGCCTCTGCCTCTCCCTGCTGTTGTTGCCGTGAGGACGAGTTCCCACTCACTCTGTCTTGTCTCTCAGCTTGTGTCCTCCCCATGCCTATACCTCTGCCTGCTGCTTGAACAGGTAATCAACTCTCCTGCACTGTGCAGCCCCAGAGTGGGCCAATCAAGCTGCTGGACACCATTGGCCCCCATGTGTGCTGCCTCTTATATGTACTCTGGTGGGCGGGGGCACCCGACTGGGCTGATCACCCTGATACCGTGTTTCCCCAAAAAATTTAGCCCTAATGCATCTTTTGGACACCCTCCCACCAAAAAAAAAATAAGACAGGGTCTTATTTTTGTGGAAACATGGTAGTTAAATCACGCTTATTACTAACAAGTCCCAAACATCATCAAAGGAACTAAGCACAACATACATTTTGTATACTTCTAAAAACACCATTCCTTGCTCTTCTAATTCGAGGACATTTTTCCTCATAAACTGGAGGTAATCTAACACACTTTCTCCCAACTTCAGCCTCATTCTATAAAGTTTTCTTATGCTCCCTGAGAGATAATTCATCTCCTTTTAAGAGGAACTACAAGAAACCCTCTTCCCATTCCTGTAACACATACTGCCTTTACAGGCCAATCATCCTCAACCTCCCTGAGGTTCACAAAGAAACTTTTACCTCAGAAAAAGTTTACTTCTGGCTCTTCAGGGCGCTTCTGGGCCCATAACCTGACAGGGAATTGAACAGCCAGGTTGCAAATGGAGTCATAGATGCTGACACAAACTTGTAGTTTTAAATAAATCTAGCTATATATTACAAGTACATAAACAGTAAACTAGATAGGGGCATCATCAGGTAAATCAGCACAGCAGGAAAAATCATGAGGTAAATTACAGACAACACATACAGAGGAAAAAAGGCGGGAAACAAGGAAACTCTCCCTTTACACTCACAGCAACCAATCTCATTTTAGATTGCCTCATGCAGCAGCCAGTGCTCTTCAACCAACTAGCTATAACTGTGTATTCTTACTCATTGTCTAACTAACCCTTCACAGCTATTAATTTAAATATTTTAACAACCTGACTCCCCTGGAGCATCTGGCCTGCAACTTTTAGGGCTCAGCACCTAATCTCCGTAAGCTAAATAGCATCACATTTCACTGTTTCACTTGGCTCAAAAGTCAGTACCAAGAAATCAAAAATGACTTGATGGCATTTAATGAGTGGAAACATCTTGCAAGTGCCTTAGGTAGATATCATTAGATAGATATCAGGTGATGGCGATCAGTTAGGCAACATCTGTGCCTGAAACCCCCATAATACAATAGGGGGTGCCTGTGGTTGAGTTTAAGGAGTTAAAACCATAGAATATGGTATTGCTAGAAAGGCTATGAGAAGAGAAGCAGAGAGGAATTTCCTCTACCAGATCACTCAATGGGAGGAATGTGGAGTGCAGAGCGGCTTTTGTGCTCTTCCCACGGTCGAAGCAGCAGCTGGAAGGTGAGTTGAGGGCAAGTGGGAGGAGAGTCTGGAGGAAGTCGGCTTGTTCGGTTTCCTCCACGGCCTGGAAGCAGAGAAGCAACTGGGCTGAAGCCTCTCAGCTGCTGCTGCTGCTGGTTCCTTCCCTCCCCAAATGGAAGCCCACTGGTGCTGCAGGTGGTGAAACTGGTGGCTGCAAGTTTTTGCTGGTGGGAAGATTGAAAAAGTCTCCTTCAAATTAAGGTTGATTCTTTGGGAATGGCTTCCCTCCAGAGGTTGTGGCTGCTCCCATCACTGGAGGTTTGTAACAGGGTTGGAAAGAACCTTGCAGGTCTTCTAGTCCAACTCCCTGCTCAAACAGGAGTCCCAACACCATTTCAGACAAATGGCTGTCCAGTCTTTTCTTAAAACCTTCCAGTGATGGAGCCCCCACAACCTCTGGAGGCTGGTTAATTATTCTTGCTGTTAGGAAGTTTCTCCTTAGTTCTAGGTTGCTTTTCTCCTTGATTAGTTTCCATCCACTGCTTCTTGTCTTGCCTTCCTCTCTTCTTTGTGGCAAATCCTCAAGTATTGGAACGCTGCTATTATATCATCCCTAGTTCTTTTCACTAAACTAGACAAACCCAATTCTTACAACCATTCTTTATATGTTTTGGCCTCCAGACCCCTAATAATCTTTGTTGCTTTTTTTTCTGAACTCTTTCCAGGGTCTCAACATTTGTTTATAATCTACTGACCAAACCTGGATGCAGTATTCTAAGTGTTGTGGCCCCGCCCTCTGAGCCTATCCCATCAGAGGAAGAAAGCTCCGAGCATGAGGAAGAGGAGTCAGCCAGGCCTCCCTCTCCAGGCCCCTCCCCTCTGGCACTGTCTCAGGTGCCGGCCGAGGGAGAGGAGATTAGCAGGGAGACAGGTGTCTCGGATGAGAGTGAAGGAGAGACATCATTCCTGGACGCACGCCTCCGAAGGCGTGATAAACGATTGCAGCAGCTCAGGAGGCGTGCTAGGGATTAGAACTGAGTCACTGGACCACACCCCAGAGACTATATAATAGAGGGTGGTGGCCAGTGATCCCTGTGACGAACAAAAATAAACCTTGGATAGTCACTAGAGCATCGTCCGAAACTGCTGAGAGGAATATTTATTTTTGTTGGACTCTTGTACGCTGAGTATATTATCTTTCAGTTTCTGTGAAATAAAAGCACTTGGCAGACGGTGTGTATATCGCTGCCAAGTTGGAGATAAAGACCTGGGTGTGTGCCAAGTGCTTCCTTAACCCTCGGCTGGCTGTGTTTGTGTGTGTGTGTGGACGGGGACAGATCACTAAGTGAGGTCTTATTCTTTATAAAATGGAACTACTACTTCATGTGATCTTGAGTCTATCCTTCTGTTAATGCAGCCTAGGATTCCCTCATCTAAATTGAAGAGTCCTGGGCCTAAAACCAAAACTTGGGGTACTCCACTAATTACTTCCCCCCATATAGATGTAGTTCCTTTAAGGAATACACTTTGACGTCGGTTTGCCAGACAGTTATGAATCTATCTGTGTGGATGGATGTGTCTGTCCCACATCTTCTAAGTTATGGACGACTTTGTCAAATGCCTTACTGAAATCCAAATATAACATATCCACGGGATTTCGCTGGTCCACTAATTTAGTTACTTTGTCAAAGAATGAAATAAGATTGTTTGACATGATATGTTTTTGACAAACTCATGTTGGTTTCTGGTTATAACTTTGCTTGTTTCTAGGTATTTACAAATCTGTTGTTTGATTATCTTTTCCACAATCTTCCAGGTATTGATGTCAGGCTGATTTGTCTGTAGTTTTGTGGTTCTATTTCCCCCCCCCCCCGCCCTTTTTTTTTTCTTTTTTGAACATGGGAACTACATCAGCTCTTTTCTAGTCCACTGGAATTTCTCTGGTATTCAAATATCTTTGAAAGGTATGATTCAATGGTTCTGAGATCATGTCTGCCAGCTCCTTCAGAACTGGGATGTAATCAATCTGGTCCTAATGGTTAGAACTCATCTAGAGTGGACAGCTATTGAGAACCATTTGGGAATATTCAGTTGTATATGCATGTTCTGTCCCCATCCCACACGCACACACACCAACAGATGTCCAAGAGTTAAAAACCAAACCAGCCGACAAAATCCTTTTCCTTATGATAACGGAACTTGGCAGCAACTTAGTGGCTGCCTGCCAAGAGTTTATTACTCACAAAGGGCAGAGATAACTTCTCTCCGCTTCTGGTACATCAAAGTAAAATGTTCAATAATTACAGAGTAACTTAAGTCCAAGTATAATCCAGCAAAGCCTATAGCAAAAGTCCGACAATGCAGAATGGCGTGGAAGCTTTCAGCTTTGTTCGTCACAAGGCTTGACTGGCCACCATGCTCCCTTTTATACCCTGTGGGGTGTGGTCCAGTGACTCAGCCTAATCTCGGGCACGCCTTTTCTTCTGTTGTGCGCGCTTATCTCTGCGACGCTGTCGAGGATCCAGCCAAGACTCATTACTCTCATCACTGTCCACCTGTAACTGCGTGGACGTGCTTGGCCCGGCCCTATCTCTTGCCCTTCGGTGGACACCGAAGGCATTGCCAAAGAGAAGGGTCCTGGAGAGGGAGGCCTTGCCAACTCCTCTCCTTCACTCTCGGAGTCCTCTCCTGCCAATGACACAGGCTCAGGTAACGGAGCCACAACAATGCAGTCCTCACTTACCACTTCTTCCCTGAGCCTTCAAAGTTACTATGGCCCCGTTAAAGAAGACGTAAACCTGATCCATTAATTTGTGGTCATTGTAGCACTGGTTCATTGACCACAAGTCAGCAGTTCCTGTGGGTAGGAACGTGCAAGAAAAGGAGTTGCACCAATTTGTGTTCTGCCAACTGGTGCACATTTATGCTGGTCGCTGCATCTGACACTCATATTCCCAATTTGTGACCTTCCCAGCTAGCTTCTCACAAGCAGAATCAGTGGGTATACTGGCAGGAAATTAAATGTCCCAGTCATATGAAATTGCCTTTAATTAGGCAATTAAAGTAATTTTAATTGTAATTTAAATAGTAATTAGCTTAATTACACAATAATTAGCTTAAGAACTATAGAGGAACAGATGTAAATTGGCACTGTCATGTGACATCATGCTTAGTGATTGGGCTGTTTAGTGACGTGGATACCAGTTCCAATTGTGGCTGGTAAGTGAGGACTGCTTAAATTGGGATGTCACCAGAGTGTTTGTGGACAGTGTTTTCTGGCCTTATTTGGAGCTGAGGACTCCAAAGGAATGAGGAAAACTGGTACCTCAAATCTTGCAGAGACTTTAGGCATCATTTCATCAGTTAAAGCCCCCACATGTCTAAAGTTAGCTCAGAAGGTTTGACTGTAACCATTTTGGGACATTTGGTCAGACATGGATTTTCTCCATTTATACATGTGTGGGTGTATCTGTATTTACCTCTGTATGCATATGTCTGCAATTATATAATCTATCCCCAGCAGTTCCAGATATATTTGATGATAACCCTTTGCAATGCTAAAAATTTGACCCAAATCAAGGAGAATTTCACGATTGATCAATGTAAGAGGTTATTCTAGCATTGCGACCTTTTTGTTTTTTTGCTGTATACTTTTTTTCTTTTTCTCATATCTTCTGCAACCATTTTATAATTAACAATACACTTTTCTTTGAATCCTATAGATAAAAGAGGATGGCAATAAGAACACTCTGGACAACTGAGAATAACAAGCAATGTTGAAAAGAAAAGCAAATGGACCCAGAAATCAAACTATTTTCTATTTCCTTCAGAAAACCACACAATTCTCCTTCCCCGGCAGCTGATAGACAAAAGAGAGAAAATCAAATTAGATTCTGAGCTGGAAAAAGTAGGTAATGTGGAAGGATAAGGATACATTACATAAAAAGTCAAGGGAGATTATTTTTTCATTCCGAAAAAGAGGGATATCTCTGGAAGTCAGTGGGGAGGAAAAGATCCATTGGAAAGCCATGTAGAACAGACTGTGATGCAGGCCTCGCCCTGGGAGGAAAAAAACAGCTTGAATCAAAGCAGCACTAAACAAGGGATCATCCATTGATTTGACCTACTCAGGAATATCAGTTGTGGAGAAACTCCATAGATGTGCCTATTGTGGGAAAGAGAGAAGTTTAAAATCACAGCTGATTATGCATGAGAGGATCCAGACTGGAGAGAAGCCATACAAATCTCAGTGGGACAAAACCTTTGGTCAAAACAGCTCTGTTGTGGTTCCTGGAAGGGCCCACACAAGAGAGAAGCCGTACAAGTGCTCTCAATGCAGTAAATGCTTGAGGGAGTATGGCAACTTGGTGATATATCAAAGACACACAGGAGACACAATCTTTTGAATGTCCTGATTGTGGGAAAAGTTTAAATAAAAATTTTGACCTCATTAGCCACCAGAGGACTCACACAGGAAAAAAAACATTTGGGTGTCCTGATCGTTGGAAAAATTTCACTCAGAATTCCATCCTGGTGATAGAGCAGATGACTCACACAGGAGAGAAACCCTTTGAATGCCCCATATGTGGGAAAAGTTTTAATCAGAACTCCAGATTGGTGAATCACCAGAGAACACACACAGGAGAGAAACACTTTGAATGTCCTGATTGTGGGAAAAGTTTCAATTGTAATTCTGACCTTGTGATACACCAAAGGATTCACACAGGAGAAAAACCCTTTGAATGTCCTGACTGTGGGAAAAGTTACAGTCGTAATTTCAACCTGGTGATACATCAGAGGACTCACACAGGAGAAAAACCATTCAAATGTCCTGACTGTGGGAAAAATTTCAGTGATAGTTCCAGCCTGGTGAAACATCAGAGGATTCACACAGGAGAAAAACCCTTTGAATGTCCTGACTGTGGGAAAAGTTTCAGTCGTAATTTCAGCCTGGTGATACATCAGAGGTCTCACACAGGAGAAAAACCATTCAAATGTCCTGACTGCAGGAAAAATTTCAGTGATAATTCCAGCCTGGTGAAACACCAGAGGACTCACACAGGAGAAAAACCCTTTGAATGTCCTGACTGTGGGAAAAGTTTCAGTCGTAATTTCAGCCTGGTGATACATCAGAGGACTCACACAGGTGAGAAACCCTTTGAATGTCTTGACTGTGGGAAAAGTTTCAGTCGTAATTTCAGCCTCGTGGTACATCAGAGGACTCACACAGGTGAGAAACCCTTTGAATGTCCTGACTGTGGGAAAAATTTCAGTGATAATTCCAGTCTGGTGATACATCAGAGGACTCACACAGGAGAGAAACCCTTTGAATGTCCTGTCTGTGGCAAAAGTTTCAGTCAGAATTCCAACCTAGTGATACACCAGAGGACTCACACGGGAGAGAAACCCTTCGAATGTCCTGTCTGTGGCAAAAATTTCAGTCAGAATTCCAACCTAGTGATACACCAAAGGACTCACACAGGAGAGAAACCCTTCGAATGTCCTGAGTGTGGGAAAAGTTTCAGTGAGAATTCCAGCCTGCTGAAACACCAGAGGACTCACACAGGAGAGAAACCCTTTGAATGTCCTGAATGTGGGAAAAGCTTCAGTCAAAATTCCCACCTGGTGATACACCAGAGGACTCACACAAGAGAGAAACCCTTTGAATGTCCTGACTGTGGGAAAAGTTTCAGTCGTAATTCTGATCTGGTGATACATCAGAGGACTCACACAGGAGGGAAATCTTTCAAATGTCCAATCTGTGGATGTTATTTCAGGCATAAATCATCCCTTATTGCACACAAGGAAATTCATATGGGGCAAAAGTAGATAAGTTTAAAAAAGGCTTGTATTTCATTGAAATCTCCCATTGAAATTGTCGGTGAGAAATTGACTATTTGAATTCTGACCTGATTCTTTTTACTCAAATATGTCTCAGGATTATACTTGTAGGTGGGAAGAAAAAGAAAGTGGAAAGGCTAACTAATTGTTTCTGGTTTTCAGCAGCAGTTTCTGGATATTTCATTTTTGCAGAAGTAGTGGAATGCCTGAAAAAGACATTTGGGTGATGTGTTTGTATATTGATTATGGAATTCCCACATCTGGAGTTTCAATCTTCTACCTTAGTTTCCTCCAGATTTGGGGCCCCAGAATTCCCCAACGAGCATAAAAGTTATCCTCAAGATACAATTATTATGGGCCGTGCAATTATGGTTGTGTGTTATAACGGCCATTAAGTGAGACTGCTTTCCTTAACTACCTGCATCCCCCTGCTCTCTGGCTACCTCGGGGCTGAGGAAAACTCTTGGAGGCCTAGAGCAGGGCCTGTCTTACCTGCCGCAAGCATCCCTCGGCCTTCCTCCAAGACATGCTGTGCTCTGTTTCCCAACCCTTGTGTCCCCTCGGCCCTTCCCTCCTCTACACAGTCCCCCCAGTCCTTTCACTCTCACCCCCCTCAGGGTCCCCACAGGTTTTTTTTCACACTCCTACTGGGTCTCTATAATCCTTATGGTGGACTCCCACCCCACTAGGCCTCATACCCTCCACCTCCTTACCTCTGATCCTCATGTTGGGATAGGAGAGGGACCCGCATCCCTGGCCCTCATGACTGTGTCCTGGAAGCAGTGATCATTTTCAGTGGGCTCTGAATTTGTTACTGGGCCATGCAGTGGACTTGTGGAAGTGGCTGCTATTTTGCCACACTGTTGCGCAGAAGAGTGACAACAAATCTCTCTGTTTTGCTACCTTAACATGAGGGGAAAAATGTACAATATTGAAAAATGATTCTTTTTAAAAATGCATTAAGTTAGAATTATCAGTAGCTTTGACAAGGGGAAAAAATTGGTATTGTCGCTGTTGCTATGACCGTTACGGCAAGGCAAGTTGCTCAGAGTTGCCTCAAACTGTGAGTTGGGTAGCAATTAATAATTTAATAGTTTAATAATAAATGAATTTAATAATAAAAAGGTAATGTAAAGCTCATTTCCCAACTCTTGCTCAGTGATAAGGACTCCACACATACAGTGGATTTCTAACACAATGGTTAATTTGTAACCTATCCTTTGTGCATTCCACATCTCTATGACCAATCTGTCTTCCTCAGCTTCCTTTGCCTCTTCATTATAAATCGAAAATTTGTTTCAGTTGTACATCAGCCCAGCCACTCTGTGCCTCTGATGATGGGAGCTGCAATTAGGCTTTTGCCTCTTAATTTATTTGTTGCATTGCTATCTGTCCCAGTCCTAAATTCTACGAAAGAATGACATTTTATTAGGCACAGTTAAAAAATTTGAGTGGCTAAACTGGATCTGTTTTGATTGGCATTCTTCTCAGATTCAAGGATGGTCTTTCTCCATCAGTGCCAGTCTGAGCGATGGAAAGTAGGACATTTGAAACTGGACAACTAAGCTATGCTTTTCCTTTTAACTTTACAACCGCTAAAGCAGCAATTGGTTGTGCCAGTGGATTTGCTGGATTTTGAAAATCATAGAATTACTGAGGATCAATCTGACTTCCCTAATGATTCTCTGAATTCTGAACCAGATTCATCGTGAAACTTGAGGTCACCATAGATGGAGACAGTGAGTAGACACAAATGTTTCAGAAAGTCTAGGGATGAATTTCTATAACATAAGAAGAACTTGGCTGAGCAATTTGAAAGCTGGTCCTGAGTGTGACATTTGGGGTATTTGAAGGTGCCTGTGCCCTCTTCTTGGTTCTTCTGGGCTCTGTGCTCCCTGGTTTTATTCCTTCTTTTAAAAGATTGAGAATTCCACAAGTTATTCCCAAGCTAGAGCTTCAGCCAGAATGGGTTTGTTAAAAACAGATCATGCCAGAGAAACATCATTGCCATTTTTTATAAAGTAACTAAAGTAGTGAATTTGTAAAATGTTGTGGAGATAATATACTTGGACGTCAGCAAGACATTTGACAAAGTAGACAACAACTTACTTCTTGGTAAGATAGAACAATGAGGGATAGACAGAAACAGCACCAGGTGGATTCACAATTGACTGACAAACTGCACTCAGTTGATAGTCCTCAATGAACTACATTTACATGGAGAGAAGCATGCAGTGGGGTACCTCAAGGTTTAGTCTTGGGCCCAATACTCTTCAACATTTACTCGTTTAGTAACCATTCCAGGTTATGATGGTATAAACAATTTTTTTTTTGGCTAACAATGAGAATGGAAATTCATTCTCCGAGCTTGTGGGTTGGTTTCTGAATGTTTCGTTATCAGCCTACTGTGGTCAGTAGGCCTTGTGATGGGAGGGTCATTTCAGGTGAGGGTCTAGTGATATGGCTTGTATCCTGTAAATTTGGATAAAAATTTCTTTAGGAAATTGGATCAGGCAATAAGCAAATTTATTTGGCAAGGGAAAAAACCACAAATTAAAAGAAAAATGCTACAGGAACACAAAACGAGAGGGGGCTTGGGGCTCCCAAATTGGGAGTTATATTACCAAGCCCCGTTCCTTCTCTGGATAAGTGCCTGGGTATCCCTCTCAAGAAAACGCATATTAACGCTTGAGGGATTTGATCTTCACCAAGGCTGGCATTCAGCTTTGTGGGCACAACAAGGAAAACAATCTAAATATTTTACGAACCACTATATTAGAAGAATTTTAATAAAAGTATGGGAAAAGGTGAAGAAACAAACTTATACCCAAGTTCCTAAATGGGTTGTCCCATTGGAGATGGCAACTTACCCGACTGTTTACAATATAAAAAGAAATTGGACCTACAATATCTTGATGGATGGAGGAGGGAACTTAATATCAAGAAAGGAACTTCAATTAAAAGGAATAGATATAGATTGATGGTCATATGCCCAAATTCAAGCTAGATTCTGTAAAGATAAACAAGAGTATGGTATTTACCAAACAACACAACCACTGGATAGACTTCTTCTGGGTGTTGAAACAAAATTCATATCTAAGACCTATAATCTTTTGCTATCAAGGTATGTAACTGAGGAGATAGTAAAAGATACGATGATTGCCTGGGGGAGAAACTTAGGAAGACTGATGCAACTTGAAGAATGGCAGGGAATATGGAATAGATCAATGAAATTGACACTATCAGCGGTATTCAAGGAGAATTTCTACAAAATGATTTATAGGTGGTACCTTCCACCAGCTAGGATAGCTAAAATGTTCCCTGGATTCTCGAACAAATGTTGGAAGTGTAATTCGGCCAGGGGCACTTTTTTTCACCAGTGGTGGACCTGCCCTCAGATCAGGAAATTTTGGGAAAAGATTCAAAAATGATTGAGCGAGATAACAGGTGCAAGTTTCCCCCTAATTCCAGGTTCTTACTTAATCGGAACCAAATTAAAAGATGTGGGCAAGCTATTTATTTATTTATTTAGCGTATGGCTGGTCACACACAATATTAACACACTTCATTTTTACAGGTTAAAACAATTAAAAAAAAAGCAGTAAGAAAACCTAAGAGGAAAACAGAAATAACATTTCAGAGTTTAATGTTGAGTTTGGAGATCCAGTCAGTAGCTGTTGTTGTTACGCAGAGGAAGTCCCTAAAATCTCCTGGATACCTTCTGTTAGAGCATTCCCTCACTATATGTTGGATAGTCTTGTCGGGGGGGCCCGCAGTCACATTGTGCTGAAGGCAAGCAAGATTGGCACCTATTCATCCATATTACAACAGCAGCGAGAATGGCACTTGCCCAACAATGGAAAAATGCAAATATACCATCAAATCAACTTATAATGAATAAGATACTGAATTGTGCCGAATTGGACAAATTAACGTATATCTCTCCAGCTTTGTCTTAATGGAGACTTCTGTGCAAGACAATTTACAGAAGCACATGGCATTTGGCAGACTTAACTTTCTTCCTTCAGAAATGAAACAAACACTGGGCATGCTTGGACACAGCCCTAGCTAGTATGAATGAAGCTCGCTTCCTTGGGCCCTCTGACCTGTTGATGCTCCCAGGTCCTAAATCCTTGGGAGCTGCAAGAAATCAGTCATAAAAAGTTTAAGATTTAGAGAGGTTTTGATCTCCACTGAGACTCATATCCTTACAAAAATGCAGGAATATTTAGATCAGCTTCCAAATGCAAACTAACACCCTCCAAATATTCTGCTCAGGAATAATAAGGCTAAATTCTTACTCTGGAAATTGGGAAGACTGCTCTAGCAATATTACAGATGGGGAATTAATGTTGCATGTTCCATTAGTTTATTAATGGAATCAAGCTAGCAAGCTGGCAATAATTTAGGGCGTCTGCACACAAATAAGTGTTTCATGAGCTTTTAAGGCCTAGAATCTAGTTAATTTTAAAAAGCTAAGCAGGGTCAAGCTTCCAATTTTCAACTTTCTGTCTCTTGCAAAACGAAGTGTTACACTTAGCAGGTACCCCGCACTCCCCAAGACAAATAACTGGCTGAAACAGTCTTCACCAATCCTTAAAGGAGGTGCGCTTTGACTGCTGTATGCATATAGCATAGGTGGCTCAGTGGCTAGGACACTGAGCTTGTCGATCAGAAAGGTCGGCAGTTCGGTGGTTCAAATCCTGTGCATAGGTTTCCTGTGTGATCAGGGGGTTGGGCTAGATGACCTCCAATGTCCCTTTCAACTCTGTTACTGTTACTGTTAAATAGTTCCCCCCTTCTTCCCCTCTTGGTATAGTTCTCCCTTTTTTGATGGGAAGCTTTTTGGTCTATTTGTGTGGTGATGAGTGAATCCCCGTGAGGCCTGGATGAACAAGTTAGGGATAATCATCATGGAGAAAGTCTATCGATGGGATCACTGGAGTTGAAAACAACTTAACGGCACATAATGCCTTAGGCCAGTGATGGCTAACCTTTTTGCCATCGCGTGCCAGGAGAGGGGGGGCGGGGGAGGGTTGCGTGTGCACGTGCCCACGTGCATGCGTGCGCAACCCCCCCCGATCCTGGCACATGATGGCCTAGTAGGCCCGTTTTTTTTTCTTACCTGGTTCCAGATCCTCTCTGTGTATCTGGGAAGGGAGAAAACAGCCTTTCCCAGTCCCTTGGAGGCCCTACGGAGGCTGAAAGGGCCCATTTCCCAACTCTTGGTGGGACAGGAAGTGACATTTTTTGCTGTCCCCAGCCTCCAGAACCTCTCTAGGAGTCTCTAGGAGCCTCTCTAGGAGTCTCTAGGAGCCTCTCTAGGAGTCTCTGGAGGCTGGAGACAGGAAAAAACGTCACTTCCTGTCACACCGTTGGCCCCCATGCGTGCTGCCTCTTATATGTGCTCCGGTGGGGTGGGGCACCCGACTGGGCTGATCATCCTGATACCGTGTTTCCCCCAAAAATGTGTTTTTTGGACCCCCCCCCCCCAAAAATATAAGACCGGGTGTTATTTTCATGGAAACATGGTAGTTAAATAACGCTTATTACTAACAAGTCCCAAACATCATCAAAGTTACTAAGCACAACATACATTTTATATACTTCTAAAAACCCCATTCCTTGCTCTTCTAATTCGAGGACGGTTTTCCTCATAAACTGGAGGTGATCCAACACACTTTCTCCCAACTTCAGCCTTGTTCAATAAAGTTTTCTGATGAGAGTCACTTGGCTAGCCAGCATTCTCTAGCAGATGTAAGTTCACACACATGTATGACCTGATTATCTTCCAAGCACAAAATGATGCTGGCTATTGCTTTCTCATTTTGCCTTTGCCCCTCCTCATTGAGATCTGCTGGAGGATGCTTACAACTGTCGACAAATCCTCCCTTTACAGAAACATCTCCATCTTTATGCACCCTGAGAGATAATTCATCTCCTTTAAGAGGAACTACAGGAAACCCTCCTCCCATTCCTGTAACACATAGCTGCCTTTACAGGCCAATCATCCTCGACCTCCCTGAGGTTCACAGTGAAACTTTTACCTCAGAAAAAGTTTACTTCTGGTTCTTCAGGGTGCTTCTGGGCCCATAACCTGTCAGGGAATTGCATAGCCGGGTTCCAAATGGAGTCATAGATGCTGACACAAACTTGTAGTTTTAAATAAATCTAGCTATATATTACAAGTACATAAATAGTAAACTAGATAGGGGCATCATCAGGTAAATCAGCACAGCAGGAAAAATCATGAGGTAAATTACAGACAACACATACAGAGGAAAAAAGGCGGGAAACAAGGAAACTCCCCCTTTACACTCACAGCAACCAATCTCATTTTAGATTGCCTCATGCAGCAGCCAGTGCTCTTCAACCAACTAGCTATAACTGTGTATTCTTACTCATTGTCTAACTAACCCTTCACAGCTATTAATTTAAATATTTTAACAACCTGACTCCCCTGGAGCATCTGGCCTGCAACTTTTAGGGCTCAGCACCTAATCTCCGTAAACTAAATAGCATCACATTTCACTGTTTCACTTGGCTCAAAAGTCAGTACCTAGAAATCAAAAATGGCTTGATGGCATTTAATAGTGGAAACATCTTGCAAGTGCCTTAGGTAGATATCATTAGATAGATATCAGGTGATGGCGATCAGTTAGGCAACATCTGTGCCTGAAACCCCCATAATACAATAGGGGGTGCCTGTGGTTGAGTTTAAGGAGTTAAAACCATAGAATACGGTATTGCTAGAAAGGATATGAGAAGAGAAGCACAGAGGAATTTCCTCTACCAGATCACTCAATGGGAGGAAAATGGAGTGCAGAGCGGCTTTTGTGCTCTTCCCACGGTCGAAGCAGCAGCTGGAAGGTGAGTTGAGGGCTGCAGGTGGGAGGAGAGTCCGGGAGCAAGTCGGGTTATTCGGTTTCCTCCACGGCCTGGAAGCAGAGAAGCAACTGGGCTGAAGCCTCTCAGCTGCTGCTGCTGCTGGTTCCTTCCCTCCCCAAATGGAAGCCCACTGGTGCTGCAGGCTGAGAAACTGGTGGCTGTAAGTTTCTGCTGGTGGGAAGATTGAAAAAGTCTCTTTCAAGTGAAAGTTGATTCTTTGGGAATGGCTTCCCTCCAGAGGTTGTGGCTGCTCCCATCACTGGAGGTTTGTAATAAGGTTGGAAGGAACCTTGCAGGTCTTCTAGTCCAACTCCCTGCTCAAACAGGAGTCCCAACACCATTTCAGACAAATGAAAGGAGCCTTGGTAGTACAATGGTTTAAAGCACCCTGTTATTAACACAGCTGCCTGCAATTACTGCAGGTTCGAATCTTACCAGGCTCAAGGTTGACTCAGCCTTCTATCCTTTCTAAGGTAGGTGAAATGAGGACCCAGTTTGTGGGGGCAATAAGCTGACTTTGTATAAACATACAAAAGGATGAAGGCTATTGCTTAACGCATTGTAAGCCGCCCTGAGTCTCCAGAGAAGGGCGGCATATAAATCAAATTAAAAAAAAAAAAAAAAAATGGCTGTCCAGTCTTTTCTTAAAACCTTCCAGTGATGGAGCCCCCACAATCTCTGGAGGCTGGTTAATTATTCTCACTGTTAGGAAGTTTCTCCTTAGTTCTAGGTTGCTTTTCTCCTTGATTAGTTTCCATCCACTGCTTCTTGTCTTGCCTGCCCCTCTTCTTTGTGGCAAATCCTCAAATTTGGATTTGAGGAGCCTTGTTAGTACAGTGGTCTAAAGCACCCTGTTATTAAGACCAGCTGCCTGCAATTACTGCAGGTTCGAATCTCGCCAGGCTCAAGGTTGACTCAGCCTTCCATCCTTTCTAAGGTAGGTAAATTGAGGACCCAGTTGTGGGGGCAATAAGCTGACTTTGTATAAATATACAAAAGGATGAAGGCTATTGCTTAGCACATTGTAAGCCGCCCTGAGTCTCCGGAGAAGGGCGGCATATAAATCAAATTAAAAAAAAAAAAAATTGGAACGCTGCTATTATGTCACCCCTAGTTCTTCTTTTCACTAAACTAGACATAGCCAATTCTTACAACCATTCTTTATATGTCTTGGCCTCCAGACCCCTAATAATCTTTGTTGCTTTTTTTCTGAACTCTTTCCAGAGTTGAGACTTTCCAGAGTCTCAACATTTGTTTATAATCTGGATGACCAAACCTGGATGCAGTATTCTAAGTGAGGTCTTATTCTTTATAAAATGGAACTACTACTTCATGTGATCTTGAGTCTATCCTTCTGTTAATGCAGCCTAGGATTCCCTCATCTAAATTGAAGAGTCCTGGGCCTAAAACCGAAACTTGGGGTACTCCACTAATTACTTCCCCCCATATAGATGTAGTTCCTTTAAGGAATACACTTTGAGGTCGGTTTGATTGGTCTGTAGTTTTGTGGTTCTATTTCCCCCCCCCCTTTTTTTTTTTGAACATGGGAACTACATCAGCTCTTTTCCAGTCCACTGGAATTTCCCTGGTATTCTAATATCTTTGAAAGGTATGATTCAATGGTTCTGACATCATGTCTGCCAGCTCCTTCAGAACTGGGATGTAATCAATCTGGTCCTAGTGGTTAGAACTCGTCTAGAGTGGACAGCTATTGAGAACCATTTGGGAATATTCAGTTGAATATGCAGTCCTCACTTACCACTTCTTCCCTGAGCCTTCAAAGTTACTATGGCCCCGTAAAAGAAGACGTAAACCTGATCCATTAATTTGTGGTCATTGTAGCACTTGTTCATTGACCACAAGTCAGCAGTTCCTGTGGGTAGGAACGTGCAAGAAAAGGAGTTGCACCAATTTGTGTTCTGCCAACTGGTGCACATTTATGCTGGTCGCTGCATCTGACACTCATATTCCCAATTTGTGACCTTCCCAGCTAGCTTCTGACAAGCAGAATCAGTGGGTATACTGGCAGGAAATTAAATGTCCCAGTCATATGAAATTGCCTTTAATTAGGCAATTAAAGTAATTTTAATTGTAATTTAAATAGTAATTAGCTTAATTACACAATAATTAGCTTAAGAACTATAGAGGAACAGATGTAAGTTGGCACTGTCATGTGACATCATGCTTAGTGATTGGGCTGTTAAGTGACGTGGATACCAGTTCCAATTGTGGCTGATAAGTGAGGACTGCTTAAATAGGGATGTCACCAGAGTGTTTGTGGACAATGTTTTCTGGCCTTATTTGGAGCTGAGGACTTTCATGAGGAAAACTGGTACCTCAAATCTTGCAGAGACTTTAGGCATCATTTCATCAGTTAAAGCCCCCACATGTCTAAAGTTAGCTCAGGAGGTTTGACTGTAACCATTTTGGGACATTTGGTCAGACATAGATTTTCTCCATTTATACATGTGTGGGTGTATCTGTATTTACCTCTGTATGCATATGTCTGCAATTATATAATCTATCCCCAGCAGTTCCAGATATATTTGATGATAACCCTTTGCAATGCTAAAAATTTGACCCGAATCAAAGAGAATTTCACGATTGATCAATGTAAGAGGTTATTCTAGCATTGTGACATCTTTGTTTATTTGCTGTATACTTTTTTTCTTTTTCTCAAATCTTCTGCAACCATTTTATAATTAACAATACACTTTTCTTTGAATCCTATAGACAAAAGCGGATGGCAATAAGAACACTCTGGACAACTGAGAATAACAAGCAATGTTGAAAAGGAAAGCAAATGGACCCAGAAATCAAACTATTTTCCATTTCCTTCAGAAAACCACACAATTCTTCTTCCCCGGCAGCTAGACAAAAAAGAGAAAATCAAATTAGATTCTGAGCTGGAAAAAGTAGGTAATGTGGAAGGATAAGGATACATTACATAAAAAGTCAAGGGAGATTATTTTTTTATTCCGAAAAAGAGGGATATCTCTGGAAGTCAGTGGGGAGGAAAAGGTCCATTGGAAAGCCACGTAGAACAGACTGTGATGCAGGCCTCGCTCTGGGAGGAAAAAAACAGCTTGAATCAAAGCAGCACTAAGCAAGGGATCATCCATATATTTGACCTACTCAGGAATATCAGTTGTGGAAAAACTCCATAGATGTGCCTATTGTGGGAAAGAGAGAACTTTAAAATCACAGCTGATTATGCATGAGAGGATCCAGACTGGAGAGAAGCCATACAAATTGTAGTGGGACAAAACCTTTGGTCAAAACAGCTCTGTTCTGGTTCATGGAAGGACCCACGCAAGAGAGAAGCCATATAAGTGCTCTCAATGCAGTAAATGCTTGAGGGAGTATGGCAACTTGGTGATACACCAGAAGACACACAGGAGACACAACCTTTTGAATGTCCTGATTGTGGGAGAAGTTTAAATAAAAATTTTGACCTCATTAGCCACCAGAGGACTCACACAGGAAAGAAAACATTTGGGTGTCCTGATTGTTGGAAAAATTTCACTCAGAATTCCATCCTGGTGATAGAGCAGATGACTCACACAGGAGAGAAACCCTTTGAATGCCCCATGTGTGGGAAAAGTTTCAGTCAGAACTCCAGATTGGTGAATCACCAGAGGACACACACAGGAGAGAAACCCTTTGAATGTCCTGATTGTGGGAAAAGTTTCAATTGTAATTCTGACCTTGTGATACACCAAAGGATTCACACAGGAGAAAAACCCTTTGAATGTCCTGACTGTGGGAAAAGTTTCAGTCGTAATTCGAATCTGGTGAAACACCAAAGGATTCACACAGGAGAAAAACCATTTGAATGTCCCATCTGTGGCAAAAGTTTCAGTCACTATTTCAGCCTCGTGATACACCAGAGGATTCACACAGGAGAGAAACCCTTTGAATGCCCTATATGTGGGAAATGTTTCAGTTGTAATTCTGACCTAATTAAACACCAGAGGACTCACACTGGTGAGAAACCCTTTGAATGTCCTGACTGTGGGAAAAGTTTCAGTCGTAATTTCAACCTGGTGATACATCAGAGGACTCACACAGGAGAAAAACCATTCGAATGCCCTGACTGTGGGAGAAATTTCAGTGATAATTCCAGCCTGGTGAAACATCAGAGGATTCACACAGGAGAAAAACCCTTTGAATGTCCTGACTGTGGGAAATGTTTCAGTCGTAATTTCAGCCTGGTGATACATCAGAGGTCTCACACAGGAGAAAAACCATTCAAATGTCCTGACTGCAGGAAAAATTTCACTGATAATTCCAGCCTGGTGAAACACCAGAGGACTCACACAGGAGAAAAACCCTTTGAATGTCCTGACTGTGGGAAAAGTTTCAGTCGTAATTTCAGCCTGGTGATACATCAGAGGACACATACAGGTGAGAAACCCTTTGAATGTCTTGAATGTGGGAAAAGTTTCAGTCGTAATTTCAGCCTGGTGGTACATCAGAGGAGTCACACAGGTGAGAAACCCTTTGAATGTCCTGACTGTGGGAAAAATTTCAGTGATAATTCCAGCCTGGTGATACATCAGAGGACTCACACAGGAGAGAAACCCTTTGAATGTCCTGTCTGTGGCAAAAGTTTCAGTCAGAATTCCAACCTAGTGATACATCAGAGGACTCACACAGGAGAGAAACCCTTTGAATGTCCTGACTGTGGGAAAAGTTTCAGTCGTAATTCGGAACTGGTGATACACCAAAGGACTCACACTGGAGAAAAACCCTTTGAATGTCCTGACTGTGGGAAAAGTTTCAGTCGTAATTCTTATCTGGTGATACACCAAAGAATTCACACCGGAGAAAAACCCTTTGAATGTCCTGTTTGTGGCAAAAGTTTCAATCGGAATTCCAACCTAGTGATACATCAGAGAACTCACACAGGAGAGAAACACTTTGAATGTCCTGACTGTGGGAAAAGTTTCAGTCGTAATTCTGAACTGGTGATACATCAAAGGTCTCACACCGGAGAAAAACCCTTTGAATGTCCTGATTGTGGGAAATGTTTCAGTCAGAATACCTATCTGGTGATACACCAGAGGATTCATACAGGAGAGAAACCCTTCGAATGTCCTGAGTGTGGGAAAAGTTTCAGTCAGAATTCCAGCCTGCTGAAACACCAGAGGACTCACACAGGAGAGAAACCCTTTAAATGTCCTAAACGTGGGAAAAGCTTCAGTCAAAATTCCCACCTGGTGATACACCAGAGGACTCACACAAGAGAGAAACCCTTTGAATGTCCTGACTGGGAAAAGTTTCAGTCGTAATTCTGATCTGGTGATACATCAGAGGACTCACACAGGAGAGAAATCTTTCAACTGTCCAATCTGTGGATGTTATTTCAGGCATAAATCATCCCTTATTGCACACAAGGAAATCCATATGAGGCAAAAGTAGATAAGTTTAAAGAAGGCTTGTATTTCATTGCAATCTCCCATTGAAATTGTCGGTGAGAAATTGACTATTTGAATTCTGACCTGATTCTTTTTACTCAAACATGTCTCAGGATTACACTCGTAGGTGGGAAAAAAAAGAAAGCGGAAAGGGTAACTAATTGTTTCTGGTTTTCAGCAGCAGTTTCTGGATATTTCCTTTTTAGCAGAAGTAGTGGAATGCCTGAAAAAGACATTTGGGTGATGTGTTTGTATATTGATTATGGAATTCCCACATCTGGAGTTTCAATCTTCTACCTTAGTTTCCTCCAGATTTGGGGCCCCAGAATTCCCCAACGAGCATAAAAGTTGTTCTCAAGATACAATTATTATGGGCCATGCAATTATGGTTGTGTGTTATAACGGCCATTAAGTGAGACTGCTTTCCTTAACTACCTGCATCCCCCTGCTCTCCCTGATGGAGCCATTAATTGAATGTGTAAATCGCTAAGCGGAACACTGGCTACCTTAGGCCTGAGGAAAACTCTTGGAGGCCTAGAGCAGGGCCTGTCTTACCTGCCGCAGGCATCCCTCGGCCTTCCTCCAAGACACCCTGTGCTCTGTTTCTCAACCCTTGTGTCCCCTCGGCCCTTCCCTCCTCTACACAGTCCCCCCAGTCCTTTCGCTCTCCCCCTCCCACACAGGATCCCCACAGGTTTTTTTTCACACTCCTACTGGGTCTCTATAATCCTTATGGTGGACTCCCACCCCACTAGGCCTCACACCCTCCACCTCCTTACCTCTGATCCTCATGTTGGGGAAGGGGAGGGACCCGCATCCCTGGCCCTCATGACTGTGTCCTGGAAGCAGTGATCATTTTCAGTGGGCTCTGAATTTGTTACTGGGCCATGCAGTGGACTTGTGGAAGCGGCTGCTAATTTGCCACACTGTTGCGCAGAAGAGTGACAACAAATCTCTCTGTTTTGCTACCTTAACATGAGGGGAAAAAATGTACAGTATTGAAAAATGATCCTTTTTAAAAATGCATTAAGTTAGAATTATCAGTAGCTTTGACAAGGGGAAAAAATTGGTATTGTCGCTGTTGCTATGACCGTTACGGCAAGGCAAGTTGCTCAGAGTTGCCTCAAACTGTGAATTGGGTAGCAATTAATAATTTAATAATAGTTTAATAATAAATTAATTTAATAATAAATGTAAAGTAATGTAAAGCTCATTTCCCAACTCTTGCTCAGTGATAAGGACTCCACACATACAGTGGATTTCTAACACAATGGTTAATTTGTAACCTATCCTTTGTGCATTCCACATCTCTATGACCAATCTGTCTTCCTCAGCTTCCTTTGCCTCTTCATTATAAATCGAAAATTTGTTTCAGTCGTACATCAGCCCAGCCACTCTGTGCCTCTGATGATGGGAGCTGCAATTAGGCTTTCGCCTCTTAATTTATTTGTTGCATTGCTATCTGTCCCAGTCCTAAATTCTATGAAAGAATGACATTTCATTAGGCACAGTTAAAAAATTTGAGTGGCTAAACTGGATCTGTTTTGGTTGGCATTCTTCTCAGATTCAAGGATGGTCTTTCTCCATCCTTTCTCCATCAGTGCCAGTCTGAGCGATGGAAAGTAGGACATTTGAAACTGGACAACTAAGCTATGCTTTTCCTTTTAACTTTACAACCGCTAAAGCAGCAATTGGTTGTGCCAGTGGATTTGCAGGATTTTGAAAATCATAGAATTACTGAGGATCTATCTGACTTCCCTAATGATTCTCTGAATTCTGAACCAGATTCATCGTGAAACTTGAGGTCACCATAGATGGAGACAGTGAGTAGACACAAATGTTTCAGAAAGTCTAGGGATGAATTTCTATAACATAAGAAGAACTTGGCTGAGCAATTTGAAAGCTGGTCTTGAGTGTGGCACTTGGGGTATTTGAAGGTGCCTGTGCCCTCTTCTTGGTTCTTCTGGGCTCTGTGCTCCCTGGTTTTATTCCTTCTTTTAAAAGATTGAGAATTTCACAAGTTATTCACAAGCTAGAGCTTCATCCAGAATGGGTTTGTTAAAAACAGATCATGCCAGAGAAACATCATTGCCATTTTTTATAAAGTAACTAAACTAGTGAATTTGTAAAATGTTGTGGAGATAATATACTTGGACGTCAGCAAGACATTTGACAAAGTAGACAACTTATTTCTTGGTAAGATAGAACAATGTGGGATAGACAGAAACAGCACCAGGTGAATTCACAATTGACTGACAAACTGCATTCAGTTGATAGTCTTCAATGAACTACATTTACATGGAGAGAAGCATGCAGTAGGGTACCTCAGGGTTTAGTCTTGGGCCCATTACTCTTCAATATCTTCATAAATGATCTAGAGAGGGGATAGGAGGGGAACTCGTGAAATTTGCAGATGACACCTAGTTTTGGGGGAAGAGCCAATACTTTAGAAGATGGGCTCAAGATCCTGAAGGAACTTGATACGTGAGCATTGGGCCAACAAAGTACAGTTCAGTGGTGAATAAACTAAGATCCTACACTTAGGAAAAACCAAATACACAGGTAGTGAATAAGGTAGTACCTGGGTCAACAGTATTAAGTGGGAGAGGAAACTAGGTATTCCAGTGGACAAGTATGAGCCAGTAATGTGCTGCAGCCACTAAAAAGAGTCAATAAAGTTCTAGGCTGCATCAACAGAGGGATTGTGTCAAAACAACAAGAAGTAATAGTACTGCTTCACGCTATGCTAATGAGACCACACTTAGAATACTGCACCCAGTTCTGTTCACCACAATACAAAAAAGATGTTGAGATTATGGAAAAGATGCAAAGAAGAGCAACTAAGATGATTAAGGGTCTGGACACTTAAATTGTATCACAATCAGTTGAGGGAGCTAGGATAACGAAGAGGATTATTAGAAGGAACCATGGTGAGAGGGCTTTTAAGAAGTGGCTGTGGTTGCCGCGATGCCTTCTTGGCAAAAGCTCAGACTCACAAAGCCATCTATTTGTGTGCGCTCATAATCAAATGCCTCCATCAGTCCCAGAGGAAGGGGACCTCCCAGAGCAGAAATGTTTTTTTCTCACCACGATCCTTCACATCCTTCTGAGTGATCCACCAACTGGATACGACAACAATTATTTCCTCTCCGTGATGCTTACAACAAATGACATCCACTGCAATGGATTCTTTTTCTGGCTGAAATACAGATAGTCCTCACTTACCATTTGCCTCATTTAGTAACCATTCCAGATTATGATGGTATAAACAAATATTTTTTGGCTAACAATGAGAATGGAGATTCATTCTCTGAGCTTGTAGATTGTTTTCTGAACATTTCGTTATCAGGGTAGGTAACATTGTGTGGTCAGTAGGTCATGTCAGGTGAGGGTTTAGTGATATGGCTTGTATCAACATTCAACCAACCCCAAACCTCCCCAACCAGCATTTCACCTCCCAATGTCCTTCACCTGATGTGACCTCCCCATCACAAGACCCTCACCTGAAGTGAGCCACACTTGACCAATGACAAGACCTATCACTAGAGCCTTATCCAACATGACCCTCTCATTACGAAGCTCATAAGCAGGAGAACATCAACTATGACATTCTCTAAATTCCACTGAAAATGTTATCTAGTTTGGTAACAAAAAATTCAAAAACCAACCCACAAGCTTGGGGAACGAACCTCCACCCTCAATTCTTACACCTCAGCTACAGATACTCAGCACTATTGGCAAACTATCTTTGCATTTACAACCATCACATTGTTAATGGAATCAAGTTGGTAAGCTGGCAATAATTTAGGGCGTCTGCACACAAATAAGTGCTTCATGAGCTTTTAAGGCCTAGAATCTAGTTAATTTTAAAAAGCTAAGCAGGATCAAGCTTCCAATTTTCAAATTTCTGTCTCTTACAAAACTAAGTGTTATACTTAGCAGTTATCCTGCACTCCCCAAGACAAATAACTGGCTGAAACAGTCAGTGGCACACTGTAGATAAGTAACACCAGCACTAGACTACTGTAGAGTACAGTAAAGGAGGCGAAAGGAGTTTAAACATTGTCTATGGAGATTCTCAGTCATCCAAGTCATGGTTGTCCCAAGGGTGCTTTTTCAAGAGGTAACTGGACTTTCTGGTTTTTCTTTGAAGGTGTTTATCTTCTCATACAAGAAGCTTCTTCAGCTCTGACATGGAAGATTTATACTTCTTGCAGACAGCTAGTCATTTGCATTCTTTTAGCAAGTTGATAAGGCCCCCTGGAGGTTTATCTGTGTCATCTGAATGGTGCAAATGGCTGTGTAGCCTTTTTGAAACTGTTGAAAAAACTGTTCTAGATTGAAGATAGATGATGCTGTATCCCTCCCCCTCTGTTGAGAGAGGGCTGTTCAATTTTGACATCGATGGCCTCTTTCACTCCTTTCAAACCAGCAATCCCCTCTGTCCAAAATGTGGACTTTGCTGTCTTCAAAAGAGTGGCCTTTGCCTTTTAAATGCAGATGGACTGCTGAATCTAGTCCTGATGGGTTTGTTCTCCTATGTTGTGCCATGCGTTTATGAAGTGGTTGTTTTGTTTCCCCAATGTACAGATCTGCACCTGGCTCACTGCATTGTACTGCATACTGTATACCACGTTGCTCAGTTTGTGTCTGGGTGTTTTATCCTTGGGGTGGACAAACTTCTGCCTTAGTGTTTTCTTGGGTTTGAAGTGTCACATTTCACTAGGCTCAGTTGCAAAGGTCAGTTGCTAGAAGTAAAAAATGACTTGATAGCATTTAATCAGTGAAAAAATCTTGAAACGCCTTAGATAGAGACGGGACAAGCCTGTTTTTCTGCCTCCTATATGGAGATAGCGATCAGGTAGGCAACATCTGTGCCTGAAAAGTGCATAATACATAATAAAGGAGTTAAAACCATCGAGTACTGTATTGCTAGAAAGGATTGGAGGAGAGGAGAAGGGCAGAGGAACTTCCGGATCACTCAATGGGAAGAAGGTGGTGTGCAGAGTGGTTTTTCCGCTCTTCCCAGGTTCGAAGCAGCAGCTGGCAGGTGAGTTGAATAAAAGCCATAAAAGTGTGCCCAATGTGGTAAATACTTTAGTGAGCATGGCAACATGGTGACATCAGAGGACTCACATCACATATGAGTGTCCTGATTGTGTGAAATTTTCATTCGAAATTCACACCTCATGAGACAACAGAGGACTCGCATGGAAGAGAAATCTTTTGAATGCCCTATCTGTGGCAAACGTTTCACAATTCCAGGCTGGTGAAACACCAATGGACTCACACAGGAGAGAAACCCTTTGAATGTCCTGATTGTGGCAAACATTTCAGTTGGAGTTCAAGCCTGGCGACACACAAAACAACTCACACGGGACAGAAACCCTTTGAATGTTCTGATTGTGGGAAAAGTTTCAGTCAGAATTCAAGCCTGGTGATTCATCAGAGGACTCACACAGGAGAGAAACCATACGAGTGTCCAGAATGTGGGAAAGATTTCAGTACTAGGGCTAGCCTTTTAAATCATGTGCTTATACACACAGGGGAGAAACCATTTAAGTGCCCCGAGTGTGGACGGTGTTTCAGGAAACATTCCACCCTTATCACACACAAGAAAATCCACATGAGGCCCAAAGTGATGAGTGTAGAGAAGATTTGAATTTTATTTCTAATGTCCCATTGTAAGTTCAGCTGAAAATTGACTCTTTAATTTGACTAAAAAGACTTTGCCTGATTTTTTGTAGTCAAATATGTCATGGTATTAGACAGGAAGGAGGAAAAAAATGTGTTATTACATGAGTTTGATAATGGCTACCTGGCCATCAGCAGCAGAAGTTATTTTTGCAGAAATTATGTAATTTTTAAAAAAATCTTTTTGGGAGTTTTATTTGCCTTTTTTATTATGATAAATGATAGAAATGCCAGGTGTGGTTCCTCCACTCGAGAGGAAAAGAAAAAAGCAGAAGGGTTTCAAAGTCTTTTCTTAACAGTTCCAGGAATTCAGGGCACCAAGCAGCCATTCAATGGTTGAAACACTTGTTTTGCTTTTTAGTAAATAACAAAAACCATACCTTGAGAAATCAATAATTGCCAAAGCAAATTTGGCCGCTCCCATTGATAGTGATAGAGCAGACATTTCAAGCTCAAGGCCTGTGGAACAGAGAGTGGATGGCCCTGGCCAGGCACTCCCCCTGGGCGTGCACACAGGCGGCAAGTGCGCGGGGTCTGGCGGTGCCCAGCAGCAGTTGCAACTGATTGACATCACACCATCTGGCCCCCTCTTGCTCGGCCTCACAGAAGCAATTGCTGGGGGAGGGGGGCACCAAGCAAGTTGCAGTGGCAGAATGCAGAAGCAATCGTGGGGTGGTGGTGGTGGCGCTGGGCAAGCAGCAAAGCTTTTTATCAAGAACTACCATTGGAAGCTTTAGATTCAGCTCTGTCCTTGTCTTCTGGAGATAAAATTGTGCTAGGAGAGCTCTCCTACCATTACAATGGGGCAAGCCATTGCTGCCACATTTGGGGATATGTGTGGTGCCCGTGCTACTGAGGGAGAGCAAAACTTCAGGCAGGGCAGGCTTGGTCCTAATTTTCTACTCAGTAAACAATTCAGAGGCTTCATTTACATCTCCCCCCCCCCTGCAACACTCGTGCACACTGCCAGAATCAGCTCTCACATGGCCAGAATCATATTGCACGGGTGAGGAGGGGATCTAAATGACCGCGGCCTCTCGCCCACTCTGTCTTGGCTTTCCCACAGTCACAACAAAGCAGGCAGCCATGCGGAGCATCGGGATTGCGTGTCTCCCACCCCATGCCTCTGCCTCTCCCTGCTGCTGTTGCCGTGAGGACGAGTTTCCACTCACTCTGTCTCATCTCTCAGCTTGTGTCCTCCCCATGCCTATATCTCTGCCTGCTGCTTGAACAGGTAATCAACTCGCCTGCACTGTGCAGCCCCAGAGTGGGCCAATCAAGCTGCTGGACACCGTTGGCCCCCATGCATGCTGCCTCTTATATGTGCTCTGGTGGGGTGGGGCACCCGGCTGGGCTGATCACCCTGATACCGTGTTTCCCCCCAAAATGCGTCTTTTGGAAACCCCCCCCGAAAAATATAAGACCGGTCTTATTTTCGTTGAAACATAGTAGTTAAATCACGCTTATTACTAACAAGTCCCAAACATCATCAAAGGAACTAAGCACAACATACATTTTATATACTTCTAAAAACACCATTCCTTGCTCTTCTAATTCAAGGATGGTTTTCCTCATAAACTGGAGGTGATCCAACACACTTTCATCCAACTTCAGCCTCATTCTATAAAGTTTTCTGGTGAGTTACTTGGCCAGCCAGCATTCTCTAGCAGATGTAACTTCAGGCACATGTATGACCTGATTATCTTCCAAGCACAAAATGATGCTGGCTACTACTTTCTCATTTTGCCTTTGCCCCTCCTCATTGAGATCTGCTGGAGGATGCTTACAACTGTCGACAAATCCTCCCTTTACAGAAACATCTCCATCTTTATGCACCCTGAGAGATAATTCATCTCCTTTAAGAGGAACTACAGGAAACCCTCCTCCCATTCCTGTAACACATAGCTGCCTTTACAAGCCAATCATCCTCAACCTCCCTGAGGTTCACAGTGAAACTTTTACCTCAGAAAAAGTTTACTTCTGGCTCTTCAGGGTGCTTCTGGGCCCATAACCTGTCAGGGAATTGCATAGCCGGGTTCCAAATGGAGTCATAGATGCTGACACAAACTTGTAGTTTTAAATAAATCTAGCTATATATTACAAGTACATAAACAGTAAACTAGATAGGGGCATCATCAGGTAAATCAGCACAGCAGGAAAAATCATGAGGTAAATTACAGACGACACATACAGAGGAAAAAAGGCGGGAAACAAGGAAACTCCCCCTTTACACTCACAGCAACCAATCTCATTTTAGATTGCCTCATGCAGAAGCCAGCTCTCTTCAACCAACTAGCTATAACTGTGTATTCTTACTCATTGTCTAACTAACCCTTCACAGCTATTAATTTAAATATTTTAACAAGCTGGCTCCCCTGAAGCATCTGGCCTGATGGCTGCTGCAATGTCCTAAATCCTTGGGAGCCGCATTAAATCAATCATAAAAATTTGAGATGTAGAGAGGTATTGATTTCAGCTGAGAGTCACCCCTAGGAAAGCTTATTCTGCAATTCTGTAAAACCTTCATGAACTTTTAGGGCTCAGCACCTAATCTCCGTAAGCTAAATAGCATCACATTTCACTGTTTCACTTGGCTCAAAAGTCAGTACCAAGAAATCAAAAATGGCTTGATGGCATTTAATGAGTGGAAACATCTTGCAAGTGCCTTAGGTAGATATCATTAGATAGATATCAGGAGATGGCGATCATTTAGGCAACATCTGTGCCTGAAAATCCCATAATACAATAGGGGGTGCCTGTGGTTGAGTTTAAGGAGTTAAAACCATAGAATACTGTATTGCTAGAAAGGCTATGAGAAGAGAAGCACAGAGGAATTTCCTCTACCAGATCACTCAATGGGAGGAAAATGGAGTGCAGAGCGGCTTTTGTGCTCTTCCCACGGTCGAAGCAGCAGCTGGAAGGTGAGTTGAAGGCAAGTGGGAGGAGAGTCCGGGAGCAAGTCGGGTTGTTCGGTTCCCTCCACGGCCTGGAAGCAGAGAAGCAACTGGGCTGAAGCCTCTCAGCTGCGGCTGCTGCAGGTTCCTTCCCTCCCCAAATGGAAGCCCACTGGTGCTGCAGGCTGGGAAACTGGTGGCTGCAAGTTTTTGCTGGTGGGAAGATTGAAAAAGTCTCCTTCAAATTAAGGTTGATTCTTTGGGAATGGCTTCCCTCCAGAGGTTGTGGCTGCTCCCATCACTGGAGGTTTGTAACAGGGTTGGAAAGAACCTTGCAGGTCTTCTAGTCCAACTCCCTGCTCAAACAGGAGTCCCAACACCATTTCAGACAAATGGCTGTCCAGTCTTTTCTTAAAACCTTCCAGTGATGGAGCCCCCACAATCTCTGGAGGCTGGTTAATTATTCTCACTGTTAGGAAGTTTCTCCTTAGTTCTAGGTTGCTTTTCTCCTTGATTAGTTTCCATCCACTGCTTTTTGTCTTGCCTTCCTCTCTTCTTTGTGGCAAATCCTCAAGTATTGGAACGCTGCTATTATGTCATCCCTAGTTCTTCTTTTCACTAAACTAGACATAGCCAATTCTTACAACCATTCTTTATATGTTTTGGTCTCCAGACCCCTAATAATCTTTGTTGCTTTTTTTCTGAACTCTTTCCAGAGTCTCAACATTTGTTTATAATGTAGTGACCAAACCTGGATGCAGTATTCTAAGTGAGGTCTTATTCTTTATAAAATGGAACTACTACTTTTTTATTTATTTATTTATTTATTTATTTATTTTAATTTGATTTATATGCCGCCCTTCTCCGGAGACTCGGGGCGGCTTACAGTGCATTCAGCAATAGCCTTCATACTTTTGTATATTTATACAAAGTCAGCTTATTGCCCCCACAAACTGGGTCCTCATTTAACCTACCTTAGAAAGGATGGAAGGCTGAGTCAACCTTGAGCCTTGGAGAGATTCGAACCAGCAGTAAATTGCAGGCAGCTGTGTTAATAACAGGGTGCTTTAAACCACTGTAGTACCAAGGCTACTTCATGTGATCTTGAGTCTATCCTTCTGTTAATGCAGCCTAGGATTCCCTCATCTAAATTGAAGAGTCCTGGGCCTAAAACCGAAACTTGGGGTACTCCACTAATTACTTCCCCCCATATAGATGTAGTTCCTTTAAGGAATACACTTTGACGTCGGTTTGTCAGACAGTTATGAATCTATCTGTGTGGATGGATGTGTCTGTCCCACATCTTCTAGGTTATGGATGACTTTATCAAATGCTTACTGAAATCCAAATATAACATATCCACGGGATTTCGCTGGTCCACTAATTTAGTTACTTTGTCAAAGAATGAAATAAAATTGTTTGGCATGATCTGTTTTTGACAAACTCATGTTGGTTTCTGGTTATAACTTTGCTTGTTTCTAGGTATTTACAAATCTGTTGTTTGGTTATCTTTTCCACAATCTTCCAAATATTGATGTCAGGCTGATTGGTCTGTAGTTTTGTGGTTCTCAACCCCCCCCCCCCAATTTTTATTTTTATTTTTTGAACATGGAAACTACATCAGCACTTTTCCAGTCCACTGGAATTTTCCTGGTATTCAAATGTTTTTGAAAGGTATGATTCAATGGTTCTGAGATCATGTCTGCCAGCTCCTTCAGAACTGGGATGTAATCAATCTGGTCCTAGTGGTTAGAACTTGTCTAGAGTGGACAGTTATTGAGAACCATTTGGGAATATTCAGTTGTATATGCAGTCCTCACTTACCACTTCTTCCCTGAGCCTTCAAAGTTACTATGGCCCCGTAAAAGAAGACGTAAACCTGATCCATTAATTTGTGGTCATTGTAGCACTTGTTCATTGACCACAAGTCAGCAGTTCCTGTGGGTAGGAACGTGCAAGAAAAGGAGTTGCACCAATTTGTGTTCTGCCAACTGGTGCACATTTATGCTGGTCACTGCATCTGACACTCATATTCCCAATTTGTGACCTTCCCAGCTAGCTTCTGACAAGCAGAATCAGTGGGTATACTGGCAGGAAATTAAATGTCCCAGTCATATGAAATGGATGGGGAGGAATAGGCTCAAGCTCAGCCCTTCCAAGACTGAGTGGCTGTGGTTCCCGGCATCCCGATATAGTCAGTTTACTCCATCACTGACTATCGGGGGCGAGTCTTTGGCCCCCGCGGAAAGGGCGCGCAATCTGGGAGTCCTCCTGGATACGCAACTGTCCTTGGAGGAACATCTGACGGCTGTAGCCAGGGGGACCTTCTGTCAGGTTCGCCTGATTCGCCAGTTGCGGCCCTTTCTTGATTGAGATTCCCTGTGCACAGTCACTCATGCCCTCGTCACCTCTTGCCTGGACTACTGCAACACTCTCTACATGGGGCTCCCCTTGAAGAGCACCCGGAGGCTCCAACTGGTCCAGAATGCGGCTGTGCGGGTAGTCACGGGAGCCGCATGGCGCTCCCATACAACACCTCTCCTGCATGAGCCCAGTGGTCTTCCGGGTGCGCTTCAAGGTGTTGGTTATCACCTTTAAAGCGCTCCATGGCATAGAACCTAGTTATCTTCGAGATTGCCTGCTGCTACCGACGGCCTCCCATCGACCTGTGCGCTCCCACAGAGAGGGCCTCCTCGGGGTGCCATCAGCCAAACAATGTAGGCTGGTGACCCCCAGGGGGAGGGCCTTCTCTGTGGGGGCACCTACCCTCTGGAATCAGCTGCTCCCAGAGATAAGGAGAATCCAAGACCTCGGTGACTTCCGCCGTGCCCTTAAAACCTTCTTTTTCCAGCAAGCCGGGCTGGCCTAACACTTTTTAAAATGTTTTTAATTGTCTGTTATTGTTTTTAATCATGGGGCCAAATTTATATATATCTTTTTAATTGTATTTTAATGTTTATAGTTTATGTTTTTACTTGGCTGTTCACCGCCCTGAGTCCTCAGGGAGAAGGGCGGTATACAAATTTAAAAATAAATAAATAAATAAACAAATTGCCTTTAATTAGGCAATTAAAGTAATTTTAATTGTAATTTAAATAGTAATTAGCTTAATTACACAGTAATTAGCTTAAGAACTATAGAGGAACAGATGTAAGTTGGCACTGTCATGTGACATCATGCTTAGTGATTGGGCTGTTTAGTGACATGGATACCAGTTCCAATTGTGGCTGGTAAGTTAGGACTGCTTAAATTGGGATGTCACCAGAGTGTTTGTGGACAGTGTTTTCTGGCCTTATTTGGAGCTGAGGACTTCCATGAGGAAAACTGGTACCTCAAATCTTGCATCATTTCATCAGTTAAAGCCCCCACATGTCTAAAGTTAGCTCAGGAGGTTTGACTGTAACCATTTTGGGACATTTGGTCAGACATAGATTTTCTCCAAAAGAGAAGAGGAGAGTTCAAGATTTTAAAACACAAAATAAAAAAAGCTCTATTTAACTAGGGAATTGTAATAATTGAGATACTATTAATTGTATATTGTGTTGAAAGCAGAAATGGTTAAGTTGTGGTTTGGAGGAATATATGGGGGAAATTATTTTGTTTATTATTATTGGTAAACATAATTGATTTGTAAGAAATTGGATTGCATGGAAATAATTGAAATATTTATGTTCATATTGATTAATATACAAAAAAAATAGTTATATAATTAATTGATTTATATTAAAACTGTTGAATTTGTATTAAACAACTGTACTATTACATAATAACCAATGTGAGGATGGATATAAAAATAGATGACAATGGGAAGGGGTATAATATAGAATAGATGGAAAAACTGAATTTGATTAAGATTAAAGATGAGGATGAAGGGTAATATTGGTTTTTTATAAAAATAGATGAGGAATAAATATGGCAAAAAGGAAATATAGAAATTGTAAATTTAATTGAAATGACTAAACACTGTTTAAATTTGTGAACCAGCCAAACATTCTGTTCAAAGAAAATACATTGTATGTTTGTATGTGTGTTTGTCTAAAAAAAAAAAACTTTTTTAAAAAAAAAACAAAAACCAAAAAGGTAGGTGCGTCTTATACTCCGGTGCGTCTTATACTTCGAAAAATACGGTATATAATCTATACCCAGCAGTTCCAGATATATTTGATGATAACCCTTTGCAATGCTAAAAATTTGACCCAAATCAAGGAGAATTTCATGATTGATCAATGTAAGAAGTTATTCTAGCATTGTGACCTCTTTGTTTTTCTTTCTGTATACTTTTTTTCTTTTTCTCAAATCTTCTGCAACCATTTTATAATTAACAATACACTTTTCTTTGAATCCTATAGACAAAAGAGGATGGCAATAAGAACACTCTGGACAACTCAGAATAACAAGCAATGTTGAAAAGGAAAGCAAATGGACCCAGAAATCAAACTATTTTCCATTTCCTTCAGAAAACCACACAATTCTCCTTCCCCGGCAGCTGATAGACAAAAGAGAGAAAATCAAATTAGATTCTGAGCTGAAAAAAGTAGGTTATGTGGAAGGTTAAGGATACATTACATAAAAAGTCAAGGGAGATTATTTTTTTCATTCCGAAAAAGAGGGGTATCTCTGGAAGTCAGTGGGGAGGAAAAGGTCCATTGGAAAGCCACGTAGAACAGACTGTGATACAGGCCTCGCTCTGGGAGGAAAAGAACAGCTTGAATCAAAGCAGCACTAAACAAGGGATCATCCATAGATTTGACCTACTCAGGAATATCAGTTGTGGAAAAACTACATAGATGTGCCTATTGTGGGAAAGAGAGAACTTTAAAATCACAGCTGATTATGCATGAGAGGATCCAGACTGGAGAGAAGCCATACAAATCCTCTCAGTGGGACAAAACCTTTGGTCAAAATAGCTCTGTTGTGGTTCCTGGAAGGGCCCACACAAGAGAGAAGCCGTACAAGTACTCTCAATGCAGTAAATGCTTGAGGGAGTATGGCAACTTGGTGATACACCAGAAGACACACAGGAGACACAACCTTTTGAATGTCCTGATTGTGGGAAAAGTTTAAATAAAAATTTTGACCTCATTAGCCACCAGAGGACTCACACAGGAAAGAAAACATTTGGGTGTCCTGATTGTTGGAAAAGTTTCACTCAGAATTCCATCCTGGTGATAGAACAGATGACTCACACAGGAGAGAAACCCTTTGAATGCCCTATATGTGAGAAAAGTTTCAGTTGTAATTCGAATCTGGTGAAACACCAAAGGATTCACACAGGAGAAAAACCCTTTAAATGTCCCATCTGTGGCAAAAGTTTCAGTCGTAATTATGATCGGGTGATACACCAAAGGACTCATACCGGAGAAAAACCCTTTGAATGTCCTGTCTGTGGGAAACGTTTCTGTTGTAATTCTGACCTAATTAAACACCAGAGGACTCACACAGGTGAGAAACCCTTTGAATGTCCTGACTGTGGGAAAAGTTTCAGTCGTAATTTCAACCTCGTGAGACACCAGAGGACTCACACAGGAGAGAAAACCTTTGAATGTCCTGATTGTGGGAAAAATTTAAGTGATAATTCGAGCCTGGTGATACACCAGAGGACTCACACAGGTGAGAAACCCTTTGAATGTCCTGTCTGTGGCAAAAGTTTTAGTCAGAATTGCAACCTAGTGATACATCAGAGGACTCACACAGGAGAAAAACCATTTGAATGTCCCATCTGTGACAAAAGTTTCAGTCACTATTTCAGACTCGTGATACACCAGAGGATTCACACTGGAGAGAAACCCTTTGAATGCCCTATATGTGGGAAATGTTTCCGTTGTAATTCTGACCTAATTAAACACCAGAGGACTCACATAGGTGAGAAACCCTTTGAATGTCCTGACTGTGGGAAAAGTTTCAGTCGTAATTTCAACCTCATGAGACACCAGAGGACTCACACAGGAGAGAAACCCTTTGAATGTCCTGATTGTGGGAAAAATTTCAGTGATAATTCCAGCCTGGTGATACATCAGATGACTCACACAGGAGAGAAACCCTTTGAATGTCCTTTCTGTGGCAAAAGTTTCAGGCAGAATTCTGATCTGGTAATACACCTAAGGTCTCACACCGGAGAAAAACCCTTTGAATGTCCTGTCTGTGGCAAATGTTTCACTCGGAATTCCACCCTAGTGGTACACCAGAGGACTCACACAGGAGAGAAACCATTCAAATGTCCTGTCTGTGGGAAAAATTTTAGTGATAATTCCAGCCTGGTGAAACATCAGAGGACTCACACAGGAGAGAAACCCTTTGAATGTCCTAACTGTGGGAAAAGTTTCAGTCAGAATTCTGATCTGGTGATACACCAAAGGATTCACACCGGAGAAAAACCCTTTGAATGTCCTGTCTGTGGCAGACGTTTCAGTCGGAATTCCAACCTAGTGGTACATCAGAGGACTCACACAGGAGAGAAATCTTTCAAATGTTCAATCTGTGGATGTTATTTCAGGCATAAATCATCCCTTATTGCACACAAGGAAATCCATATGAGGCAAAAGTAGATATGTTTAAAGAACGCTTGAATTTCATTGCAATCTCCCATTGAAATTGTCGGTGAGAAATTGACTATTTGAATTCTGACCTGATTCTTTTTACTCAAACATGTCTCAGGATTATACTTGTAGGTGGGAGGAAAAGGAAAGGGGAAAGGGTAACTAATTGTTTCTGGTTTTCAGCAGCAGTTTCTGGATATTTCATTTTTGCAGAAGTAGTGGAATGCCTGAAAAAGACATTTGGGTGATGTGTTTGTATATTGATTATGGAATTCCCACATCTGGAGTTTCGTCTTCTACCTTAGTTTCCTCCAGATTTGGGGCCTCAGAATTCCCCAACGAGCATAAAAGTTGTACTCAAGATACAACTATTATGGACCTTGCAATTATGGTTGTGTGTTATAACGGCCATTAAGTGAGACTGCTTTACTTAACTACCTGCATCCCTCTGCTCTCCCTGATGCAGCCATTAATTGAATGTTAAGTTGCTAAGCGGAACACTGGCTACCTTAGGCCTGAGGAAAACGCTTGGAGGCCTAGAGCAGGGCCTGTCTTACCTGTCGCAGGCATCCCTCGGCCTTCCTCCAAGACACCCTGTGCTCTGTTTCTCAACCCTTGTGTCGCCTCGGCCCTTCCCTCCTCTACACAGTCCCCCCAGTCCTTTCGCTCTCCCCCTCCCACACAGGATCCCCACAGGTTTTTTTCACACTCCTACTGGGAGTGTCCTTATGGTGGACTCCCACCCCACTAGGCCTCCCACCCTCCACCTCCTTACCTCTGATCCTCATGTTGGGGAAGGGGAGGGACCCGCATCCCTGGCCCTCATGACTGTGTCCTGGAAGCAGTGATCATTTTCAGTGGGCTCTGAATTTGTTCCTGGGCCATGCAGTGGACTTGTGGAAGCGGCTGATATTTTGCCACACTGTTGCGCAGAAGAGTGACAACAAATCTCTCTGTTTTGCTACCTTAACATGAGGGGAAAAAATGTACAGTATTGAAAAATGATTCTTTTTAAAAATGCATTAAGTCAGAATTATCAGTAGCTTTGACAAGGGGAAAAAATGGGTATTGTCGCTGTTGCTATGACCGTTACGGCAAGGCAAGTTGCTCGGAGTTGCCTCAAACTGTGAATTGGGTAGCAATTAATAATTTAATAATAGTTTAATAATAAATTAATTTAATAATAAATGTAAAGTAATGTAAAGCCCATTTCCCAACTCTTGCTCAGTGATAAGGACTCCACACATAGTGGATTTCTAACACAATTGTTAATTTGTAACCTATCCTTTGTGCATTCCACATCTCTATGACCAATCTGTCTTCCTCAGCTTCCCTTGCCTCTTCATTATAAATCGAAAATTTGTTTCAGTCGTACATCAGCCCAGCCACTCTGTGCCTCTGATGATGGGAGCTGCAATTAGGCTTTTGCCTCTTAATTTATTTGTTGCATTGCTATCTGTCCCAGTCCTAAATTCTATGAAAGAATGACATTTCATTAGGCACAGTTAAAAAATTTGAGTGGCTAAACTGAATCTGTTTTGATTGGCATTCTTCTCAGATTCAAGGATGGTCTTTCTCCATCAGTGCCAGTCTGAGCGATGGAAAGTAGGACATTTGAAACTGGACAACTAAGCTATGCTTTTCCTTTTAACTTTACAACCGCTAAAGCAGTGATTGGTTGCACCATTGGATTTGTAGGATTTTGAAAATCATAGAATTAGAGGATCAATCTGACTTCCCTAATGATTCTCTGAATTCTGAACCAGATTCATCATATAACTTGAGGTCACCATAGATGGAGACAATGAGTAGACACAAATGTTTCAGAAAGTCTAGGGATGAATTTCTATAACATAAGAAGAACTTGGCTGAGCAATTTGAAAGCTGGTCGTGAGTGTGGCACTTGGGGTATTTGAAGGTGCCTGTGCCCTCTTTTTGGTTCTTCTGGGCTCTGGACTCCCTGGTTTTATTCCTTCTTTTAAAAGATTGAGAATTTCACAAGTTATTCCCAAGCTAGAGCTTCAGCCAGAATGGGTTTGTTGAAAACAGATCATGCCAGAGAAACATCATTGCCATTTTTTATAAAGTAACTAAACTAGTGAATTTGTAAAATGTTGTGGAGATAATATACTTGGACGTCAGCAAGACATTTGACAAAGTAGACAACAACTTAACTTCTTGGTAAGATAGAACAATGTGGGATAGAGAGAAACAGCACCAGGTGGATTCACAATTGACTGACAAACTGCACTCAGTTGATAGTCCTCAATGAACTACATCTACATGGAGAGAAGCATGCAGTGGGGTACCTCAAGGTTTAGTCTTGGGCCCAATACTCTTCAACATTTACTCGTTTAGTAACCATTTCAGGTTATGATGGTATAAACAATTTTTTTTTTGGCTAACAATGAGAATGGAAATTCATTCTCCGAGCTTGTGGGTTGGTTTCTGAACGTTTCGTTATCAGCCTGCTGTGGTCAGTAGGCCTTGTGATGGGAGGGTCATTTCAGGTGAGGGTCTAGTGATATGGCTTGTATCCTGTAAATTTGGATAAAAATTTCTTTAGGAAATTGGATCAGGCAATAAGCAAATTTATTTGGGAAGGGAAAAAACCACAAATTAAAAGAAAAATGCTACAGGAACACAAAACGAGAGGCGGCTTGGGGCTCCCAAATTGGGAGTTATATTACCAAGCCTCGTCCCTTCTCTGGATAAGAGCCTGGGTATCCCTCTCGAGAAAACGCATATTAACGCTTGAGGGATTTGATCTTCACCAAGGCTGGCATTCAGCTTTGTGGGCACAACAAGGAAAACAATCTAAATATTTTACTAACCACTATATTAGAAAAAATTTAATAAAAGTATGGGAAAAGGTGAAGAAACAAACTTATACCCAAGTTCCTAAATGGGTTGTCCCATTGGAGATGGCAACTTACCCGACTGTTTACAATATAAAAAGAAATTGGACCTACAATATCTTGATGGATGGAGGAGGGAACTTAATATCAAGAAAGAAACTTCAATTAAAAGGAATAGATATAGATTGGTGGTCATATGCCCAAATTCAAGCTAGATTCTGTAAAGATAAACAAGAGTATGGTATTTACCAAACAACACAACCGCTGGATAGACTTCTTCTGGGTGTTGAAACAAAATTCATATCTAAGACCTATAATCTTTTGCTATCAAGGTATGTAGCTGAGGAGATAGTAAAAGATACGATGATTGCCTGGGGGAGAAACTTAGGAAGACTGATGCAACTTGAAGAATGGCAGGGAATATGGAATAGATCAATGAAATTGACACTATCAGCGGTATTCAAGGAGAATTTCTACAAAATGATTTATAGGTGGTACCTTCCACCAGCTAGGATAGCTAAAATGTTCCCTGGATTCTCGAACAAATGTTGGAAGTGTAATTTGGCCAGGGGCACTTTTTTTCACCAGTGGTGGACCTGCCCTCAGATCAGGAAATTTTGGGAAAAGATTCAAAAATGATTGAACGAGATAACAGGTGCAAATTTCCCCCTAATTCCAGATTCTTACTTAATCGGAATCAAATTAAAAGACGTGGGCAAGTTATTTATTTATTTATTTAGCGTATGGCTGGTCACACACAATATTAAAACACTTCATTTTTACAGGTTAAAACAAAACAATTAAAAAAAAGCAGTAAGAAAACCTAAGAGGAAAACAGAAATAACATTTCAGAGTTTAATGTTGAGTTTGGAGAGCCAGTCAGTAGCTGTCGTTGTTACGCAGAGGAAGTCCCTAAAATCTCCTGGATACCTTCTGTTAGAGCATTCCCTCACTATATGTTGGATAGTCTTGTCGGGGGGGCCCGCAGTCACATTGTGCTGAAGGCAAGCAAGATTGGCACCTATTCATCCATATTACAACAGCAGCGAGAATGGCACTTGAATGGAAAAATGCAAATACACCATCAGATCAACTTATAATAAATAAGAGATTGAATTGTGCCGAATTGGACAAATTAACATATATCTCTTCAGCTTTGTCTTAATGGAGACTTCTGTGCAAGACAATTTATAGAAGCACATGGCAATTGGCAGACTTAAACTTTCTTCCTTCAGAAATGAAACAAACACTGGGCATGCTTGGACACAGCCCTAGCTAGTATGAATGAAGCTCGCTTCCTTGGGCCCTCTGACCTGTTGATGCTCCCAGGTCCTAAATCCTTGGAGCTGCAAGAAATCAGTCATAAAAGTTTAAGATGTAGAGAGGTTTTGATCTCCACTGAGACTCATATCCTTACAAAAATGCAGGAATATTTAGATCAGCTTCCAAATGCAAACTAACAGCTTCCAAATATTCTGCTCAGGAATAATCAAGGCTAAATTCTTACTTTGGAAATTGGGAAGACTGCTCCAGCAAGATTCACTCTCCAATATTACAGATGGGGAATTAATGTTGCATGTTCCATTAGTTTATTAATGGAATCAAGCTAGCAAGCTGGCAATAATTTAGGGAGTCTACACACAAATAAGTGCTTCATGAGCTTTTAAGGCCTAGAATCTAGTTAATTTTAAAAAGCTAAGCAGGATCAAACTTCCAATTTTCAACTTTCTGTCTCTTGCAAAACTAAGTATTAATGAATTACCCCGCACTCCCCAAGACAAATAACTGGCTGAAACAGTCTTCACCAATCCTTAAAGGAGGTGCGATTTGACTGCTGTATGCATATAGCATAGGTGGCTCAGTGGCTAGGACACTGAGCTTGTCGATCAGAAAGGTCGGCAGTTCAGCGATTCAAATCCCTTGCATAGGTTTTCTGTGTGATCAGGGGGTTGGGCTAGATGACCTCCAATGTCCCTTTCAACTCTGTTACTGTTAAATAGTTCCCCCCTTCTTCCCCTCTTGGTATAGTTCTCCCTTCTTTGATGGGAAGCTTTTTGCTCTATTTCTGTGGTGATGAGTGAATCCTCGTGAGGCCTGGATGAACAAATTAGGGATAATCATCATGGAGAAAGTCTATCGATGGGATCACTGGAGTTGAAAACAACTTGACGGTGCATAATCAATTTAAAAATCTTGCAACTGCCTTAGGCAGAGATGAACAATGTAATTTTCAGCTTTATATCACTAGATGGCGCACTAAGGAAATTTTGGAATATGCTGAAATGAGTAAATTGACATTTGAAATTAGGGAACAGGAAGACAATATTATTTCATATGGGATTTATTTTATCAATGGTTAGACAAGAAAGCATAGAAATGAAATATGAAACATGAAATGGATAAAATCATAAAACATATAAAGAGGGTTCATTTTCCTTATGGAGGATAAGCTACTGTCAAATAATTGGTAAATGAGAATAATAATGTAATAAACTGTTAAATAAGAAAATGTTGGATAGAGGATTAAGCACAAAAGATTTGTAACCGATCAATACGCTTTCTGTAATTGTAATGGATGATAATTGTTTTATATTTTAAGTTTTGTTTAAAAATAAAAAACTTTTTTCAAAAAAAAACCCAAACTAGATGGCGCACCGTAGATAAGCAACACCAGCACTAGACAACTGTAGAGTACAGCGGAATGTAGGTAAAGGAGGCGAAAGGAGTTTAAACATTGTCTATGGAGATTCTCACTCATCCAGGTCATGGTTGTCCCAAAGGTGCTTTTTCAGGAGGCAGCTGGACTTTCTGGTTTTTCTTTGAAGGTGTTTAGTTTCTCATACAAGAAGCTTCTTCAGCTCTGTCATGGAAGATTTATACTCCTTGCAGACAGCTAGTCATTTGCATTCTTTTAGCAAGTTGATAAGAGCCTTATCACCAAGAGCCTTGGTGGCACAGCAGACTGAAGTGCTGTTAGGTAGCACCAGCTGCCTGCAATTACTGCAAGTTCAAATCTCACCAGTCTCAAGGTTGACTCAGCTTTCCATCCTTTCGAGGTAGGTAAAATGAGGACCCGGATTGTGGGGGCAATAAGCTGACTTTGTATAAAAAAGAACACCGTGGGGGGGGGGGCAAAAGCCCTACTAAGCAGGTATATGCAAAAAGTATGAAGGCTATTGTTTAACGCATTGTAAGCCGCCCTGACTCGCCGGAGAAGGGCGGCATATAAATCGAACCAATAAATAAATAAATAAATAAATAAATAAATAAATAAATAAATAAATAAATAAATAAATAAATAAATAAATAAATAAATAAATAAATAAATAAATAAATAAATAAATAAATAAATAAATAAGGTCCCCTGGAGGTTTATCTGTGTCATCTGAATGGTGCAAATGGCTGTGTAGCCTTTTTGAAACTATTGAAAAAACTGTGTTCTAGATTGAAGATAGATGATGCTGTATCCCACCCCCTCTGTTGAAAGAAGGCTGTTAAATTTTGACATCAATGGCCTCTTTCACTCCTTTCAAATCAGCAATCCTCTCTGTCCAAAATATGGACTTTGCTGTCTTCAAAAGAGTGGCCTTTGTCTTTTAAATGCAGGTGGACTGCTGAATCTAGTCCTGTTGGGTTTGTTCTCCTATGTTGTGCCATGCGTTTATGAAGTGGTTGTTTTGTTTCCCCAATGTATAGATCTGCACTTGGCTCACTGCATTGTACTGCATACTGTATACCACGTTGCTCAGTTTGTGTCTGGGTGTTTTATCCTTGGGGTGGACAAACTTCTGCCTTAGTGTTTTCTTGGGTTTGAAGTGTCACATTTCACTAGGCTCAGTTGCAAAGGTCGGTTGCTAGAAGTAAAAAAATGACTTGATAGCATTTAATCAGTGAAAAAATCTTGAAAGGCCTTAGATAGAGACGGGACAAGCCTGTTTTTCTGCCTCCTATATGGAGATAGCGATCAGGTAGGCAACATCTGTGCCTGAAAACTATATAATAAAGGAGTTAAAATCATCAAGTACTGCATTGCTAGAAAGGCTGGGAGGAGAGGAGACGCGCAGAGGAACTTCCTCTTCCGGATGGCTGATGGGAGGAAGTTGGTGTGCAGAGCGGCTTTTCTGCTGTTTCCATGGTGGAAGCAGCAGCTGCCAGGTGAGTGGAGGGCTGCAGGTGGGAGGAGAGTCCGGGAGCAACTTGGGCTGGAAGCGGAGAAGCAACTGGGCTGAAGCCTCTCAGCTGCGGCTGCTGCAGGTTCCTCCCCTCCCCAAATGGAAGCCCACTGGTGCTGCAGGCTGGGAAACTGGGGGCTGCAATTTCTGCTGGTGGGAAGCTTGAAAAAGCCTCCTTCCAATGCAGGTTGAGCCTTTGGGGCTGGCTTCCCTCCAGAGGTTGTGGCTGCTCCCATCACTGGAGGGTTTGTAACAGAGTAACACAGCTGGAAGGATCCTTGGAGGTCTTCTGTTCCAACCCCCTGATCAAGCAGGAGATCCAATACCATTTCAGACAAATAGCTGTCCAATCTCTGTTTAAAAGCCTCCAGTGATGGATCCCCTACAACTTCTGAAGGCAAACTGTTCCACTTGTTAATTGCTCTTAGTCTCCTTAGCTCTAGGCTGCTTCTCTCCTTGATTAGTTTCCATCCAGTTTCTTGTCCTGCCTTCAGGGGCTTTGGAGAATAAGTTGACCCCCTATTCTTGGTGCAACTCCTCAAGTATTGGAAGATGGCTATCATATCACCCCTATTCCTCCCTTTCATTAGACTAGACATACCCAATTCCTGCAACTGTTCTTTATATGTTTTAGCCGCCAGCCCCCTAATCATCCGTACTGCTCATCTCAGAGCTCTTTATAGTGTCTGTCAATTCTTTTTTTTATATTGTGGCGATTTATTATTTATTGGTTCAATTTATATGCTGCCCTTCTCCGGAGACTCAGGGCGGTTTACAATGTGTTAAGCAATAGCCTTCTTACTTTTGTATATGCCTGCTTAGTAGGGCTTTTGCCCCCCCCCCCCCCAAGCGGTGTTCTTTTTTATACAAAGTCAGCTTATTGCCCCCCCAATCCGGGTCCTCATTTTACCTACCTCGGAAGGATGGAAGGCTGAGTCAACCTTGATCAAAACTGGATGCAGTATTCCAAGTGTGATGTTAATCAAAGCATTATAAATTGGTACTAACACTTCATGTGATCTTGATTCTATCCCTCTGTTTAGGCAGCCTAAGATTGCATTGGCTTTTTTGGCGCTGCATCATGGTATTGGCTCATATTTAGGTGATTTTCCACTGGGACAATCTCATGAGATCCATCTCACAATTACTGCTATTGAGCCAGGTTGTACCTATGCTGTACCTTGACATTTGCTTTTTTGTGGCTAAGTGTAAAACCTATTTTTTTTCTCCATTGAATTTCATTTTGTTGGATAGGGCCCAGTATTACTCAGCATCTGGTTAAATCATCCTTTCCCAACTATTCCTTGTGAGGAGGGTGGAGCTGCTTCCTCTCAAGCAGCCTTGCTGACCATCTCTGTGCCTCTCTCCACTCTGCTCTCCTCACCTGTGGATTGAGCAGGAGGCAGCTCTTAATCAGAGGTGGTCTGGAGACTGTCATCTCTGCTGGCCCTCTGTAGCTGCTCTGCTTGTTTTTTTTTTTACTTCCATGTCTTGCCAATAACCATGATGTTTCCTATTGGTGCTACATCCAGGTATTAACCAAGTTCAATTGTGCTTAAAAAATAGCTATTGAGGACCTTTTGGGATGTTCAGTTTTATAGGTTCCCTGAGCCTTCAAAGTTACAATAGCACTGTAAAAGAAGACGTACACCTGGTCCACAAATCAGTGGTCATCATAGCACTTGTTCATTGACCACAAGTCAGCAATTCCTGTGGCTATGAAGGTGCAAGAAAAGGAGATGAAACCAATTTTTTTTTAAATTTGATTTATATGCCGCCCTTTTCCGGAGACTCAGGGCGACTTACAATGCATTAAGCAATAATGCAGAATTTGGGTTCTGCCAACCAGTGCACATATATGATTGCCACTGTATCCCATACTCATGATCCCCATTTGTGACCTTCCCAGCTAGCTTCTGACAGGCAAATCAGTGGAGATGCCAGCAAGAATTCATAAGTCACGGTCATGTGAAATTGCCTTTAATAACCCACAGTGATTTGCTTAACAACTGCAGTGGAACAGATTTAAGTTGGCGCTGTGATGTGATATCATGCTCATGATCGGACTGCTTAGTGACCAGGTACCAGTCCCAATTGTGGTCAGTAAGTGAAGTCTGCTTGAATCGGGATGTCACCAGAGGGGTTGTGGGCAGTTTTTTCTGCCCATATTTGGATCTGAGGACTTCCATAAGCAAAACGGGTGCTTCAAATCTTGCAGAGACCTCATTTCATCAATTAAAGCCCCAGGTTTCTAAAATTAGCTCAGAAAGTTTGACTGTAACCAGTTTGGGATATTTTTCAGGCTTGAAAAATTTATATTTGATGTATATTATTAATTATTATTAATTATTTTTTTTATTATTAATTTGATTTATATGCCACCCTTCTCCGGAGACTCAGGGCGGTTTACAGTGCATTAAGCAATAGCCTTCATACTTTTGTATATTTTATACAAAGTCAGCTTATTGCCCCCACAAACTGGGTCCTCAATTTACCTACCTTAGAAAGGATGGAAGGCTGAGTCAACCTTGAGCCTGGTGAGATTCAAACTTACTTTAATTGAAGACAGCTGGTGTTAAATTACAGTGCTTAATCTGCAGAGCTATCCAGTATATACGTTATGATTACTGTAGGAGGTTATTCTAGCATTGTGGCATGTTTGCTTTTTCATTGTAATGTATACTTTTTTCTTTTTCTCATATCTTCTACAACCACTTTATAAACATTACCAAATATACATGAATAAAAATTAACATTGCACTTTTCTTTGAACCCTATAGGCAAAGAGATGGTAATAAGAACACACTGGACAACTGATAATAACAAGCAACTTTGAAAAGGAAGGAAAATAAAACCACAGAATTCTCCTTCTCCAGCAGCAGATAGACAAAAGAGAGAAAATTAAGAAAAATTTCAAACTGGAATAAATAGATTATGTAGAACTCAAGGATACATTACATGTAAAGTCAAGGGAGAATATTTTTTATACATAAAAAGAGGGAAATATCTGGAACCCAGTGGGGAGGAAAAGGTCAATTGGATAGCCACATAGGGCAGACAGTGATACCAGCCTAGCTCTGGGAGGAAAGAAAAGGCTTTAATCAAAACTGCACTAAAAAAAGGGATCACACATATTTTTGACCTCAAGAATATCAGTGGTGGAAAAGCTCCATAGATGTGCCTATTGTAGGAAAAGCACAGATTGCAAATCATAGCTGATTATGCACGAGCAGTTCCACACAGAATAAAAGCCATAAAAGTGTTCCCAAATACTTTAGTGAGCATGGCAACGTGTTGATACTTCAGAGGACTCACATCAGGTGTGTGTGTCCAGATTGTGTGAAAGTTTCATTGGAAATTCCCCATGAGACAACAGAGGACTCACATAGGAGAGAAGCCCTTTGAATGCCCTATCTGTGGCAAAAGTTTCAGTCACAATTACAGCCTGGTGAACCACCAGAGGACTCACACAGGAGAGAAACCTTTTGAATGTCCTGATTGTGAAAAAAGTTTCAGTCAAAATTCCAATCTGGTGAGACACAAAAGGACTCACACAGGAGAGAAACCCTTTGCATGTGTTGATTGTGGGGAAAGTTTCATTAGAAATTCCCACCTCGTTAGCCACCAGAGAATTCACACAGAAGGGATACCCTTTGAATGTCCTGATTGTGGAAAATGTTTTAGTGAGAATTTTAGCCTGGTTAAACACCAGAGGACTCACACAGGAAAAAAACTCTTTGAATGTTCTGATTGTAGAAAAAGTTTCAGTCGGAGTTCTCAGTTCGTGATACACCAGAGGACTCACACACGAGAGAAACCTTTTGAATGTCCTGATTGTGGTAAAAGTTTCAGTCAAAATTCCAATCTGGTGAGACACAAAAGGACTCACACAGGAGAGAAACCCTTTGCATGTGTTGATTGTGGGGAAAGTTTCATTAGAAATTCCCACCTCGTTAGCCACCAGAGAATTCACACAGAAGGGATACCCTTTGAATGTCCTGATTGTGGAAAATGTTTTAGTGAGAATTTTAGCCTGGTTAAACACCAGAGGACTCACACAGGAAAAAAACTCTTTGAATGTTCTGATTGTAGAAAAAGTTTCAGTCGGAGTTCTCAGTTCGTGATACACCAGAGGACTCACACAGGAGAGAAACCTTTTGAATGTTCTGATTGTGGTAAAAGTTTCAGTCGGAATTATGACCTGGTGATACACCAAAGGACTCACACAGGAGAGAAACCCTTTGAATGTTCTGATTGTGGTAAAAGTTTCAGGAAGAATTCCAACCTAGTGAACCACCAGAAGACTCACACAGGAGAGAAACCCTTTGAATGTTCTGATTGTGGAAAAAGTTTCAGGGAAAGATCCCACCTCGTTGCACACCAGAGAATTCACACAGGAGAGAAACCATTTGAATGTTCTGATTGTGGAAAAAATTTCAGTCAGAGTTACCAGCTTGTGATACACCAGAGGACTCACACAGGAGAGAAACCATACGAGTGTCCAGATTGTGGGAAAGGTTTCAGTACTAGGTCTAACCTTATAAATCATGTGCTTATACACACAGGGGAAAAACCATTTAAATGCCCCGAGTGTGGACAGTGTTTCAGGAAAGATTCTACCCTTATCGGACATAAGAAAATCCACATGAGGCCCACAGTGATGAGTGTAGAGAAGGCTCTATAAAAATCTTTCTGGGAGTGTTCTTTGCATTTTTATCATAATAAATGATAGAAATGCCATATGCAGGGTCCCTGCCTTCTCACTGTGTGTCCTCGAGGTTTTCAGCTCCAGCGTTCCCCAGCCAGCATCTCTTCGGGATAAGAGCACTCAGATTAGTTAAGAGATTGTGGCTCCTCATATATTGAGAAAGCAAGCGAAGAAGCAGATGGGTTTCAAAGTTAATCTTTTCACAACAGTTCCAGGAATTCAGTGCACCAAGCATGTCTCTTCAGATTTTGTCAAGAATGAGGCACGTAAGTTCGGAGAAACCATATGAATAGCAAATATATTGGGGGAATTTGGGGCAGTGACAAAAGCAGTGTAAAATTTCAAATGTAAAGGCTGTTCTCCCTTACAGGTGACCTTCATGCAGAAGAGCTATAGGAATATTGAGGAGAAAAGGGATTGTGGTTTTGAGCACAGGATCTCCAGGTTTATTCGCGACTCCTGCTGTGATCGCCTTTGCTTGGAGGAGCCTCCTTGTTAGCCTTTGATGGCTGGTAGGTGAGAGCAGAACCAAGGGACTGATATTTTGTGGTCCCCCCCCCTTGGTGGAGAGATGTGGGGAAAAATTGTACAATTGAATAATGTTTCATTCCTAAAACAGCACTGCGTAAGAATCATGAATAGCTTCTGAGAAAGAAAACAAAGGAAAGTCATTGGGACAAAGGAAAACATTGGGACACGGTAATGCAAAGCTCTCTTCCCAACACATGGTAGATGTTTGCTATTTTTTTCACTTCTATCCCAGGGTTCCTTAATTTTTTTCAAAAATTTATCCTTCAAATAAAGACAGGAACATTATCTTTAGCAGTGAAAGTGACAGTTTAGCTATGCAGATGGATTATCCTGATTTTGCTGCAATTGGAAGACACCAAAGAATTCCAAGATAGTTTATTTCATCAACACCATTCAAAAAGACAGGTTACAATTTTTTTAGTAGGTCATCCCTTTGAAGGACAGCCAGCAACCTGGATCAGGCAAGGCGTGTGGAGAAACCAATAAACTCTTGGCTTGAGCCTCAAGCTCCAAGTGTCTTTGAATTTAATGTGCAAAATTTCTAACCTTTAAAATATTAAAATTATATTTAATTATTTTTTCTTTTTCTCTTTCCTTGGTGTCATTTTTAGTGGACATGTTTATCATGTCCCGTCTTCTTATGGTTAGGAGTTAGAAACCCTTGCAATGATCCCAAAGCCTCTGAATCTCTTACAGGGCTATATAAAAATATCAAGCAAAATTAAATAAAGCCAATCTAAGAGTCAGAGGGGATAGTCTACAGGGCAAGTTCAAAAGGCATAAGTTCCCAATGAGAGGAACAGTACATTTCCTCAATGAAAGTTTGAAGCTCAGATTGAAAGGCATAAAGTATGTGTTATTTGGAGGATACTGGATCTTGAAAGCTGCAGCTTTGAATTTGGAGCTGGAGTAGCAGGAACAGCTGAATGGATAGATTTTGTGGGAACGAAGAAAGTCCAGTCTGACACTCATTTCCGGTCTTGCTTTAGGCACAAAGCCATCTCAGAGATCTTGGCCTGTCCCATCCTCTCAGGCCTTAGAAAGGTGAAATCCGCTTCCAAAAAACCTTGCCAAGGAAACTGCAGGGAATTTGCAGGATAACTCCCCAAAACCTACTTTTGTAACTGAGCAAACCTTGAAGAGTGAAGCCTGACCTACTTAGGTGCTGTGCCATAAACATTTATGAAGTTCTTGTTTGTGTGCATAGCCGCTAAATGAATTCCAGCTTCGTCTTATTAATAGAATAATGGAACATGGAACAAAAACTGGAAGCATCCACCCTCCTTGCTTCTACACCACATCTAGATACGAAATATTCTTTCTATCTACATTCTTGCAGATCCTTTATCTCACTAGAAAGAGGAATTGCTCAGAGCAACTTTTCTAATCTCCATAGGAAATAGATTTCAGACTTATTCCCAAACGGCTTGAGCAAAAGACTTAGAGGACACTACTGTGTTTCCCCAAAAATAAGACCCGGTCTCATATTTTTGGGCTTTTTTCATAACATTTTGGTTGAAAACAATAAAATTTATTGTTGTCTTATTCCCCAAAATCGTAAACCTCTGTTTTCAATCCATTTTCCCCAAAGAGTCCAGTCCAAATAGTTTTCCAGTTAGATATGGCAAGTCCATTTCCCAGTGACCACCAACTTCATCACCTCAAATCCTAGTTCCTCACCTATCAAATCTGTTAACTCCAAATCTGTAGAATCCACATCCGCTTCAACCATCTCCAACCAACCTTCAACCAACCACCTCCAGCAGTTTCCAAACCATGGGGAGGGGGCTTTTAAGAAGTGTTTGTGCTCCTCATGGGAGCTTTTTGGGAAGAGCTCAGGCTCACAAAGGGATTCCTTTGTGTGTGCTCATAATCCCAAATGCCTCCATCAGTCCCAGAGAAAGGGGACCTCCCAGAATAGAAGTGTTTTTTCTCACCACAATCCTTCACATTTGGGTGATTCACCAGCTGGGTACAAGAATTATTTCCTCCCTGTGATGTTTCCAGCAAATGACATTCACTGCACATGGGCTTTTTTTCTGGGTGTAATACAGATAGTCCACTCTTACAATTTGCCTCATTTAGTAACCATTCAAGATTATGATGGTACCAAAAAAAAAAAAAAAAAAGCTTTGCAAACAGTCATTGTATTTAAACCATTCAGTTATCCCAAAATCATGTGTTAGCCATTAGCATGCTTCCCAACCAGCAAAGCAAAGTTCATGGAGAAGGCAGAAATAAAATCACTAGCAGTCAGGTGAGATCTCACTTAATGTCCACAGTGATTCATTTAACGTCCATAGGCAAAGTGAGGTCAAAAGCCTGTTGCAATCAAGTGTTTTTTCACTTAGCAGTCATGAGACTTAGCAACAGAATTGCCAGTCATAATTGTCAGTAAGTGAGGACTCCCCATGTTCATTTATCACAATCCTGCAGGCTTCTTCCTGCAGTTGATAGGGATGAGGTCAATGTGCAGTAGGGCGTCTCTCTTGCATTGCTTTCCTATTAAGCAGCTACTGTCAAACCTGCCCCAGTTAGATCCCTAAGGGAAGAAAGACCCTTGACTCTTAGAGTTCAAAGAACTCTGGATTAAAAGCGTCCCAAAGGGCAATTAAGTGCTGTTTTCCAATCATCACCCTCTTTAATTCTGACTCGGTAATATCCTTCTTATACTCCAGTTTGATAAAAATATTCTCTTTTGCCAGGTATGCTAGCACAGGGTTTTTTTTTCTCCAAGATGGCGCTGCCAACAGCTGCCTTGGTGAAATGCTCTCTTAGTGGTTTCTTTATTTTTTATTATTGTCTGTGATTCTCTACAATTTTCATACTCACGAGACCATCTGCTAAGAATTAAGCAATGTTTTTTTAAGGAGCAGCTTTCTGTAACCTCACCCCCCCCTTTACAAACTTGGAGGAGATTCTAACACAGGAAGAAGCAAATTCCCCAGAGCTATGGGGAAGCTGAGCACATTGTAAGCCGCCCTGAGTCTTCGGAGAAGGGCGGCATATAAATCAAATTTAATAATAATAATAATAATAATAATATGGATCACCAACAGCAAACACGCCGACGCCAACGAGGTAAAAGAGTGGGAATTTTGAATAGACTAAGGAATAAAAAGGGGGAATAAAAAAATCCCGCTCCCTTCAATCTTTCTGACTACGTTCACTTGCTAATAAGATGGATGAAAAACTCCTTTTAAACAGCTGCAATTCTGATTTTTACAATGCAGCAGCCCTATACTTTATTGACACCTGGCTAAATGAGGAAATTGATGATAACAGCATGCATATACCAGGGTTTCAGATACTAAGAGCAGACAGAATTGCAGAATCATCAGGTAAAAAGAAGGGAGGAGGCTTATGTATTTATATCAAGAACAGCTGGTCTCAGGATATAACTATAATACATAAATTCTGTGATGAAAACTTAAGAGTCTTTACTGTAAACCATTTTATTCTCCATGAGAGTTTTCCTCATTTCTTCTAATTGCTGTGTATATTACTCCACAGCATTCTCCGTAATGCTGTGTAAACAAGGCATTCCGAATTCTAGCTGACCAGATTATGGAGGCTGAAGCCAAATACCCAGATTCAGTGGCCATTATACTAGGTCCATGATGGCGAATCTATGGCACATGTGCCACAGGTGGCACACACAGCCCTCTCTGTGGCACACAAGCGTTGCCCCAGCTCAGCTCCACCGCGTATGTCCACGCGCCTCCCGCTGGCCAGCTGATTTTTGGGTCTCTGCTGTGCATGCGCAGGGGTGGGGTGCGTGCAGGAGATGTGCGCATGTGGACAGGGGTCGCATGGGGGTCATGCATCTATGTGTGGGTGGGCAGGACACGTGCGGAGGGGTTGTACACGCATTGCATTATGGGTTATAAGTGCAGGAAGGCCTACTAGGCCCAAAACGGATGCAGGGGGTTGCGGTGCAGCCCCCACGTGGCCTGTTTTTGCTCCCAGGAGGCTGCAGGGAGACCTACTAGGCCCAAAACGGTGCGGGGGGAGCGTGAGGGAGTTGCATGTGCATGCAGGGGGAGCGCGGGGGGAACGTGCATGCATGCGCAGGGGGTGGGGTGCGTTGGGTGGGTCACGCATGCATTGTGGCCTTGAAACAAAATGGGTGATAAACAAATCTTATAAACAAATATGAGACAAAGCACCAATATTCGGAGTCACATCTTTTCCAATAATGCTACCAGATATTACATGGATTCCATCAATGTCATTAGGAAAAATATGGTGAATGACTGCTGCCTAGAGCTTTGTGTATGAGACATCTTACAAGAAAAAAAACCTAAAGTTTATGGGAGACTAGAGATTTGAAAAGATTACCTCACTACTTTTTCTTCTGGTAAATGTGTTTTGTGGGAGATCATTTAATACTTTTGTTTATTAAAATGAAATTGAAAAAAACAAATACATCACAAGACCAAATCATATGGGTTGGAGAACCCTTAAAATTTTTGTATGTCCACAAATGAAATCAGATATCCATGTATTCAAATACTTTCTTTGGAAAAGGTCATATACTTGAAATAGAATTTTGATGGATCAGTTTTAATCTCAGGTCTGTTGATCTCAAATTAAATTATTATTTTAAGGGTTATTTCAAGTTTTCTTTCTCACTCCTCTTTCCCAGCACTGTGTAATCTTTTTTTGCAAGTCATTGGCAGGCTCATTCCTTCCTCTTCTGAAGATTAGCTGTAAGGTCCATGAAGGAGAATGACAAGGTTGATAGGGGAATTTGAAACCAAATCTTGGGAACAGCAGTTGAAAAAAGTCTTGAGAAAGGGCACAGATGAGAGATAGGATAGAACTTTTTGAACATCCGATGAAATGCCATACAAAATCTATTCTCTATCATTAAGACACAGCCATTATGAAAACTGTATGTCTGTTATGGATCCACCCCTGGATTCCTCTCCAGTTGTGAGATGAGGAAGGTGAATTTGAATCTGGAGAGGAAAGCATGGAGCTAAGTATTGATCAGGATCGAGGTTCAGAAAATACTAGCCTGATAGAGCAGCCTCAGATGGGTTGAATGGACTAACCACAGGCTGAGGCTAAGGGGGGTGAGCCACAGCTTCAGCAAATTGGCCTGGAAGGCTCCAGATGAGGACTGTGAGAAGCTGCCATCCGTTAGCAGCAAGGAGGAGGTGGAATCCACATCTCCTCCTGATCCAAGGACACATAGAGCAGAGAGGAGGCAGGCACAATGCTAGATTACTCATGAGGAGGCAACCTCACCTGTCATGAATTACCTGAGGAGTGTTGCTGGAGCAACATATCCAGTTCTGCCTTGTGTGCTTGTGCCTTGTATGCTGGCTTGTTTGACTCCCTGACTGCTTTCCTGGACCTATTGGGTATGGTTATCCAGTGACTCTTGCTGTACTGAGCTTGGAACCCAGACCTGTACAACAGGAATGCTTTCCAAGGACCAGTTTGAGAGGTTTGAGTAAGCACATGTAAAACTCTTGCCATGTGTGTGGTGTGTGGGGAGCAGGACAGCACAATGTCCATGAAGCCTGCAGGATTCAAGTTCAATTTAATTTGATTTTTTTAAAAAAAAAATCCCGCATATTCTAATGTGGATTTCTAGGAAAATAGATTTCAGTGTAGTTCTGAATGATTTCTGCAACAGAGGATCAGTAGTCTTGAACAGGATAGTGTGGAGGTAAATGCTTAAATTTACTACCTTCAGTAGTGAGAAGTAGGAATAGGTTTGTTTATGTGTGTATACGTGCAAGAGCTGGAATAAAAATCAACAGTACATGTAATTCCTGGTCCCATGGACTGCTCTATCTCTTTCTGGTCCCATGGACTGCTCTATCTCTTCCTACTTGTGTGCCCTTCTGAGGTCGAATATGACTCTTATACTAGCCAGATTTCTAACCATTGATAACAAGTCCTTATATGTATAGCACTGGGATAAAAGATGGGAAAACCCATCTTTTTCAGCAAGCCGGGTTGGCTTAAGAAGAAATTTTTAAATTCTTTTAATTAGTCTGTGATTCTTAACTTTCGGGCCAAAATTTATATATATTTTTAAATGTCTTAATATTTGTATTCTATGTTTTTTATCTTGGCTGTACACCGCCCTGAGTCCTCAGGGAGAAGGGCGGTATATAAATTGGAAATTAAATTAAATTAAATTAAATTAAATAGTTTCGAAGGGAGAAAAATAACTTTTGGCTGAAAGAATATATGTAACTCAGTGTTGAACTGTGGAGTTGTTGATGCTCTCTGAACTTTGTTGTTGATGAGCTGTATGTGTAAGTTCCTGGCTCACCAGTCTTCTCAAGAAAGCAGAACTCTTGAAACAAACGGCATTTCAAAAGGAACGTTTATTGGAAGACAGTGATAGCAGAGAGACTGTAGGTAGAATTTGAATTTTGCACACAGGAGCATTAGTTTAAACCGCTCCTTTCAAAGCCCCTCCCAATGTCCAGTTCAACCTTGAGAGAACTTCAAACTGAGAAGGTGTTAACAGGCAGTTGCCAGGCGCCACGAACTTGCTCATCTAGTGGTGAGACAAAACAGATGGCCCAAGGCATATTCTTTCCCCCCTTCCAACATCCCAAAGGTACATCAAAGCAGAGAAAAAGAACAAAGAAATCCCCATGCAAGCATATACCTCAAATTCTCCCCCATCTCATCAGAATGGCAAGCTTCCGATAGAGATCTATGGGACCTGACAGTATGTAGGCCCAGGATATCTGTCGGACCACCTGCAACCAGCATTGATTTCCCATCGCCCGGTCGTTCCCACAGAGAGGGCCTACTCAGGGTGCTGTCGGCTAGACAATGTCGGCAGGTGTCCCCCAGGGGTAGAGCCTTCTCTGTGGCCGTGCCCACCCTTTGGAATCAACTTCCTGTGGGTCTTCGGCTGGCCCCCGACCTTCGTACCTTCCGCCGTGAGCTTAAGACCTGGCTGTTTAAACGCCTTAACCAGGACTGATGGGGTCTACTGTTTTAAATTGGTTTTTAGTCTGTTTTAGTCTGTTTTAATTTGTATTTATTGGGATTGTTTCGTTTGATGTGAGCCACCCTGAGTCCTTCGGCGAGAGGGCAGCATATAAATCCAATTAATAATAATAATAATAATAATAATAATAATAATAATAATAATAATAATAATAATGTTTAGGGGACATAGTTTGGATTGGACATTTTAGGAGGACAGCCACATTAGTCTAGGGTAGCATAAAAATATCAGGAATTTAGTCACACATTTTGTCCATCTACCACAGGAGTGTCAAACTCGATTTCATTGAAGGCCGCATCACGGTTGTGTTTGACCTGGGGGGTGGGCAGGATGGGTGTGGCCAGAGTGATTGTGGCCAGCTTGACATCACTCATGTCACAGGGCGCCTGTGGTGGCCCAAGCATTCTGCCAGTGATAATGGTCTCCCGAGCTCTCTTTTCAGCTGGGATGGTCTCCTGCAACCCTCTGCCAGTGAAAACAGAGCTTGAGAGGGTTGCACGTGGCCCTCCTGAGCTCTGTTTTCACTGGCAGAGGCACCATGGGTCAGTCCTTTGCTGTTTCCAGGGCGGCCGCCTTGGGCCAGATCAGGGATGGAGTATCCATATCCTGCCTAAATGTACTATTCTACTGTTGTATAGATCTTATTGTAAAGTCCCAAAATGTACTTGAGTCACCAGAGTGCCAAAGAGAGAGACTCAAGAAGAGGCTTGGAAAAATACCAGCTTTAATTTGTACGAAGAAGAGCTGGGTTGACCATACCACTACATAGAGACAAAGAGCATGCAGTGAAAGGCCACACCTTGGGGAAGGTATGGTGTCCTTTTATACCTTCAGAGGCATTAGTTTAGTATCCAATTCTGGCTCCTGGCCCATGCCTTTCATGTAGCCCTACATTGGCTGTGCAGCAAGGAGCAGGAGCAGGGAGGCTGAGTGCTTAGCAACAGAGGGGCTGGGTGCTTAGCAATAGAGGTATTTACCCGGTGTAACCCTGCCAAACTGTGACATATTCCGTTCCAGGCACCGAGGTATACAAAAAAAAAGAGAGCAGGAGTTACATCCCTGATATAAGCCAATGGCAGATGCAATTCTAATTCTTAGCAATGCAATTCTTACAGAAGCAAATCAGCAAGTCAAACCAATTCTGCTGACTCTATTATGTCCTACTAATTCTACCCATTCTACTATTATTATGGCCCTACATACAGGGGTGAAATCCAGCAGGTTCTGACAGGTTCTGGAGAACCTATAGAAATTTTGAGTAGTTCAGAGAACCGGTAGCGGAAATTTTGAGTAGTTCGGAGAATCGGCAAATACCACCTCTGGCTGGCCACAGAGTGGGGTGGGAATGGAGATTTTGCAATATCCTTCCCCTGGGAGTGGGAAGGGAATGGGGATTTTGCAATATCCTTACCCTGGAGTGGGGTGGGAATGGAGTTTTTGCAGTATCCTTCCCCTGCCACGCCCACCAAGCCACGCCCACCACACCACTCCCACCAAGCCATGCCCACAGAAACGGTAGTAAAAAATTTTGGATTTCACCATTGCCTACATATCATTAACACATTTCCCCTTACATTTAAATGAAACTTGAGTAGCTGTAATTTATGTCCATTGTGTCCCGGTTTGCATATTTAATTGAAAACCTATCAGTGGCTGAGATAAAATTCAGAAAGTCAAATTACTGAATTGGTGAGCCAAGGCAAGAAGAAAATAATTTAAAAATCAAAATCAAACATGTTATGAGAAATCTAAAGGAATGCCACTTTCATTACATGCTCGTGCTATTTAAGCTGATTTCAAAACAGAACATACGGAGGACAAAAAAAGAGAAGTGGTTAATCTGTATAGTTTGTTAGCTTTGTTTAGGACTTTCCTTTGCAGGTTCTCTGTACTTTTTTTTTAAAACAAGATAGTTTATTTCTCCTTTTACAACTGGTGGTAAGGTTGAAATAGAGCAAGATCTTCCTTCTTTGCCAGAAGAAATATTCCCTTTTCATCAAAGTTGAACAATTAATAATTATATAGTGTTTTTACTTTTTTTAATTTCAGGTCATTTTTTTTCTTTCTCAGTTTTCCCCGTTTTAGGAAAGCATATACAGTAATTTAAAAAAAAAAATTATTGTCTGGTTACTTATTAATACAGTGAGAGTCATGTTTGTAGACGTCAGCTGCAAACTCTATAGTTGTTGCTGTCCAAAACTTATTAGCATTCAAGTAATCTGAAAAGCTCAAGGTTGAAGTTTCAGAATTTCTGAAAGAGAGAGGTACTGGTAATAATAATAATCAGAATAGAACTGGAAGATACCTTGGAGGTCTTTTAGTTTAATCCCCTTCTCAAACAGGAGACTCTATACCCATGATGGCGAACCTATGGCATGCGTGCCACAGGTGGCACGCGGAGCCGTATCTTTGGACACGCGAGCGTTGCCCTAGCTCAACTCCAGCACACATGCGCCTGCCAGCCAGCTGATTTTCAGGCCTTCCGAGTCCACTGGAAGTCAGGAAATGGGCTGTTTCCTGCCTCCGGAAGGCCTCCAGGGGGGTGGGGAAGGCTGTTTTCACCCTCCCCAGGCTTTCCAGGAGGCCCTTCAGAGGCTGGAAACAACCCATTTCCTGACTATCAGTGGGACCAGAAGGCCCATTTTTCACCCTCCCCAGAAAGATCACGTGCCCACTGTGCCATCGCCTGCCAAAAATGGGGGGGAGCGTGGGGGGGGTCACGTACACATGCACGGGGGGTGGAGCACACTGAATGATGGGTGTGGGCACATGCACGTGTGACATACCCCCACGTTCCCCCTGCATTTGGCATGCAACGGCAAAAGAGTTAGCCGTCACTGCCCTATACCATTTCAGACAGGTGGCTGTCCAGTCTTTTCTTAAAAACCTCCAGAGATGAAGCACCTACAATTGTTTTTCTAAACATATTGCAAGCTAGAGTTTAATATAATTAAGATGAATCAACATTATGTGACAACTTTATTTATGGAACTCACAAGAGTTAAGGCATGATGGCTGTGCCATTGCCTTTCAGACCCAGTGGTTAGAAGTGGGTTTTAGAGAGGAATAGGAATAGGAATAGGAATAGGAATAGGAATAGGAATAGGAATAGGAATAGGAATAGGAATAGGAATAGAAACAGAACAGAACAGAACAGAACAGAACAGAACAGAACAGAATTCTTTATTGACCAAGTGCAATTGGACACACAAGGAATTTGTCTTTGGTGCATATGCTCTCAATGTACATAAAAAGACCAGATACATTCGTCAAGAATCATAAGGTACAACACTTAATGATAGTCATAGGGTACAAATAAGCAATCAAATCATACTAGGAAACAATCAATATAAATCGTAAGGATACAAGCAACCAATTTACAGTCATACAGTCACAAGTGGCAGGAGATTTTTTGTGCCGTTGCTTGGTTACTCTGAGAACATATTGCTAAACTAGATATGTCAGGGATCTAATTCAACAGGGCACTACTTACCTTCTTTCTATAAATATTTAAACAGAGGCTGGATGACCATTTGTTGGTGATGCTCTATGTTGGAGTCTTGCATTTGATAGGAATTTGGACTGAATAATTTCCAAGACCTTTTCCCACTCTTACCTTTCTTTAATTCTGTCAAACATATCCTATGATCTGAATGCACCCTATCTTTTCTACTCTCTTGTTCTATTTTATTTATTTATTTATTTATTTTATTTTGTCAAGTATATATAAGATTACAGAAAAAGTATAAACATGATCGTGAATACATGAAATGAATAAACGTGGGTATGAATACATGAGATGGTTACGAATACATGGGGACATCTAGTGGTAAAAGTGGATAGTAGAAATACAGCAGAGTACCAGATTCTTCAGTTGTTTAGGATAGCACCAAGAACTGTGGTGTAGATGAGCCACTGTAGCTTTATTTTATAGTAATTCTTCCTATTCCTCCATTTATGTGAAGTATTCAGAGCAGTACTTCACAGGCAGAGATTCCAATATATAACCTTTCTCCCTCTGAATAATACGTTGTGGAACAAGGATGTAACTGCTTAAATAATAAATAGTAAGAAACAAGGATGTAAACAATTTAAAAATTATTGGTTATTAATTTTACTTGTTTGCTATTCCTCAAAAGGAGGATAAACTGATACTAAAGCAGGAATGTAGAATAATATTACTTCATAAATAAAATAAATTTATATTTCTGCCTATAAAGACAATACTTGACACATAGTCCTATTACCTATGGTAGACAAAAGCTGTTGTGCTAGGAATACTGAGAAACTGAAGTCTATGGATAATCTGGATAAAATAGTTCAGTATTCAGTATGCCCCAGTATTCAATACTATTTGTTAACAGTCAAAGAAGGAGAGACATTTCTCGGTCACTGGTATTCTGGGTATGATTACTGGTCATAGCACATTCTGGAATAGCAGTAGGCACTCCACTGCAATATTTGCCACAAGACCCAGAGGCACATGTGAATGAAATGCATCTGAGAACCAAGTGGGAAAAGTACTTTCTGAATTTTTCGCCAGCAAAAACATAGATGATTGGGTTAAGACAGCAGTGGCTGAAAGCTACTGTCTCAGTCACTTGTACAGTATAATCCAGAAACCTTAAGGAACTGCAGTTTTTGAAGACATCAAAGTAGTGTAGCACCTGCAGAAAAAGTGAGATGTGATATGGAGTCCAGAAGAGAAAAAATATGATTACCACAAGTGAAATCACTTTCATAGCTTTGTGTTTGCGCTGGTTTTTGCAGGACAGCAACGTTCTGATGATCTGCAGATAGCAGTAGCTCATGATGCACATTGGGAGAAGAAATCCAATGATGTTCATTTCCAAGTAGCTGAAAACAGGCCATATTAGAGTAAGATGTTCTGGATACAATGAAGTACACTTTCTGTCTGATGCTTGGATGAATATAAAATGGGGGCTTGCAAAGAAAACTGCTAAGGCCCATATTGATATACTAGTAAGATATCCATAGGTGACTGTCCTGGATTTCATAATACATGTTGCCCGAACAATAGCCAAGTATCTGTCAATGCTTATGATGGTTATGAAAAACATGCCACCAAAGAAGCCCACAGAATAGAAAGAAGAAACTATTTGGCATGTAAGGGTCCCAAGTGTCCAATCATGTATAATATAAGAAGCCCAAAAAGGAAGAGAAATCACAAAAAGAAGGTCAGAGATGGCCAAATTCAGGAAAAAAATATCAGTGATGCTCTTTTGGTGTCTGGCTTTCAGAATGGTAAGAACCACTAGAAAATTCCCTATCAGCCCAATGGCGAACACCAGGCCATACAATATAGGCAGGAAGACTTTTCCAAACATCTGGATGTCCATTTTATCACATGGAATGGCTTCGTCATCCTCATAGGGAAAAGGAGACATTCCTTCAATATATTCTTCAGTCATGGTGAATATATGCTTAAAATAAAAATATAAATGAGAAACAGACGTGGATATGTATACAGTACTACTAGGAATTCTATATTATAGAACCTTTTTGTAATGTAAGCAAACATTATCAAGTTACTAAGTCAAACTTACCCATATTTTTCGGACTATAAGACACACTGGTGTATAAGAAGCACCAAGATTTCGAAGAGGTAAGCAAGAAAAAAAAGTTTTCGCCCTCCCCAGCCTCCAGGAGCAGTCTGCAGGCCTTCCAAAGGCTCTACGCACCCAGTTTTTTTGAAAAAATGGGATGCGCAGGGAGAGGCTTCGGGAGGCCAAAAATGGCTGTATTCAGTGTATAAGACTGAATTTCCACCCTCTTTTGGGGGGGAGGAGTGCGTCTTATACTCCGAAAAGTACAGTAACTTTACTAGTTAAATTTGTTCTGGGGAGAAATTTGAAGGGACTTATTTCTGAGTAAAACGCAGAGGAAATGAATATGAATATGATGTTTCTTTTTCTTTTTTTATTGGCAGGAACTGTTGATTTAAAAAAAACCACAACCATATTTAGGTATAGCAGATGAGTTCTATTACAGTAGATCATGGGAAACTGCTAATGATTTGGGGTAATTGTGGTTCAGGATTGGGACATAAAAAGAGTTGGGGATCATGAATGACCAGAGGGATCTCAGAGGGATGACTTCTCTTTTAGCTCTTTTTAATAGATTATATTGTGACTGCTCTGTTGGTAGCTTCATAAAACTTTATTGTCTTATGCTATGAAAATAATAGATAATATAATACTGTATTCCAACATTAGAAATATTTAGCCAACCTTGGCTAATCAGTAATTGCCATAAATATGCAATTTTCTGTTTCATCCCCTAACGCTGAAATGGACAATCTGGAAATGGAACTCTGGAAATTGTTAAAATTCTTCAGAGTTAGTCAACAAGCTCAGTGAATGGGGTGATAGGACATATATACCTGGTGTGTCTCCAAATCTTCTGCTTCTTCAGATGAAGTGAAGTGCTAATACCACTTTATAATGCCTTGGTAAGGCCACAATTGGAATACTGCATCCAGTTTTGGTCGTCACGATGTAAAAAAGACGTTGAGACTCTAGAAAGAGTGCAGAGAAGAGCAACAAAGATGATTACGGGACTGGAGGCTAAAATATATGAAGAACAGTTGCTGGGATTGGGTATGTCTGGTTTAATGAAAAGAAGGACTAGGGGAGACATGATAGCAGTGTTCCAATATCTCAGGGGCTGCCACAAAGAAGAGGGAATCAAACTATTCTCCAGAGCACCTGAAGGCAGGAGAAGAAGCAATGGGTGGAAATTAATCAAGGAGAAAAGCAACTTAGAACGAAGGGGAAATTTCCTAGCAGTTAGAACAATTAATCAGTGGAACAACTTGCCTCCAGAAGTTGTGGATGCTCCAACACTGGAAGTTTTAAAGAAAATGTTGGATAACCATTTGTCTGAAGTGGTGTAGGGTTTCCTGCCTAGGCAGAGGGTTGGACTAGAAGACCTCCAAGGTCCCTTCCAACTCTGTTATTCTATTCTATTCTTGAAGCAGCAGGAAATACCTAGACAAGATGTATAAAATCTGAGATGAGGCAAGCTATTTGGTGCTTAAAGCTGAAGGTTTCACAAATCTATCTATCTATTTTATCTATCTATTTTAAATTTATATACCGCCCTTCTCCCTGAGGACTCAGGGCGGTGTACAGCCAGAATTAAAAAACATGAAATACAAATATTAAAAACAATTAAAATATATATAAATTTGGCCCAAAATTAAAAATACAAACCAATTAAAACATTTAAAATTTCTTCTTAAGCCAGCCCGGCTTGCTGGAAAAAGTGGGTTTTAAGGGCACGGCGGAAGGCGCTAAGGTCTTGGATTCTCCTTATCTCTGGGGGCAAATGTTACTGTTCCCTCCCCCTCAAAGTAGAAATACAATATTAATAAATTTTAGAAGATAAATACACAGAGGTAAATGTAACTACTATTTGTTTCACAGATTTACCCATGCACTTTTCTTGGCTACAATATGGATGTGATTAGCCATTGATTGCTTCCAAGAAGTTTTTCTATTTCCCAATTTACCTCATGGCCCTGGGATTCTCGTTTTTTTTCCTATCCAAACACAGACCAGGTTCAACAGCTTAGCTTCTGGATTAAGAGAGGATGCTACTTGCTGAGATCAATCCCATTTGGTGCTTTTTATTGATATCCCCGAATCACCTCTAATCATAGTTGGGATCCTTGGAGTTTCCCATTAGTTGTGTTTGGTTGTGATACAGTTGTGTTACAGTTATTGTTGTTTCCCAACAAGTTGCCTTGGATTCTTTGGGTAGGAAATTTATGAAAAACAAACAAACAATCGTAGAAATAGAAAGCCCCACACTCTAAAGTAATACATACATCTACTCTCTGAGCAGGGTGACTATTACTAAAAGAAAATATCAAAAAGTATGTGGCTTTGCACATAATTTGTCTAGAAAGTAAGCATCTGGGGTGTTTGTACAACCTCTTTCATTTTTTCTTACAGTTCTTTTTCCCACCTGTCTTGTTGGTTTCAACTAGCTGGATAGCTCTGCAGACTAAAGCACTGTAAGTTAACACCAGCTGTCTGCAATTAAAGTAAGTTCGAATCTCGCCAGGCTCAAGGTTGACTCAGCCTTCCATCCTTTCTAAGGTAGGTAAATTGTGGACCTAGTTTGTGGGGGCAATAAGATGACTTTGTATAAAATATACAAAAGTATGAAGGCTATTGCTTAACGCACTGTAAGCTGCCCTGAGTCTCCGGAGAAGGACGGCATATAAATCAAATTACAAAAAAACAACAACAAAAACCTAGAGTGGCAAGTGCTAGAACTGAATTCATGAATTCTTGAGAAAAGTTCTGGTATCTGTTTTCAGGAGAAACACTATGAAAGGTAAAGGAGTGGTTTGTGGTATTAACACTCTTCCTGATTTTGCAACTGGTAAACTGACTTCTGTGTTATTTCAAAATTCAAAACAACAGAAGTGTGCGATCTGGCGGTCAGGGGTCATGACAACTAAAGTCAGAGGTATGCTGACAGTTTCTTAATAAAAGAATTATCCACAACAAAGCAATAGGGAAGTTGGTGAGAAATGTTTTCACTCAAGTTCTTGAAAAATAAGACACCCTGTTTTCCTTGGTGCTGTTCATTTGGAGGGGCAAGAGAGATCAATGCTGCCTCAATTCCTTCCTTAAATGATCCCTTGCTGGCATTTCTTATGCAGGATTAACTTGTAGCTCTTGTGGTACCTGCCTAAATTCTATCACCACTGTGGATGCAATCAGGAATAGATCCTTCCGCAGAGTTTTTCTCCAAGTTATCTCCATGACTGCAATGTGATGCTTTATTAAACATTTTTTAAAAAAACAATGGACCTGCTATTCTTCCAAAATTTAACAAGCCTTCTCTAGTATTAAAGTCCAATTCAGTTCAGGGAAAGCTTGATTCATTGCAGATGATGCCCTTCAGCTTGATTCTTAAAGGTTTGTCTTTAGGATATGACAGATTCCTCTGTTCTTTTGTCTAATGGTTGTAGTTTGACTATCAAGTGAAACACATAAGACATAATGCATCTAATAAACAGCTTGCAGCAGAAGGCATATGACAAGGAAAAGAATGACTAAGAGAAGAAGTTGGGATGGAATGAGATGGGATGGGATTGTCCCTATGCTGAATTTCACAGCAGAGGAGTTTCCATCCTGAAAGCCCCCATTATGTCAATGGAAAGATCTATGTAGAATACTCTGGGTCTTTGAAAGGGCCGTAGCCTTTATCAGATTAACAGAGTTGGAAGGGACCTTGTAGGTCATCTAGTCCAACCCCCTGCCCAAGCAGGAGACAAAGGAGAAATCTTGTGAAGATTTCATTTTCCATAAAATGTAGGCTGATGAAACTTAATATATATATGACATGCTCTACCACTTCCCTGAGTACACCAATTCTGGTTAGATTGACTATATTTATTTACTTATTTATTTATCCAATTTATGTAGTTTTCATTTCACCAAACAAGTGATTCTGGGTAGCATACAACAAAGCTAAACAGTTATCAAATACCATATTTTTTGGAGTATAAGACACACCTTTTCCCCCCCCAAAAAGAGGATGAAAATCTGGGTGCATCTTATACTCTGAATGTAGTCCCGCCCAGCTTCTCAAATGGAGGTTTCAGAGGCTGAAAAAAGCATCAGAAAAGAAGCTTCAGAAAAGAAGCCCCCAAACAGAGCTTCAGAGGCTTTTTTTCTGAAGTTCTGTTTCAGAGGCAGGAAAAGAATTTTTTTCTGAAACAGAGTTTTAGAAGTTTCAGAGGCAGAAAAAAAAGCCGAAAAAAAAGCAAGGCACAGAGCTCACAACCAAGGAACCTGTTGCTAAAATTCACCTCTGAGAGCAGCGGATCGGGGGGGTATTCCGGGAGGCAGATCCACCTGCCAATCAGCTTTTTTCTTATTTTCCTCCCCAAAAACTAAGGTGCGTCTTATACTCCGGTGCATCTTATACTCCGAAAAATATGATAGGTAAAACCAAATAGATAAAACCAAAATCATTATTAATTATTTTAAAAAGTTAAAATTATTTTAAAAGTTAAAAATAAATAGCAAGAGCAAAGAAATAGCAGATGAAAGAATGTAACAGAGTCACCTCATTAGTTCAGCCATTCCTTGGGGGCCCTAGGCATAATGACATTTTCCATGCCTTGACCAAATTACAACACATTCAATATGGGGAGCTGAGATGGGATTTATCCAGGATAATAGGTATATTTAAAGGAAATAGAACTTTATGTTCCTGTTTGCTTCTATATTTGAATATATACATTCTAAATCTGTATAAAAAGCAGATGTGTCAGCAGTCAGATGGTGATTACTGTAGATGAAGAGGGTCAGGGGAAAAATTGCCCAATAATCATAGAGAAGTTTAAGAAGAGAAAATCCACATTTCTCACAGATAGAAGAAGAGTAGAAAGAACAGTAATTCCAGCCTCAGGTTTGGGTCTTCCGAGCAATACGATCATGCTTCACTAAAAGCCACAAAAGAGGAAGCAAACAAGCATGAGAAAATGTGAAGGGAAAGTGTTCTACTTGCTTCTCCCAGATTCTTAACAGATATGAACAAAGCACACACAATACATAGTAAATAGTATGTAGAACATTTATACTTTACCTCTATTTTGTAAAACTAGCGAACAGCAGAAAAAGAAAGATTAGTTCATACTGTTTGTGATATAGTGCACAAACAATTTTGGATTAATGAAATAATATGATTTATTTTCTGGCTACCCCCAAAAATAGTGCTTTAGTAAAAAAAATATCTAAATCTGCTTTTTTTTTCCAGTTTCAAATTGTAAACGTTTCATTGCACTGTACAATGTACAGAAATTAACAGTACACAGAGACTGTATAGGCTGACCATTATACTTTAGTGATACCTTTATATCAAATTTCTATACCGCCCTACTCCCGGAGGACTCAGGGCGGTGAACAGCCAAGATAAAATACAGATAATACAAATATTAAAAGTCCCTTAAAATTGTTAAATATTTTGGCCGAAACACAGATTAAAACACCCAATTTATAAAATCAAACGAATTAAAAATTTAAAAGAGGAGAGTTAGGCCAGGCCTTTGACAAATATTATAATTTAACTTATTGTGCATGCTTTCCAATATGAATCCCTATTTTAAAATTTGGGCAGGAAGTTATATAATACTATCCTTCCGAGGTTGGCAAAATGAAGATCAGGATTGCAGGGGGCAATATGCCGACTCTGTAAACCACTTAGAGAGGACTATAAAGCACTGTGAAGCAGTATTTAAGTCTGCTTTTATTAACAAACTTTAACAAGTATTTTGAAAAGCTGAACATTGTTAACTATCTTAAAACAGACACCTCAGTCTTCTTTTCTAAAAAAGAATATATTGCTATTAAGGATATTGTTCTGTATACCCGCAATGTATATACCTTGCTTCAGCACTGCTTGCTCACTTGCATTCAATTTATAAGCAATTAATTATATGCACATTTGTAGTCAATTAATCAACTAAAGTATGATTCATCTACCATATCTATTGAATAGGATCACAATTGTGGGATGTTGATATTTTAGAGCAGGGGTCTCCAACCTTGGCAACTTTAAGACTTGTGGACTTCAACTCCCAGAGTTCCTCAGCAAAGCAAAGCTGGCTGAGGAACTCCAGGAGTTGAAGTCCACAAGTCTTAAAGTTGCCAAGGTTGGAGACCCCTGTTTTAAAGGACACCTCAGGGGAAAAAGCTGGGAGGAGAAATCCTGATTTTCTTTTTTGAGATATGATATACAGTCTTACCTTAAGTAATTCTGTCTTGCTCCGAAAACATAGACTTTTTGTATCTGGTTTGGATGAGTCTTACATCTGCTTTAGCTTACGGTCAGCATTTATATAAATACTCTATTTCTCAATTGCAAAACTAGCAGAGGAAATAAATTGCTTCCTTAAAAGAAATTGCATGCATTAATAACCGCAAGCATGGAAATGTGGGCTACTGCATGCTTTTCTAGTCTGGTATTTCCTTAAATCTCATGAAAGCCCGTGTTAGGCTTCTTTTTTTCTCTCTCTCTCTCCTTTGAATTTTGGATTTAAAATTTACACACACACACATGCATCCTCAAAAAATGTTTCTCTATATTCATCTCAGATTTTACTTCAAATGCTTTGATAACTCAACATCCTAATTTATGTGCAGAGTGGATTATAAACTGCTGCAGCTGTGGACAGATTACAGATTAACGGAGTTGGAAGGGACCTTGTAGGTCATCTAGTCCAACCCCCTACTCAAGCCGGAGACCCTACACCATTTCTGACAAATGGCAGTCCAATCTTTTCTTGAAAGTCTCAAGTGATGAAGCTCCCACAACTTCCAAAGGCAAAGCTGTTCCACTGGTTGATTGTTCTCATTGTCAGAAAGTTCCTCCTCATTTCTAGGTTGAATTTCTCCTTGATCAGTTTCCATCCATTATTCCTTGTCTGGCCTTCTGGTGCTTTGGAAATTAGCTTGACCCCCCCCCCTCTCTGTAGCAGCCCCTCAAATATTGGAACACTGCTATCATGTCTCCCCTGGTCCTTCTCTTCACTAGACTAGCCATGCCCAGTTCCTGCAACCGTTCTTCATATGCTTTAGCCTCCAGTCCCCTAATCATCTTTGTTGCTCTTCTCTGCACTTTTTCTAGAGTCTCAACATCTTTTTTATAGTGTGGTGACCAAAACTGGGTGCAGTACTCTAGGTGTGGTCTTACCAAGGCTTTCTAGAGTGGTATTAGTGCCTCACTTGATCTTGATTGTATCCCTCTGTTAATGCAATTTAGGATTGCATTGGCTTTTTTGGCTGCCGCTGCACACTGCTGGCTCATATTTAACTGGTTGTCTACTAAGACTCCAAGATCCCTCTCATAATCTCTGCTATTAAGCCTGGTTTCCCCCAGTTTATATGTGTACTTTTGGTTTTTCTTACCTAAGTGTAGGACTTTGCTTTTCTCTACATTTCATTTTGTTAGATAGGGCCCAGTGTTCAAGTCTGTCAAGATCCATCTGGATCTTGAGCCTATCTTCTAGGGTGGGTGTTGGCAACCCGCAGCTCTGGAGCCACATGTGGCTCTTTGGGCCTTCTGCTGCGACTCCCTGTCCCATCACTGGTTGGCCCCGCCCCTTGCCCCTCCCACCTTTTATTTCTTTTTTGGGATATTTTTGGAAATCCGGGCCGGCTGAGGAACAATCACCAGCCACGGCGGATCCTCCTCCTCCTCCTCCCCCTCCCCCTCTCCCCCTCCTCCTCCTCTTAATTATGAGAAAACAAAGGTGATGCATTTGCAAAGGCTTCTAAGAACTAACCGTAACCCTAACCCTTGAAAGACCCAAATAAAAAGAATTCCTTGTTCTAAGTACCTGGGTTTCATGGTACGTTATTTAGGGAATCGATACACTCATATCCTTTTTGGTAATCATGTACTTCATTTCTTGCTGTGCTCTTTTTTCATTTTATTGTTCTAATATCTTATTTCTCTTCTAGTCACTCTCTTTTAATTTCTTTCCTTTTCTTTCTTTTTGTTGTAATGTGTCTAGATGGCCTTATGACATCTTTCTTTTTCTCTGGAGGCTTGATCTTTATGTTCTTGTATATACCAGTTACTTTGAAATTCACTGAAGCCAAGATGCTGGCACATCAAAGTAGAATAAGCACACTTTGACAACTTTTTACTATGCGTGCCATATTCTACTTGGTATTTTATATACTGCATTTTATAATTTATTTTATTTTACGTCCTGTTTTAGGAAACATTGTTCATTGGATTGATAAGTTGAATTTTACCTTTACGGTGCTTCAGAGGTTATAAATTATCTAAAGGGTTTAAAACAATGAACTCTAGTGCTAGAGTACACTAGAAATTGAACAATTAGCTGCTAGGATTATAATCAATATGTGAAGTTTAAAGTCACTGAGTAATTAATCAGCAGCAGATACAAGGCTTGTATTATTTATGTTTTGTGCTGCCAATTTTGGGAGTTGCAAGATATTTGTCCTAACAGGTTACAAAGATAAGGAGTGCCAAATCAAGAGACTAGAGCAGTGTTTCTCAACCTTGGTCACCTGAAGATGCGTGGACTTCAACTCTCAATTGTTGAATTGGACTTCAATAATTCTGGGTGTTGAAGTCCATACATCTTCAGGGGGCCAAGATTGAGAAACACTGGACCAGAGGGACTTGATCACGCATGGATATACCATGGGATCCTTAAGACCACTGTACTACCAAGACCACTGTACTACCAAGAGCCTTGGTAGTACAGTGGTCTAAGGCACCCTGTTATTAACTGGTTATTAAAACCAGCTGCCTGCAATTACTGCAGGTTCGAATCTCACCAAGGCTCAAGGTTGACTCAGCCTTCCATCCTTTCTAAGGTAGGTAAATTGAGGACCCAGTTTGTGGGGGCAACAAGCTGACTTTGTATAAATATACAAAAGGATGAAGGCTATTGCTGAGCACATTGTAAGCCGCCCTGAGTCTCCGGAGAAGGGCGGCATATAAATCAAATTAAAAAAAAAAATAGCAGTAACTGTTACAATCTGCAGTCCTTCTTCTTTTCTTCCAATTAGCTGAGTCTCTTGTCACCACAAGCCAACTCCAATAGCCTCAGAAAAGCTCCTAATGCAAGAAAATACAACTTTAGCAACAGAGTGGTCAATGCCTGGGAATGCACTGCCTGACTCTGTAGTTCATCCCCAAACCCCCATAACTTTAACCTTAGACTGTCTACTGTTAACCTCACCCCATTCCTAAGAGGTCTGTAAGGGGCGTGCATAAGCGCCCCTTACAGCATGCCTACCATCCCTGTCCTACTGTCCCCATTTATATGTATCCATTTCCTGTATTCATAATCATGTTTATACTTATATCTGTTACCTTAAACGTGTTTGACAACTAATTTTTTTTTTAAAAAGCCATGAGCAAAGTTGCAAAACAGTGCTGCTCACCCAAAATCCAGAAGACTTTGGCTCACATCACCAGGACCATACTGAAGCAAAAAACAAAACACCAAAGAACAAAAAACGCACCAAGTTATCACATCCAGATGCTATCTACATCCTTCTTCTACTTCCTGTTCCTGAGATTATTCCTATTTCCCAACTCTGAAAAGTATTTCTGAGATAAGAAGTAAACTGCAATATTTTGTGACTGATTACAGATGTTAGGTAACATTTACTTTTGGTTGATCTTGCCAGGTTAGGAAGATTAAGTTTTTGATATTGTTTCATGAAAATTAAAGTTTTCTTGTTCTCCTCCCTTCTTCCTTTCTTTTTGGAGAATTCTTATGTTCATAATGTAGTAATGAGAGTGTGCTTCTACCTCCATCTACGTAATAAAGAATGATAATTTTACTAGCAATCCTAGTAGAGAATGGAGAAAAGAAAATAACAACCAAAGATAACAGCCTGACCTGTACTTACAACACTACTTAAGCACAGTGGCGGGATTCAGCCAGTTCGCACCTATTCGGGAGAACCAGTTGTTAACTTTCTAAGCAGTTCGGAGAACTGGTTGTTGGAAGAAATCTTATTTTGTTTTGTTTTTTCACTTTATAGGGCTAATCCTGTAAGGAAGGCAGGAAGGAAACATTCTGGTGTTGTTTCTAGCCTAATCTTTATTGCCCTGCTTACAGAAACTGCCTCTCTGGTTAACCCTTATTACATTGTAACAGCTAAGGCGAAGCACCCTTGATGTGAATGATGTTGAGCTGGCCACACCCACACAGTCACATGACTGAGCCACACCTATCCAGCTGATCATTAGGGCAGAGAACCAGTTGTTAAATTATTAGAATCCCACCACTGCTTAAGCATCTTAGTTACCACTATTGCCAGTCAAAAGAGCCTTGATAGTACAGTGGTTTACGCACCCTGTTATTAACACAGGTGCCTGCAATTTACTGCTGGTTCGAATCTCTCCAAGGCTCAAGGTTGACTCAGCCTTCCATCCTTTCTAAGGTAGGTGAAATGAGGACCCAGTTTGTGGGGGCAATAAGCTGACTTTGTATAAATATACAAAAGTATGAAGGCTATTGCTTAACACATTGTAAGCCGCCCTGAGTCTCCGGAGAAGGGCGGCATATAAATCAAATTTAGAAAAAAAGAAAAAAAAGAAAAAAAAAAGAACAGAAGTGTACACCCTAAATTAGGTAGAGACAATAGACTGCTACCAATGTCTAAGATCTTCAGGCCTAATAAAAAACAAACAAAACAAGAATGCATGGGCTTCTGTAGAAATGTAATAAAATATATTTAAAATGCAGGCTGTAAATATTGTCAGTTAATAAGAAACTTCAAGTGTCAGTCAGAACTCAGCCCAGATCCTCTCTTTTTAGATTCAGTTTGGTTAGTTGCGCTTCTCTTTGTGGCTACTTTTGTGTTTAAAGATTATGCATAAATGGGTCTAAAGCAGATGGCTGTAGCTGAACAGTCACAAGTGACTCTGTATTCAACCACATCTTGAATTAAGTGCAATAATAATACATGCATTCCTATCATTTTATTTAAAGAGTTACTTAAAGTCTCTATCTTTAATGAGTAAAATTTGTGACCTTATGAACCTTTCCATGGAGTTTTCTTGGATACAAAATGAAAGTAGAGTAGAGTAGAGTAGAGTAGAGTAGAGTAGGGTAGGGTAGGGTAGGGTAGGGTAGGGTAGGGTAGGGTAGGGTAGGGTAGGGTAGAGTAGAGTAGAATAGAATAGAATAGAATAGAATAGAATAGAATAGAATAGAATAGAATAGAATAACAGAGTTGGAAGGGACCTTGGAGGTCTTCTAGTCCAACCCTCTGCCTAGGCAGGAAACCCTACACCACTTCAGACAAATGGTTATCCAACATTTCTTAAAAACGTCAAGTGTTGGAGCATTCACAACTTCTGGAGGCAAGTTGTTCCATTGAATAATTGTTCTAACTGCTAGGAAATTTCTCCTTAGTTCTAGGTTGCTTCTCTCTTTGATTAGTTTCCACCCATTGCTTCTTGTCTTGCCCTCAGGTGCTTTGGAGAATAGCTTGACTCCCTCTCCTTTGTGGCAGCCCCTAGATATTGGAACACTGCAGGGGTGGGTTCTACTTACTTTTACTACTGGTTTGCAGCAAAGAGTGTGCGCGTGTGCTTGCTTCACTTGTGTCAGCGTGTACACTTCTGCGCATGCACAGATGACCCATGATAACATTGTGGCAGGTGGCCGGAGCCTCCCACAGGTTTTACTACCAGTTCTATAGAACCAGACAGAACCGGGAGCAACCAACCACTGGAACACCGTTATCATATCTCCCCTAGACCTTCTTTTCATTAAACTAGAGTAGTTTGTCATTGCTTTCTACTAGACGTCCAGAAAGAAGGACAAATGAGGAAATGTACAAGCTGGGTCCCTTTTATACAGATATCATTATGTCTCATGAATATACATCAAGAGTAGCACATGTATTGTGATGGCATAATGATCCTTTATCATTTTGATGAACTTTCAAAATTCTGTAGGTATTGTTCACCTCCACTTTCTCCCAAATCCAATTTAGGCTGGACATTTGGTATACTTCTTTTCCATACATTAGACTCTCTGTACAATCATGTATAGGCTTAGGAAACCTGGGCTTCTCACTATAATTGTTCTATATGTTACTAGGAGATAGTTTCTTTGGCAGCTCACCAAATTGTAATATAAAAAGGAGGAAGTTCATATTTGTGTATCTACAACATAATAATTTTAAACACCCATTAAAATATTCAACATAATTATATGTATTGACCAGCACAATACATGTGTTTCAACTTTCAAAGCACAACCCTGCTGTATAATTATTTTATTTTATTATATTCCATAATGAAAAAAACATAGGAAACACTGGAAAAATGATATTGGTTTTTACAAATATAAGACATTTCCAAATAGTTGATTAGAAGTAGAACATTCTTACATTCTTCTAAGATTCTTCTCTAGGAAAGTAAAAGACTAGGTCTAATCCATTTTTTTTCTTTACTTAACGTATGAATTCAAATATCAGAAGAAAATCAACTGTAAAACAGGCATCTAGATTACTAGTTTAAATAATTTTTAAAGAATAGTTAAAATATTTACTTTTTAAGAATGGTTAAATAGCAGATATTGCTCTTATAAATGAAAAACTTAAACAGATAAATAGAATTAAATTACCTAATGTTGCATAATCTTGAGTTTATATCAAAGACCCATCTAGTAGATAAATGACAGGAACCTGGTCATTATGAATGACAAATCCATAATATCATTCTTCATTTTATTTCATTTCATTTTATTGAATTTGTATACCGCCCTACTCCCGAAGGACTCAGGGTGGTGAACAGCCATAGAATAAAACATATAAATACAAAATTTAAAATAGAATAAAACAAATTAAATAATTTGGCTGAACAAATTTAAAACCCCAATAATTTAAAACCAAATTTAAAATTTCCATTTAAAAAGGGGAAAGAACTTAGGTCAGGCCAGCTTGATGAAATAAAAACGTCTTGAGCGCGCGACGGAAGGTACGCAGATCTGGGATCCTCCGTATCTCCGGGGGGAGCTCGTTCCAGATCGTAGGTGCCCCCACAGAGAAGGCTCTCCCCCTGGGGGCCGCCAGTCGACATTGTTTGGCCGACGGCACCCGGAGGAGCCCCTCTCTATGGGAGCGTACTGGTCGGTGAGAGGCTATTGGTGGTAGCAGGCGGTCCCATAAATAACCAGGTCCTAAGCCATGGAGCGCTCTAAAGGTGATAACCAAAACCTTGAAGCGCACTCGGAAGACCACCGGGAGCCAGTGCAGCTCGCGCAGGAGAGGCGTTACATGGGAGCGCCACGTCGCTCCTATCACCACCCGCGCGGCTGCACTCTGCGCCAGTTGGAGCCTCCGAGTGCTCCTCAAGGGGAGCCCCATGTAGAGAGCGTTACAATAGTCCAGACGGGAGGTGACGAGGGCATGAATGACCGTGCGTAAGGAGTCCCAATTCTTGGTTCCTCAATCCCATTTTAGGATTATATCTCAGTCATATTTGGTTCACTAGCTTTGAACTCTTCTAGCTTTACGCTATACGAGGCTGACATTAATAAAAAATTTTCCTTGTCAGTGTCTTACCTATTACTATTACTATTAATTTGACTTATATGCCGCCCTTCTCCGGAGACTCAGGACGGCTTACAGTGCATTAAGCAATATCCTTCATACTTTTGTATATTTATACAAAGTCAGCTTATTGCCCCCACAAACTGGGTCTTCAATTTACCTACCTTAGAAAGGATGGAAGGCTGAGTCAACCTTGAGCCTGGCGAGATTCGATCTTACTTTAATTGCAGACAGCTGGTGTTAAATTACAGAGCTCTGTCTGTTGAGCTATCCAGGCTTCCTCATTTTGTGGAAATAAGCAATGCAAGTGGGTGCCAGGTGCTGAGAAAATCAGGAGATTCAGACAAGTCAAATGGGTATAAATATTTATTGTAAGTGTAAGGACTTGCCTCTCCTATCCACTCAAGAAAGCAGAACTTTTGAAACAGGCAGCATTTCAAAAGGAACTTTTATTGGCAGATAGCAATAGCAAGGAAAATAGGCAGGATCTGAAGTTCCCACTCAAAACTGTTAAAAGTTGTAAAAACCTCTCCCCTTTGTCCATTCCGTAGTGAGCCAATCCACAGGTGTGAAGTTGTTGTGAGAACTTTGAGCTGAGAAGGAAATAAGAAGCTGTTCTCAGGCTCTGCTTGCTTGGCCCTCTGGATCTGAAACACAACAGATGGCCCAAAGCTCATCCCTCCCCCTCCCATTTCCCAGGAAGGTATATCAAAGTAAAGGAAAGACATGGGCAAGAAAGAACCCCAGCTGTTGGGAGTCACCATCGAACTTGATGCCTGCGGTTTTTGTGTGCTTTCCGCTCCAGCTGGGGAGCCCTTCCAGTTCCAACCCTGGGGATGTTCACAGTGCCCAGGTCTCTGCAAGGAGGTGTGGCAACCATTCTTTCCTCAGTCTCAGTTGTATTTGCAGATGTCCCTGGGTTAGGGAAGCCCCCCCCCTCCACCAGTGGCTTCTCCATGCACTGTCACCTCCATCTGTAGGAAGTTAGCACCCACCCCTTTCCTAGAAGAATGAAATATTTTAGGAAATATTAAAAAGGCAGAATATTATGCTTCCCTGGATGACAAATGGAGAAGCATGTTTTAAAGACAAAGCAGCTCCCATCTTCCTGCCCCCACCCTTTGTCAATGGGCCAGAGGCAGAAACTCAATCTTTGTCAATGCAACACAATAGGACCCATCTGCAACACAATAGCAACAGAAACTCACCACATGGCACCTGGGAAGATTACATCAGCCAGCAAGGCTAGCTAAGACCCCCACCCCCTGGGAGTCTGACAACCAATCAAGATACTCTTTCGGGGCCCCAGGAAATTCAAAGCCAGAGAGAGCATAACACCCAGGACTTGCTGTATCTCGTCCCCTTTTCTGTTCAGGAACTCAAGCCATGTGATCCTGTCCACCATTAAACCATCTTTCCAAGCAGTCTCCATGTTTCCATTGTCTTTTTCCCACTTGGAGCTGAACCCAGAAGGATATTTCTTTCAACACATCCATGCAGGTGTCTTGGGCTTTTAGGTTCTGGAAACCCTCCATCATGAAGTGCATGGCATGCTTCATGAGGTGGTCCCCATGGTCCAGCTCCTCATCCAGGTCGCTGTCTTCACACAGGGCTTCCAACTCGCATCTCCAGCCATGCTGTTGGCTGCCTTGGGTGAGGTTAACTCCCTTGATTCTCCCTTCTCCGTCTTCCTTCTTCCCAATACCAATGGACCACCTCAGCTTTGTGGGGTCTTCCAGGGTAGCCTCCAGAGGTTGCATCGGGTTGAGCCATGGTGGAAGATTCCCCCCAGCACTTGGCCTCTAGGTGCTCACTTCCCTGGTCGGACATTCTTTGCAAGGTCCCCTCGGTAGAGTCAAAAGCTTCTCTGGATTGACCACTTTGCAGATCCTGTCTAATGTAAGGACTTGCCTCTCCTATCCCCTCAAGAAAGCAGAACTCTTGAAACAGGCAGCATTTCAAAAGGAACATTTATTGGGAGATAGTGATAGCAAGGAGACTAGGCAGGGTCTGAAGTTCCTGCTCAAAACCGTTAGGTTAAAAGTTGTCCAGTCCAAGGTGTAGGAAGAAATATCCTTCTGGGTTCAGCTCCAAGTGGGGAAAAAGACACTGGAAACATGGAGACTGCTTGGAAAGATGGTTTAATGGTGGACAGGATCACATGGTTTGAGTTCCTGAACAGAAAAGGGGACGAGATACAGCAAGTCCTGGGTGTTATGCTCTCTCTGGCTTTGAATTTCCTGGGGCCCCGAAAGAGTATCTTGATTGGTTGTCAGATTCCCAGGGGGTGGAGGTCTTAGCTAGCCTTGCTGGCTGATGTAATCTTCCCAGGTGCCATGTGGTGAGTTTCTGTTGCTATTGTGTTGCAGATGGGTCCTATTGTGTTGCATTGACAAAGATTGAGTTTCTGCCTCTGGCCCATTGACAAAGGGTGGGGGCAGGAAGATGGGAGCTGCTTTGTTTTGAAAACATGCTTCTCCATTTGTCATCCAGGGAAGCATAATATTCTGTCTTTTTAATATTTCCTAAAATATTTCATTCTTCTAGGAAAGGGGTGGGTGCTAACTTCCTACCCAGGCGAGCCAATCCACAGGTGTGAAGTTGTTGTGAGAACTTTGAGCTGAGAAGGCAATAAGAAACTGTTCTCCAGCACTGTTTGCTTGTCCCTCCGGATCTGAGACAAAACAGATGGCCTCAGGCTCATCCCTCCCCCCTCCCATTTCCCAGGAAGGTACAGCAAAGTAAATCTCCTCCTGATCACTCCCTTGAGCTCCCATAAAAGGGCTGTGGCCTATTCAGAACCATCTAGAATATCCAGTTTGTGCATACTTGATTTAGATGAAGAGATTGAAAGGGAACTCATCAAATTTACAGATGACACCTAGTTGGGGGGAATAGCCAACACTTTAGAAGATAAGCCCAAGATCCAGAAGGATGTTGACACATGTGAGCACTGGGCCCTTTCCAGCAAAATACAAGTCAGTAGTGAGAAAAATAAGGTCTGTGTTATACTGTATAGTTAAGACTACACTTTGAATACTGCATCCAGTTTTGGTCACCAGGATACAAAAAAGTTGTTGAGACTCTAGAAAAAGTGCAGAGAAGAAGAACAAAGACATTTACACATTTCACTATTTCACTTGGCTCAGCTGCAAAGATAGTGTTGGAAGAAATCTCCTTCTAGGTTCTGCTCCAAGTGGGGAAAAAGACACTGGGAACATGGAGACTGCTTGGAAAGATGGTTTAATGGTGGACAGGATCACATGGCTTGAGTTCCTGAACAGAAAAAAGGGCAGATACAGCAAGTTTTTCAGGTTTTATGCTCTCTCTGGCTTTGAACTTCCTGGGGCCCAGAAAGAGTACTCTGATTGGTTGTCAGACTCCCAGGCGGTGGGGGGTCTTAGTTAGCCGATGGTCACATGTGCTTCCCAGGTCACATGTGGTGAGTTTCTGCTGATATTGTGTAGAGAGCTAATCCTATCTTTGATGGATCTTTGGCAATTCCTACTATGGCTCTGCCTGAAGGAGGTAGATCTTTGTTATGTAGAGTAGACTGGCCCAGGACTTAATGGCCCATTGACAAAGGGTGGGGGGCAGGAAGGTGGGAGCTGCTTTGTCTGTAAAATATGCTTCTCATATTTCTCATCCAGGGAAATATAATATTCTGCCTTTTTCATATTTCCTAAAATATTTCACTCTTCCAGGAAAGGGGTGGGTGCTAACTTCCTACAATAGGTTGCTAGGAGTCTGAAAATGACTTGATAGCATGTGATCAGTGAGAAGATCTGGCCAATGCCATGGGTAGAGAAGGGACAAGCCTGTTTTTTGGCCTCCTACCGCTAGATGGCAGCATCTATGCCTAAAAAGCCAACAGTATAACAGCGTTCTCTATGGTTGAGTTTAAAGGAGTTAAAACCATCAAGTACTGTATTGCTAGAAAGGATGAAAAGGGAGAAGTACAGAGGAACTTCCTCTTCCGGAAAGGAACAGGAGAGGAGAGGAGAGCCCTGCGTGGCGGCTCTGTTGCTTCTTCCAAGGATGGAAGCAGCTGCTGGAAGGTGAGTTGAGGGCAGATCGGAGGGGAATCCGGGAGCAACTCAGGCTGTTTAGTTCCCTCCACGGCCTGGAAGCAGAGAAGCAACTAGAATGAGGAATAACAGTTGGAAGGGATCTTTGAGGTCATCTAGTCCAGCCCCCTTCTCCAGCAGGAGACCTTATACGTTTCAGGCACATGGCTGTCCAGTCTCTTCTTCAAAGCCTCCAGAGATGGAGCAACCACAGCTTCTGCAGGCAAACCAGTTAATTGTTCTCACAGTCAGGAAAGGTCTCCTTATTTCCAGGTTGCTTCTCTCCTTGATTCGTTTCCATCCATTGTTTCCTGTTCTGCCTTCAGATGCTCTGGAGAAGAGGTTGAGCCCCTCTTCTTTGTAGCAGCCAGGGTGGATAAAAATCAATGATTTTTTTTAAAAAATCAAAAAAAAATCAGCTTTTTTGATTTAAATCGGATTTTTTAATTTAAATCAGATTTTTTTTAATTTTTATTGAATTTATTTTAATAAAAAACTTTTGGGGTAAAAATCTATCGTAAGATAGTTTTCTATTTAAGATACATAAATAATTTAGTTTATTCAGCATGAAATGGAGCTTAGTTATGTAGCACAAGGCTGTATATTCTGCAACACTGGGACTATCTGTGAGTCAACAGTGGGTCAAAGGAGTAGCAGAGATGACAGTTGCTCTTTAAAAATTATGATTTAAATCATGATTTAAATAGACTCAATTTAAATCAAATCCACCCTGGTGGCAGCCCCTCAAATATTGGAAGACTTCTATCATTTCACCCCTCCTCCTTCTCTTTCTCTTCTGTAGACTAGACATACTCAACTCCTGCAACCCTCTTTATATGCTTTAGCCTCAAGCCCCCAAATATGTTTGTTGCCCTTTCATGTCTTCTCTCTTAGTGTTTAGTTCAGTCCATCCTGTATCTTTTGGATGACAAAGATGTCAGGTTCCTCAGCTTCAGCAAGGGATTGGACTAGATAGAAGGTCTCCAAGATCCCTTTCAACTCTTTTGTTCTTTTATGGACCCTGTTATTAGACAGACAAATTATCAGATTTGGAAGATAGTCCAACACCTCCCCACCCCACCCCATACACCATTTCTGACAAATGGCAGTCCAATCTCTTCTTGAAAGCCTCCAGTGATGAAGCTCCCAGAACTTCCGAAGTTGCGTTGATTGTTCTCACTGTCAGAAAATTTCTCCTTATTTCTAGGTTGAATCTCTCCTTGTTCAGTTTCCATCCATTATTCCTTGTCTGGCCTTCGGGTGCCTTGGGAAATAGCTTTTTTTTTTTTTGAGTTTTTTATTTTCTTTTATTACAAACATTCTATCTTACATTAAACAGTGTGTCATCTGAGTATAAAATTATTTGTGTCTTAACAATTAAATTTACCACCATATTCATTTGTTACGTTCATTCTTATATTAATACTAAATAATAATAATACTGATAAAAATAACAAAAACCTAACATTTCTCTTCTTTACTTATCTATTGCTTTCATATTTATTCTCTAACCATTGATAAAATAACTCCCATGTTCTCCTTTTCTTGTACTGCTAGTGTTAATCTATTCATTTCTGCACAATCTAATATTTTCTTAATCACTTTTTCATCTATAGGGATCTCTTCGCTTTTCTAATTTTGTGCAAATACAATTCTAGCTGCAGTTATTACATGAATAATCAAATATATAGTTTTTTTTACTATAAATTCTTGGTAAAATCCCCGACAGAAACAATTCCAGTTTTAAATCAATATTTACAGTTCCTGAAGTAACGACGTCCGGGCGGGTGGGCGGAGGCTCACGCTGCCACCACTACTGGTTCTCCAAACCACGTGCTGCCACCGCTACTGGTTTGCCCAAACCAGTGCAAACCGGTAGCATTTCACCCCTGATGTGACCAAAGTTTTTTGCCCATGCTATCACTGTTTCTTTGACTTGTTCTTCTAATTTAACGCTCAATAAGTAACTGTACAATTTTTTTATCATTCTCTCTTCTGTTCCTGTCAATATCTTATCCAATTCTGTCAGTTCCATATAAAAACCATAAAGTTTAGCATCCTTTTCATATCTAGATTGTATTTGCAACTGTGTATACCAATCCATATCAATCCCCTGTTTTTCCAGTTCACATTTCATTTTACATTCCCCCTTTTCCAACAAAATATCTTTGTATCTAAAAATATTTCCCATATTAATAATCTTTGGATGTATAAGTGCTTCCATACCAGTCGAAAGCCAGACTGGTATCTTCAAATAGTATTGCTCTCTAATTTTTTCCCATACTAATAACAAAGCATTTCTTATGACTTTGGAAGTAACCATGTATCTTATTTTTCCCATGCCATAAAAAAGCATGCCAACCTAATTGCAGATCATGTCCCTCCAATGTCAATAACTTTGTATTTCTCAATACAATCCATTCCTTCATCCAAGTTAGCACTGCTGCCTGGTATTATAATTTCCAATTCGGTCGTCCAAACCCTTCCCTATCTCTTACATCTTGTAACATTTTTAGATTGATTCTCGCTTTTTTCCCCTGCCATGTATATTTCACTATTATCTTATTGAGCTCTTCAAAATATTTTTTCTCCAATTTTATCGGGATTGTTTGGAATAAAAACAATACTCTCGGTAATATGTTCATTTTAATTGTTGCTATTCTTCCTATTAACGATAATTGCAGGTTTTTCCATCTATCCAAATCTACCTCAATTTGCTTTTTTAGCTTATAGTAGTTGTCTTCCTTAATTGTTATACATCTTGCTGTTAATTATATCCCTAGATATTTTACTTTCTTTGTAATCTGAAGTATCTAGTCTCTTCGTCAAGTCCCTTTTCTGCTTTTCTGTTATATTTTTCACTAAAATTTTCATTTTATTAATTTTCAGTCCTGTCACCTTGCCATATTCTTCTATTTTTTTTAATAACATTGGTCCTGTTTCTTGCAGATCTTCTAAAATAAATATCAAATCATCTGCGAATGCATGCAATTTATATTCCTCCTTTTTTATTTCCATACCCTTTATCTACTTATCCTGTTTTATATTTCTATTTAATACCTCCAATGTCAATACAAATAACAACGGGGATAAAGCACATCCCTGTCTTGTACCCTTCATAATATTAATCTTTTCAGTCATATCTCCATTTACCATCACCCTTGCTGATTGCTTATGACAGTGATGGTTAACCTTTTCTGGACTGAGTGTCCAAAGCACGTGCGTGCATGAGCGAATGTGTGCATGTGCGCCGAACCCCCCAGTGTTCAAATCTGTCAAAATCCATCTGGATCTTGAACCTATCATCTAGGGTGTTAGCTATTCCTGCCAGCTTAGTATCATCCGCAAATTTGGTAAGTTCCCCTTCTATTCCCTCATCTAAGTTTATGAAGATATTGAAGAGTACTGGACCTAAGATGGAACCTTGTGGTACCCCACTGCTTACTTTCCTCCATGTAGACTTACACCCATTAAGGACTACTCGTTGAGTACGGTTTGTAGCCAGTTACGAATCCATCTGGTGGTGATGCTGTCTATCCCACTTTTTTCTAGCTTACCAAGAAGTACTCTATTTTTCAGACCATAAGATGCTCCGGACTGTAGGACGCACCTAGCTTTTGGGCAGGAACCCCCCCCCACCCCGCCTTTGCCTCTGCCTCCCAGCAATTTGCCTCCTTGCAGCAAACAGCCTGGTCAGCTTCAGCACAGCCTGATTTAGCACGAGCAACTGATTGGCGATTGGATCTGTCTCCCAGAATACCAACGATCAGCTGTTCCAGGCTGTGGGGATTGCTGCGGCGGCAGCAATCCCTGCAGTGCCACCCATCAGCACTGCCACCTACTGTCACCTACGTGTGCCCCATTTTTGGCCTCTGCACATTTTGTTTTCGGCTTCCACACACCCCGTTTTCGGTCTCCACGCATCCCATTTTTGGCCCGTTCCAGGCGGTGGGGATAGGTGCCAGCGGTGATCTCTGCTGCCTTGGAATGGGCCAAAAATGGGATGCGTGGAGGCTGTGATAGGTGGCAGCAGCGATGGGTGGCACCAATGCCAATGGGCGGCAGCATTCCCCGCATCCTGGAACAGCTGATTGGTGGTATTCCGGGAGGCAGATCCAACCGCCAATCAGCTATTAATTGATCAAAATATAAAATATAGAATTGCAAAGAAAAATGAACATAATGGTGCAAGAAGGGAGGAAAAGGGGGAGTGAGAAAAGTGTAAGGTTAAGGGGAAAAGAAAAAGAAAAGCATTGACTTCTGACTCCTTTTGGTGCACTAACATAAAACCTCAACTATCTACTTTTATATAATAATATTAACTAGCATTCTACAACAAACTTATCAACAAAATCCCAAAATCAAACCCTTATTTATTTTCTATCTCAAGAACGAAGTCCAAAAGCGGTTTCCATGTCGAAACAAAATTAATCCTGTTCTTTTCTTTAATCAAAGTAGTCAATTTAGCCATCTCTTCTAACGGCATAAGGTTTTGAAGCTATTTGTCCATCGTGGGAATGAAAATATTCTTCCATTTTTGTGCGTACAGTATTCTTGCTTCCATCAACATATATAACATCAATCTTCCATTTTTTTCAAGTTCTTTATCCATTAAGCCTAAAAAATACTAACTGCTTTAATCTTTATATTCACTTTAATAGTCTTCTGTGTTAAGATGTGTATCTTACTCCAACATTCCTTTGTGACATGCCCACCATAAAAGATAAAAAATTCTTCTTTATATTTCCAAAATTCATTGCCTTTATATCATTCCCTAATCATATCATACCATAAACACTCGTGCCATCAAAATCTAATTCATGGCCCTCTCTGTCAAATAACCTCTTAATTTGAAGAGTCACCCACTTTTTTTGCCAGACAAAACAACAAGCATCAAAGTACAATTTCAAATCTGATAAACCCTCCTCTTTCCTTAGCGTATCCTTAGCGTCTTGCAATAATTTATATTTCATTCTTGCAATATATACCTAGAGATTTCCATCTGCCATTGTTTAAATGGAGTATCATTTACAAGTATTGGTAAAGTCTGAAACAGAAAATCCATCTTCGGTAATTCAGGTGCTGGAGGCTAAAACATACAAAGAATAGTTACAAGAATTGGGTATGTCTAGTCTAATGAGAAGGACTAGTGGAGACATGACAGCAGTGTTCCAATATTCAAAGGGCTCCTATAAAGACAAAAACAAGTCAAACTATTTTCCAAAGTACCAAAAGAAACAGTGGATGGAAACTAACCAAAGAGGGAAGCAACCTAGAACTAAAGAGAAAATTCCTAATGATTACAGTAATCGACCAATGGAATAGCTTGTCTTCAGAGGTTTTCGGTGTTCTATCTGGAGGCTTTCAAAAAGAGATTCGACGGCCACTTGTCTGAAATAGTAGAGCAGAGGGTTGGGCTAGAAGACTTTCAAAGTCCCTTCCAACTCTTATTATTCTGTTATATGTTGCATTCATCTTAATTACAACGAGTCTATCCAATAATTGCTGTACTAAGAATGTGTATTGACCCAAGTCAACAAGAGAATTTCATGGTTGAATGCAAATGTGAACATGAATCTCAGTAATCTTCAGTGTGTCAAGTAAATCATAATTACTCTAAGGTTATTTTAGCATTGCTAAAGGCATATTTGCTTTCTGCCATTAATGTATATGTTTTTCTTTTTTCATACCTTCTACAGCCATTTTAAAAACAGTAAAGTTGCCCTTTTCTTTGAATCTTATAGATAAAGAGGATACCAATAAGAGCACTCCGGACAACAGAATAACAAGCAACATTAAAAAGGAAAGCAAATCAATCCAGAAATCAAAATGTTTTCCATTTCCTTCAGAAAACCCCAAAATTCTTCTCCTTCCCCAGCAGGTGATCAAGATGAGATTTTGAACTGGAAAAAGTAGACTATGCAGGACACATTATAGATACATTACACCACTAAAAAAACTGACTTATGACCATTTTTCACACTTACAACTACTGCAACAGCCCCATGGTCACATGATTTATATTTGAATGCTTGACAGCTATGATGGTTGTCGTGTTCTAGGGTCATGTGATCTCCTTTTGCAACTGCACAGACATGTTTATTGTGGGAAACATGCATGTTTCAAATCGCAATGGAGTATGCATGAAATGATCCACAATGGAGAAAAGAAGTTTATGTGGCCAAAACTTTAGTCACAACAGCTCTCTTGTAGTTCATGGAAGGACCCACATAGAAGCCCTACAATGGCTCCCAATGTAGTGAGCATGGCAACTTGGTGATACATTAGAGAACTTACACCAGGGAGAAACCCTTTGAAAGCTCTGATTGTGGGAAAAGTTTCAGTCAGAACTCCGGTGTGGTGATACACTAGAAAATGTACACAAAAAAGAAATCATATGTGTGTTCTGATTGCGGGAAATGTTTCAGTGGGAATTCCAAGTTGGTGATACACCAGAGGACTCACACAGGAGAGAAACCCTTTGAATGTCCTGATTGTGGGAAATGTTTCAGTAAGAATTCCAACATGGTGATTCACCAAAGGACTCACACAGGAGAGAAACCCTTTGAATGTCCCAATTGTGGTAAATGTTTCAGTAAGAAGTCCAACATGGTGATTCACCAAAGGACTCACACAGGAGAGAAACCTTTTGAATGTTCTGATTGTGGCAAATGTTTTAGTTGGAATTCCCAACTGTTGGTACACCAGAGGATTCACACAGGGGAGAAACCCTTTGAATGTGCTCTTTGTGGGAAAAGTTTCAGTCACAAATCCCAACTGGTTGTACACCAGAGGACTCATACAGGAGAGAAACCATTTCAATGTGCTCTTTGTGGGAAAAGTTTCAGACAGAATTCCGAACTGGAGATACACTGGAGGACTCATACAGGAGAGAAACCATATGAGTGTCTGGTTTGTGGAAAACGTTTCATTGACAATTCCAGCCTGGGGAGACACCAGAGGACTCACACAGCAGAGAAACCCTTTGAATGTTCTGATTGTGGCAAATGTTTTATTTGGAATTCCCATTTGGTTAAACACCAGAGGACTCACACAGGAGAGAAACCCTTTGAATGTCCTGTATGTGGTAACAGTTTCAGTCAGAAGTCACACCTGGTGACACACCAGAGTACTCACACAGGAGAGAAACCCTTTGAATGTGCTCTTTGTGGGAAAAGTTTCAGTCACAATTCCCAACTGTTGGTACACCAGAGGATTCACACAGGGGAGAAACCCTTTGAATGTGCTCTTTGTGGGAAAAGTTTCAGTCACAATTCCCAACTGTTGGTACACCAGAGGATTCACACAGGGGAGAAACCTTTTAAATGTGCTCTTTGTGGGAAAAGTTTCAGACACAACTACAGCCTAGTGATTCACCAGAGGACTCACACAGGGGAGAAACCTTTTAAATGTGCTCTTTGTGGGAAAAGTTTCAGACACAACTACAGCCTAGTGATTCACCAGGGGACTCACACAGGAGAGAAACCATTTGAATGTGCTCTTTGTGGGAAAAGTTTCAGACACAACTACAGCCTAGTGATTCACCAGAGGACTCACACAGGAGAGAAACCATTTCAATGTGCTCTTTGTGGGAAAAGTTTCAGAGAGAATTCCGAACTGGTGATACACCGGAGGACTCACACAGGAGAGAAACCATATGAGTGTCCGGTTTGTGGGGAATGTTTCATTAATAAATTCCAGTTCATCAGTCACCAGAGGATTCACACAGGAGATAAACCCTTTGAATGCCCTTTCTGTGGAAAAAGGTTTAGTCACAAAAGCCTCCTGGTGATACACAAGAGGACTCACAGAGGAGAGAAACCATATGAGTGTCCTGGTTGTGGCAAAAATTTCCGTCACAAGTCCCAAATGGTGATACACCAGAGGACTCACACAGGCGAGAAACCGTTTGAATGTCCTGATTGTGGGAAAAGGTTCAGTGACAAAAGCCACCTGAGGATGCACCAGAGGACTCACACAGGAGAGAAACCGTATGAATGTCCTGTTTGTGGCAAAAAATTCTGTCAGAAGTCCCAAATGGTGATGCACCAGAGGATTCACACAGGAGAGAAACCGTATGAATGTCCTGTGTGTGGCAAAAAATTCTGTCAGAAGTCCCAAATGGTGATACACCAGAGGATTCACACAGGCGAGAAACCATTTGAATGTCCTGATTGTGGGAAAAGGTTTAGTAACAAAAGCTGCCTGGTGATACACCAGAGGATTCACACAGGCGAGAAACACTTTGAATGTCCCGATTGTGGGAAAAGTTTCATTACAAAATTGCAGCTCACAAATCACCAGAGGACACACACAGGAGAAAAACCTTTTGAATGTCTTGACTGTGGGAAAAGGTATAGTCGTACTTCCAGCCTGGTGAAACACAAGAGGACTCACACAGGAGGGAAATCATACCAGTGTCCATATTGTGGGGAATGTTTCATTAGAAAATTCCAGTTCATGAGTCACCAGAAGATTCACACAGGAGATAAACCCTTTGAATGCCCTTTCTGTGGGAAAAGGTTCAGTCACAAAAGCCACCTAGTGATACACCAGAGGACTCACACAGGCGAGAAACCATATGAGTGTCCTGTTTGTGGCAAAAAATTCCGTCAGAGTTCCCAAATGATGAAACATCAGAAGACTCATACAGATGAGAAACTGTATGAGTGTTCTGTTTGTGGCAAAAATTTCTGTCAGAAGTCCCAAATGGTGATACACCAGAGGATTCACATAGGCGAAAAACGCTTTGAATGTCCTGATTGTGGGGAAAGTTTCATTACAAAATTGCAGCTCACAAATCACCAGAGGACACACAGGAGAGAAACCTTTTGAATGTCCTGACTGTGGGAAAAGGTTTAGTTGTACTTCCAGCCTGGTGAAACATCAGAGGACTCACACAGGAGAGAAACCGTATTAGTGTCCTGTTTGTGGCAAAAGTTTCAGTCAGAATTCTCAACTGGTGAGAGAAACACTTTGAATGCCCTGATAGTGAGAAATTTTTTCATTTCAATTGAAACCTGGTGAAACACTAGAGCAGTGGTTCTCAACCTTCCTAATGCCACGACCCTTTAATACAGTTCCTCATGTTGTGGTGACCCCCAACCAGGGGTGGGTTCTAATTTTTTTTACTAACGGTTCTGTGGGTGTGGCTTATTTTGTGGGCGTGGCTTGGAGGTCATGTGACTGGGTGGCCATGGCTATGTGTATAGCAACTACTCAGAGGGCTGAAAAAAGTCATTTCTGACAGGTCCTTGCACTTTTGACTGGTCCTCACACTTATGACCATCCTCACATTTATGCCTGTGCAGCATTCTTAACAACCATGTCACTCATTTCACAACTGCTTCTCTTCACCATGGTGATAAGATAGGGCAAAAAACGTAAAATGTGAGGACAGTCGTAAATTCGAGGACTGGTCAAAAGTGCGAGGACCAGTCAAAAATAACTTTTTCAGCCCTCTGAGTAGTCCATATGCATAAAAGGATACAGCAATAGAGAGGGATGAAGGAAGGGAAGGGAAATTAGAGTAGGAGTGAGGGTAAGAGAGGGAGGAAGAGAGGAGGAGAAGGAGAAAGGAAGAGGAAGTAGGGAGAAGAAGAGGGGGGGAAGAGAAAGTAAGAAGGAAAGAAAAGAGAGGTGGTAGGTTTGAGGAGAAAGATTGCTGTACAATAAAAAAGATGAAAGGGAAGAAAGCCAACCCCAAACAAATATAAAGATATTAAGATAAAGAATGAATTGTTAAACTTTAAAGAATAAAAGAGAACAAATAGGAATAAATAGCAATAATTAGAAACACACATACAACGTATTTTCTTTGAACAGAGTATTTGGCCGGTTCACAAATTTAAACAGTTGTAGGAGGTTAGCACCCACCCCTTTCCTAGAAGAATGAAATATTAAAAAGGCAGAATATTATATTTCCCTGGATGAGAAATGGAGAAGCATATTTTACAGACAAAGCAGCTCCCACCTTCCTGCCCCCCACCCTTTGTTAATGGGCCAGAGGCAGAAAGTCTATCCTTTGTCAAAGGACATTTGTAACACAATAGCAACAGAAACTAACACAATGGGCCCCATATAGCAACCGAAACTCACCACATGTGACCTGGGAAGCACATGTGACCATCAGCCAGCAAGGCTAGCTAAGACCCCCCACCCTCTGGGAGTCTGACAACCAATCGGGATACTCTTTCGGGGTCCCAAGAAATGTAAAGCCAGAGAGAGCATAAAAACCATAGGATTTACTGTATCTGCCCCTTTTCTGTTCAGGAACTCAAGCCATGTGATCTTGTCCACCATTAAACCATCTTTCCAAGCAGTCTCCATGTTTCCAGTGTCTTTTTCCCCACTTGGAGCAGAACCCAGAAGGATAGTTCTTCCAACACAAGTGTTTAGTCATTTCAATTAAATTTACAATTTCTATATTTCCTTTTTACCATATTTATTCCTCATCTATTTTTTTAAAAAAACCAATATTACCCTTCATCCTCATCTCTAATCTTAATCAAATTCAATTTTTCCCTTCTATTCTATATTATACCCCTTCATGTTGTCATCTATTTTTATATCCATCCTCACATTGGTTAATTATGTAATTATGTAATACAGTTGTTTAATACAAATTCAACATTTTAATATAAATCAATTAGTTATATAACTATCTTTGTTGTATATTAATCAATATGAACATGAATATTCCAATTATTTCCATGCAACCCAATTTCTTACAAATTAATTAATTATATTTACCAATAATAATAAACCAAATAATTTCCCCCATATATTCCTCCAAACCACAACTTAACCATTTCTGCTTTCAACACAATATACAATTAATAGTATCTCAATTATTACAATTCCCTAGTTAAATAGAGCTTTTTTTCTTTTGTGTTTTAAAATCTTGAACCTCCTCTTTTGCCCTAAATTTCCCATTGTTTGCAGTTTTGCACCTACCTTTTTTGGTGAAGAAAAAGAAAAAGAAATCTCTCTGCCTCATTTTGTCACGTTGCAGCAAAGACCTTGCTTTACTTTCAATTTCGCTTTTTCAGCATAGCTAGGGGAAAAAAAATCTGCTCCAGGAATTTACCTCTTTGCAGCTAGCTAGCAAAAGAGCCCTCCGCAAAACAGCTGAGAGTAGGGCGGCTCTTTGAAGCCCCGCGGCAAGAATTTAAAGTTTTTTTCCCTCTAGCCATCAGCTGGGACTCCAGAGGCAGCAATAGATTGGGAGTGGGCAGGGTAAGCGAATGGCAACCGACGATCAACAGAGGCAGAGGGTGAGGGTGAGTGAAGGCGTGGGGGGGGGGCGAGAGAGGGCTTGGCAACCCCTGTGAAATGGCCATTCGACTTCCAAAGGAGTCGCGACCCCCAGGTTGAGAACTGCTGCACTAGAGGACTCGCATGGGAGAGACCTCTCAAATGTTCAGTCTGTGGACAGTACTTTAGGGCAAAGTAACTCCTTATTGCATACAATAAAAATTCATATGCGGCAAAAGTTGATGAGTTTGGAGAAGGTTTGAATTTAATTTCTGAACTCCCATTGAGTGTGTAGATGAGAATGACTCCAAATACTGTCCTGATCCTTTTTAGTCAACACATCTCGGGTTTAGACCTGTAGTTGGAAAGAAAACATGTGGAAATTTGTTTGATAAATGTGAACTACCTGTTTCTGGATATCATGTATTTATTGTGAAACTCCACCATGTGGAGTTTTCGTCTTCTACCTTCTTGTCCTCCAGATTATGAGTGCCACATTTCCCCATGGATCCTTTTTCTCACGAAACAACACAGGGGCAGCCACTCATGGCCTACCTGGTTGGATGAAGCCCTGCTTTAGATTTTTGTCAATAAAGGCTAGTAGTTCCTCCAGCTGTCACAGGGTCATCGAGTAGATCTTTGGCTTAGGGAGTTTCACCCCCAGGAGGATTTCTTTGCTGCAGTCTGTGGGGTAATAGGATGGGAGCACATTCAAGCCGCTCTTACTGAATGCCTCCCTGAGGTCCCAGTATCCTTTTGGGATTTTCTCCTCACCATCTAGGCACTTGCTCACCATAGCCCCTAGCTCCCTCGTAACCTTGGCTCTGGGTGGAGTTTTGGCCCCCACTTCTTCCTGGCTATGTGGAATGGATTCATAAAAGCCCCCTCCTCCAATTCATATGAGGGTTCCATTTTTGGAGCCAGGCTAATCCAAGCAAGAGGGGTCGCTCCATTCCGAGGACTACAATGAAACTCAGTTCAGGGTTCCCCCATCCACTGGTTCAGTTACAAAGTGAGCTGGAACCTCCCCCAGCTACCGACCCATCTAGCTAGCAAAATGCTATGGGCACCTTCAGTGTTCTCAGTCTCAGTCCCAGTTTCTCTACCACCTTGGGCCTAATCACACATCTCATACACACTGAGTCCACAAGGTCTAGCATCTTCCCCTGGGTGCCAGACGAGGGCACCAGCAGCTCCACCGGGATGGTCATGGGCGCCACTTGCTGACTTACCAGGGGTCGGAGTCAGTCTCACTCTCCTCTGGGGTGGTCAGAGTTCACAGCTCCTGGCCAGGAGGGATGAACTCAATGACCTCTACCCCTTTCAGCGCTGTTTCATGGAGCTTGACTGGCTGTTTCACAGGCTTCCTGCCCCCAACAGTTGTCAGCTTGGAATTTGGCTTGGGGGGCAATCAGCTGCTCGGTGCCCCTCCTTCCAACACTTGAAGCATGCCATGGACCTCAGTTTGGCTGCTGGCCTGCCTTTGGCAGCTCTCGGGGCCTCTTTAAGGGCAGAGGGGGAAGGCTTGCTTCAACTTGACTTCCACGGTGCCAATCTCTAGCCAGATTGATTTCCACCTCGGCTACCAACACATACCAGCTCTGAAGGTCTTGGGCTCCCCGGGAGATGCAGCTCTGATCGATGTCTTCATTAAACCCATCTTTGTAGCACTCCATCAGGACTTCTGGGGACCAGCCATGCATGTGGCAGGCCAACTCACGAAACTCCTGGGTGTATTCTGCTACTGATTTATGGTCGTCTTCCTCGTCCTAGTCTTGCGTTCAGCTAGAGAATCCTCAAACCACGTGCTGAGTGCTATCATAAACTGGTTGTAATCCCTCAGTTAAGGGGCATCGTTGTGAAGAGTCACCATCCAATCTGCTGTGGCCCCTTCCAGGGCCATGGTGACACATCTCACTTTGGCTACCTCTGAAGCAAAGTTCTCTCCATATTCCTGCATGTGATTCCAAACTTGAGCTAGGAAGAATCCCAGCAACCATCTGGCTCGGACCGTTTTCTCTTTGAGCTGCAGCTCCTCCAGCCACTCCGTCTCCTCATGGCAGAGATGTGGCTGGGGGGGGGGAGGTTGACCCCAAGGCTCTCCAGTCTTCCTGGTTGCTCCCGTGGGTTGACATTATGTGCTCAGCCCCCTCAGTGGACTAGGTCTCCAGGTTGGCCGATCTTGCTTAATGTCAGGCCTGCCTCTGTTCAAAACCCAAGAAAGAAAACCCCCGACTCCATTGAGGTAGTGAAGAGGTACTTTTATTGAGTTTGAAATTATGGCGGAGAAAGCAAAGCAAGATCTGATTCAAAAGCACAAAAGTTACAAGTTGAAAGTTTCCCCAAAACGCTTCCCCCCACCCAGGGACCCAGGCTGAATGTTCCTGGGGGGAATGTTGATCCCATAATACCATATAATACCATGTGAAACTCATCTTCAGGTCTTTTAGTCCATCTGGAATTACAGGACGGTTGGCCTTGCTTAGTGTAAACAACTCCACTCAGCAGTGCAATAGTTCTTGAGAGCAAACCTCCCTTTTAGTTCACATGGGTCTTCACCACACCAGCTCACTTCCCAAACCTAAATGCCATGCCCCGCCCCACCATTACTATGACAGCCGATAGCAAGCATGCATCAAAGGAAAAACCCATGGTGGAGATCCAGCTTGTAGTGGAATGGAAGGACTAAAAAACATTCCCAGGCCAGTCAGAGACAGTTTATTGCGCAAGGTTCAGAGCCAGATTTGTACCTGAAGCTTTGAACAAAGAAAGAACTCTGATACAATGGTTTTTATACATTTCTAAGACAAAGATCATACATTTTCATTTTCATTTACAGTGAGATCATACATTTTCCATATATGGTTAATCATGAGATCATACATCCGATTTTCCTTCTATGGTTACATACACTGTTAATAAGTTCATCTAATTACTTAAGGCATTAATCTTAGTTTACAAAATTATTTTAGCCACACAACTTTTCTTAAGTGCTCGGAGTTGCTAATGGGAGAGTTACTACTATCCTTGGGTAAATTCATTGGATTAAGTAACTCTTTGTAACATATAGGTCTTTGTGTCATTCACAGTCAGGTCACTCAGATGTTTTTCCATATAGCAGTCCTTTCCGTGACATCTAGGTCTCAGAAGATATATTACCACTTAAAGGGGTTTAGCTGTTTGTTAATGTAATTTCCAACAAGCACTTTCCTCTCTTATAATAATGTGAATAGATAGGGTCTCTCAGAGTTCATGTATCCAAGCACGTCTTCCCCTTATAATAATGTGAATAGAGAGGGTCCCCCAGAGCCCATATATCTGACTCTGTATGATTCCTATTTTATTCACATTATTTCTTTTATCTACATTATTCTTTATTTGCTATTTACCTCAAGTTGACAGGATCCCTGTAATACTTAGGCCTGACTCCCACGCTACCAGGCATCACAGCCTCCTCCTCCTCTATAACTTTTGAAGATCTCTGAACCTCATGTGGGGAAAGAGGGCAGGGCATGCATCTCTGGGCTCCATGACTATGTCGTGGAAACAGCTGTTACTTTGACTGTGCCCAGGATTCATCCCTGGGCCATGCAGGGGATTTGTGGAAGCAGCTGCCATTTTGCCATGCCTGCCTCTACGTCAATATGGTGGCTGCTTCTGAGTCACAGAGTGGGACAAGCTTCTGTTTTGCTACCTTAACACTTTGTAGACTATGTTAAGGAGTTGTGAGTGCATTGAAAATGGTGGCTGTCTCCGGGAGACCTCCAAACACGCAGGCCATGTGTCCCTGCGGTGCATGAGAACTCAATAAATACTCCTTGTGCTAGTGTTGTGCTGCAGCTGCCAAAAAAAGCAAATGCAGTCCTAGGCTGCATCAACAGAGGAATAATGTCAAGAAAACAAGAAGATAAGAGAATTGCTTTACACAATGCTGGTGATACCACACTTGGAATACTGTGTCAAGTTCTGGTCACCATGATATAAAAATATTGTTGTGACCCTGGAAAGTGTGCAGAGAAGAGCAACAAAGATGAGAAAAAGTCATTAGGAGGAACATGATAGCTGTCTTCCAGTACTTGAGTGTCTGTCACAAGAGTGGATTGACTTATTCTCTAGGGCACCAGACAACAGGACAAGCAGGAATGGGTCGAAGCTTGTTAAAATAAGATCCAACCTAGAAGTAAAGAGAAATTGTCAGTGAAAGCAATTAATTAATGCAATAGCTTGCCACCAGGTTTTGTGGGTGCTCCATCACTGGAGGTTTTCAAGAATAGGCTGAATAACCATTTGAGTGGGATGGTATAAAGCTCCTGTCTTGAGCAGTAGGTTAGACTAGAAGACCTCCAGGGTCCCTTCCAAGCCTATAATGCTATCATTGTTGGCATCCTTCAGTCTCAAGAGACTATGGTATCGTGCTCTGGAAAGAGGTCCTAAAACAGCATCTAGTGTGATTAAAAAGGCCAATTCGAGAGTGGCAATCCCTTCCACACTGAGGGCAGATACATTCTGTCCCTTGCCCAGCCCCCAGATTTGGCTGGTTCTGGGACTGCCTCTTTGCCTCAGCCTGCCGAACAAGGGTCTCTTCGAATTGGAGAAGGCCATGCTGCGTCTTTAGCCTCCAAGCTGAACGATCAGAGGTCAAGGTTTCCCAGTTGTTAATGTCCATTCCCAGGGCCTTTAGGTCCCTCTTGCAGATATCCTTATAATGCTAGGTTTCCATGAATTTAGAGGCAGGTTAAAAGGTAAAGGTAGAAGTTCCCCTCGCACATATGTGCTAGTCATTCCCAACTCCAGAGGGCGGTGCTCATCTCTGTTTCAAAGCCGAAGAGCCAGCGCTGTCCGAAGATGTCACCGTGGTCATGTGGCCGGCATGACTAAATGCCAAAGGTGCACAGAACGCTGTTACCTTCCCACCAAAGTGGTCCCTATTTTTCTACTTGCATTTTTTACATGCTTTCGAACTGCTAGGTTGGCAGAAGCTGGGAGCTCACCCCATTACACAGCACTAGGGATTCAAACCGCTGAACTGCTGACCTTTTGATCGACAAGCTCAGCGTCTTAGCCACTGAGCCATCATGTTAGAAAATTTTAATTACAAACTCCATTTTTAAAAAAAAAAACAAAACAAAAAGTTGTAATGACCTTCAACCCTCTTTTTAAAAATTCATCTATCAAAGCCCATAAGTCCTCCAACTCCCTAGGAGTCATTGAATAGATCCCCTAAGCTCCGCTGAAGATGTTACCTAGCCTGATAACAAAACATTCAGAAACCAACCCACAAGCTCGGAGAACAAACCTTCACCTTCAGTCATTGAATAAAGTTTGGGTTTAGGCAGCTTAGCACCTAGCAGGAGTACTGTAGAGCAGGGGTGGATTCTAAATTTTTTTACTACTGGTTCTGTGGACATGGCTTATTTTGTGGGTGTGGCTTGATGATCATGTGACAATTCTTTAGGATTTAGCAGAGATACTGGTCTACCAGGCTTTTAACTGCTTGCAGATCTGTAGCGGTCATTTGTTTTTGGAGGCACTGGTCTACCCATTTATTTTTGCAGGCACCAGTCTACCCATTTATTTTTGCAGGTACCGGTCTACCCATTTATTTTCTTTTAACACTGATCAGCTGTAGGGCAGCCCTTTGAAGCCCCTGGGCAAGAGTTTAAACATTTTTTTTCCCTCTAGCTGATAGCTGATTCTCAGGAGGCAGCAATAGATTGGGGGTGGGGCCAAATAAAAGGTAAGAATAATGCAGGGGTGGGGGGGACCAGAACCGGTTTGGTGACATCATATCGTCACTGCTACCGGCTTGGTGGAACTGGGCTGAACCGGGAGGAACCCACCACTGCTATGGAGCAGTCAGTTGGCCAGTGGGGTGGGAGCTCATCTGAACCCTTCTCACTAAACATGTCCTGCAAGTCCCAGTACTCCTATGGAATTTGAGGGTCAGCCTTCTTTTGCTCTTGCATTACATCCCCCATCTCCTGCCTCAGCTTTGGGGTCCCTGGGTCCCTTCCCCAGCACTTCTTTTGCTTTAGTCCTCTGGAATTTAAGCAGCTATAGTACCTCCTCCAGTTCACTTAGGGGTTCCATTTCCTTAGGCATGCTAATCCTAGAACCAGGGGTCTCTCTACACCCAGCGCTACGATGAAACTGTGTGCCCCCCCCTTTGCATTTCTATCAGCTCAGTGATCAATGTCACTGCAATACCCCCTGCTACAGATCTACCCAATGGCAAAATGGCACCAGCATCTTGAGTGGTCAAAGTCTCATCCCCAGCTGCTCAACCAGGGCAGGGTTGTCTAGGCACTTGGTGCACCCTAAGTCCAGAAGGGCCACTAAGTTGGCTTTTCGTCCTGAGGATTGGACTACAAGTTCAATGCGGACTGTCACCAGAGTGATTGGGCCACTTACAAGGGGATTGAGTCAGTGTCACACTCCCCAGGATCTCTGCTGGGCTAGTCGGAGTTCTCTTGTCACCTTTCCAGGGGATGGGGTGAACTCTATGACCTCCACTCTTTCCAGGGCTGTTTTGTAAGCTCCTGGTGGCAGTTTGGTGGGCTTCTTGATAAAAACCCAGGGTCCTCTTTGGGCAGGATGATTGAATTTCCATTTGGCGGCATAGTGTTCCTCCTTCTCACACTTGAAGCAGGCAATGGAACATACCCACTGCTTAGAGAGGGCTGTAAAAATACTATGAAGTGGTATATAAGTCTAAGCGCTTGTTGCTATTTCCACCACTCCCATCCACTCAGAGAAATATTCTGGGAGATCTGGATGAAGCCTCCCCCTCAATCTCCTCCTGATCACTCCATTGAGCCGACTGCTCAATGTAGTCAAAGTATGCTTATGCTGTTGCAACCATTTTTGCTTCTCGGCTTGCCAACTCCCTCGAGCCGACATCATGTGCATGATCCCCGCGGTAGAAGTGATGTCTTCTGTGGGTTGACCACGATTATAGATTCTGCCTAATGTCAGACCTGCCCCAATCAGATCACTTAGGAATGAAAAACCCTTGAAGTTACTTTTATGAAGAGATGGTTGATGCAGTAAAGTCAGACAGAATCTGAGTTTCCCATGCATCAGTACAAAAGTATTTCCTTGATTCCCATCCCTTCCCCTCCATCCCCAGTCCAAACCCAGCCAATGAGATGCTGCCAGGATATTTTGGGAATACTGAGGTGTTTGAGCTGGTAACTTACCACATTCAGAGCAAACGGCCTTGAAGATGGCTGGCATGGACTAGTGTTGCGATGATCTGCTTTTCTTCAGTTGTCATTCTCCCCTCCTGAATTCCCACACAGCATGCATACAAGTTTATCGCACTTTTCTCCCCTGCATCCCTCCCGCCTAGTCTTTTGATGGGAAACCTCCGAGATGCTCCCGCTGTAATACATCTGAGCTGTTTAAAGAGGATGTATAAAAGGGCTTTAACAAACTACAGTGAAACACTGGGTGAAATCCACATATGAGAGCATAGCCCATTGTCTCTCAGAGAGTTTGCGGTAGGTGTAGAAACATGGCTGTAACTCTCCCTTTATGTTCTTCTGAAGCAACACCACCCCCTTGACTTGGTCACTGGCATCCACTTGTATTACATAGGGCTCATCTGGGTCAGGGTGTTTTAGTACTGGTTCAACAACAAAAAGGCATTTGAGCTCCTTGAATGTGGCTTGGCATACCAGTGACCAGCTTAGGGGTTGGATGGGCTGGGGCTTAGGTTATTATTATTATTATTATTATTGTTGTTGTTGTTGTTGTTGTTGTTGTTATTATTATTATTTATTCAATTTATATACCGCCCTTCTCCTATTGGATTCAGGGTGGTGCACAGCCAAGGATAAAAAACATACCAATACAAAATTTAAAATCAATTAAAAGAATTATACAGCTTTGGCCCACAATTTAAAACAATCCAATTAAAACCCAATTTACACTTAAAAAGCTAAAAAGAGGTGGGGGGGTTCACGCCAGCCTTGCTTGATGGAAAAGTTTTTAGGGCACGGTGAAAGGCCTGGAAATCTGGTATCCTTCGTATCTCGGCAGGTGCTGCCACAGAGAAGGCCCTCCCCCTGGGGGTCGCCAGCTGACATTGCCTGGCTGACGGCACCCTGAGGAGTCCCTCTCTGTGGGAGCGTATTGGTCGGTGGGAGGCTATCGGCAGAAGGCGGTCTCGCAAATACCCAGGTCCGATGCCATGGAGATTCCCATTTGGTTTTCAACAAGTTCGTGATTGGAAGGACTATCTAAGAGATTGCAGCCTCACTCCCCACTCAACGACCAGTTGTTAAATGTGCCTGGCTTTCCCATTGATTTTGCTTGTCAGAAGGTTGCAAAAGGTGATCACATGATATGGGACACTGCAACCATCTTAAATATGAGTCAGTTGCCAAGTGTCTGAATTTTGATTAGGTGACAATGGGGATGCTGCAATTGTTGCAAGCCTGAAAAAATGGTCGTGTCACTTTTTTTCAGTGCCATTGTAACTTCATATGGTCATTAAATGAACTGTTGTGAGTTGAGGACTGCCTGTAGCGATTTTCTAAGTTGCCTCTAAATTCACAGAATCACAGCATCATAGAGTTGGAAGGGACATTGGAGTCTTCCAACCTAACCCCCTGCTCAAGGCAAGTGGGGGCACCCGCCATCTGGAACCAGCTCCCCCCGGAGATACGGAGGATCCCGGACCTGCGCTCTTTCCGCCGTGCCATCAAAACATTTCTTTTCCAGCAGGCCGGCCTGGCCTAACCTCTCTTTTAAACTTTTTAAAATTTCTAAATTTTAAATTTGTCTTATGAATTTGGGGTGTTTTAAATTTCGTTTTCCGGGCCAATTATTTAATTGTATTTTAAATGCTTTTTTAACATTTGTATTATACGTATTTTATTTGGCTGTTCACCGCCCTGAGTCCTTCGGGAGTAGGGTGGTATACAAATTTAATAAATAAATAAATAGATAATAAATAATAATAAATGATTGTCCAGTTTATTCTTAAAAAACTCCAGTGATAGAGCACCCACAAGCCCAGAAGGCAAGCTATTCCATTGATGAATTGCTCTCACTGTCAGAAAATATCTCCTTAGTTCTTGGTTGGAGCTCTCTTTAACAAACATCCACCCATTACTTCTTGTCCTGCTCTGGTGCCCTGAAGCAGGGTCCCCAACCCCCAGGCCACACAAAATTGGGCTGTGGGGAAGGTGAACCGGTAACCACAGGCACGCACACCGTCTTGACACTTGCACGAGTGGAGCTGCAAGTGAATCCACGTACGTGCAAGCCAAGTGGCCCAATTCCCCTCTCCCCACCCCCCCAGCCGGGCCACCAAGGCGCAAAGGTTGGGGACTGCTGCCCTAGAGATTAAGTCAATTCCCTCTTCTTTGTGACAGATGCTCAAGTCCTGGAAGACAGCTATCAAGTCCTCACATGCCTTCTCTTCAATTGCCTAGATCAGGTATCGGCAACCCACAGCTCTGGAGCCACATGTGGCTCTGTGACCCCACTCCTGCAGCTCCCTGCCGACCCGGTTGCATGACCTGCTCTCCATCCCAAGATTCTGGCCCAATCCCGCAATGGCTGATGCCAACCTCTCTAACACAAGGGCTGGCGCAGTGGGAATGGGATCCGGGAGGAGGGCACGATGGAAAGGGGGCAGGCCCGCAGCTGAGCAAGCACAAGCCATGGTGGTGGCTTCCCCAAAGACAACCCTCCTTCTCACGTGACCCCCTGGCGGGCAGTTGCGGGGCTGGAAGGGTGCGCACAAGTGGGGATACCCTCAAGCGAGTGGCCAGGCCCAGGCTCAGCCAAAGCACATCAAAGGTGCAGAGCGGAGGATTGATTGGCTGATGGGCGAGAGTCTTTGGCAAGGGTGCTCTGGCTTTCTCCGAGCCTGATTTCCGGGGTGGGCGTGTGAGGTTCGGTGAGGCCAGCTGCCTTTTCCTGCTGCCCACCCCTGGGATCAGGCTCAGAGAAAGCTGGAGTGCCCTCACCAAAGATGCTCACCCATAACCCGGTCAACCCGCCCGCTCTGTGCCTTTGCTGCGCTTTGGCTGAACTCGGCCGCTCCCTTGCAGACAGTATCCCCGCTTGTGCGTGAGAGAGGGTATCCTCGCTTGTGCGCGTGTGCGTGAAAGAGAGAGAAATGAGAGAGACAAAAAGGGAGAAAAAGAGAAATAAGAAAATGATGGAGGGAGAGAATGAGAGAGAGGAAAAAGAGAGAGAAACAAGTGAGAGAGAGAGAGAGAAGGGGGAGAAAGAGAGAAATGAGATAGAGCTGGAGGGAGAGAACGAGAGGGAAAAGAAAGGGAAACAAATGAGAGAAAGAAGGAGAAGAAAGAAAAAGAAAGAGAAGGGAGAGGGAGAGGAAAAAGAGAGAAAAACAGAAATGCGATGGAAAGAGAGAGAGGGAGGGAGGGAGAAATGAGAGAAAAGGAGAAAAAAGAAATGAGAAAATGATGGGAGAGAAAGAGGAAAAAGAGAAAGAAATGGGAGAGAGAAGGGGGAGAGAGAAATGAGAGCTAGAGAGAGAATGAGAGAGAGGGAAACAGGAGAGAAAGAAGGGGAGAGAAAGAAAGAAAAAGAGAAAGAGGGAGAGGAAAAATAGAAATGGGAGGGACGGAGGGAGAGAGAGAGAGAGACCCATTTCCCACAGAAAACACTGGGAGCCACAAAACCTGGGTAGCCATGACTGGGGGGGGTCATGTGACTTAGTGGGAGTGACATTGAGTTGGCCACACCCACCAAGGTTTTGTGGCTCCTGGTGTTTTCTGTGGGAAACGGGCCCAAATGGCTCTTCAAGTGTTTAAGGTTGTAGACCCCTGGCCTAGACATACCTAAGTCCTTTAACCCATCATCATATGGGGGGGGGGAGGGTTTGGCATGGGTGGCCTGGCTGAAGGGCCTTCAGATAAGCTGATGCGGGGCCTTGGGGCAGCTCTGCAGCCCATGCCTTGCTTTGTCCTCCATCAGCTCGCATCAGAGGGACAGAGAGTGAATTGAAATTGAAAAAATTAAATGTATCAAGAGGAGGGGAGGGAAATTGGAGGAGACAGATTGGTCATAGAGATGCAGAACACATGAGAGACAGATTACAGCTAGCTGAACAATTGTAGTGTGTTAGAAACCCACTGTGTGGAAATCGAGATTTGAGAAAAGGGATTTATGTTGCCTTTTTTATCATTAAATTTATTTATTATTAAAACTTGTTGCATATCTCAGTTTGAGGTGACTCTGAGCATCTTGCCTTGCCCTAATGTTCATAGCAACACTGACAATACCCATTTTTTCCCTTGTCAAAAGCTATTGAGGATTCTTATTCAATGCATTTTTAAAAATGAAACATTTTCCAGTGTACATTTTTTTCTCAAATTGCCATCACCAAGAGGGATGCAACAAATACGTCAACAATATGGTGCTACTACCACCCAGCAGCCATCAAAGCCTAACAAGTGGGCACTTCAAAAAAAGAGAGATCCCGGCAGGAGTTACTAATAAACTTGGAGGTGCTGTGATCAAAACCAGAATCCCTTTTCTCCTCAACTCAATATCCCTACAGGTCTTCTCCATCAGGCTCATCTGCAAGGCAGAACAGCCTCTACATGTGAAATTTTACACTGCTTCTTTTCACTGGGCCTTGGGCCAACTCCCCACACCCGTCACCCATCGTACACTTGCATTTTGAAGATCTCCCGGGGGCAGCTGTCATTTTCAGTGCACCCACAATTCTTTACAGTGGTCTGCACAGTGTTAAGGTAGCAAAACAGCAGTTTCTCCCTCTCCAATATTACAATGACCCAAAAGCAGCCGACATTTTGGCCCCGAGGCAGTTGTGGCAAAATGGCAGCTGCTTCCACAAGTCCACTGCATGGTGCAGGGATGAATCCCGGGCACACTGGAAATAGCAGTTGCTTCCATGACACAGTCATACCACCCAGGGATGAGTGGCTTGCCCATTTTTCCCAACAAGGTAAGGAGTTGTCGTCTGTGAGGCCTGTTGGGGTGGGAGTCAGGCCTAAGGACTGCAGGGACCAAGCGGGAGTAAAAAAGCCTGTTGGGACCCCCAAGGGCAGAGGGGGGAGGACCCCACAGAGGGGTAGAGATGGATTTTGGAATGAAAGCCTGGGACTGCGCTATGCCTCCAACTCTGAGATAGTCATTTTTCTGCTGAACAACTTGCATATTTGTTTAACAGCTTTATCAGGAGGAGAACGGGTGGGGTTAGTTAAGCAAAGCAGTCTCGTTTAATGGTCATTGCAACATGCAACCATAATTGGCAGGCCCCACTAGAGTTGTACATCAATGACTACTTGTATGGTGGCTGGGGAATTGTGGTGCTCAAAATCTGAAGGACATTTAGGTAGAAGGTGGAAACTCCACCTGTGGGAATTCCATAATCAATATACAAAAAAACCCCACCCAAAAGCCTTTTTGAGGAATTCCACAACTTCTCCAAAAGGAAACAGGTAGTTAGCCTTTATCAAAGTAACATTTTCCATTTTTTTCTCTCCAATTATAGGTCTAATCTTGAGATGTGTTGGCTAAAAAGCATTAGGCCAGAATTCAAAGAGTTCATTTCTCACCTACATTCCCAATGGGAAATCAGAAATGAAATTCAAGCCTTCTCTAAACTTAGCTACTTTTGCCTCATCTACACATCTACTAAGCTTCTTCCTCCTGATGCTCCAAAAGCAGAGCGGTGAGAAAAACTGAGACAAGCGCACCCTGCTCAGCTTCGCTGAGTCACTGAAGCTGCCGGCTCAGGAAACTGGATCCGCTTTTGGAGTGTCTGGCAGACTTGGTGAGCCTGAAGGAGCACGAGGCTGTATGCCCAGAGGCTTCTCTTCTCTGTGAGTTCTCTGGTGTATCACCAGGTTGGAATTCTGTGTGAAACTTTTCCCACACTCTGAACACTCATATGGTTTCTCTCCTGTGTGAGTCCTCTGGTGTGTCACCAGGCTGGAATTCTGACTAAACCTTTTCCCACATTCTGGACACTGATATGGTTTTTCTCCTGTGTGAGTCCTCTGGTGTGTCACTAGGCTGGAATTCTGACTGAAACTTTTCCCACAGTCAGGACAATCATACAGTTTCTCTCCTATATGAGTCCTCTGATGGGTTACCAGGTGGGAATTCTGACTGAAACTTTTGCTACACTCTGGACACTTATAAGGCTTCTCTCCTGTGTGAGTCCTCTGGTGTGTCACTAGGCTGGAATTCTTACTGAAACTTTTCCCACAGTCTGGACACTCATACGGTTTTTCTCCTGTGTGAGTCCTCTGGTGTGTCACTAGGCTGGAATTCTTACTGAAACTTTTTCCACACTCTGGACACTCGTATGGTTTTTCTCCTGTGTGAGTCCTCTGGTGGATTACCAGGCTGGAATTATACATGAATTTTTTCCCACACTCAGGACATTTATACGGGTTTTCCTTGTTATGAGTCCTCTGGTATACCACCATGCTGGAATTCTGACTGAAACGTTTTCCACTGTCTGGACACTCATACAGTTTCTCTCCTGTGTGAGTCCTCTGGTGTGTCACAAATCGGGAATTCTGACTGAAACTTTTCCCACACTCTGGACACTCATATCGTTTATCTCCTGTATGTGTCCTCTGATGTTTCATCTGCTTAGAACTGCTACTGAAACTTTTCCCACAATCTGGACACTGATACAGCTTCTTGCCTGTGTGAGTCCTCTGGTGTGTCATCAGGTGGGAATTCTGACTGAAACTTTTCCCACACTCCAGATATTTAAAGGGTTTCTCTCCTGTGTGAGTCCTCTGGTGACTTATGAGATGGGAGTTTCTAACGAATTTTTCCCCACAAACTGGACATTCACGCACTTTCTCCCTGGTGCGAGTCCTGTGATGTATCACCAAATTGCTGGCTTGCTAAAGTATTTACCAGAGTGAGAGCATTTGTAGGGCATCTGTCCTATATGTGTCCATCCATCAACAAGAGGAGAGCTATTCAGACTAAATCTTTTGTCACATTTGTAGCATTTCTATGGCTTTTCAAAGTAGTGCTTTTTGATTCAAGTTGTTTTTTTCCTCACAGGTGAGGCCTGTTACTGTCTTTTCTATGTGGCTGTCTAATTGACCTTTTCTCCCCACCGACTTCCAGATATTTCCTTCTTTTTCTAAATAAAAAATAGTGTTCCTTGACTGTTCATGTAAGTTTTGTATACTCTACTTTTTCGAGCTTGAAATCCCTTCTTGATTTTCTCTCGTTTCTCTCTCATCGGCTGAGGAAGATGAAGAATTGTGTGGCTTTGTGTAGGAAATGAAAAATATCTTGATTTCTGGCTTGATTTTCTTTCTTTTTCAATGTTGCTTGTTATTCTATGTTGTCCAGAGTGCTCTTATTGCTATCTCTTTGTCTATAAGAGTCAAAAAAAAGTGTAACTTTAATTGTTTATAAAATGGTTACAGATGATGTGAAAAAAGGAAAAAAAGTCTGCATTACAATGAATGCCCAAACATATCACAATACAAGAATAAACTCTTACATTAATTATGATTCATTTGACACGTGGCAGACTACCAAGATCCAAGTTCAAATACTCATTCAGTCATGAAATTCTCTTTTTGACTTGGGTCAGTAACAAATTCTTAGCAGTGCAAAGGGTTATTTATCATCAAATATATCTGGAAGTGCTGGGGTTAGGTTATATAATTACAGATATATCTGTACAGCGAGAAATACCAATACACACACCTATGAAGGTATATATGTGGAAACTCCATGCATTTTCAGTCTGTAAATTATCCCAAAATAATTACAATCAAAGTTTCTGAAATAATTTTAGAGATGTGAGGGCTTTAACTGATGATAAGCAAATCACTGTGGATTGTTAAAAGCCTTGGTGGTGCAGCAGACTAAAGTGCTATTATGTAGCACCAGCTGCCTGCAATTACTGCAAGTTCAAATCTCACCAGGCTCAAGGTTGATTCAGCCTTCCATCCTTTCGAGGTAGGTAAAATGAGACCCAGATTGTGGGGGCAATAAGCTGACTTTGTATAAAAAAAGAACACCGCTTGTGGGGTGCCGAAAGCCCTACTAAGCAGGTATATACAAAAGTATGAAGGCTATTGCTTAATGCATTGTAAACCACCCTGAGTCTCCGGAGAAGGGCGGCATATAAATCGAACCATAAATAAATAAATTCCACATGACTGTGACTTCCAATTTGCTGCTGACATCTACACTGATTTTGCTTGTCAGAAATTAACCAGGAAGGTCACAAATGGGGATCTTGATTATAGGATGCTGCAACCATTGTAAATGTGAGTTGCAATTGCTGCAACTTGAACCTCAGGGAGCAAATAGTAAGCGAGGACTGCCTATATACAATGGAACATCCCAAAGGTCTCCAATAGCTATATTTTTTTAAAAATTCTAAATTCTTGATGAATGTATTTTATCCTCCTTATGTACACTGAGAGCATATACACCTAAGCCAAATTCCTTGTGCCTCCAATCACACTTGGCCAATAAAGAATTCTATTCTATTCTATTCTATTCTATTCTATTCTATTCTATTCTATTCTATTCTATTCTATTCTATTCTATTCTACTCTACTCTACTCTACTCTACTCTACTCTACTCTACTCTACTCTACTCTACTCTACTCCCATTCCATTTATCACTTGATCTCTTTGTACAAAACAGCAGAACTTCTTCTTCAGGGTAGATAAAAAGCCCATAAAACAACTAAAATTAAAATTAAAACACCTTTGCAGACAGGGCTGTTCACTTACACGGGCAGAGAAAAACGGGGATGCAGCAGTCACCAAAAAGGGAATCTGGGCAGCTAAGAGAGGCAGATTCAGGTGCTGCATCTCCATAGCCGTCCTGAGTCTTCGGAGAGGGGCGGCATACAAATTTAATTAATAATAATTAATAAGCAAGCCCACCTGGACAGGGCTGCCCATTGGGCCACGCCCACCTGGACGCCTCTCAGGTCTTGGTCACCCGCCATTGAGATGCCACTGGGCTCCTCCTAACAGGGTTCCCGCCCTCGGAGGGAGCCCCTCCAGCCACGATCCCTCTCAGTCCAGACCCTCTTCCTCCCCTCCAGACCCTGGGAAGCGGATCCTCCCCAGCAGCCATGAGGGAACGGCGGTGCCGGAAAACACCAGGCGGCCTCACCCTGGGAGCCGATCTGCACCAAATGTGGGGCTGCGGGGAAGGAGAAGGGCTCGGAGGGAGGATTTTAGGGGGACGGGAGAGCCGTTCGCAGAAGCAGCAACCGAGGAGGAGGAGGAGGAGGAGGAGAAGGGGCGGGAGTAGCGGTTCCCACAGGAGCAGAAAAGCTTGCAAGGAAAGGCGGAGAGTCGGGAGGGGGGGCAACTGGGGAAACCCCCACCTCGCTCTCCTTCCCTCCCACAAGGAATCCCTCCTCCCTTCCCGCACCTGGGGATCCCCCCCTCCTCCCTTCTCCTGGTCCCCCCCCCTCTCGCAGCGTCCTCGCCCACCTGGCGCCCCTCCCCGAGAGGGGATCTCCGCAGCCCTGGCTTAAGAAGCATTGGGAGACCAGGAAGGGGGGCAAGGAGGGGCCTGAAACTGGCTCCCATCCCCCCCTTTCCCCCTTTTTTGCCTCTTCTCTAGTCGCAAAAGCTCTCTGGGTTTAACTCCTTCACTGAAGCTCTGCAGGGAGGGGGCGACTGCAAACAATGCCAAAGACAGCCACCCCCAAGGAAAGCCCAAACCCGAGCAATGCCAAAGTCCCCCAACCGCCACAGCAAAAGATCTACACCCCGTCAAGGGAAGGCCAAAAGACCCAAAACAAGGGCCCAGATTAAGAAAAAGATAGTTGCATGTGCTAATCTGCATCTCTAAATGCGAATTAGGAATTCATCGCTAATGAAGATGGGAAATAGAGTTTTTTTGTTTTTTTTAATTTGATTTATATGCCGCCCTTCTCCGGAGACTCAGGGCGGCTTACAATGCGTTAAGCAATAGCCTTCATACTTTTGTATATTTTATACAAAGTCAGCTTATTGCCCCCACAAACCGGGTCCTCAATTTACCCACCTTAGAAAGGATGGAAGGCTGAGTCAACCTTGAGCCTGGGGAGAATTGAACTCGCAGTAATTGCAGGCAGCTGGATGTTAAATGCTGCCTTAGGAGGCATTAGCCTCCTACGCCACTCAGGCTCTGAGTGCTGCAGATGTCATTGGACTACAACTCCCACCATCCTTATGAGTGCATAAGGTTAGATATTGTATTCAGCAAATCGCAGTATCTTAATTCCGGGGTGAAGGATGGTGGGAGTTGTAGTCCAATGACATCTGCAAGAGGAGTCTGGTAGGGTCAGTCACTTTTCACTCATCCGTGTTTTGGGCTCTCATAGACTCACACGGCTCTCCTCCCAGAATTGTGGCGAATCCCTTGTTCTGAGTAGGAGGATCCACTTCCTGCCTTCAGTCTCCTCGGGGTTTTCATCTCTAAAATGAAGCTGCACCCAAAAAGAATTTGACGCCCCCTTTCCACCAATAGAGTTACATGATCCCCAAGGATAAAATAAAATTAAGCAGAAGAGTCATCAGACACCCCAACAAAGCTCTACATCACAATGCCAGCCTAAAGGAGGGCATTTCATGCAACCTCCTTTCCTAACTGCTATCAGCATTTGCAGTAATTTTCAGAGATTTTTAATGGAAAGGGATCTTGAAAATCAAGGGGAAGGAACAAGGTATAGTGTTTCCTTCTTGTTTGATTGGCAGCAACATATTTACCTGTTTAGTGCTAAAGGAGGTTTCAAGCAGCTGTTACTTATTTTAATCTCTGTACCTGTTGGAACCTCTGTTTGGTTGTATAGGAAGTTAGCACCCACCCCTTTCCTGGAAGAATGAAATATTTTAGGAAATATTAAAAAGGCAGAATATTATATTTCCCTGGATGAGAAATGGAGAAACATGTTTTAAAGACAAAGCAGCTTCCTGCCTCCCCCCCCCACACACACCTTTGTTAATGGGCCAGAGGCAGAAACTCAGTCCTTTGTTAAAGGACCATAATCTGCAAAACAATAGGACCCATCTAGGACAGAAACTCATCACATGGCACCTGGGAAGATTACATCAGCCAGCAAGGCTAGCTAAGACCCCCACCCCTTGGGAGTCTGACAACCAATCAGGATACTCTTTCGGGGGCCCAGAAAGTTCAAAGCCAGAGAGAGCATAAAACCGGGGGACTCGCTGTATCTCGCCCCTTTTTTGTTCAGGAACTCAAGCCATGTGATCCTGTCCACCATTAAACCATCTTTCCAAGCAGTCTCCATGTTTCCAGTGTCTTTTTCCCTACTTGGAGCTGAACCCAGAAGGATATTCCTTCCAACAGTTGCTAATAGACTGCACTGAAGCTCCCTACTGTTTATAGTTTGGAGTCTCAGAAAGACAAGCCTTGGGAGAAGTACCCGGCCCTCAGGATTTCTGTTTACAGCTTGCTGGTAATTTTGGAACTCTACTCCTGCAAAAGGTGGGTTTTGAAAAGTATCTTTGGGGGAGCAGCTTGAGTGCTACATCTAAAATATCCAGTTTGTTCATACTTGACTTAGATAAAGAGATTGAAAGGGAACTCATCAAATTTTCAGACAACACCCAGTTGAGGGGAATAGCCAACAACACTTTACAGGGGTGTCAAACTGGCAGCCCATTAGCCAGATGCGTCACGTACAGACCACACCTATCCCGGCTCCGCAAAGGGAAAAAATGTGATACGTCGTGATACATCACATCATCAAGTTTGACACCCGTGCTTTAGAAGATAAGCCAAAGATTCAGAAAGATCTTGATACATGTGAGCACTGGGCCCTTTCCAGCAAAATGCAATTCAGTGGTGAGAAAAATAAGGTCTTACACTCAGGGAAGAAAAGCTAAATGCACACCTGTAGAAGGGGTTGCACCTGGCTCTAGAGCAGTAACTGTGACAGGGATCTAGAAATGCTTACATATGAGCTGGGGGTGTGACGTAATTGCCTAAAAAGTCAATGCAGTCCTAGTCTGCAGCATCAGAGGAGTAGTGTCAAGACCACATGAAGTGTTAGTACTGCGTTATACTGTATTGCTAAGACTACACTTTGAATACTGCATCCAAGTTTGGTCACCAGGATACAAAAAAGGTTTTCAGACTCTAGAAAAAGTGCAGAGAAGAACAACAAAGACATTTACACATTTCACTATTTCGCTTGGCTCAGCTGCAAAGGTTATTTGCTACGACTCTGAAAATGACTTGATAGCATGTAATAGTGAGAAGATCTGGCCAACGCCATCGTTTGAGATGGGACAAGCCTGTTTTTTGGCCTATCGCGAGATGGCAGTCAGATAGGCAGCATCTGGGAGTGGAAAGCCAACAGTACAATAGCAGCCTCTGGTTGAGCTTAAAGGAGTTAAAACCATCAAGTACTTTATTGCTAGAAAGGATGGAAGGAGAGGAGAAGGACAGAGGAACTTCCTCTTCCAGAACACTCACGGAACAGGAGAGGAGAGTGGTGTGCAGAGAGGCTCTGGCGCCTCTTCCAAGGATCGAAGCATCAGCTAGAAGGTGAGTTGAGGGCAGGTCGGAGGAGAATCCGGGAGCAACTCAGGCTGTTTGGTTCCCTCCATGGCCTGGAAGCAGGGAAGCAACTAGAATGAGGAATAACAGTTGGAAGGGATCTTTGAGGTCATCTAGTCCAGCCCCCTGCTCCAGCAGGAGCCCTTATACATTTCAAGCACATGGCTGTCCAGTCTCTTCCTGAAAGCCTCCAGAGATGGAGCAACCACAGCTTCTGCAGGCAAACTGTTTAATTCTTCTCATAGTCCGGAAACGTCTCCTTGTTTCCAGGTTGCTTCTCTCCTTGATTCGTTTCCATCCATTGTTTCCTGTTCTGACTTCAATTTGGAGTTGCACCAATTTGGGTTCGGCCAACCGGTGAACATTTTTGATGGTTGCAGCATCCCACACTCAGGATCCTCATTTGTGACCTTCCCAACTAGCTTCTGACAAGCAAAATCAGTTGGGATGCCAGCAGGAAGTTGCAAGTGACATTGCCTTGGGAGGACCCTAGTGATGGAACAGGCCACCTGCTTCAGACCACCCAAGGCCTCCCCCGACCCACTGAAATACCTCATGCTCCCCACAATTGCTTCTCTGCCCCCCTCAACCTTCCTGTGCTGGGTCACTTACCTTGTGAAGATTTGTCTCCTCTCCAGTGTCTCTGTTTCTTCGCCTGCTCCCAGCGAGTGGCGTGAGCAGAGGGAGAGCAGGACGAGCGCTCCCTGCTCGGCTTCTCTGATCACTGAGCCTGCCAGCCAGTTCTGGAACAGTGGGCAGCCTCAGTGAGTCTCCTCCAAAGGCTTCCAACTCTCTGCGGAAAAGCGTTTGCATGAAGTGAGGTTTTGGGGCAGTGAACTCGCATTGCTCCAAGCCCCTCAATAACATGCAACCATTTTTCCTGAGGAGACTGGAACCTTCTGGATGTCCTGATTCTGCAGGATGTCAGGCACCCCATTCTCTGCAAAAGTGGATGGATGCCTTGGTGGCGCAGCTGACTAAGTGCTGTTAAAGTAGCACCAGCTGCCTGCAATTACTGCAAGTTCAAATCTCACCAGGCTCAAGGTTGACTCAGCCTTCCATCCTTTCGAGGTAGGTAAAATGAGGACCGGGATTGTGGGGGCAATAAGCTGACTTTGTATAAAAAAGAACACCGCTTGGGGGGGGCGCCGAAAGCCCTACTAAGCAGATATATATAAAAGTATGAAGGCTATTGCTTAACACATTGTAAGACGCCCTGAATCTCCGGAGAAGGGTGGCCTATAAATCGAACCAATAAATAAATAAATGCCTGAACTCACGTGAGACCGCGCACCGCAGAAGTTTCCAGTCTCTGTCAGGGCAACAAGTGTTTGACCGGTCCTGGGCGGGGGGGGGGGGTTTGGAAACGGAGCGAATTGACCAAGAAAAAGGGGACCTCTCAGAGCAGAAATGCTTTTTTCTCACCAGGATCCTTCATATCTTTCTGGGAAAATTTATTCCAGGGGTGAAATCCAGCAGGTTCTAACAGATTCTGGAGAACCAGGAGCGGAAATTTTGAGCAGTTCGGAGAACCGGCAAATACCACCTCTGGCTGGTGCAGAATGGAGTGGGAATGGAGATTTTGCAATACCCTTCCCCCAGGAGTGGGAGGGAATGGAGATTTTGCAGTATCCTTTTTTTTTTTTTAAATTTGATTTATATGCCGCCCTTCTCCGGAGACTCAGGGCGGCTTACAATGCGCTAAGCAATAGCCTTCATACTTTTGTATATTTATACAAAGTCAGCTTATTGCCCCCACAACTGGGTCCTCAATTTACCTACCTTAGAAAGGATGGAAGGCTGAGTCAACCTTGAGCCTGGTGAGAATTGAACTCGCAGTAATTGCAGGCAGCTGTTCTTAATAACAGGGTGCTTTAGACCACTGTACTACCAAGGCTCTCTTTCAATCCTTCCCCTGGAGTAGGGTGGGAATGGAGATTTTGCAGTATCCTTCCCCTGCCACGCCCATCAAGTCACGCCCACAGAACCGATAGTAAAAAAAATTGGATTTCACCACTGATTTCTCCCTCCTCCCCCCATTCTTCCAGTAAATACATCCACTGCAAATGGCTTTTTTTTCTGGGTGTAATACAAATAGTCCACCCTTACCATTTGCCTCATTTAGTAACCATTCAAGATTATGATGGTACAGGGGAAAAAAAGCTTTGCAAACAATCATTGTATTTTAAGCCATCAAATTGTCCCATGATCATCTGTTGGCCATTAGCATGCTTCCCAACCAGCAAAGCAAAGTTCATGGAGAAGAAATAAATCACTAGCAGTCCAGTGATGTCTCACTTAATGTCCACAGTGATTCATTTGATGACCATAAGCAAAGTGATGTCAAAAGCCTGTAGTACAGGCCTGATAAGAGCCTGTAGTACAGTGGACTAAGCACTGTTATTAACATCTGCTGCTTGCAATTACTGCAAGTTCAAATCTCACCAGGCTCAAGGTTGACTCAGCCTTCCATCCTTTCTAAGGTAGGTGAAATGAGGACCCAGATTGTGGGGGCAATAAGCTGACTTTGTATAAATATACAAAAATATGCAGGCTATTGCTTAACGCATTGTAAGCCGCCCTGAGTCTCCGGAGAAGAGTGGCATATAAATTAAAGCAAAACAAAACAAAACAAAAAAGCCTGTTGCAAAATTGCCAGTCATAAGTGTGGTCACTAAGTGAGGACTCCCCGTGTTCATTCATCACAACTCTGCAGGCTTCTTCTTCCTACAGTTGATAGGGATGATATCAATGTGCAGTAGGGAGTCTCTGCATTGCTTTCCTATTAGACAGCTACTGTCAGACCTGCCCCAGTTAGATCCCTAAGGGAAGAAAGACCCTTGACTCTTAGAGTTCAAAGAACTCTGGATTGAAAGCATTCCAAAGGGCAATAAATGCTGTTTTCAATCATCACTCTCTTTCATTCTGACTCTGAAATATGTTTCTTGTCAGGGTGGATTTGATTTAAATCGAGTCGATTTAAATCACTAGTAAAAAGTCTTGATTTAAATCAACTCGATTTAAATCATAATTTTTAAAGAGCAACTGTCATCTCTGCTACTCCTTTGACCCGCTGTTGACTCACCGATAGTCCCAGTGTTGCAGAATATACAGCCTCATGCTACATAACTAAGCTCCATTTCATGCTGAATAAACTAAATTATTTATGTATCTTAAATAGAAAACTATCTTACGATAGATTTTTACCCCAAAAGTTTTTTATTAAAATAAATTCAATAAAAATTAAAAATTCCAATTTAAATAAAAAAAATCCGATTTAAATAAAAAAAATCTGATTTTTTTGATTTTTTTAAAAAAATCATTGATTTTTATCCAGCCTGCTTCTTGTAATCCAGTTTGATAAAAATCTTCCCTTTATTCTGTTATATGTAATATTCATCTTAATTACAATTCCAATTACAATAATTGCTGTACTAAGAATGTGTATTGACCCAAGTCAACGACAGTTTCATGGTTGAATGCAAATGTAAACTTGGATCTCTGTAATCTTCAGTGTGACAGGTAAATCATAATTAATCTAAGGTTATTTTAGCATTGCGGCATATTTCCTTTTTGCCTTTAATGTACATGCTTTTCTTTTTTCACATGTTTTGCAACCATTTTATAAACAATTAAAGTTACTCTTTTCTTTGAATCGTATAGACAAAGAAGACGGCAATAAGAGCACTCCAGACAATTGAGAATAACAAGCAACATTACAAAGGAAAGCCAATCAAGCCAGAAATCAAAATATTTTCCATCTCCTTCAGAAAACCACAAAATTCTCCTCCTTCCCCAGCAGGTGATGAAAAAGAGATTTCAAACTGAAAAGAGTAGAGTACACAAGGATACATTACAGGTAGTCCTCAACTTACAACAGTTCATTTAGTAACCTTTTGAACTTATAGCGCCAATGAAAAAACAGACATGACCATTTTTCATACTTATGACTATTGAAGCATCACCATTGTCACATGATTTATATTTGGATGCTTGGCAGCTACCTCCCATTTATTACGGTTGCCGTGTTTTAGGGTCAGGTGATCCCCTTTTGCAGCTGCACAGATATGCCTATTGTGGGAAACATGCAGATTTCAAATCACAACTGAGTATGCACGAAATGATCCACATTGGAGAAAATCAATACTAATGTGGCCAAACTTTAGTCAGAACAGCTCCCTTGTTGTTCATGGAAGGACCCACATAGGAGAGAAGCCCTACAAGAGCTCTCAATATAGTGAGCTTGGCAACTTGGTGATACATTAGAGAACTCACACCAGGGAGAAACCATTTGAATGCTCTGATTGTGGGAAGTTTTGGTCTGAATTCTGGCCTGGTGATACACTAGAAAATGCACACAAAAAAGAAATCATATGAGTGTCCTGATTGTGGGAAAGGTTTCAGTCGTAATTCCAGCCTGGTGAAACACCAGAGGACTCACACAGGAGAGAAACCCTTTGAATGTCCTGATTGTGGGAAAAGTTTCAGTCAGAATTTCAACCTGGTTATTCACCAGAGGACTCACACAGGAGAGAAACCGTATGAGTGTCCTATTTGTGGCAAAAGTTTCAGTCGGAATTCCAACATGCTGATACATCAGACGACTCACACAAGAAAGAAACGCTTTGAATGTCCTGATTGCGGGAAATGTCTCATTAAAAAATCCCAGCTTATCTATCACCAAAGGATTCACACAGGAGAGAAACCCTTTGAATGTGCTCTTTGTGGGAAAACTTTCCGTCAGAATTCCCACCTGCTGATACACCAGAGAGTTCACACAGGAGAGAAACCGTTTGAATGTGCTCTTTGTGGGAAAAGTTTCAGTGAGAATTCCAAGCTGGTGATACACCAGAGGACTCACACGGGAGAGAAACCATTTGAATGTGCTCTTTGTGGGAAAAGTTTCAGTCAGAGTTCTGGCCGGGCGAAACACCAGAGGACTCATACAGGAGGGAAATCATATCAGTGTCCATATTGTGGGGAAATTTTCATGAGAAAATTCCAGCTCATAAGACACCAGAGGACACACACAGGAGACAAACCCTTTCCATGCCCTTTCTGTGGGAAAAGTTTCAGGTACAATTACAACCTGGTGATACATCAGAGAACTCACACGGGAGAGAAACCATTTGAATGTCCTGTTTGTGAAAAACGTTTCACCAGAGATTGCTACCTCGTGAAACACCAGAGGACTCACTCAGGAGAGAAACCCTTTGAATGTCCTGATTGTGAAAAACGTTTCCGTCACAAATCCAGCCTGATAATTCACCAGAGGACACATACAGCAGAGAAACACTTTGAATGTCCTTATTGTGAAAAACGTTTCAGTCAAAGTTCCATCCTGTTGATACACCAGAGGACTCACACAGGAAGTAAACACTTCGATTGTCCTGTTTGTGGGAAAAGTTTCATTAAAAAATACCAGCTCACAAGGCACCAGAAGATACACACAGGAGATAAACCTTTTGAATGTCCTGATTGTGGGAAATGTTTCAGTAAGAATTCCTACCTGGTGATACA